>NC_137109.1:42880130-43547630 GCF_949357685.1 Gobio gobio
AATATGAGTTCCCCTAGCCTGAATATTGTCCCCAAGTGGATAGAAATGTTGATCGGTGTAAAACCGAGTTGTGGCTGTCTTTCTCTGCCTTTGAGAAAATGACAGGCCAGACTAGCCAATCCTGAAGTCTCCTGGTTTGACGTCCAAGCAGGCACGGTTTCCTCCCTTTCCTCCGCCCAGAGAATCTGGCACGCCCATGCAAACGCTCGAGAGATCATTGCATCATTGCTTGTGAACAAGTGAACGCTGGCAGTTTCTCAGTGTTTGGATGTACAAATGAAAACAGAAGTCTTTTTTCAGTTCCTTCTGATCTGTGATCAGTGATTTCTGATGTGTAGCTAATTATTTATTATTCGTGCACACAATGCGGCTTCTCTCTCTCCAGACAGAACGGTGTTTTCGTGTTTTATATCTTGTGAGTCAGTGTTTTTGTACGTCCTCGTCGCGTCTATCGGTTCTAAAATGTGCATACAGTCATGAGTTTCTGCTCAACATCAGCAGAGATAAACCTCACACACGCCGAAGCTCGGCCTTCAACATCCCCGACCCACAGTACTGCATCTGGCCCACAGCGGAGGCACCAAACGCGGCGTGAGATTAAGCAGAAGGGGGGTAAGCTTGAGCATATCCGGGCTAGCCAGCCTAGCCCCACAATAAACTGGATTACATCCGATTACTGCTGTTGTGTCTTTGTTTGCGCTGTGTACTCAACGCGCGTCACTGACGCTTTTATTTTATTTTAAAAATAATGCTATTATCAACACTTACTTTTAACTCATTCATCTCGACAGCTGTAATGGTACTTTGCATGTGTTACAAAGTTGGTAGAATAATGGTGAAGAGACGGACTCGGTGTGACTGTTTATTCAGAACTCTCAGATACAAACACAATAAACTCGCGCTGACTGACAGCGCTCTCATAACTCAGTAGTTACTATAAATAACTTTGTTAGCAATCGCTGAGCTCAGTCTCTGATACATTAGTGATGTCCGGTTCGCGAACGATCTTTCTTTTGAACCAGTTCTTTTTAGTGAACCGAATCAGTTCACCAAATCGGACTGAATCGTTCTAAACGGTTCGCGTCTCCAGTCAGCGCTGATCCATAATTTACTAAAGTTACTAACTTTCTGACATGAGTGACAGTCCCTCCGACTAGAAATAGACTAATAACCTGAAGTATATGCTGTAACTAAAACAGTTCAGACATGCTGAGAACTGATGTGAAGTGAACTCAGGTCCATCCGTCTCCCTGGCAGACTCGTGCCTGCTCGTGCCTCGATAAACCACGCCCCCTCCGCTCATATAAAATGCAAAGATGTCAGCCAATCACAACAGTGGGTGTTTTTACTGAAGTCTCACAGCAGACACGCCTCTTGAAGCAGGGCATTCAGCCACAGGGCAAACAGCAGTATAGAAAAAATGCCTTTTATTTCTAAATTATGACATTTTATGATGTAAAAGTCATACTAACAATATAAGTACAGCTCAGGAAACATTATAAAATAATAGAAAAATGCCATGCCATGGGACCTTTAAGAGACCAAACTCTGGAAACATAACACAAATACTGTTCGATAGAACTGCTTGTGCTTGGTTTGTTACCACAGTTATCTGCGTGCTTCCTCAACGATGAAGTTCCACATTTGCACAATTTGTGTTTGTACACGTTTGTACAAATCAGTTCATTTTTACCTTTAATATTATAGTACAACTTACTCCAATAGTTTACAGCATTAGTTAAGAGATTTGTTTTCCCAAATTTGTTTTAGATTTGAGATTTATCGCGAGATTGGTTTTACATTCCAAAATTTGCCATGTATTGTACCTGATATATATCCAAAATAATAAATATTGAACCAAACCTTTCCAAAGTTTTTTGGTGAAAATGTATTTATTTAATTTAACTAAATAGTTTTTCAGTTATCACAACTGTTCTAACACTGGTTATTCAATAAACAGATATTACTGTAACAAAACTCTGCTCAAAAGAAATTTAATTCCAAATTGATCCATATCATGATACGTATAGTATCGTGACTTCAGTATCGTGATGCGTATCGTATCGTGACATTGTTGGCGATACACAGCCCTACGCTCTACTCCCTTTTCCTATCACATATCAGATCGGAAATTGTCTGGCTATCACCAGACCAAGCTCAATTTAAGATTGAACATTGGTCTGGGGAGTCTGCTATGAATTGTCTACTGCACAAGAGGTGTGATAAACGAGCATAATTCAAATAACTCTGTATGCAATTGGATAGTCCTTCAACCATAGGCGTCGATTTCGGGGGGGACGGGGGGGACGCGTACCCACCAGATTTCGTCATGAGTCCTTATGTACCCACCACTTTTTTTTTTTTTTTTAAACCTCGAGTTCAATTTTGCGGTGAAGCATTGCTGACACACACATATTATTTTTTCCACTCAATTGTGTCGTAATAACGATATCTTATGTCGTTTTAACTACATCTTTTCTCATAATAACGAGATCTTATGTCGTTTTAACGACATCTTTTGTTGTAAAAACGTTTGAAAAGCAGAAGCAAGCTCCGTAAAATAGGCTCTTCCGCTGCCTGTATCAGTGGCAGTGCCCATAACACGAAATTGTTGTAATGGATTGATGTAGCCTTAACAGCCATGGGTAGCAGGTGCCATGGACCGCTCATGATTTAGCGTAATGACGGACCCCGGTGCAGCCACAAATATCATAACTATCTATAGGCTAGGCCTACTGTAATTGAGACATTCAAGAAATGTATTAAAAAGAAAGACGCTTTCAGCCTTACTCAAAGTAGAGCCCTACATTTCTGCCCGAGCCCGACGGGCCCCGACTTTTTTACGCCCTAGGGCCGGGCTTCGGGCCAATTTTCCAGTCACAGCCTACCTCAGACGCGGGCCGGGCTTCGGGCTTTTTTAGGCTATAGGACGGCGCTATGCAACACGCATCGCCGCAAATGAGTAAAGCAAGCCAACACGCAAACTGCCACAAGTGAAACTGAAAATAAGCTAAGTTTTAGATGCTCAAAAGCACAATCATCTTCAATAAAATTAATGAGACTAAATGCTCTTACCAGTGTTTAGGTCGCTCGTTCTCATGCGGTCTTTGATGTTGAAAAGAGCTGATGAATAAAATACTCATATCGGTTGATTTCGTTGACATGAACTCCGTTAAATGTGCATATAGCACGGGAATTGAAGATCGGATATATATTCATTTCGCGAAGAGGTGTAGCCTAAGGTAAGACAACCAGCATGTTTTTTATTTTTAATTATTTGTTTAGATTGTGTAGCCCGTTTTGTTTGCGCGCGCCGTTGCGATCTGCCTGCCTCATCTTGTCAAAAATGCCTTTTTACTGTGATGGTGGTGATAATAGGCTAAACGTTTAAACGATGCTTTAAGTGTTTTTTATGGATTTAATAAGCAAGACAAGTCAAGTGTTGATTTCAGAGGCTAAAGTGTTGGGTTAACTCACTGTCGGCCGCTGGCCGCTTGGTCGTCACTTTAAAAAGCAAAAACTTTAGTTTAACAAACATTAAATGCTTTAAACATTTTTCTAAATTAACTTAATAAAGAAACAAAACGAAATATATCTACTTTGACATTAAAAACAAAACTGAACTATTTTAATGGCTGTAACTAATGTGTAATAGGGAGGATAAAAAAACACGGGCTCCAGTGGGACTCTGATAATGAAGTGGATAATAAAGTAATGAATAAAAATATTAAAGAATTCGCGGGGCGCTTTCGCCGGCATGAGTAAGATAGGCTATAAGACCCGCAATATGTCTCTCATCTGACATTTTTATTTATTTACATTAGTAAGCTGCAGGACATAGTCTTTCAAAACATGACCTGCGCGAAAGAGAAAAAAAAAATTACCCAGCACTTCTGAAAATGCACTTCTGAATGCGTCTCTGTCCCCAGCACATTTCAAACCAAACTGACGCCCATGCCTTCAACCAATCAGACCACAAGGGGCGTGATCAACGGGCAATGACTCATCGCTTCTCTTCCGTCATTGTGCCAGTCTGTGATTGGTTCCCGCAAAAGTGTAACAGAAGCAGTGAAATTAATGTACAGGTTTCCAGACTGAGCTGCAGGGCGAAATCAAATCGCCTGGAGATCAGGCTGGGTTTACCCAGTCTAGATCGGAAAGGCATTTATTTCCAATAAAAATTAAGAAAACATTCGAAAAGTGGAAATAAAGTGTCTAACGTGTGTTTAATAATGAAGTGTTTATTGGTTAGGGGTAGGTAAACAGAATTATAGACGGTAAAAGTGAGTGAGTCCAATATCATTGGTCTTAAAAAGTGGTCACATACAGTGGTTCAGACGCCCATGAATATATTTGTATATACCCCATATGCGCCCATATTATATATATATATATATATATATATATATATATATATATATATATATATATATATATATATATATATATATATATATATATATATATATATATATATATATATATATATATATATATATATATATATATATATATATATATATATATATATATATATATATATATATAAATAATATATATATATATATATATATATATATATATATATATATATATAAATAATATATATATATATATATATATATATATATATATATATAAATATAAATAATATATATATATATATATATATATATATATATAAATAATATATATATATATATATATATATATATATATATATATATATATATATATATATATATATATATATATATATATATATATATATATATATATATATATATATATATATATATATATATATATATATATATATATATATATATATATATATATATATATATATATATATATATAAATAATTACTAAGAAATATGCAGAATTTTGTTCATTTTATAATTGGTCTTAAATCTCATTTTGTAAAAAAAAATTTGTGAGAAAATCATATCGTGAAATTAGGATCGTGATGTGAATCGTTACATCCCTACAAAATACACATATTTGACTAACATTAAACAAAACAATCTTACACAATTTTGCTTAAGTAAATTGATCTTGTTTTAAAGGGATGTTTAGATTGGTTTACCTGAAAACAAGACACAAATACTGTTTAAGAAAATATATGTTCTGCAAATAACCATTGAGAGCATTTTGTTTTGTGCTGGCGGTTGGAACCACTCATCTTTTGTTCAAGGTTTAATTTTGTTTTCATTCTGAGTGGAAAAAGAGGATGATAGAGAGAGAGGGGGAAAAAAATGAGTATCCAAATGTCGCCTGGATTGATCTGTTATCGAGGTGGGATGTGCTGTGTTTGTGAGAGTGACAGAGATAGGGGTGTTTAGAGTGAATGGGGTTCTTTTTGTTTGTCTCAAATGTAATGTAAATTCATCTGTCAGTCAAAGCAATTGTACATATTAGCGCCACAAACATTCTAACACTTAGGATGGTAAACAATGCAACTGTCAAGCACTGGTAATTTCTCAGGAAGTCAAGGAAACATGAGGTAATAAAAAACTATTTGTGTCACATATATCCTTGGTCATATTATTTTATGACCAAGTTGCATGTCTTAATAGGCAATTAGTGACCTTCCTGTCACTTGAGAGCATTCAGAGAAAGCTACTTTCTCAGTAGCAAGTGACGATTACAATGAAAACATCCATCCTTGAAATGTCCTCAAGAATCGCACACAAATCAACAGAGCAAGTGAGAGCGACCTGCCGTATAGTGCCATTTGTTGATTTGAAAACCTTGTATATGTGAATGGATACAGTATATGTGTTTGTGTATGTGTAGAAGCAAGGCAAAATAATCAAGCTTGAAGATGAAAGAAGGTGAAACATCTTCAGGGTTGATATAGGAGTGTCTCACACAAGAACCAAGAGCAATCCACTCAAACCGTATGCCGATGGAAAAGGTAATTACACAACACCTCGAAGCTCCGGCGTGAGGTTTAGCCCTTTCATCTCCATCTTGGCAACAAAACAAAAAAACACAGGAGATTGGCTAAATCTCACTGAGCAGAGTGCTGTAAACTATCACTCCTTTTCTACCGTCTCCCCTGGCTTCGCCCAATTCAATTGTTCAGTTCCACATACAGATGTCGCAACCCGTCGCCCCGGCACAAGGGTGTCATTTGATGAGCACCTGCACACTACACGCTCCGCCAATGCTTTACAAAGCAGGAAATGTTGCCCTGCACCGCACTGTCTCCGCCATTTACATTTGATTTAGCAGCTTGATTGGGTCCACCTGGCCTATGCACCCTTCCTTACCTCCACGGTAGCCATCTGTGGATCGACAGATTGAGAGCCACTGACTGAAACTGGAAATGATGAACACGTCTAGTGCCGCTGTGTCTGCGCAGGCATTCATATTCCTACCAGGTTAGTGTGATGCTATTCAAAGGGGGGGATGTTCAGAATGGAATACTAGCCTACTGTATAACGCACAGTACACTGTATACTGCCTAGTGTTTTTAAAGCAGTACGTGTAAACTTTATGCAACAATAAATGTTTCAAACCGTATATGCTACATTGTTGACCCATGATCACATGGCATTATATTTTCAGTTCATTAAACGGTGTCTTTTGCATCGATTTCCACTTTTGTATCAAAATTAGGGATGCATCAATTTCAAACGTGAAATTTCAAAAAATAAAAAGTACATTTTGCCATCAAACATTATAATGTACATCAGCAAATCTCAAAATAAACATTCCTTTTAATCAATGACATTCGATAGCGTTTCTTATAGATTAGCTTTAATTGAAATTCAGTCAAAGGCAATCTAAATGTATAAATGCAAAGAAATAAGCATGCACAACTTGATATGAAATATTGACCAATAACATTTTAAAATGTCTGATTTAAAAAAATACATAAATCGTAATACATGTATACATAGACATCCCTAATGAGTACTTTAAACAGTTCAATTAAATAAAAAGAGCGAAACATACTGAAAGCTTCAGCTATAAATACTGGCTCATTCCATGTAATTCCATTCCGTAATGCATAAAGAAAATGCCATTCATACCATGCACCGTATACAAACTATAAACTGAAGAAAGAGTATGAGTAGTATCCTGTTAGTCTTTAAACACAGCCAATGGAGCTGTATGCTAGCAATAAAACCTCAACTTTCAACTACAATGACTGCACATTGTGGCATATGCATAAATAGCCCCTGTAGCAAAACTCCAAAACCAATTAAAAGTTATAAAAATAAATACTGTGAAGTCTGGGTCAAGATGTTTCAATGTATTTAGCTGCAAAACATGGCAAGTGCATCCAGAAAGACAAAAAACAACAACAACAAAAAACCTTTCTTGTGGGAAAACTCCAGCAGATAACATCAAACAAAATTGCATGCATTTTCTACCTCTCTATTCTCGTAGCAAACAACCACCGAATCGAAGAAATATGTGAGAGACGGCAAATGCTTCATATATAATTATGTTATTGCTTTGAGATGTTACATTACGCTTATGTTTAGATCATATTTTCTGAATGGCCACCAATTTTCACTGCTGAACAACAAAGTGCGTGGCAATTAGAGGATTATACTATCCATCTGTCAACAGTGCTTTAGACTTACACGTGTCTGTCTGTTTGGCGGCAATTCCGCCCACAGCACTTATTTCAGACAAATGCTTTTCTGCTAATGTTTTCTGCTACTTTAAACTACCATCCTAAGAGACTACAGCTCAGAACTTATCTAAACCATAGTAATCTGTTAAATGGGCTGAATCAGTGTCCCACACTCGTTAATCAGGAGATTTAGCATTTCATTAGCAACATACCTCATTTTTATGCCTTAATAAGGGCCAACATACTATGCTAAAAAGTTTTGAAGGTTAGCGCTCCAAATCCGTGATTCATTCGAGCATCATTCATTCAGCATTCACATCCATTACTGCCTCTGCTCATCACCGAATTATATTCTATTTGGAGAACAGCAGACGCCCAACAGATTGTCTTCCCACAGCCCTTTATCCAAGAACATTATCATTGGGAAAACAGACGGTTACTTCAAAAATGGACAACTGTTCTCATTCTGGCTCAATTTTAAAGGCACGAGTTAGCATAAGAGGACAGTTTCACATTGAGAAATATCTCAACCAATTTATCAACAAATTAGCACCATATTGCTGTTTGTGAGAGCTAGTATTAGCTGCAAATAGCCTAACGACATTTGGGGTATTATAGCAAAGAAATAGCAGTGAGGGCGATGAAACAACTCTGTTAAACTCCTCTCTGAAGGCTTTTTCTTGGTAGGTCGTCCCTATAGCATTGCTGTTAATGTTGTTCCACTACTGATGCTAGCAGATGGTAATGAAAAATGCTCCAGTGAAACAGAACTTCAACTAATGGTGCACAGTATTTGATGCTGAAACACAAAGCTTATGCCTTGCGATGTTGATAGCACACCATACAACCGTAGTAGCTTCTTTTGAATGAATACATCTATTTATAATACTATTTGGTTTTGATTGGCTTGAGGGCGGAAACCTTAAATCTTCATATTGTTTTTTGTATGTTTTTTGTATGTTGAGTAGTGCACAACACAACAAAATTTAAACAACGCAATGGAAACAACCCACAACACAATGAAATCAGCACAATACAATGAAATCAGATATATATACTGTATATTCGTTACTTGTAGATGCATAGAGCTGTTAATAAATACGCCGCTTCGTCTTTTTTTAACTTAGCGCTGTTAGAGTTGAATGAACTGAAGGATTTAATGTAGGGTCTAATGATCTAACGAAATCCAAATTTTGATATCCAATAGGCATAATATTTTTATGAACCCTTGAAGTTTCTATGGGGCGATGCATTATCATTCTATTGCATAATCAGCCCATTCACAGTGCCATAGGGTGCATTAAAGCAAACATGCAAGGTTCATACTATTGGTAATGGACTAAGGAAACCCTAAGTTTGAACAGTTTTTACTGTACAACTTTTTTTGAACCCTTGAACTTTGCACATATTACTGTTGAATTAATTTCACATTACTGTATCTCGTGGTCACGTAAATGATGCTTTAAAGCTATTTGGGCTTCGTACAAGAGGTAATGGTCTAAAACAATCAAAACTTATTTTAAACAGCTTTTACTGTACCAGGTTTTTTTAAATGGTGCTTGCATATATAAATGAATTGGCTAATGGTTTTGGTGTCTGACCATATATAAAGCTACAATATCAATATCAACAATATCAAAGCCGAACTCGAGGAGGCGTGCAGTGGGCGGAGCTAAAGAGTCACGAGAACACACACACACACACACATATTGGAATAACTTTCACCCTGAATAACTTTCGATTCACTATACGTTCGTGTTGTTGACATTATATGCACTTACGCACCTATTGCCAACAAAACACAGACATTTGATGCAGTTTCACTCACCGCCTGCGGTTTCGACTTTGACCGGGAACAAACATACACACTTGCAGAACTCTGTTGCTGCTCTGGAAAAACAAACTGCATCCACTGTTTCCTTAACGCTGGGTTATTTGGGAAGATGAACAAGATTATCTTTCCCTCACAACCAAAAACACACTTCTTTAGTGACATTGTTGATTTCGTGGTCTAAAAACAAAATCTAACCTGAACAAAGCTTGTTGATGGGCGCACTCTTGCTCTCACTCTGACTGATGTGTGCACGTGCTCATCCGGGAGGAGTGCCCATACAAGGAATTCCGCCCTTTATGACATCGTACAGGGCCATACTCTTTCCGAAACTTGTTCGAATCCTGAAGGATTCGGCACAGAAATACATCCAACTAATTTTTTGAAATGTTGGCCATGTTTAGTATGCGAATCCAACTCTTTAACAGTGTAAATAAGTCAGAATGCATGAAATGGCATCAAATCTGCATTGGTCAGGTGGTCCAGCGGCCATGTGGTACAAGTTGTAGCGCTCAGAAAATAAGTTTACACATTGTAATTAGAAGCTCTGCAAACACGTGAAGGCATCGTTACGGTAGTTACAACATGGCGTGAACGCACCTTTATTTGGTTGTCTTTGCATGCACCAGGTGTCCTCACAGCGGTTCACCGTTAAGGCTAACCTAATGCCTTGAGATCAACCACCCTGTCTTCACTTCCCAAAGGTACTGTCACCACTTATCTCACAGTGTCTGTGTTCAGGTAGTTATATGTCACTGAATTAAGTATATCTTCGGTTTTTCTTATTTTACACCATTTCCATTTATTGTACAATACATTTATTTGCTGCCTTCACTGGTTAATATGAAATGGTCCTGCTGTGTGACAAATAGACTTTTTTAATATACAAATATTCCTTGTAGTCTTTTAATAAATAAGCAGTCATAAAAGCCACATGCATAATCATTGGTGAATTGAAAAATGCTCTTTAATGTCATTTTAGATTGAGTATAGCATGTCGCACCGCATGACGTGTCAGCTTCCCGCTCCCTCCTCGCCACATGTAGGACTGCACGTTGCGTGACCCCAATTCCCATGTTGGATCGCCCATATTAGAGTGTTTGCAGTTACCAATTACCCCTGCCAATGTTCAATATGATTAAATACAACAGCCATCACTGACTATTATTCATCAGAGGAAAATGACGAGTACAAGTTGGTAGATTAATTAAAGTGTCACATACAGCTCTCCGGTGGATAGTTTGAGCTGTAATTAAGTCTTACATCAATAGTTAGCGGTTCGTTTCTCTCTTCCTGCTTAGAAAAGGTTAATCTTGCATCGCTTCTTTGATTGAAAGCTGTAACGCTCATTCTTTGTTGGGTCAGTATATGAATATTACTTCATAAATTAAGTGCGAGCCGTCAGAGCTGAAAGATGGGCGTGAAATATTGTTCAGCAAGGTTTGTTTTTATAACAAGATTGCTTTACACCATGATGATAATGCATATTGTTCTCCATATCAAAGCAAATATGCTGCCAAATCTAAGACGAGTCACGTAATGTAGAAAGCAGCCAGAACACCTCTATGGAGGGTACAAAATCAACACTCGACAAGCTGTTAAAATTCGCATTAGCAAATCATTAGCAGGAAACTGCATTACAAACATCAATATAATACATTGTTTGAGTTGAATTGGTTAAATAAATAAATACGTTAAATAAAAATGCTAACATTAGCAAATGAAAACTGAAGACACACAAACCTCTAGAAAATATCTGCCAAAACTGCAAGTCTTCTAAATTCTACCTTACATGTCTCAAGTTCATCTACGATATTGCAGTATTCTTCAAAACTGCATACACGAGTCCAAATCACAAGACAAAAATAAAGGAACAAAAGTAAACTGTGCATCATGAGCGTAATGGGCCTTTCAGACAGAACGTGACAATGGCACCTCTGCGCTATGAAACCCATTATTTCAATGCCTTGCACCGCGCGAGAACAGTTTGTTGCTGCGTCGACCAAAGCACATGCGCAGCGGTATAAATAGTTCAACTTTCGTCGCTGCACTGAAACAGGGCATCCAAACAAGCGTAGAGGCAAAATGGATGAACAGTTAGTACTGTGTGTTGGAATTTCCAGAAGTTAAACTCCACCTACTTTGCTCTGGCCAGCGTAGTGCAAATAGCTTTGTATCTGAAGGGCTACGCTGAACCCAGCGCAGCGCATTCCACATCCTGTCTGAAAGGACCTTAACACAATGGCCTGCACTGTTTGTCCCAGATGTGAGAAACCAATTTGATGCAATGTAAATTGTTGTCCCAGATGTGAAAAACCAAAGAAAAACTAACTGTGATAAAAGACAATTTTTTTTTAAATATATAAAAAGAAAAAGGCATTACAGTTCCATGGCTGGAAAGAAATGTTTATGGCCTACAAATTCACTCCTGTCATGGGTGTGGTAAATTTTTTTTGGCAATTTTCTACACCATTCATGATTTTTCACAAGTACTATTTGCTGTTATTCTAAGTTAAAACCTACTGTTTAATTAGAAGTGTTAACTTTTCTGTTGTTCTACCTAAATTTCAGGTAAGGTGTAAATTTGTCTCTGAAAATTGTCTAAATTGTTTAAATCTAATTTAAAACACTTCACACAACATTGCACTTCCATTTCACAGACCTTGGATAATGCACACAATTGTCAGCATAGGAGAACAGTTTGACCGGTCTATTTCCCCCAGGAAGAGCAGCGAAAAGGCACATCCAGATAAGGTAAAACATGTGTCCGAGAGCTCTCCAATTCAAAACATTTGTTGGAGTTGTGGTTATTCGTTTCCCTGGCCTCTCAGTGCTGGCATTGAGCCCTGAAGAAAACCACTATATGACAGCATCCGATCCCACTGGTCTACTGTTACTAAAAGAAGCTTCCTGAGAAAAAATATTAATCAAGAAATCTCAGGAGCAATTATAACATTAAGCTCAGAATCCTTGAACTCATTCCAGTAGCCTGTGAGGCAGGACCAGCAAGGGTCCGCGATCTGAGAGCCCCAGCTGTCCGACAGTTGAGTGGTTGGGTTGGAGAACCTGGGTAAATGTTTGTCTTCGCTAGAGCAGAGGCCGAGCTCCATCCTGACCCGCCTGTGTTAGGAAAGCACTGATTTACGACGATGCATTTGCTACCTATTGAGTGCAATTACATAGAGCAAGAGCGTGTACAAACAAAGCCTCAAAAAGAGGCCATGCCACGTTCACGAGGTGCAGGGGTGTGAGAAAAAGAGGGCGTCCCTGAACGGAAAGCTTGCGAGAGAGAGATTTATCACTCCCACTGGCTCTAAATCTCATCTATCTGCGATTCGGTTCGTGCTCCACGGGAAATATACACCATCTAGAGAGGAGATTGCGTAATCATAAGGTAGGCAAAATGTTCAACGCGACTGCTCCACTCTCCTTCTCTCCATTGTTCACACAACTCCTTTTAATATCTGAAGGATCACCATTCAAAACAGCAGACTGACTATAGTTTAATTGGTGATAATGTCTGGCAAGGGCATGGGTTAGTTTCTTCTATTTGCATTATGCAAGAGACAGTGAGAGAAATGTGTGACAGTACATAGGCTGACAGATTAGTATGTCATTTGTTAGTCTAAATAAATGTTGAGTTTTACTTTAGGGCTGAGTCTTTATCCACACACTGGATTTGCATACAGCCGACACACTGAAGAGTAACAACGGGGAAAAGCACAAAAACAGCTTAGCCAGAACAGATGCTCGACACAAACACATTTTGTCCTCACTACTGTAGCTCTATTGACTCATGCAGACATGCCTGCATTTCAACAAGATTTGCTGTGAAAGTAAATGTGGTACTGTAAAGCTTTTGTTATTAAATGTGAAGTGTGTACCTTTTTTTTTTTTTTTTTTTTTTTGAGCCAGTAGCCGCACCAGATGGAATCACAAAAATAACTACATAACTTTTGCTACATATTGCAGTGTGATTTTTTCTTCAGTGGTTGCTTGCTTACGGGTCAAATAAGCCCAACCATTTCAAGATATAGACTTGGGTCTCTCCATCAATGTCAGTCAATTATTTTTTCCCCCACCAATTATTGTCATCTAATTAAAAAGCAAAAGCAAAAGTCTAATAACAACATCTCTCTCCGACATATTTAATTTTTAAGCAACAGACACATGTTTCTGTAAAAATAAATAAATACATTTTATTTCTCACAACTGAATTTTTTTCTTATTTTTTAAAATAGAACATTTGGGTAGAATAGAAATATATTTATTCAAATATAATACAATTTAAATATTATATCTGTCCATCCGGCAGACTTATAAACATTCAAACTAAAAAAAAAATGTAAAAAAATGAAAGAAATGTCAAACTCATTCTAAACAATGTCTTCTTGGCAAGAATTTGTGTTTGCAAACTTTGCTTTCAAAGTTAGAATGAGAGTTATGAATTTCAATTCATTTTAATTCTACTTCCTTACAGGCAAATTTTAATGGTAACTCTGTACCCTGTTTGCTAACTCAAATTCAATTCAAATTCTTGGAATTCAAAAAGCATTCGCAATTCAATTCTGAATGACACACTTAACGGTCTAAAACACATTTTCTGGACATTTTTTAGAAGCAGCACAGATCCTTTATTAACAGAAGTCAACCTCTGAATGCCTCATGTTCTTAGCACATTAAACTGGGGTATTTAACAGCACACAAAAAAAAAATGACAATTCGCCTTTCAGTGTGACTAAGATATGAGGCGAAGAGAATTTAGTAGAAAAAAAATTTAATATAATTTGTAGTAATAGGAGGAGGACCAGTTCTCATTCATTAATGACTATAATGTTCACCCATTAGTGACTATTCAAAATGTGTGAATCAATTTGCATTGTAAGGAGACATAGCCATTCCTGCTTTATTCGTTTCTGACACACACAAAAAAAATATGAAGCCGGGCATCATTATCAAGCCAAGATGGAGTGTGAGAGCCATTCACACAGGAAACATCACCAAGGTATGAGAATGGGTGGGTAGGAGGTGGTAGAGAAGAAAAAAGGACCTCAATATGCTAAACGTGTACAGACTAACAAAGAAATGGTGCTCTGTGCTCAGAGTGGAAGATCAGCAAGTCTCCCTCATAAATTTTATATTATTGCCAGAGGAACTTAAAGCCTCGGAGTCCACTAAAGGCAATTAATATCTCCCACACAGATTTGACAATCCTAAAATCCAACACATCATTATCTGCGTAAAAATGCCACACGTTAAATATTTCCTGCAAGCTCTTAACCTGCGTTTGTGAATAATTAGAAGGCCTTTTTCATTGCATGCTTCATTGGAGAGAGGGGATGGGGTTACGGCCATGTGGTAAAAAGCAAGTTTGACGTCTTAGTAGATAAGACAACGAGTTTTTGTCAGTGATGGCAGATTTAAGACATTTTAGATCACTTAAAAGTGTCTCGCTCTCCATTTCACTTTAAACCGCCGCAGCCTTGATTCTGTAAGAGTGGAGATAAAAAGTAGTAAGAGAAGCTTTTTATTTCCATAAAAATAGTGAACTGCCTGTCAAATCGTTCTTTGCATTCATAGAGACCGATATGGAGCGAAAAAGAGTAGCAAAAGAGGGTTGGCATGATTTGTAAGAAACAGTAGTTGCATTTGACAGTTACACATCACTGTTTTCTTCCCCTGACAGTTTCACACTAGCATCTTATACCTTCCTGATTACAGCTTTTCAAAGGGTTTATTTCTGCTAAAATGAAGTCTGCATTTATGAAGTCGATGAAAACCAGATTTACTAACAAATGTGCAATTCATGAACGAATGAATAAAGCCTTTTATAAAAGGCTTCAGAATAAAGCTTTCCTGTAGCTCAAACAGTAGAACGTGGCGCTAGCAACGCCAAGGCCATGGGTTCGATTCCCAGGGAAAGCAAGAACTGACAAAATAAAAAAATAAAAAAAGTGTGTACCTTGAATGCAATGTAAGTCGCTTTGGATAAAAGCGTCTGCTAAATGCAAAAAATGTAAATGTAAATGCCTTTTCTGTTTTCGTTATAGCAACAAGACTTGCAAAGACATTTTGCAATTTTCCATTTAAAAAAAAGGAAATGCTAGGAAAATATTAACATATCTCTCCTCAAAAAGCCACATGGTTTGATCAATCACTAATGGAGTAGGACAAGTTACACGCCAAAGGTTAATACTTACAGAAGTTAAATCATTAAATAAAAGTTAATTGCAACTTAACGGACACCTATTATGCAAAATTCACTTTTACAAGATGGTTTGAACATAAATGTGTGTTGGCAGTGTGTGAACACAACCACCCTAAAATGATTAAAATCCACCCACTCCTCTTTTTTTAGTCCCCATAAATCATAAGCAGTGCCTCAGAACAAGCTGAATTCTGGGCAAAGTGATGTCACTCTGATGTCACAGGCCCCTCCCACGACTGTTGCCGGACTCTGCCGTATTAGCGTAGACCCCACCTTGAAAAGGCATACGGTCTGTATATATTTGTTTACTGTTAGTTGTGACAAGTCTTTTTGTCTTTTTTGTGTAATTTGCCGTGTATTTTTATGATAATGCAAGGGAGAGAGAGTGTTGATAAGACTTTAATGCGTGCACAACAGTGTATTCAGCTCTGTATACAGTCCTTTTCTGGAGTGAAGACAGACGCTTCATCTTTTGTGTGATGTACAAGAAACTTCATATAACTCATCAGTAAAGTTTTGGCCATCATTCGGATGGGGTCTGCTAAAACAGGCTTGTACTGATAGTGGATAAAACAACATAAGTCATAACCGTACATAAACTAAACTATACCTGATCTATCTCCATGCAGCATATATTCTCTGGCTCTGTAAGCATTATTGTCTGACTCCAGTTCAAACATATAAGGCTGAACACTGCTGCTGACATAAGATTGTCCTGTTTGTTTGTTTGAGCTCTTGAAGCCCCGCCCTCTTCTTGAAAGGGGGCCGCAAGCAGCTGCATTTAAAGGGACACAAAAAAACGTAAAATAAATGACTGTAAAATTTTACGACTGTAAAATAATATGGACGTAGTGTCCATGACGTCACCCATAGGATTCTGAAGAGCCGTTTTGAAGCGCAAAGTAGGGACGATCTGGCCGTTGCCATCTTGTCAGCACGTCATAGCACGTCACTCCCGGATAATAGAAATTGGGCAAAAAGGCGGGACGTGGGTGGAGCTGAGGTGACGAGATGACTAACAGACAGCCGATAAATGGCTATCCCCCTGTCACTCAAAGTGGCCACGCCCTTAATTATGCAGGACTTTAAAGCTTTATATAATGTAAATGAATGAGTTATAAAAAAAATTCACCCCCCTCACAGTTGTAACGAAGGGCAAAATTAGCCGTATAGACCAAAACCACAATTTGTACCAGACTGTAAACATGTGTTTTTCTGCTGTAAATTTGGGCATTTAAAGATGGGGCTCAATGAGATTCTGCTCCCTTCTGGAGCCTGTCCCTAGCGGCCAGTTGATGAATTGCAGTTTAAGTCACTTCCTTATTGGCTTCAAGAGAAACTGCGGGAGGTTGCCGCTTGGTTTTTGCTCACCCCCCCAAAAATGATCTGTGGGGTATTTTGAGCTAAAACTTCACATACACACTCTAGGGAGAGAAGAGACATATTTTACATCTTGTAAAAAGGGGCATAATAGGCTCTAAATCTCTGATTTTTATCATACTGTAATTGTGTATATAGCTTCTCAAATACTGCTTGTATGAGCAAATAACATGTCAAGCCCCTTTTTGGTTTTGGAAATATAGTGACAATAATAGCTTGTTTCCACCGAGCTGATGAAACAGTATGGAAATTTCACATCACGATTATAGTGACCCAAATTATCCCGGTTATCAATATTATCACGGTTTTGTTCAAATGAGATAAAAAAAAGTGTTCAAAAAGAACAGATGTACAAGCTGAAAACAAATTTTATTGTTGGTTATATGTAAATGAGCATTGTACACACCCAAATCAAGTCTACATGAAATGTATAACATGACAAGTCATCAAATAGGCCTATTTAGCTCTGATAAGGTTGTGTATAAAGCTCCTTAATCTAGACAGAGAAACACAAACAGTTGCTTGTCTGAAAAAAAAAGTTTTTTTGGGGGGTGTAAAATATAATCTCAAATATTATCTCTGTAAATATATTCTCAAGCAATATCCTCATCAGTGTTCTCATCAGCTATGACGCATTTAAATCTAGCATATTTTGTGTAAGAGCCCAAACAGTATCCTAGTGAAATAAAGCATATCCATATTTTCATGATTTGACAGTTTATTTTATTAAATATCCAAAATCCAAAAGGTGTGCATCACACCTGACACCTAGATGAACACTTTACAGTCAGTTTTATGACCGCAAGTCATTCTCTTCAAATGCTACTGAAGTAAGAAACGTATGTAACTTTAGAGATGGTCCCTAAATTCACGAATCTCGAACGTCAAGCCAACTTTATGCCAGTCATATCAAATGCGCTGTGGTTCTGCTGTGTTTGTTTGAAACGATTTTCGCTGCTGAAATAGAACAAAAACAGTCGACCACTGTATGATGAATGAATCTCCTGCGTACATTGCACGTTCATCTCTGCTTTGAGTGCAGATTTCAGTGAGTGAGCGCGCTCTGAACAAAACTCCGAACACCTCTGATTATTAGAAACACGTGTGATTGGTTATAATGCGCAACGCGATTATAACAGATGGCTTTTGAGAAGACTATAATAAGTTCAACCGCCAAAGAGGCTAGTGTGAGTGACTGTTACACACCACAGCCGAAATACACCCGCAAATGGGAAGCCCTGATTATTATCCCTTAAATGTTACCCTAGTCTTGTCTGAACTTGTTAGTTCGTCTTTGGCTCAAACTTCACGTTATAATTTCCAAGACACAGTAAGCAATAATGTACAACATACAGCAGATCTTGTTGTTGCTTCTCAGCATGTGGCTGTTGTCACAAGAAGCAACGTTTAGTTTGAAGAGAGGCTGCAGGCCGCAAGGAAAAATAGCCAAAAAAGCATACGCAAGTGACGATTCTCTGTCAACCAATCAACGTACTGCAGTGAGTCTAGCTCCATCCTTTAGTACAGGACTACTGTGCTTGGTACCCCAAAAAGGTGGTACGGTTCAGAATTAGGGTACCATTCACAACTTCTGACAATAGAAACAGCAGCAATTGTGTACTGCACCAAACTGTACAGAACTGTTCCGCTCAGTGGAAACAAGCCATTAGTAAATATCTAAGGAATTCCAAATGGCGTTTTTGCACCCTTGAAAGGCACTTCGGGAAGGGGACGCCGTATGTAGGGATGTTCCAAACTCAAGTGAACAACTGAATCCCTTCACAAAGGGCCCTTACACAAGTCCGTTAGCAAAGTGTACATGTCATGGTCACTTCAAAGAAGTAATTTTAGCGTTTATGGTCATGTGACCCAAGGCGGAGAATCCTCGCGAGAGAGTTCGAGTTACCAAGTTCGAGAACCAAAACAGTGTGTGAACAAAAGAGAAAAATGTAATATTACATATTACTCCAATTAACGCATGTGTTTACAAATGGAGTGCTCCATCATAGTATCGGCACTGTCCTGTAATCCAAGTTAAAAATACATCAGCAATGCAGCGAGAGCAAAACCGCAGACTGCACTCCTCTCTAACTATCGAGATTTGTTTACCATTATCTTGTGGTCATTTTATACTCTGTTCTTTGATTAATTGGCCATTTAAAGTGAGTGGTAAAATCCTTCACTCTCCTCTCGCTCGCTCTCTCCCTCTCGTTCTCTTTTAATTTGTTTAATGCAGTCACTTAAAGATATCTCAGTCAAGTCATCCAATCAGTCTTGATGGAGGGCTGCCGTATATAATCAGTCTGATAGTGGTCTGGAAGTGTGAGCTTTAGAGCGGGGGCATTTCAAGGTTAAATGTGAGCATTCGACTGCCTCGCGTACAAAATGGTGGCTGGTACTTCATGCGTTGATTAGAATATGGTAAACATGGAGGGATGTGCAAGCCTTGGGTCGATCTGTATTTGAGCTCTTGTCTTCAGACGTTAGTCAAGGGAGGCAGAAGCAGATGTTTGGAATTTAACAATCATGCAAAATATCCACGAAAGGCTTAGGAAACAGACAGTGAGTATCTCTAACCTAGCTGTTTGCAGTTATTATAGATGCATTTCTGGCAAAGATTCATGTAAATGTTCATACCCACGGAAACACATGTATACATGTGAATACACAATAGGGCTGGGCGATATCCAATATTGACAATGTTTTCAAGAAGATTTTGTCGAATGACTTGCAATTACAGAACTGTTTAGACAGTGTTTCTCATTTAAACTCCTAAAGCGAATAAATACATTTGAATTGATTCAAAAAATCTGATTCAGTTATTCGTTTGAGGTGCACTCAAATGATCCCCGCATGACATTTTTATTTTATTAAGATGTTTTAATGAACATGCATGTAGGTTAATATTGAGATTTGTTGCACTGTTGTATTAGTAAATGTAAATACAACAATGGTAAATATATTTCCCTCGTGTTCATTTGGTATGTGTTATTTTTAACTAGATGTTTACTGCGTTTTAGCTCTCACCTTCAACATTTTGAATCTAATTGGCTCCAATGGCTGTTTGGTCGGAATAATTCGTAAAGAGATACTGAACAACATGAAAAGAGAGAAAATTACAGAAATGCTTCATTGTCGCCAAGCCCTAATGCACATAGTACACACAATAAAGAAAAGCTCAGACAAAACATGAACTGAGACTCTCACACACACACACACACACACACACCCAGACAATTAAAGAAATGCTTTCCAGACAGAAGGCTGATTGTTTATCTGTGTTGTAGCATAGAGAATTGAAATCTTCAGCGTCAGATAAGACATCAATCTCCCTCTGTGGGCTGCGTACATAAATCTGATTAGGAGCAGAATCATTTCCCCTTCAGGACTGTTTTATCTGTCCGTTCCATGCCTCGGCGGCAGATAACTCTGACGGAACTCACAGCCAGAGGTTGATGTTCTTCACTCACCACTGAGACGGCACACCAATCCAAATGATGTTATATTTGCCAAACAGGAACATGTCCATCAACTGTGGGCGACTGCTGGTAAGCCAACACTCGGTTAGCAGGAGAGGATACTTTTGAAATGAGATTTTCCAAATTATGCTCATTTGAATTTGGACAAAGGCACAGTTCTGTGTGGCTCATTTCTTGGTCTGATTGCACTGAAAAAAATCATTTTCTTAAATCACTGTTTTTCTCTTTCCCAATAAAAACAGCTATACTTCAGACAAATTGACTTGAGAGGCATGACTGCATGAGATAAATACTTTCAGGGAATATATTTTGAATGAATTGCAAACCCAATATTGACAATATTTTCACTCTGATTTTGTGGGATTTGTCAAATGATTGGCAATTATAGAACTGTTTAGACAGTGTACATACATTTGAATTATTTTTTTCTATGAATCAGTTCAAACTGCCTATTTCAGCTCTGATTCAAAAATGCATTTGAGGTGAAGTCAAAAATTATCCCAGCATGCCATTTATCATTTAAGTTGAATTTTTTTTTTTTATTAACATGCATGCAGGTTAATGCTGAGGTTCACTGCTCTGTATTATTAGTACAAATAAATAAAAATGTTTTTTAATTTCTTACAAAATGGTGTGGAAAAACATGCCTCAGTTGTTTAACATAATTAACATTTTAAATGAATTCCACTTTTCATTACTTATGGTTCTCAAGTAAATGCATCGGAGGCATTTTTAAGGATATTTAGTCCTGAACAAGACTACTGATTAAGAAAATTATTTTTGCAGTGTGAATATTAAATTCGAAAGCACATAATCAACATGCCATAATACCGAATAGTCTGCAATGCAAAGAAAATAAATTATTGGAATAAAATTCCAACAAAATGTCACGGAAAAACAACAGTTCTACCCTGGAGATGCATGAGAGGACCTTTAAAATCAAATAAGGCTTGCATGGAAAAAAGGGAAAAAAGTGGGAAATACCTGATAAAAAAGAAAAATCGATAAAACAAAAGACTCCAGCAGAAAAAAAGGGAAATCAAAGATAATGAAAATATGAGTAATGCCTCTGATCTGTGCAGATGGGGGTCCACACCTTTGCCATTTACCTCCTCTACAGAGGAAATAAATCATCTTGGTGAAGGACCACAAATAACTGCTGAAAGCAATACAACAGGAAGTACAAGTTGGGCTTATCAGCACAAAATATTCTTTGAAGGAACTGCAAGCAGTGATCCCCTTCAACAACAACAACATGTTCATTTTAACTTGTACAGTATTATATGGAATGTCATGTAGCATTATTATTAAAAGTCTTTAAAAAAAAAAGAAAAATCCATAATGCTGGCAAAAAACAAACTTATCAGCTCTTCTCTCCATTACCCGAGCTCGTGACCACTTCACAGGTTTTTAGCATTTTGGGAGCAATAACTAGTGTGTTACATTACTGTAACAGTGTATTTATTTATAAATGAAAACCATATTGAAGGGATAGTTCACCCAAAAATGAAAATTAGCCCATGATTTACTCACCCTCAAGCCATCCTAGGTGTATATGACATTCTTCTTTCAGACGAATACAATTGGAGTTATATTAAAACATGTCCTGGCTCTTCCAAGCTTTATAATGGCAGTGAATGGCAGCCCAAAATTAAGACCAAAAAAGTGCCTCCATCCATTATAAAAGTAATCCACACGGCTCTGGGGGGTTAATAAATGCCTTCTGAAGTGAATTGATGCGTTTAAGAGAAAGAAAAATATCCATATTTAAAACTTTATAAAGTAATAGCCTCCGTCAGACCGCCTTCTATATTCAACTTACGAAGAAAGAGTAATGCCTCACTCAGTTTAAAACGCTTACGCTACATCCGACGTCATCATCATGCAAGTTATGCTTTTTTCTTGAATAAGTTGAATATGGCGATATGGCGGAAGCTAGATATTTTACTTTATAATGTGCTAAATATGGATATTTTTCTTACACAAACAAAATCAATTTGCTTCAGAAGGCCTCTATTAAGATTTTTAAATATAACTCTGATTGTTTTTGTCAGAAAGAAGAATGTCATATATACCTAGGGTGGCTTGAGGGTGAATAAATCATTCCATTTTTGGGTGAACTATTCCTTTAAAGTCATTTAGACTCTTTGTATGAAGGAATTTAAATACCATAGGTGCTCAGCGAAATGAAGTATCAGCCATGAGTGAGCACATGGCATTTGTACACGTTTTAATGAGAAGATGATAAGATTTACCGGTTTAAAAACTGAAATCATTCTAAGTACCACCTGGAAAGTGCTTAAATACACCCTGGTGTACTCGCCATCCATGCTGGGAATCACCGCTCCTACAGTGGTTACTTTATTGACAATAAATAAAGCAGCAAAAGTCAGTACAGGCATACCACATCTCTGCGCATAAGCGGCATGGCCTTCAAACTATTATCCATCACGTTTCTCCTTTAAAAGAGCATGCAAATTTCTGAAATAGGAATGGATGGTTTTCACGGTCAGACCAGATGCATCAGGTTATTTCCAGAGGACAATGAGGTTCTGGCAGGAAGCTCGATGGATGAGCTAAAATAAGATGATTATGATGCATTGCTAACAGAGCCTGCTGCCGCCAATTATATCAGCCAGTTAAAATGACAGACCACATTATGTGCATTTCTCTCCCGTCACTTTGGGTGGTTGGGGAGAGGGGGGTAAACCGTTAGTTTACTGTAATTCCCTGCATGGGAGTACATTAAAAGCACACTACATCAAGACATGCACCTTTATCTCCTGGGTTTAATTGTCATGATGTGATGAAGATAGATATGATGATTATGATGCAAATGCGATTCCTCTACACTGCCATGAGTGCATGTAGACGTTTCAAATGATTATATATTTATTTTCTTCCTTTCAAGGTCTAAAACAAAACAAAAAAATAACTCAAGTGATATGGAGACTATGAAGGCCATTTTCTCTATATGCACAGCTTATTGTTGATGAATGTTTCTACGGTATATCTGGTTGTGGCGAATAACAAATACAAATGAAATTAACTTAAAACAATGTATGAGAAACAAGAACCATAAAATGGGTCAAGGATGAGTCATTATACGATTACTGAAGTTCACTTGTTTTACAATTTCAATTTAAGTTTGCATTTATATATGTATTGATTTTGCTTTTTTTTTTTGCTTAATCATTAAAGGAACAGTCCAGCTTCAGGACAAGATAAGCTTATTGACAACATTTGTGGCATATTGTTGACAAAAATTATTTCCACTTTATATTTTTCCCACACATAATTTTTTATTATTTTACCCCAGTGTCTTTAAAAAAGAAGCAAAAATCTGGGTTACAGCTTTACAGCTCAAATAATACAGAAGTTTAAGTTTGTTTTTATAAAATTATAAGCTTCACATTTCTGAAATTAAATCCCATAACCTCCATTTTTGCTCAGTCTTCATTCATTCATTCATTCATTCATTCATTCATTCATTCATTCATTCATTCATTCATTCATTCATTTATTCAACATTATACCACAAATACTGCCAATTGACCATATGCACGTAACGTTCTTAGAACTTCCGCAATTATAAAACCCAGCTGGAAAACTTCCGGTCAAATGTCACTTGTTGGTGTCAGTATCTTCAAATGCCCTGAGGTAGCTTTCACAGCACCAATAGTGAACATAAATCAGAATATAGTCATGTTCCTCCTCAGCAAAATATAACTCGACCATCAGTTTTCATACTTTTGTGTGAAAAAAAGGGTGTAAATTAAAGATTTATTAATTCAAATTGAATTTTGCTGAGGACGAACACTGAGGGATGCATCTTTTTTATGTTGTCTTACATTTGAATAACTAAATTAATGCTAGGCCTGACTATTTAAGTATATTCTGATTATAAACTAAGTATTTCACTATTGGTGCTGTTAAAGCTACCTCGGGACATTGAAGATACTGATACACCAACAAGTGACATTTGACCGGAAGGGAAGTTTTCTAGCTGGCTTATATATCATTGCGGAAGTTCTTAAGAACGCTCCGTGCATTTGGTAAATTAAGCTTAACTTGTACTGAAAATTATTCTTATTCTTATTATTCTTTAAAACAGAATAACTGATTTGTTTAAGCAATCCACCAGCTATAGTTGATTTTGAAATCAATTAAAATTCCCAAATAATTAAAACAATGTACTCACTAAGAAAGGAATACTCTTCATAAACCTAAAGAATATCCCTCTGATACTGTAGATTTACTGGAAAATATATAAATATATTGTATAAATTTGAGCAGCAGTTTCTAGATCACTGGCTATAACACACATGAAAGCCCTACAAAAGACAAAAGAATCCTTTAAAATGTTCTTTAACAAACTGGACAGCAGTCGACATGGGAGAAAAGCGGTAAAGTGGATTATTTCCCGGTGCTGAAACTCATCTTGTCATTAGAGCACAAAGTGAAAGGATGGATAAGAGAAGAGAGGGGGGATAGAAAGAGAGGAGTGCAATGGAACTGATAGTGCATCATTTATCCTCACGGCATCCTGGGCCTCTTGTGAAGTATGAAAACATAACGCTGATGAAAATCCTATTGATTCCAGTCGATTCTGCTTACATAAATTGCACTCTGCCTCCGAGTTCCAGGCTGTTAGAGGGGAAAAATTTGTTGCATCGCCTAGAAATAGCTTTACTGACGGTCAACAATGACAAGTGGCAATATTGAATGCAAACAGATGCGGTTTTACAGCTCAACAAAAGGTTTGACCTTCAGGGCGTTACCGAACAATTCTGCTGGTCACATTAGCTCTTCCTAGTCAAGATCATTTTTTTTTTTAATCTGAGTGCTGCTTTTATTCTAAGATGCATTACACAGTTTTAATTAATTCATGTACTTGCACAAAGCCCTTTGTTACAAAATGTAGGGCAGAATATGTTGTTTCTAGCTTTTTTTTGTGATAATATATTCATGAACTAAAAACATTTTTCTAAATTCAGTTCTTCCCTGTAAACAAATTGGTAAAAAAAAATGACAAAACAAAAGCCAAATTTAAAGTGCTTTTTATAATACTTATTATTTCCTGTCATTATTTACTCACCCTCATTATCTGTATGCGTTTATTTCTTCTGCAGAACACAAAAAAGATGATTTGAAGAATGTTACAACTGTTTTCGACATAGTGAAGGTCAATGGGGTCCAAACAACATTGAAAAGACATTGAGGTGCAAAATATATTATTTTGTGTTCCACAGAAGAACAAAAGTCATACATGAGGATGAGTAGTCATGACGTGGAGAAATAAATTATGATAATTTTTTTGGAAAACTGTAGCACATCTTTTAATGACAAAATTCCATGCAAGTTGTAAGTCCTCCTAAATAAAAAAACCCTGTTTTATGTCATTCAAGAAAGAAATGGAGCATTATATTGAATCAAGCCCTTTTTTTTTATGAAGCAAAAAGCGGTCCAAATTTTGAAAATGTGTAAACTTTTCAATGTCTTTATGTAGATCACCATTAAGCCCTCCACTCTGTGTACAACTGTTTGTTACATTTATGATGTATTGTCTTGTATTCTGTAATTTTTGTAACATACTGTCTTTTGTCAATAAAAAAAATAAATAAATACAATTTGCATTTTCGTGTGAATGATCCCTAAGTGAATCTTTTGGCAGTCGAAGTCAGAAAAAAAAAAAAACAACAAAAAAAAACACTTCCCTAAAACTCACCTCTTCACCCGGATGCAAAAACATGAAATGCTTAATAGCCTCATAAATAAGTCCATTCAAGCCCTGAAAACAAATTCTTGAAGCATCTTGTGCTGATCCAGTTATATTTTTGTCATGGTATTTCGGGTGTATAGAGGAGTCCCAAGGTTGTGCTCCAAAGCTAAATGAGTCTGCAAACCCACAATTATGGCTCTCTCGGCTCTTCTCTTCATCTCTACGATGAGCAGAAGTCAATCAGATGGGAACAGCAGAGAAGCTGGAGCTGATTTAAAGCAGAGGGGTTGGAAGTGAAAGGGCATTCGACAAGACTGAGCAACATGTATGTTGAGACAAGACGGACTGTCGGTCCTGATATTTATCTCCCTCTCTTGCAGTCCTGCTGCATTTTTAAATTAAAGATGGTGAGATAGCAGCAGTGGGAGAGTGTTTGAAACCCTGTGATCGGACCGAGTAATGAGAGATGGAGAGGGGGTTAGTATATCAGCCCATCTGGCCTCTATCATGGGGTCAAGGGTTCCTGCAATGCTGTTCCATTATTACCAGCGCTCAGCCTTATTTTATCAGTCTGCGATTCCAGCAGCAGAATTATTGTTGCCAAGCGCTACGATTAACAGCGATTACGAGCAGATTGTTACTTCTGTCTTGGTGTACAGACATGGGGTATTTAGGGGAATTCTTATTATCTAAAAGCATATTGTTTTTTTTTACATGCATTAGATTATACGATTTATTAGCAACATTGTTTTCTAATAAATACAACAAACATGTACAAGCAGAAGACCATTCTACAGTTACTGCCTCTAGTAATCAATAAATGGCCTTAAAAACATCCCTAAGAAGAAAAATTTACCATGCGAAAACATGTGTAAAATACTTATTTTTCATAGAATCCACTGGATCCCAGAAATGTACTTGTTCTTTGAGCTGTGGCACTCACATGGATAAATACATGTAATTTCACACATCTGTTATTCCCTGTTCTTCACAGTTTCCTTCCATCTATCTGCAGTCAATAGGGTGAAAACTCGGAAGTCTCTCTTTTTCATTATATGAGTGAAATAAGATCTGTGGCAAACATAACATTGACGATACTTGACCATTCTACTCTACAACGTAAACAATTTCACACACACATCGAAAATGTGAATTTTAAAGCAGTTATGTTTTTTGTTTTTTTTTTAAGTATGTTTCTAATAAGTCACTAGATAAGAGCGTTTGGGTTCGGTGTGAATGTTGTTATGTTTACTAACCTTATTTTACTCATAAATTGAAAAAGCCCATTATAAGATCTTCTCATAGTGCATCCAGGTCCCTGTGTTCCCTAGGTAAGCGACGCACACACACCCGGCCATCCACATGATATAAAAGAAAATGTGATTCATCAGACCGGGCCACCTTCTTCCATTGCTCCGTGGTCCAGTTCTGATGCTCACGTGCCCACTGTTGGTGCTTTAGGCGGTGGACAGGGGTCAGCATGGATACCCTGACTGGGCTATGCAGCCCCATACACAACAAACTGTGATGCATCGTGCATTCTGACACCTTTCTATCAGAACCAGCATTAACTTCTTGAGCAATTTGAACTACACTATCTGTTTGATCGGACCACACGGGCCAGCCTTCGCTCCCCATGTGCATCAATGAGCCTTGGCCGCCCGTGACCCTGTCGCTGGTTCATCACTGTTCCTTCCACTGACCACTTTTGATAGATACTGACCACTGCAGACCGCGAACATCCCACAAGAGCTGCATTTTTGGAGATGCTCTGACCCAGTCGTCTAGCCATGAGCCATCACAATTTGGCCCTTGTCAAACTCCCTCAAATCCTTACCCTTGCCCATCTTTCCTGCTTCTAACACAAACTTTGATAGCAAAATGTTCACTTGCTGCCAAATATATCCCACCCACTAACAGGTGCCGTGATGAAGAGATAATCAGTGTTATTCACTTCACCGGTCATAATGCTATGCCTGATCTGTGTGTATGCACAATGTTTATAGGGTCTTTAACGAAGTCAAAAAACAACACGCTGACCAAAAGAACCTACAGTAGTCACACCAAGAACTTTAATTTCCAAATAGCCCAAGAACAATCGTTCTTGCTCCGTTTTTATATGGTGAAATACATAATTTGAGGTGAAAAAAAAAAAATCTTAAAATACCACACAAAAGCACAAGAACGCAGTCGAGAATGCATGACCAAAAGCACAGAGAGCATAATTCCCTTCACAGTATGTTGTTCACAAACAATAAACATGTGAAAAATAATATTCACATACAGACAGATGGAGCACAAAGGCACAAGGAGGAGAATGTGAATGACACTCTTCAGAAACATGCTGAAACACCACCGATCAAAGGCAGTCCAGACGCTGATACAGACACAGGAGCACAGCAGGACCACACTGGCCTGAAATAACATGATATGTTCCAGCTATTGAGGGTATTACTCGGATATTAAACATAAACCAGTAGGATTGGGATGAGCTGGCAAATGTGCAGCCTCATGTAGCCAGACCTTTGACTAAACAAAAAATAAATAAATAAAACATGGTCCACATTGAGCTTATTCTTGCCAAGAACCCACCCCCTTAGATCATGTTTAAGTGACCAAACACAGTTTGTGTTTTGTGTTGTTCTAGGGGCAGGGTTATCTAGGGTTATCTAGCACAAAAACAGACGATCAATAATTTAAAAAAAAGTTTAAAAAAATGGAACAGCGGTCTAAGAAAACGGCTGTACAAAAAAAAGGGCATGATTAGTATATATTAGGGGTGTAACCGTATATACAAGTATTAATATTGAGGTTCAGTATGCATGTGTACACAATGAATACAGAGTTGAAGCCCATTAACTACTTTTAACCAGCAATAAATCACAATAAGCTCCGGGTTCTGTTACTTTGGATAAGAAACAGTCTCACCTTTCAAATTTTGTCCATTTTATCACACAATACAAACAATAAATGTCGTTTTGACGCTCTTTGATGTGGCGTGGCTCACGAACTCTAGAGGTGCATTTTGTTAAATATATGCACTGTATAAGCCTATATATTCATTATATTTATATAACCTGTTAGTGATGTCTTGATTATTTAATGTATGTTTAAATAAATGTGTCATGAAGAAAAGTTACAAAAGCCACTGTGTAAATGATTATATTTCAACAACGAATAGGCATAAAAAGATAATTTTATAATTAGGTTTAGAAGTTAATTCAAAAACTGCCTTATATGCAATTTACATGTTTGTGTACAATTTTTTATTTGAGTGTCGATAATATCAACAAAAACAAAATAGCAACTGAATTTAATAGTTTGAGCTCTGTTAATAGTAACATTTAAAGGTTCAGTGTGTAATATTTATGAGGATCTATTGACAGAAATGCAATATAATATACATTATGTTTTCAGTGGTGTATAAAGACCTTACATAATGAACCGTGATATACTTATTACCTTACAATGAGCCATTTCTGTCTGCACACTTCGCGGGTCCCCTTACAGTGAAGTCACCATTTTGTGCCGCCATGTTTCTGCCAAGTGGCAACCTCCCCCTGTTTCTCTTGAAATCAATATGGAAGTGACTTAAACTGCAATCCATCGACTGGCCGCTAGAGACAGAATCTCATTGAGCCCCAGGTTAAGAAGCCAAACTTTACAGCGGAAAAGAAGGTCCATATTTTTTACAGTCTATGGTTTCTACAGTAGCCCTAAACGGACAAAATGCTCTATAGAGCACTAGCTAATCTCTGCTGTCTGACATGGTAAATGGACTGCATTTAATTAGCGCTTTCAACAGACCCATGGCCATCCAAAGCGCTTTACACATTGCCTCACGTTCACCCATTCATACACATACTGTCAGCCATGCAAGGCACCATCCAGCTCGTAGGGAGCAGCTGGGGTTAGGTGTCTTGCTCATGGACACCTCGACACTTGGTCAGGTGGAACCAGGGATAGAATCAACAACCTTCAGGTTTGTAGACAACCTACATGAACCACTGAGCCACTAACGCCCCATCTTTGTACTGTGTCGGCCACCGTAGCTTCTCTATGAGCTTAGAAAGGGAGGGGGGAGCGGTGGGCGTTGCAATTCGCGACCTCACCACTAGATGCCACTAAAATTTATACACTGCACCTTTAATATTATAGTAATGCACAAGTGTTAGTAATGTGTTAGGAGGCAGTCGTGGCCTAATGGTTAGACGAAGGTTGCGGGTTTGATTCTCAATACTGGCAGGAAATGACTGAGCAAAGCACCTAACCTCCAATCGCTCACCGGGTGCCACAGCAAAATGGCTGCCCACTGCTCTAGGTGAGTGTGCTCACTGCTCAGGTGCTCACTAATCCTAATGTGTGTGCACTGACTTGGATGGGTTAATGAACAAATTCTGAGTATGGGTTACCATACTTAGCCTTCATATGTCATATATATTAAGAGCATTAGCAGAGATAGATTTTTTTTACCTTTAATTTTTAACTATAATTTAATTTATTTAAAGACAGAGACATAATTTGTTCAGTAAGGCTGCGTACACACTTTACTTTTTTTTAAGCTGCCAGTGTCTGTTTTACATTATAATCCTATGGAGTAAACCGTGTTGTCAAAAAAGTCATGAGCGCCAACGCCGACGTCTTTTTCTGCAGCTCAGCGCGTCTTTTAAAGTTGAAAAAAGTTTTTCTGATAAAAACGCCCTACGTCAAGCTCCTTTTTGACAGCTGTCCAATGACAAGCGAGTAGCAAGACCTGAAAGCCGGTTATCTCTGTATGTATATTTTAGTCTACAATAAAACAAAATATGTCATAAAACACAACCCTGTCTCTTTTTGTTTACATTTAAAACAATATTAAACATAAGAATATGGGGTTTAGACAAGTGTGCATGTATGATTATCACTAATAAAATTAAATATGACAAACACAAGCTATAACAAGAAATAAAGCAAACAATTCAGTCAAACATTCAAAGTCAGCGCTAGTAGGCTACAACGGTAACAAAGTTAAATAGCCTAAAAAATATAAATTAATGAAACTTACCTTTGCACTCAGCCTAAACGATTTGCCAGGGAACAAATAATAGATCCAAGAAACCAAAGATCGCCCGTTAGATCTACACAAGATGAATTATATCTCATGTTTAGCCAGCGGCAAACGCCAGAAGGACTAGCCGAGGAAAGGCTGCTCTCGGCGGGGTTAACGAGCGCTGAGCGTCCGCTGATCGACTGGATCTCACAACTCCGAAAACGTCAGATAAAATATTCAAATAGGCGATCTCTTTATAAATAAACCACATATTTGAGCTTTAAACAAATACATTATCGCCTGAAAAAGTCTTAAAACTACATTTCGTCACACATTTATAACAGTAGTATTTTTAAATTTCGCAGGGTTTCTCGTCAAGATTTTGTATCTTGTATCCATTTTGTATCTATTTTGTATCTCTGCACCACACAGCGCTCTTGTTGCGATTGCTGTTATAGCAACAACAGACGCCCTCGGCTGCTATTTTGAACCAAACGCTGCCAACTTTTTCTTGTCAAAAAAGACGCCAAGTGTGAACGCAGCCTACCGCAATGTTTAATAAAAATGAAAAACAAGCAAATTTGTGTTTAGTTTAATTTTGTGACTATTTCATCCTCAAAAGTGTTGGCACCTTGTAAACTTTCATATTGGTAAATATTGGGAAATTTCATATTGCATATGCAATGCCTGATGAAGGTCATGAGAGCGAAGTGTTGCTTATAAAAAGTTTTTCACTTTTACACTTTTAGTATCGATAGTGCGCGGGATTTCCTTCGACTTGAGATTTTTTTATCCTCTTTCCTACGCACCTATCTATTACCAACAGGTGTGCGATGATAATTGTCAATTATACTGGGAAAGTACAAAGTTTTGAAGGGTTGTGCAGAGATTCATGTGCGTAGATGTAAAATGATAATTCCATGCTTCGACCGTCCCGGCAGAACAGAGGCGACACACTTCGTCATTGTGACTTGGATGTGATGTGACACGAGTGGCAAAAGCTATAAGCGTATAACCCCAGAAAAGTGCTCACAATGCAAAGCTTATGTGCTGCCGTTCAACACTTGACAATCTCAACACATCTAAATGGCAGATCTTGTGTCGCTTCAGTAAAGCAGGTTTGAGGTTTAGGCCATTGCTAAACACACTTCCTTTCCATGCACACTCATTCATTCCATACAGAGTTCCTTACTTTTAAACTTGCTTTATGTTTCTAGAGTTCTTGGGATTAAACAAGATATGGAGATGTACAGAAGTCTGGAATTGGAATTTCTTATCTAGAGCGCTCATGCCTCAACTCGCTTTGCACTTTAACTATGAAATGATGCAAAAGCTTTCGTATGAACTGTAAAAGCGGCCAAAAAAAAATTTGCCAGTCGCATTAATTCAGAATACGTGAATAATCTTAGCATCTGCTTACAGTGTAAGTCGGTTATGAGAACTGAGCAAATTTCAAACACGAAACCAGCTGACTTCAGGCTTTTTTATGAGATTGATAACATCCGTGCATATCTTTGATGTTGATGGGTACAAATATTTTCTGTCATCTTATTATGTACTTTCATGACTAAAGAGCTGCCAGCAGTCGCAGTCAAATTGCCAGCAGAAGTTGAGAATGATCAAATCCATGCATTTGTTTTTTTTATCAGACATTTACCGGGACCTTTTTTTTCTCTCTGTAGGAACAAAGTAGACATTTTTGATGAACCTCATTCACTGTGACCAGACTTGTGTGCGTTATTATTAACTCTTCTAAAGTCATATGGAAATATTGCTATCCTTCTATATCTTCAGTCATAAAGACTACTTTTAAAATATTTTCAAAGTGTTTTTCTAAAACAAAAGTAAAAATAAATAAACAACAAGCATACAACATGAAGGTGAGTAAATAATAGTATAATTCTTACTGTTGGGTGAACTATTCCTTTATTAATGAACAGAAATGTGGAAGTCCTCTTAGGCATAACCATCACATCAGCCACTCATGCTTAAATGGAGATTACAGACTTTTTCAGACACTGAAATCAAATGACGAGCAGATAATGCAAATGGGGTTAGTTTATAACTCATTTACAAACCTGCATTAATGTGACGATATTCAGAGCGCTCATTGTCATGCAGAAAAGAGAGAAAGAAACAAATGAGACAAGTTGATTCATTACTTATGTGAGACTTTTTTTACGCATTCATTATTCGGAAGCCAATTAGCAACAAACATTACGCCAATTCTCTGGATTCTCTCCAATCACCCTTAAAAACTGAGACAAAAAAGTTTCTGAATGTTTTTTTTTATATATAAAAGGACTGAGATGTTGTGTAACTATTTTGAGACAGGCAGATAGAAAAAAGAAGCGAAGAAAAAAAAAAAGATGAGAACCACATGCTCTATAATAGCAAGTATGAGTCAACAGCATCAGATCAGACCATGAGATACAAATGTGTGTTGGAATGTAATGGACCACATGCACTCACACTAGACCATTTACCCAGCCATTACGATTCATTATCCCAGTTGTAACAGACTAATACACTGATCCATTAATGTGCAAGAACAGTAACATGTTGAGCAAATGAGCTCATCTTTTCATCCAATTAGCACTGAGTGTGACATCTATTGTGGATCAACATAAAGAGTATCATTAAAAGAGTGGAGAGCAAGCATCACATGATTGTCCACTACAGAGGCATTAAATGTTCACTGCGTGAGACCATTACACATTGGAAATTTAATCGTTAATAAATGTTGAGTGTCTCATTACTTAAAATACACAAAATATTAATGTGAAAATTAAAATAAAACCAGACATGTGTGTGTCCTAATAAACCCTACGTAGTGGGGACATTTGGTCCTGTCGGTCATTTTTGTGGTCCCCATGATGAAAACAGCTCATAAATCATGCTAAATGTGTTTGAAAATGTAGAAATACAGAAAGTTTTCTGTGAGGCTTGTGTTTAGGGATAGCATTATATAGTTTTTATAGTTGAGCAGCAAGTTTACTGTGTAAAACAAAAAAGTTGAGCAATGAAATGATCACACACACACACGCATTGGTGCAACTACATTATGAGGACATTCCATAGACGTAATGGTTTTTATACTGTACAAACTGTACATTCTTTCCCTCTACTCTACCTCTACCCCTAAACCTACCCATCACAGAGGATATATGAAATGTCCTCATAAACCACGTTTACGTTGTAATACCCATGTCATTATACAAATTTGTGTCCTCATAAATCACATAAGCTCTCTCTCTCTATCAATTTCGTAATTACGACTTGTGAATAATGTTTTTAAAATAAAATACAGTTTTCTTCATTTGGAAATATATCACATGTAGCTATGAATTAAGTTGCATGCATTGCAAATGTAATTTCATGATGTGATTAAAGTAGAAGAATGCAGTTTTAGCACCACTAGGGCCACAAAATGGAATTGCAATCTGTTTATTTGACAACATGAATAATGTTTTTAAAATAAAATACAGTTTTCTTCATTTGGAAATATATCACATGTAGCTATGAATTAAGTTGCATGCATTGCAAATGTAATTTCATGATGTGATTAAAGTAGAAGAATGCAGTTTTAGCACCACTAGGGCCACAAAATGGAATTGCAATCTGTTTATTTGACAACATTGTCTCCAATGGCTTCATTTTGGAGGTGTCTGAACAATTGAAAATAACGGGAAGTGGCAGCTATTGGTGCAGAACACACTTCACCTATAAAGTCTGACTTCGAGAAAACTCTTGTCTTAGAAAATGTTCTGATGTTTTTTTCCCCCCTCCACATTTTTTGTTATACTGGCTTGGCTGCACCTGCATTTCTGCACTTGTGCCTTTAGAGACATTCATCATGTGAGAAAACTGCCACTGAAAATTAGAGGTTGAGCCTTATTTTGTCCTTTTTTTCTGTCCATATCGCTCTCGTCCGCTCTCTCTGTCCCCGTCACGTCTCAGTGTCTGAGGCCACACCTTTGTGTGTGAGCACAAACAAAGGTGGATGGTCTAATAGAGAGGATCTTTGTGATTTCGCCCCTGTAAATCCGCCCTTTGTTCCACCCAACACTATTAGGAAATGCCATTAGTGCTGTGCCAGACAGTGATGGGTACTGACAGCCAGCGACTTCTCTGGTCAAGAGAGCAGCCTGCAGCCATAAGTGTGTCACCAGCCTTCTCACATGTCACTGCCTCTTACTTTGGCTCGCAGGGATCACCTTTGTTCTAGCTCCTTCAAACAGGACAGCTAATTGTGTGACCACGAGTCGAGGACAGAAGACGGGTAAAGAAGGGAGGGGTGATGTTCCATATGACCTATGGTTTGCTTAAATGTTAGCTTCACTTGTTAAACACACAGAGGGAATTGGGGCAAAATTAGAGACATGCACCCTTTCTCTGTATATTTTATTTCTTTCTTTCTGTATACAGCCTTTGTCGGGAAAATTAATGCCATGTGAAAGGAGCACATAGGCAATTTGGTCTAGTGGCTGGCTAATATGATAAGACTGCTTCTACAAGGCCTGGTAAGAGGTGATAGCAAGACTCAGCATATATCACACACCTCCGAGTTGATTAATGTTTTGTCAAATAACACCTTTTTACCGAGTGATCTGCAAGAATGAAAAATTCTAGGGTGAGGCAAAAATGTCATATCTCAGCATTTGAGGGATATCGCACCATAGACATGTTTTAGCCGCTCTTTAGGGGGAAAGAATCACATTTACTCCTGCTGTCCTGAGATCTGGAGGGAAACGTGGGAGGAAATGGACTGGAATATGACTGGTTTTGTTCACCCAGGCAGACAGGCATGACATGTGAATGGCAGAACAATACTATACTATTCTTTTGCTGTCTTAAGAGGTTCTCTCAGTATTAAGCAATCACGAGTCTTGACTGATTGTGCCTCTGCCAAAAACAGTTGTCTTTACAGTAGAGGACTAGCAGTTTCCAGGAATACTCACGATGTAATCAAGTGATCATATTACATTGCTTAACACAAATCATTGTTTAACTTAATTTAAAAAAAGGTAGAAATCAAATGCTTTCTTATAAATCAGAACACTGCTTTTAATTAGATTGTATTTGAAGATCTTTTACAGTATAAAGATGCAATCTGTAAATGTTTTTTGTACTAATTATTAGGGAAAAATCGGAATTCTGCAAAATGTGTTTCAACATTGTAAAATATGTGAAATGGAGCGAAGAGGACTCGTGTTAGTATCTGAGATTGGAATAAAAAAATCACCTAAATAATTAAAGGAGCTATATGTAAGAATTGTTATTGCTGATAAAAAAGGGTTTCTTTAAATATAAACCCTTTAATAAGCATGTTTAGAATAATGGGCATTCCAATTTTTCCTGGAACTTCCTGTGGAGTTCTGATTCTGCTGCAGAATACAATGAGGAACAGAAATACTAAAAACACAAAAGTAGACATTGTACAATGCCATGCAAATACCATGGTAAATCAATATGGTAAATCACACAGTACCAAAGTATACAATCGAAGTATTACAGTATTATCATCCAATATCATCCCTGAACCAAGGCGAGTACAACTGAAAAAGGACAAAATCAATCTAATTAAAATCAATTCCAACACCAATCAGAGACATACAAATCTAAACTTTTTAACTAGTTCCACAATCCTCAGAAATGTAATGATTAGCTCAGTATTTGTAGATCTAGATAAAATTACCAGGCAGGAGATAACAGGATTGAAGACAATCAGAGGTTTATATCGATGCCATCTAACACATTTAAAGACTTGGCTCTAATACAGTCTCAAATCTTACAAACCTCGTTGGCAAAATCTTATTTTGTAGCCAAAACCTTAATGGCTACTGATCTGGGGGAAACAAAACAAAAAAGCAAAACGGCATGCCATATTTCCTCTAATTGATGCTGTATACCTTTCATAAAATCACTGATATGATATTTTGGAAGCTGCTGCTTTCATAAAAAGTGGTCATTAATGAGAGCACAGAGTGGTTCAAGAAAAGAAAGAAAGCAAACTATCCTACATCTCTCTCCCGCTCTAGAAACACCATCTCCTCTAATGCATGAGGACAGCTAATGTATGGAATTGATTAGCTTAATAGAATCTGAAAGGTAAGATGTGCTTGTTAGACAGACTTAAACTTGTAGGTAAGAGAGAGGCCTATAGGGAATCGTAAATCATTTATAAAAATGACAGCGTTTGTGTTGTGTTTCGCTCCTGCTTGTTTCAGAGTCCAATTTTTAATTCCTTATCCTTTAAACCCAGAATAAATCTCTCACGTTTGGTTGAGACAAATCCTTTACTACCTTATAGTAAATCCAAATAGGAGAGTTGTTGAGGGTACAAAGTAGCCATGTAAATGACAAAAAGAGAAAAAGGAAGAAAAATAAGCAGAATTAATCAAGAATGTAATTTATCATCGCTGGCAGTGTGGTGTTTGGCCAAACAACAACACAACTCCTGAAGCAAATCAGTCATACCACACCTCTCAAAAATGTAATTTAGATTCTCCACATAAATATAAATTGTGGCTCTTTTTAATGAGGCGAAAACCCATAATGATGGCATTCTAAGTCTATAATAAGAAGTGATAAGAGCCTACTGGGTAAAAATCCAATGAAAAAAACTAAGAAAACTCTTACAAAAGAACAGAAGCAGAGAGTGCTACGCGGGTGTCTTTACGTAGCCACTGGTGCTCATTGAATAAACTGGAGGTAGAAATCAAATTATGAAAATGAAATTCTCCAAGGCACTCACTTGGTGAATTAAAAAGCCTTTAATTGTGGGCTAAATCATTAAAATCATTCTCAACTGGCTTGGCCATGGGACCCACATTTTCCTGTGGTCATATATATATATATATATATATATATATATATACTTAATGAAATTTGTAAAATAAAAACAATAATAAAAAATAAAAAAATCAAGCAAATTTATTTCATTAAAATTGTTGATATGCACACACACACACACTAATTGGTTAATATTAAAAATGGTTAATACAAAAAATGGTTAATACACAATACCAACATGAACTGTTAATGAAACATGAAAACTGCTCCTGATGAATAGAATGAACATCATACCTGCATGCAAATTCTTACACACGTTGTAACAGTTACATGATTTATTGGTAATTTCCTTTTATTTTATGGCATACTAATGGACAACGTAACGTTGCATGCTCGTAGTTTCTCTAGCGCTTTAAATATGAAGTGATATGCAGCACACGCTGGTAGTTAAGTTCACTGTTTTCTGAGGCAAGAGAGACTTTTTATTTCGTAACAAGCTACGAAAATAACGGCACTGACATATAGCCAGACAACATATCATCTGACCGCAAATAGGCCTACTGACTCGGGACAATTTTCTCAGGCACTCCGCGACCCACTCAGAACGGTCTTGCGAACCACCAGTTGAGAAACACTAGTCTACACAGCCTTCTTCAGGATCCTGAAGAAAGCAGGGTGTAGCCCAAATCAACCCCCATTGACCCCCAAATGTCACGCTAGCAAAAAAAAAAAAAAATTCTGACAACAATGGTATCATACATATAGCTCCTTTACCTGAAATTGCACAACTAATAACTAATACATTGATCTATTTCTATATAAAAAGGGGAATGGCTATTTTAACTGAAAGGTTTCATTCCAACAGCTACCACACTGAGTGCCAAGATTTCTAGAACAAGTAAACCATCTCCTCCTTATATTGTTTGATGTAGTGTCCGTTGAAAAGGCAGCCAAGTCTGCTTTTGAAATGGTTACACTTAAACCACATTAAAAACCTTAACACAATCTTTGAATAAGGCTGAATAAAGGCTTTTCACCATATGTCTATGCCAGCCAAACAGCTATAATAGAGTACATTTGTGAAGCACCAGTGAATCTCAAAGCTCTTTGTACTCTGGGTTAATTCATGAACGAGAGGCTGAGTTTGTTATCACCTGAGCTATACATAACCTGATTTGGCATCAAAACACCTCCTATCCGGAGTGTTTGACTATTTGGAGAAACGCATGCGTCTACATTCAACAGTGTGAGATTTATTGTAATGATTCAGTGGGGTGAAGCCGCATGCTTTCGGCTGGGTAATTAGCCGGCCTGAGCATTGAGACTGAGACAGTGCCAGGACACCTCTACTCTTCCCAGCACGGAGAAGTCTTGAGTAACCACAGTGAGTCAGGGAAAGAAGAAAGGAGATGATTCATAGAGCTCTCAATGAAGGCGCTTCTTCGCAGAAAGCAAGACAGAAATGTTTCTTACACCGGCACACAGTGAATGTCTGGGCTGAAATTTGAATTATTTTTTAAATAGCAGCAAACCACAATCCAAGGCTGCCTACTTAGGTCATTGTGGACTCCACAGATATTTTTAAACATCTCAGAGAAAAAGGACACATGTAAATAAATAACACAAAAATGAACATCCAGGCATTATCCCAATGTTTTTCTAAAAATGTATGCTATGTTTTTCCCCCATGACATACAATATGATATATTTTAAAGAAACTTAAGAGTTTTTACTGGTTCATAGCAATCACTACTGTCAAACTCTGAGGACAAAAAAAAAATCCAGTCAAAAAAAGTAGTCCATGTGACTTTTGTGCTAAATTCCACGTCGTCTGAAGCCATACAACAAATGTGTGAATTTCAGTTATTCACTAAAAATAGTTTTCTCTGCCGCAGCTCTAAAATGCTATTCCCGTGCAGGCTATTTTACTGTTCACAATAACTCTTGACTGAAGCACAGTGGTTATGGCAAACTCATGGTAGAATCTCAAGAAAATGTACTTCTGCCAAGACTTGTACACTCTAAAAAATGGTGTGCTAAAAACAGCCCAAGTTTGGTTGAAAATGGACAAACCCAGCAAATGGGTTGTTTTAACCCAGCAATTGTTTTTTTTAAGCAAACATTTAACCCAACTGCTGGGTTAAAACAACCCAATTGATGGGTTTGTCCATTTTCAACCCAAATTGGGCTGTTTTTAACCCAGCATTTTTTAGAGTGTATCATTTTAAAACTATATAATGGTAATACTAAAATTTAGAGTGAGGTCACAGAAGTCGGTGGTTGGCTTTATTTTTTTCCCCCAAAGCAAGAAGGTAAGATTTTAAGTGAATAACTTAAATTTCAGCCTGTTCTTGAAAAAAAACTGAAAAAAAAAAAAACTGCCATAATTTTACTATAAACATTAAATCTTGACTGACGCAAAGTGGCAAAAATTGTGGTCACCCAGACAAAATCATGGTAGAATCTCCAGAAAATAAGTAATTCCTGCCAAGAATTTTATCAATTTAAAACTACATAATGTCAATACTAAAATCCAGAGTGAAGTTACAGAAGTGGCTTCTTTTTTTTTGGCTTGCCAAGCTTTGGTAGAGTGTAACATTTTAACTTTACTCGTGTCTTCACTTTTGTGTCAAGAACAGAATTTCTGCATAATGAGTCATATGACCCACTTTCAAAGTGCTTTTATGGTGTTTTGTTTGTTATTTTTGGTGTTTGACATGGTCACTTTGACAGTTCAAAATTAAAATTTGGAATGACATTTAATACTTAAAGATTGACCCTGTTGAGGTTTGTTGTAAATAGTTTCACAAACCAAAAAAAATAAAAAATAAAAAACTTAACACATCTTGTGAATAGACCAAGGAATATTCAGGGTTAAATACAACTTAAAGCCACAATATGTATTTTTTCGCCGCTAGAGGTCACCTATTCAAAACAAAGGCATAGCTTGATAATGCTGCGATTAAACGCGGATTCATGGGAGATGTCTTCACCTCACAGCTCAGTTGGGGACACTAAATTTTTCAACTAAACATCGAAATAAATCTAATTAATAAACTAAATTAACCATTTAAACTAAATTACTGATCTAAAGCCCACACTGTCACTGTATGATAATTGAAATGAACTGATGACATCAGCGTTTTCTCCAGAATGGCTATACAGCTGAATAAAATTATGCTGCATTATTTTCCTGTTTAACACTGTAAAGCTGCTTTGAAACAATCTACTTTGTTAAAAACGCTATATAAATAAAGTTGACTTGACTTGACTTTTATTATGACACAGTCGCCACTTCCGCTTCTTCTGGTCATGTGTATGTGGGCTAATGCAGCGCTGTTTTATCATATTAGATACATTTGAGCGCATTGAAAATTATGTTCTAACGTTAAAAGGTTACCGTCTAAAAGGTTCTATGGCACCAAAAATGGTTCTTGGCTTCAGTGGTTCTTCAGCGGTTTTTCACTGGTGCTATACAGCACCTTAGTCAAAGAACCAGTGAAGAACCTCTGAGGAACCACTGAAGAACCACTGAAAAAACAAAATTGGTTCTATATAGCACTAAAAAAGGTTCCCCTATGATTACGAGCCAAGAACCATTTTTGGTGCCATATAGAACCTTTTTTTTTAGAGTGTATATATAACACTGTTCTAGTGGTTTTTGGATATTTTAACCCAAAAATCTTATACATATTGTGCCTTTAATGTCTAAGGACAGCATTTGTTGCATGGTGTCAATTACCGCAGCAATAATTTCAATGTAATGCACTTACTGGAAGCCTTGCAGGCAAGCTGACAGCGGCACAAATAAACGATTAAAATAAACATTAAGTTGTAAATAACCAGGAATATTCCTTTAAGGCTTTGAAGTTATTAAAACAGCAAAAATCCATTTACATTGGCAAACTCACTCACTTTCTCCAGTAGGCATTAATCATTATTAACACTGCATTTCTGCACTGCACTTAAATATTATAATTTAAAATGCGCTAAAGATGTATGACAATCACTTGAAGAGCAAGATGGCATGCTGTCCTCTAAGGACAGGATGTGACATAATGAAGAATTTGGCACTGTAGAGCCTTTTATTGCGGTGACATCATATCAAGGGTTACAAACGCCTCACATAAAGCTTAAAAGAGGTTCACTTCCGCTGTGAGAGCAGAAATTAACAGAAGGCCTTGTTAATTTATATGATCCAGCTCTCAAATCCTTTTGCCCCAAGAGACTCTTGCTGAACATGCAGTATCTCAGCAGGCCATTTTTGAAAATGTGTGTGATTTGCACTGAAAATTCATTCGATATGTTTGGCTTTGTTTAGAAGCCAAAAGAGGTAGTAGCTCTCAAATTGTGTTTAACCAGACTCCAGAGTTGAATCTGTAACAATATCTCACCGTTTTTCTTAACAGGTTTTCAAAAAAAAAAAAAAAATGTTGCTTGTATCCTCGCAGTGCTAAAAGACACCGCAAACGTCCTTCACTACCGCTCATTCAACATGCATGAGTACAAAACGCTAACCTGGGTTCATCCTTTTTTTTGTAAATGAACCAGAAAACATGTTTACGGCTGAAATAATACAATCAAAGTCCTTTTAGACTGCCACACACATGTATTTACAGTAAACACACGGTCTGACTGTCTCCATATGCCATTTCACAGAGGCACGAACAGTCAGGTCTCTAAAGAACGACTGTATGACTAATGAGCCCCCTGGGTCACTATAAACAAAGAGAAAGCGACGAGCGGACTACCTTTATAGGTCTTTGAAAAATACTGAAATCCTGTGCTTTCAGGGATTCAAAAAAAAGTATAGGCTTATATGAAAAAGCAAATGACACATTTACTGTATTCATTCAATTCCATAGGCTGCGCAAAGTCCCAGAATGAGCAATTCTGTCATGATTAATAACACAAGCATGAAGTCTTAAATCTATTTCAATGACTTCACAGCTCCTAATGTCCTTGCCAAGAAATGCTACTTCTGTCTCTCTCAAAATCTGAAATCTCGTCCGCTACAACGTCATTTCACACACAAACCGAGCTTAACGCAAGGGCTGGCATCATATTATTCTCAGTTTAAAGTAAAGGGAAGAAAATTAAATGTTTTACCCACACACTTTTCACAAGCTAGAGGCTGCTAATAAAAATGGCTGCCAAAGGAAGTAGTAAGCATGCTACTTTTGCCAACCCTGAGTTTTCCAAGTGAATATACTGTCATTACGAATGCTAGTGTGATGCTGACATCTACCCTCACAAAACATTTACCATGGTAGCTTCTGCCAAAATACCAGTTACTACTGTTATTGTTCAACGGATAATATTTTTTTGGACTACTGTACCATAAGTAAAATGTCCCCAATATCACTAAAGTGCCGATCACACGAAAACGCATATAAATAATACGAGTGTGCAATGTTGTGGAATGTATATGGTACGCAGTTTTTTGCATGCATATGACACGCACTTTATGGCGTATTATATAGGCACGAACTCCCCACCCCCCTCCTACCCAAGAGCGTGTCATATACACACCATAAAGTGTCACATCTGTTCTGTGTCTGGCACTCAGTGGGACTTTTATGTTGAAGTTTATCTGTGCATTGTCTCTGTGTTCTTTTCTGTGTCCTGTTTCCTGTGAAGGTTTTGTAGTTCTTGTAGTTTTTCAAGTTGATTAGCCTCCCCAGGTGTTTCCCATTCACCACACCCCTTGTTATCTCATTTAGCTAGTCTTCCCTGAGTGTATTTAAAGCCCATGTTTTCTGTGGTTCACTGTCGATCGTTCTTTGTTGTCAAGCAGGTGTATGTTGTTCCCTGTTCTCTGTTCCCTGTGTTTTCTTTTGTGGTTTTTCTCAGTGTTATTTTGTTCCTGATTTTTGATCTCTATTGTTTTTCGTCATTAAATTCTCCCTGCATTTGGATACTCATCTCTGCCTGCCGTCTTTGATTTCCTGACATAAAGTGCGTATCACATGCAAAAAACTGCGTACCATATGCATTCCACGACATTGCACACTCATACTATTGATACGCATTCTCATGTGATCGTGTTGCACTGAAATGTGTGTCATAAGAAGTCTTAGGCATGGTAAACAGCATCTTAATTAAATTTAAAAACAATTGAAATAATGCCCGGTTTCACGGAAAAGGCTTAAGCCTAGACCCAGACTAAAATGCATGTTTGAGCTGTTTTAACTGAAAGCAACTTGCCCTGACATATCTTAAAACATGTCAGTGCCATTGTTTTGTCTCAAAATGCACAATAGTAAATGTTTATAAAAGCTATTTAAAAGTCCTAATTGAACTAAGACCTAATCCTGGCTTAATCTAGCCCTGTCTAATAAAACAAAATTATAAAATTAGTATTCAGTGAACACTTCAAATAACATTCTCAAATGTTACATTTGTGACCAAATTCTATTTCGGTAATAAACACATTATTAAAATGATTGTTTCCCCTACTGCTAAACATGTTTGTCAAAACAAACAGAGCTATGAGACTATTAGTTTTGGCTATTGCTTCTTGATTCTGGCAAACAGCTGAGCGAGCTGACAGGAAACAATGCGGCACTGATTGTCATGACAACGACAAACTTTAATTTTATGCGACATCGCATTTTTACACAGTCTCTGGAGCTGGCACAAAAGACACTTTGTAAGAAGCATTAGATTATGTTTTATGTAGGCCTATCTGTTTATTGATGACAGTGGTGGCTAATGCCATATTTCCATAAATGTACTGCAAACAATAATTGTAGTATAGTGATAGATACAGTACTGTGGTTACCATGGCAAACTTAGAGTAGAGCTTCCAGAAAGGTAATTTCTTGAGAATTTGTATCATTTTAAACCACAAAATGTCAATACTGAAATATAGAGTGAGGTTACAGAAGTCAGCAAAGTGTAAAAATCAAATATTAAGATTTTAAATATTCTCCTTGTCCCTGAAAAGGGTGAGCAGATGTTTTGAGTTCCCTTGATGAGCGAGGGCTGAGCTGCGGCCAGTGTTGACTCAGTTGAATTGCCAGCCTGAGGCACAACCACATGGAATATGAACATAATGAGCAAAGGTCAAAAGGTCTTCTTCCCTGTCAACATCATCACTTCAAGAGGACACGTTTTGGCCACCTCTGAGCCAACCCGCCCTCAAATATCCTTGCTATTAGAGTTCATACCACCTCCAGCCTGCCTGAGGTACTTTGTATTGACTCGAGACATTCTCATACAAATCACACGCTAATGCTAAAGCACACATGCCAACATACTGTAGTTATAAGCCACATGGACATCTTTCGTACACAGCAAAGAAATTAACAACATTGTTTTCTTGAGAAAATGTCAGAAAATGCCATGGTGTCCCGAGGCATTCAGAGTGTTTCTAAAGACTGTTGTTGTGTTGCCAAAAATATCAATATTTTGATATGAAGCGATACTGAAATATCTGAAACTGCTCCGATACTCCTTTTCTGCAGTATCAATACACTGATATCAGTTGCGTCATCTACGACACCGAATTGACACTTGTCTCATTCGCTCCAGTTGAATAGTGCTTGTATTGCGCATCATTTTCTTCATTCCCGCAGGTTTCGCGCTCACACCAAAAGCGTGCACCATTGATCCATATAAGTGAAGGTACACAAAGCCGTCTCTCAAACAGCTTGCGAGTACCAAAGTGAGTTGTTTTTCATGGCTTATTTCTCTTAAATGGTCAAATACACACAATTTTACGTCAAGATTCCCGTCTTGGCGAGTATTCAGGTAAACACAGTCAGTTTTGGAACGTAAATAGTTGAGAGAAAGAAAGTGCATGTAGTGTAACCGTATATTGGATTTGTGCATAATCTCGTATCCCCGGTTTTTCTAAGGCATGTTTTTAAAAGCTACTAAAATGTCCTAATTTAACTAACTAATCCTGGCTTAATCTAAGCCCTGTCTGTGAAACCAGGCCTTAAAAGTCATGTTAACAAAAAACAGAACACAAAAAGAAAAAATTCACTCGCTGCTCTTGTAACTTTATTTTACTTTTTTAATACTTAATTTCTGTAGTGTTGCCTGAATCCTAGCCTACTGTTAGATCCACCTGAAAAAAACTTTAGCCATGTTTATTTAATTTGTCTCTTTATTCTATTTCTTTGTGCCATTTTTGAAATTTGTTTATTAGTTCATATTTTAATACTGACTATTACTTGTCTTTTTTGTACATTTAGTTAAGTTTCAAATTAATCCTCCCTGTGCTGTGTGTAAGCTATTGCAACAAAATTACCCAAATGATAAAAACTTCTGAGATAATAAAAATATCTGTATGACCGTATATGGCAGTTTGCCCTGTGGTATCAACAATGGTATCGAATATCGATATTTTTCAAGGTATCCCATCAAAGTTAGAAATAACAGTATCGTACAGTAACACTAGACTTTTGCTATGCAGTTGCTCAAATAGTTGATCACTTGCCCGAGTCTAAAGACCCCACCCTCTTTATGATATTCTAAAGACGAGGTGGTAAACATAACAGCAGTTCTATCACAAGTACTGTTATGTATCGCTTTAGTATAGATTTGTATGTCACAAATAGAACCATACAAAAATATGGAGAACTTATGTTTAAAAGTCTTAATTAAGAGACTTAAAATTAAGTCTGAAAACTAAATAAGGGCATGTAACAATGTAATTGATACAATCGCTATTTGAAGTGCCATGTTACTTTCAAAAGATGATTTGCTCCATTTTGACCACAATGTATCCAAACTATAAAGTTTTATGCTTCTGTTATAGAATATTTGCAACACACAGAAAATGATACTGTGTGGTTGAAAAGCTGTTTCACAAAACAACTGCTCTCTTTGGATCAGCGGCAGTGTCAACACAGATTTGAATGTTTGCTGTGATCGCATTTGTCAAAGATTTAAAAGACACAGCGAATCCTTGTCATTTAGGAAGGAGATTGCGTGGGTGTTTGAATCGAGATCGCGATCTTTTATCGATTAATAGAGCAGCTCTTTCCATAACCCTGAGCAATAGTAATAGAGATTAAGAGTTTAAACATTCTCGTATGATCAACCTCCTCTCCTTCCAAATGCAATAATCAAAGTTCACAAAGAAACCTCAGTCCCCTCTAATATCAATATCTCATATAGTGATCAAAAAGCTTTGCTTTAATACCCAGAAGTTTAATATGTTGAATCCCTGAAAAGCATGTTTGCCTTCATGATTATAAGCAAGCAGGTTTTGAATTGAGGTTAGCCAAGAACGGCAGACAATTTTGCACTTCAAACTCACAGAACTCGGGGGTCAAACAAGTACATTAAGCTCCACAAAACTCATCCAGATCAGCCGTATGTGAAAGAGACAGGCTGAACTCGAGAGTTTCATTAGCCTTGAAGTGGGCAAAATATCAATATGATGCACTGTCATTCCTTTTGATGCTGGACCCGTTATGCAGTTCAAAAGAAAGCTCCGCCTTTACTTGTATTATGGGCTGGCTGAGTGTTCAATCTACATCACGGAAGTAGTCAAGACAACGCTCCCTCGTGGAAGCCCTCTGGAAGTCTCGTGTGCTGCACGGTGCATACAAATAACAAAGCTCTGGAAGCAACTTGGACAAACTTAAAAGCTACAAAAGGGCCCAGAGGACGTGCATAAAGGCGGGGATTGAGCACCTCCATGTTTAACTCTAGTCTGTCGTTGATTGATGGCCAATTAAACAGTTAGAGAGTTATTGATCACAGGAGAATGAAGAGCATCCCCAAACAACCTTAAATATGCTGGGTGATGAACCACAGATGGGCTGAGAGCAAGCGGAGCGCCACAGCAAATTTTTCATGTTTATGCTTGCCGTCGCCACCGAACAAACCCTATGGAGTAATAACAGTTGGGGGGAAAAAATTACCCGCTTTTGTTACATTACTATTGTGGGATGAGGCGAAGTGCTCAGGTCTATTGAGTATTCAAGCAGATGGTTTATCATTAAAGCAGACAGATCTTACTTAGATCTTGCAGTCTGCGAAGTCAAGCCAATAGCACCTTGGGAAATGCACTCTTATCTCTTCGGGGAGGGGCATTCACCCAAGGCTTTCATAGACTCTATTGCTCACAATGTGCTGAGAAGCAGTGCCTGCACATTAAATGCATCTGCTCTCAAGGTCAACAGTACTCCAGCTTTCTCTGGCCACTGACAGCACCTCAGGGAAGAACACGATTAGTCTCTCTGGTGACAGCGCTGATCTTTGGTTCCTCCTGCTGACCGTATCCTTTCTGAAGGGCGTCGCCACTATTGCAGGAAGAAGCAGGTGCTGGAGCCCAGAATGGGCCCAAAGGGGTCTAGAATACCTGGAGAATGCATCCGTTAGCATTCACATTCATTTCAAAGGACTCTTTCGCATTTGAGTTTCTAAGAAGTGGAAGTCATCATAGTTGAGAAAACTACTTCAACAAATATAATTTTTGCTTATTAGTGTGCACTGGCACTTTTGGTGCGCATCTGGGTTCTATTGACGTCAGAGTTCGGTTCATTTGGATGATGTAAACGCTGTTTTCAGAGATCGGGTGCACACCTGCGAACCGTACCCAAGTCTGAATAAAAAGGTGGTCTGGGCAGGGTATGGCTCATGTGAACTTCGGTATGGTTCATTGCTGATACGAACACAATCCTAAAATCGCGGAAGAGAACCGTTATTGATGACGTACGATTTGATAAAACTGTGTGTTTGTTTACGTTGTCACTCACTTTCCTGACAAGCGTGACTGACGCGCTCCAAGCAGAGAGAATGTGGGCTTCTGCAGAAATGGATTCCTCCATTCTTTAGAACATTTGCAGTACATTAGCAGCAGATAATGCTGACACTTTGAAAATGAAACCAAAGGTTCAAAAAGAAAAATGTAAAAATTAGGTAACCAATGCTATGTCGTTGTTACCAAGCAACAAAGTGCTGTTTTGATAATGAAAATGTACCGCGGTTTGGACGTGAACACAATCCAGGAGGAGGGGGAACAATCGAACTCTGGTTCAGAACAGGCAATCGAAACAAGTGTGAAAGCCCCCATAGAAACACTAGTCTAAATTACTAGTTTTCTGTCATTTAATGCAACACAAGGCAATACAACTCAAAGTATATTGGTATAAATGTACTTTTTTTTCTTCTAAATAATATATATATATATATACAATGTTAATAACTGTGGAAAAGCGTCATCACAGTCTGTGAAAAGGATCCATGGTAGCTGCATTTGTTTTCAAATCTCTGCTATCCTGCCCTGTGATGAAAGACAGCAGACAGACATTTCACACATTTTAAGACCTTGCAAAATTAAATACAGCACTAGTAAACATCTACTATAGTATAATGAAATATTAGCAATATACCGTCGATGTTGCTTGCCAAAAAGTATTTTCATAATAGATGGCTGTCTATAGAAAAAGATGCCTTTTGCAGCAGAGGATAACTAAATGCTAACCAGCCAAACTTTGAACCCTTGGATAATACAAAGCCCATTTCAAGGAGTTAAAGGCACCCAAAACCCCACCCCACCCTTTTAACAGCGGCCTACAAGTGCTTAAATGAAGCGAAAGGGCACATTTCCAAGATCTGATGCAGTCTGATGGGAGACTTCCCCCACCCCAAAGGTTCGTGTCACACTTTCTCATGTTCTCTGCCTCGCCTTTCCTTCTACATTTGCATTTGACACTTATGGAGAAGACATATATAGCACCGCAAGATAAGAAAAGACCACATTTGTCATCAAATGGAGCATGCTCTTGGATTATGGAAAGCCAGCTGCTGTTGACTTACACTGTTTGCCTTTTCCTCATCTCTGTTACACTATTTCATGCCTCTCCATTCATCAAATTCAAATACGGTTATACATATATTATATACAGTTTATTATACACTGTGTAAGTGTTAGAAATATACCCTCCATTTCAAAAAAAATAAAAAAACCTGAACATGTTAGGATTGTTGTGAAATTGAAATGTGGCCGCCGTTGAGTGAAACGAAACAACAAAAAGGATTTAATTATGTTCTGCTTCGGAGCGCTTGCCACGATTTTAAAATTACACTGTTCTCAGACATGAATCTGGTCAAATCTTTTTTATTTTTCTCTGAAATACTCTATTGCTTGAATCTTTTGGTTCTTGTACATCACGAAAAGTCATTGGTCAGGATCAAAACGCCCGTCATAACAGCAAAGTCGTCTCTTTACTGCATCGTTTGACTTTACAGCTTACAAGTAAAAGGGCAAAATCTTTTTCCTCATTTCACTTTCCTTTTTAGACATGCACATCATAAAAACACAGTTCAAATACCGTATATAGTGAAAATCTGGTATGGTTTAGTTCAAGGACTAAATAACATTCAACTTAAAATATTCAAGTTGAAATGACTTGAACTTAGCAACAAAACAAAAAAAAGATGAGGACACCAAATTGCAATAATCCAAATGACGACACAAAATTTACATATCTGGGATCTGAGGGACCTTTGAGAAGCTTCTTACGCACATAAGAAAGCCTCTGAGTCTCACTGCACCCCAGAACCCAACCCTTTCAGTGAACAACCAAGCACACTCACAGTAGTGCCAAAAATCTCGGAAACAAGCCCACCACAAAATCCCCTGTCTCTTTCTCACACAAACAGCAAAAACAGCACACCCATTACATCTCTCCTTTTCCAAAGAGCTGGGAACAAACAAGAAAGCATACTTTACTGCGAGTTATGTTGATTGCATGACTGATTCCTGTACTTTCAGAGTATGCACTGAATTTGAAGCAGCTGAAGTATGTTCTGTATGCATGAATATGGTCCTGTATATACACTTTCCGCCAACGTCGTTGATGGCAGATGAAAAAAACAATGCTAAATACAGATAAGAAAATGCAATAAACTATGCAATCATGCTTAATTAGGATAGCAAATTAAACGTGGGCTTATCAACATTTAAAATTGAGAAAGCCTCCATTTCTTTTGTTGTCGAAAAAAAGCATATCAATAATTTTGCATATCATTAACAGCATGTATACAGTATGCATTTTATTATAATTTTAAAAAAAAAACTGATTTCAAGGATATTTTGGTTTACTTTCTACAATAAATAATTTTGGTACTGTATTGGGCCAACATAAAATCCTGAAGCAAGACCACTAACACAGGCTAAAGTATAAAACACACACACACACCGCACAAATAATGTGCTGATTCCTTTTGTCTACAGACTGTCGGCTCAACGGTAGCTGATCTCCCTGAAGGCAGCACATTGTTCAGGGAAGAGCTCTGTTCTGTCTCTTGTGTTCTCTCTGATGAAGACTGACAGGGCGACCTTTATTTTTGACCGGATTATGTTTCAGGGGAAAGACAAGTTGGCTTTTTTTTATTTATATATATATATATATATATATATAAATATAATAGGAAAATGCACCATCAGCATGTTTCTCCCTGGCGAGAGCACCTTGTGTGATCTTCTGGTGATCTTTGGACTAACAATGTCTGCGAGCACACGTGCTTCCATTATTTCCCCTCCATCCAATTTACATTTCCTCATCTTTACAAGACCGGAGAACGAGAAAGTTCTTGTCTGATCTTTTTTTTATTTTTCATTCGGAGGCGAAGCCGGATAAGTGTCCTTGACAAATTAAACAGAGCATGCGAAGATGGTGGGAATTTAGGGCATTTTTCATGGCGATCTGCTGAAAAAAAAAAAGCTTTATTTGAAAGGAATGTTTGAAAAGCCTCATAAATGCCACCATATTTATATGATTCTCTATATTTACCTCGTCTTTGACTTGGTGCAAAATCCCTTCTTAATTCGTGTTCCTCATTAAGTGTTTCCTAAAGCAAGACTAAGAGGGCTAACTTGTTAAAAGTCGCTTTATGTCCACAGCGGAGAAGGGGCAAAACAATGCTATCTGAGTGCGAAATGTTGACGGTGCTCTGAGGATGCTCATCAGCGGTTCCCTGCTGGGTTCTATGGTGATGATTACTCGAAGACCTCCAGAAGCGCAATCCAACTTTCCCACAGTCATGTTTCCCACAGCCAAGACCTTGCTTTCTTTTACTCTCTTGACACCGTGTAATACAAATCTCGGCAAGCCCAAACTGGTCCATGCAAACAGATTGTGGGAAGACTAGGTCAGTGTTTCCCAACCTTTTTCATTTAATGGTCCTCCACAGCAGTAAGGCTCAAGCACCCCTTCATCCATACAAAATGCAACCCAAAATAAGTTATTTTAAACTGATATTATGCTGAATTGCATTTATATAAATAAAACGGTTATTAAACTCATGTATAGCTACAAGAAAATCAAATATGCACTATTTTTAATTTATAAACATCCTTGAATTTCTGTTTTATAGGTGTAGTAAAGAGAAAAAAAAAGAGTCCCCCTGGGCTGCACGCACCCCTGGCTGGAAAAAACTGCACTAGATGTACTGTACTAATTATGTCCAGGCATAGACAACAGGTTAATGTGCTATTTGACGTTATTATAATATGCAACCGTCTTTGTTTCATTCCCTTTTCAGTATGAATGTGCACAAAATCAATGTCAACACAGTAAACAAAGGTTTGTGCCCATTAAAAGATGCAACGAATTAATCTTGATATGCATATCCACACTGATTCTTGTGTAGAAACACATAAGCCGGGCATATTAGAAATGCTCTGGTCTTAATGTTTGTTGTAGGAGTAGTAACAAAGAGTGATTTGAGCAACCTGACAATGTGCATTTTGCTGGCTTTGCAAATAAACATATTAAAACAAGTGTTCATTATGAACGTATTGATTTAGAATGTTTAATGATTATTACATCTTTAAACATTAAGTAAATCTGTACTTCTTCCTTTGTAGAGCTAGAATGGGTAGCTAACCAAGTGCAAAATGTGTGATGGGAGGAGAGCACGATTATTTGTGCACGTTCCTTTCCACTGAGCTGACCGCGACTGCACGTTTTACCTCTTTTTATATATCTGCACACAACCAAATATGCCCTGCAACGTTCAATGACCGTCGGAGCTCACTGTACTCCGTAAAGCTGTCAGAAACACTGCCAATGCAGCAAGAACGGATGAATGTCGGCGCGTGGAAATGTGCGCGTGTCGAGTGCTCCATTCAAGCTGACGCTCACAGAAATGTAACGCGCAATACAAGGTGCAATATTCAACAATATTTATCTGTTTAAAGCCTATGGTATGCATTCCTGGTCATTTTTTAATCAAATAAACCTTTGGTTATGTGTATACATATTCGTTAGAAAGGTGATGTCTCGCTCGCGCCGTGAGTCTCGTGCTCGCAGGAACATGTCAATCAAACTTACAGCACGTTCAAGTTATTGACTAGGTTCTTCTTCACGTCTGCTTCTGCGCGTGTTCTGGTTATTAAAAGTAGCAATAATATCGCAACTTGTGTCCAATTACATTCGCATGCAAATGAACACCGTGAAATATTATATTGGGTTGTTATTCGAGAAACCACATCACAAAAGGAGCCCGCTGCTGTGTGTAGAGGCAATTACGCCCTGCTTACACATGGCTTTTACAGTCAAAACTGAAAGATACGTTTAAACATTAATACAACTCACCAATGAAGGTAAATCCGGACGAAAACAAGCAGATCCATGTGAGTACAAGCCCGGATCTCCAGCGGACAAAGGGACCCAGGTGTAACGGCATCTTTCTCACCTTCTCGTTCAAGTTTAAGTCAGTGATATCAACTGAATGAGCTGCGAGGAGTATCTGCTTTATGGCTGGGTTTAGTTTTTGTAATATTACACCGATTAGAGCATTTAGAAGTCCTTTTTTTCAACACGTATCCTCTTCCTGTACCATGGCCATCAGTGCGTCTTCGTTGCTCAGAGACAGCAGCGCATCACAGGTGTGGTAAATAAAGACGCCACTCTAATTCTTCAGCTCACTCGCGCACATACACACTCCAGACGTGTGAAGAGAGAAAGAGAGAGAGGGAGAGAGCAAACGTCCTCACTCTTCGTCTTCTCACTCTCCGCTGCAGAATACTTGCTCCGGTAAAGAGAACGGTGGATATTGGCTTCAGCGCGCGAACATCTGCTGCTACAGCAATGCAGGAGTGAGGATACGCGCTGTATAGAGCAGTGAGGGAGCAAAACCCGGAGCGGAGTCCGGCCCCTTTATTGGAACGGAGCGCGGAGACCTTTGGATACGACGCGCCATGTAAGCGAACAAGTGAATAAAAGCGCCTTTATTTTTTAAATAACAGCTCGAGACCGGGGCTCTTTTTCAGGGTAGGTTTGTTTTATAGCATTTAGTCGTGGGTACAAAAAAAGCTACTTAAAGATAAAAAATAAAGCTAAAAAGTCCACATTGACTTTGTGTAAACAGGGGCGCATGTTGTCACACTACTGTATGTGCTTGTCACTATGCAGCTTGATACTATTCAAGGCTTGTAAGCTCAACAGTATAACCAGAAAATTCATAAAATAGCTCAAATTTAAGAAGGATGCTGGCCAGCAAAAATGTTAAATCAGCGTTTTGGCCAACAGCATTTTGCTGTAGATGTATAATATTGAAAACATCCTATAATATTTAAAACTAGTTGTGTGACATCAAACCTAAATAGTTACTTGCATACAGCCCTTGTGATAACTTCCCTAAGTTTACAGGATATTATCCCCTCAAATGCAAAACCATGAACATAAAAACATAACTTTGTCACTTCATGATACACACACACACACACATTAAAGGGGTGGTAAAACGCATTCTTTCGAAGGCTTGATTGTGTTTGTGGGGTGCACTGTAACATGTGTTCATGCTTCGTTTAAAAAAAAAAAAAGCATTATTTTTCATATATTTCACCTTTATTCTACACTGCTCTGTCCCTCCTTGTAAAAACGGTCTGATGGTTTCCGGGTTGTATGAAGCCAGTCCCTCAAAAATACACAGTGGGCTCAGATTGGTTAGCTGGCCCTGTGTGTTGTGATTCGCTAACCGCCTAGTGCACGTTTGTCGGAAATGTCACGCCCCTTACCTTTACCGGTAGACTGTGCTTTGGGTAGTAGCCTGGCTACACCATCTCATCTTTACAGCGTTTGTCCTAGGCTTCAACTGCGCCTGACAGAATAATTTATTTTTCTGAGGTGATTCTTACACTTTACGACAAATAATAAATAGCTTTTATAAAACTGTACAAGTCCTGGTTTCCGTTGAGAGCTGCCATTTCAACGGGGAACATTCAAGCTGCTCTCTGTTTCTCGTTAGTTAAGTTAGCTATTAAAAAAAAATTCAACAACTGCTTCAAATTGGTTAAGTAACGTTACCCACAGTCTACTTTAATTACTTTTGTTAATATTTATACCTTTGTGATTATGGTATCTTTCCTTAATCATCTGAAATATATATGTTTAGTACTACTAGTAATGATGCTGAGCACGTCTTGAATGCTTCATTCATGTTTCACCGTATATCCTATGTTTTTATTAATAATTTGAGTGCATTTTATTGTTAATTTTGTGTTTTTCAAAATAAATGAATTGAATTCATTTTTGATTCCGCATTCATCATTCACAGCTGTTGAAATAGCCATTGTATAGGACATAAATTAGGTTAAACTACTGCATGTCCGCCCACAGAAAAATAAATAAATATAAAAATTCCCAACACAGAACTATTGATCCACGATACGTAACGAATCTGAGGTGGCAGACAAACTGTGTGCGCATGTCACAAAATGATTCCTACTGAAAGTCAGCACATGTAAACACCAGATCGGTTTAGATAACGTCTCATGTAAACAGTCCACCGAATCTTTCAATCGGAATGACAAAAAAGTGCGCATGTAAACGTGGCTAGTGGCGTCAATAAAACCATACCAATTTGAGCCCGAATCAGATCCAGACAATTTTAGTGAAGATGATCGAGCAGAACCTGTTCAGTCCTCAAGAGTAAAGACTGCGGACCTATAGTGATCGCTACTGAATGGCACTGTTACTTTTGTATTTTTAGAACGATTATAGCCAAATATCTGTCGCAAGAACTATTAACCCAAAACGAACACTAAACATTGGCTTTACTATAGTAGCCATTTCAAACACATAACCATGTTTAGCATGTAGATAAACAATACATAAAAGCTTTAACCAAAGAATAATTTACACTAATGCCAAGTTCTCTGTTGAGATTTAAAAAAAAGTTTGTAATGTTAGGTGTTAGTCGGATAACGTTAAGTATGAATGAGCATTTAACAAACTGGTTTGCAAAGCCAAACAGCATTGTCATCTGTGTACTTCCTTGCTACAGTACAACGTACAATTAACAATACGAACTATTACAGGAAAACACATCGACGAAAAATAAATCATACTTACAGGTTGTGGCCCGTAAACAACTTCCATCTTTCAGGACAAGCCCTTGTGCGAATCCTGCATTGAACTCGCGAAGATTGTGGAAGCTTTCCTCCGTGAAATGTGCAGCGGGAGCCGCGCGCACCCGTTGTTCATTCACACACTGGCAGTGTTTGTCTCGCGCAGCTGAACCACAGCTCATGTATTGCAAATACAGACGAATATTGTCCATTATGTCACATTTTCCGGGCTTCTCCTCCGACCCCAGTCTGTCTCGTGCTTTGATTTATGATGGGCAGCATATATCTGCTGCAAATGCGACCTGTTCCCCTCTGTTTCATACACACATGCATATAACATGTTGTATGTTAAACGTACTGCAACACACCCCCATCCATAGGAAGGCTGAACAAAGTGGACCTGCAATCCGGATGAAAATAACAGCGTGTCGTCGGCACTGCGGCAACAACACTCCGGCCTACTAACTATACCACAACAGCTTCCCCGCTGCGATACAAAATGCCCCCCCCCCCCCCCCCCCCCTTATTTAATATTCTCTGAGGAGGGGTTTATGTAAATATTGGGGCTGGTGATGTCAGAGACCCTGGAGGAATGTCTAGTAGTCCCTACTAGCAGTTTGCTGTAGTCCTTAGAAATTGATTTCTTTAAAAGCAAATATCTCCCTTTGCTTTAAACTTTGAACGTTGTAACTTTGCAGATGTTGTTTATGCTCAAACAGCAACATTACACACTAGCTAAAGTTAGAAAAGTGAAATTGTGGTTTACCACCCCTTTAAAGTGAAAATAAAAGAACAAAATACTATAAAAAAGTAAATAGTAAATAAATTAGTTATACTGTAGAACAGTAGGCTATTTACAAGTGTGGTGCAATTAGCCTACTATGAGTCAGATTTACTAAACAGGGCAAATTAGCATGAAAGCACAGTTCCAAAAAAGCGCCAATGGGAGTGGAAAGCTCTGCGCATGACCCCACACACACACACAATATTTGAGTTCGGGAAATTCGGTGTGAAAAAAACTATGCCTGAACAGGAGCTGTTGGGACCAATCAAATTGTCAGGGCAGGCTTCATACAATGGTGGACAGATGATAAACAGTAACGTACCCATCCATGTCACCATGGAGCGCTTGGGTTGAATTCGTTCTGATCCTAAACTGAGAACTTGTTCGTATATGCATTCACCTTCACTTTCTCTCAAAAATGATGATCATGTTGGTGAGTACTCCCTGTATCATTAAATACTCTGGATACAGAGAGTACTCTGATTGGTTGTAGGTCTATCCAATTGAGGTCTTTCCTGGTTCGGTTGAAACACGCCCCATAATCACAGCCCAATGGAGCAGTATCAGACTCATATTCTGACTAGAATGGAGTATGACAACGTCAGGCTAGAAACTACAAATGCATATGCAATAAGGTAAGCCGCAAAAATAACACTGTCCACGTCTTTTCAGCACAGATTTTTCACTGCATGTTTTTAGTAAATCCTGACAGTAATTTTTTTTAACACCAAAAGAGGGTTTGCGCTGGCGCAAGGTGTTAGTAAATCTGGCCCCTGGTGAATTATAGGTAGCATTTTAAATGCACAAATGTGCTGTCTGTCTAGTTTTCACATGACGTCACACACTTACAGAAACGCCCACCTGGAGGCCAAAACAAGGCTTTCCTCCATTGCCCACCAGTCATTTATATCATAATATCATAAAGTACAAATGCAGTAAGACAGTAATATTAAAAGACTAAATTCAATATACACCTTAATGATGATGCATACAATGTACAGGCGAGCAGATGAACCCAGAATAACAACAACATGCCGTTACTCCTTAAAATTGCCAATGACTAGTTAGATATAAGGGTATTGTCAGATTGAGAAGGTTACAGGTTTTAATGTCGCTAGCCCCCAATTCTATGCGTTTTGTATGATTACACACGAAATTTGAATCAAAAAGAGCTTAGCGCTTTCCACCCAAACATTATACAATTCCACATATCTGGATCATGAATTTGAGCTATTTCTCCAGATTAAAGAGGCCATTATAAATGCTAGCAGTGACACTGAATGTAATCATTTCATTCTATTTCACATCACAGTTAGATTCAGTCTAACCAACAGCAGGGCTTGTTAAGGGTTTCTTGGTTTGAGTGGTAGTGTTGACAGTTCACTGTCTCAACTACAAATGGATTACATAAAAAAAATGTATTCATAAAATATGAACAGATGCACATATTGAACTTGATCCTGGGATGATAGTAAGCCAGAATTGCGATTGTTTTATGAGGGAGAAATTCTATCATCCCAGTGCATCAGCATCAAGTTAAATTTGTGTAAAATGATAGAAGAGCAACATAGCTGATTAGCAATAAAGGCCTCTGAATTGTTTGCTTATTGATCTCATACTCATTGACTGAAATGAAAACAACACTTGGGCGTTAATTTGGCAAACATGCAGCAAATACTGTACTTGTGGGCCTTTTGAGTTGAGTATGATTAAAGATTTAGAGACACCACCTTCATAGTGAATTGTACAGGCCACAGAAGCTGTAGCCATTGATCAATAACAGCATTTCATGCTTTGCCAGCAGCCTGTTCTTTAAGGTGTTTTGCATCTGTTCAGTCAATGTTTGTATCAAGGTAAAAGTTACTTCAGCCTTGATGTACTTTTCAATGTTTTTCAAGATAGGCCTCTCTGAATTGGAATTATTTATCTGCTCCCCGAAGCAATTAGCTGTAAGGTACGAAGCGGTCAGCATGACTCTTTGTATTCACTGACTGCATATTTTTTCCCTGAACCCCTGCTTAAGATGTTTCATGGCAGAAAATAGGGCATAGGTTGCTTAAATATAGTACTCTATTTAATAGACATGCTCGTCCAAATAAATTGAAGAAACATCTCAATTTGTCAATCTGTCTTTGTTTCTTATGTATTCTTTCGTGCCAACATACAAATGTATCAAAATGTTCTGAGGGTCACAGAGAACGGAGATGCCAAATACAAATAATTAAAGGAGGGGGGTGAAATGCTGTTTCATGCATACTGAGTTTTTTTACACTGTTAAAGACTTGGATTCCCATGCTAAACATGGACAAAGTTAAAAAAATTAAGTTGGACGTTATGATTTTTATACTGTACAAATAGTATATTCTATCCCCTAACCTTAAACCTACCCATCACAGAAAACATTCTGCATTTTTAGATTTTCACTAAAACATCACAAAACAAAGCTGTTTTCTTCATGAGGACCAAAACATTTCAGGATTTCAGATATTGTCATCTTTGTGTGGAAATTGTCCCCATAATGTAGGGTTTACCTGAACCACGCACACACACACATACTGATCACCTTTAAGCAAATTAGCTGCATCATATCATTTTCCACTGTGCTCACAGCCTCTCAGTTTGAATTTGTGTTTTATCAAATTAGATTTCAGCGCCACAACGCAGCGGCTGAGAGATCATAATAGCTATATTGTAGTGAAATCATATTGTAGTGAAAGTCACTTAACCAGACTGCAGAAAAATGATGGGTTTGAATTTGCATACTTCCCTTTTACTCGTGTGCCATCCTGAAATTAGCATGGGTAATGTGTAACTATGCATTAGCATAGCATGTGTAATGGCATATTAGTGTTAGATTAAATTTCAAAAGATAAAAAAAAAACAGAGATGCAAATAAAAGAGGGGCAAACGTGATAAATAAACCACCATAAAGTAGATCTTTATGCAGCCTGCCACAGATTACTGCTGCATGGACATTAGCATTATTTGCAGTGAGGCACATGCACAGACCACAAGTGGTGCTTAAGCACCTTCCCTTTTGGCCTCTGACTAGATGAGTGCCCCTTTTGCAAGACCATTGACACTATTAAAACATCTCAATACAGCCAGCCTAACTTAGGCAATAGCCTTCCATTACGTTTAACAAGGAAGATGGTCTGGAGTTGACGTAAAATAGCAGGATTGCAAAATGTAAATATACATTTTATACAGTTCAATAAACAATGAGCTGATTATATGAACTGACCCTCTTTTAGGCACAACGTTGTCAGTTTTGACTGTGTTTTCTCTATTTTGCCATCGAAAATAAAGCAGAAACAAAAACAAAGCAGAAATGTTGTGTCTCCCATCAACACACAGAGGTGTTTCGTTCTTGAATGATTCACTGTTTTTCAGTGATTCAATGACCCATTCATAGGCAGCGTCCGAAAAGTGGAAAAGGCTGCTTTCGGAGGACACATTTCAAGGTAGGAAGGCATCAAGGCACATCCGAATCCAGTGTTAGCTTCACTTCCTGTCTCCTGAGAGACCTTCATCTGATCAATTTTGCATAGATGTATCCTTCGCTGCCTTATACCCCACAATCCTCTGCGTTCCATTTGGTGACAGTTGAGCCAGCAAAAGAAAGACGGCATCTGAAAGTTGCGGCTACTGGTCAGTTTGTGTGTTAAAGTACGTTTTTGACCAACATTTTCCACTTCTGATGTCATTTCTAGCAAGAAATTAATGAAATATTAGCTTAATTACCTCCAAAGCATGCGCTATTTTGCTGTAGATCATTAAACTGTTACACTGCCTCAGAAGCGAGGCAACAAGTCAGCTGCCTAGGTGTTCGGATGTCAGTGGACACTTGCTTCTTTCATGAATGAATCAGCTGGTTTAAACGAATCGATTGAATGATTCTATGATTCACTTATTAGGTATAAGTAATAAGTAATATTAATAAGCCTCCACTTAATGGTAGTACTGTTAAATGTTTTCCCAACATTTCATATTTCAACATGTTATATTTAGAACAAACTGTTGATGTATATTCAGTTCTATAAATATTTGTTACACCCTCAGAAGGGTTATAAAAGAGTACACACTGATAAGTTACAGTACATCCTTTTATTGCTGTCATTATGGAGAAGTTTCAATGCCATTACACCTCACAGGGCATGCAATTTCCCAGTATCCATTAACAAAAGACCTCTAAGAGATCTGTGGCACTTCAACATGCATTGCCTTGATCATGGCTGCTCTGGAGTACTTTTGAAGTGTAGAGATTGCTGATGAGACCATATTCCAATGTCCTATGATTCTCTGCTACAGCAATTTCTCACTTTTACAGAAATGTACATGGAATGTAATTTACCCCATAAAAGGGAAGACAGTGGGAGCAACAATCTATGGGAGATGATGCAAGAAGAAATGACTAAATTGACTAAAAGTTTATCTTCGGATGATGTTGTTTGAGAGTTCATGTCTTGTGCTCTCACTACGTGGTTCCCTAATCCTGTATGGTCAGCATACTGAAGAATCAATACCGATATTTGACATTTTACGTCACTTTAGTTGCTCACACAGGGTCCAGAATTGATTGATATTGCCTACCCACCAATTAACTATATTCTGGATTAATTACAAAAGATCTTTATGTGTAACTGTCTGCAATATAATACAACTTAGAGTGTAAGCCTTCCACTGTAGAAAATGAAAAGATGTTGTTTTCCTTATTCAAATGCACCCCTTGGCCTCTGACAATCTGTGCTCTATCTGGGCTAAGGATTTTAACATGGAGATAGAGACTGAGACTTGGCAGCCTGTTCTGAAACACCTTCACACGTCATCTGCTAGCACTAAAAGTAAATTAACCCATATTTACCCTGGCATTATACAACATTAAACTAGAAAAAAAAAGAAACGCGCCCTTTGTAGTTCCAATATCAAACATTTTCGAAAATTTAATTATTGCATCTGAATGTTGTCACCCTGAATGAATCCCCGCAAGGCACCACCATATCTTCATGTATGTAGCGCACAGTTTTTACTGCAAACGTCCCAAGTGTTTATTTATTTATTTATTTTTTTTGGTCCGATGTTTTTGTGTCTCCCCTGCTATCTTAATCTTACTTTGTTTTTGTAAATTTCTACATTGTAATGTACAGTTAATTTGTATTATATTGCACATTGTGTTCAACCTGTTATTCAGGTAGGCGAGTGTGTGATGTTGTTTGGCCTTTTTTATGAATATTTTTTAGATAAATCATAAAATAAGAGGTTTACTTGACAATCGTGCATGTGACTTAAACTTGCAACAGTCTACCAGTCTTTTAACCTTGTATTATATGTCAGTTTCTAACAAAGTTACTTGCCAAGTTGTCAAAGCAAACTTTTACTCATGTTTGGCACTTATCAAGTGTTAATTTCGGTCATATGAGTCATAAAACATTGTTACATCCTAAAAGCTTGTTATCCTTTGGAGTGCTTGTTATCCATCACATTTTCAGAGTCAATTTATCACCACCTCTCCCTAAGGTTTAAATTCCATATATAAGGTTTAATTAGATTCCATAGCTGCAAGGCCTAAAATATAAACAGAAATCAGCCAGTTAAAAGTTTGCTTTCATGCTTTAAACTCAAAACAGTGCATATTCTTCCTTAAATGCATTATGTGTTAAGTATCTTTCTCCACTTTTAAAAAGCAGAGTTAGCAAGAAAGAAACATATTTCATGAATACATTTTATAAATAAAAGAGGTTTCATTTTTGTTTATGAAATGGGCCCCTAAACCAGTGAACTATGAAATTAAATTTACAGACCTTATTAAATTTGTTCCCCTTTATCTAATCTTCAGGCCATTGACCTTCAGAGAGTGTTTAGCCTGCCTGCAGTTTTGAGGGCACTATGACATCAGTTCCTGTTTTGGTGTTGACTGAATTCGTTTCAAGGAGTCAAAACACAGACTTTTGATTATGAACTATCCTCCTCTCCGACTCTCTCCTTCTTTTTAATAAACTCCATTCACATTATTTGAACAACGGGACAAACAATCCATCCAGCGAATGTTCATCTATCACAAAATGGATTTCTTTAATATTACACACCAGAGGGTCGTTTTAGAAGATATGCTGATTTAATTTTCTTCCAGTCTGTATTGTAATAAAAAAAGTATTGTAAATAAATTTGCATGCAAGAAGAATGAAGTACCAATACCTCTGAATTCATCAAGTTCGCTGTTGATGCCATAGTTCAGCAAGAGGTTACCACATCAGGGGGCTCGTGATGTTCCTAGTCCTACTTTCCAGCTCTAACATATCCATAAGTGCGTAAGTGATCAAGTAATGACAATAGAAACGAGTGCTGCTGTGAAACATAGAACGAACAAACATATTAATCCAGTGTTTCCCAAGCTTTTTGTGTTGTGTATCCCCATAGCTCCATCTGTACAGCTCAAGTTCCTTTGATGAAGACTAGAGGGTCTTCGTCAACACCAAACCAGAAATGTGTACACTGATTATTTATATACTAGGCATAATTATTAATATTGTTACAATGATTCCCTTTAAACACAAGAAAAATTGCCTTTTTTTGCAGACATGCGAGGATATAAATAAATGTTGGGATGTTATTTCCATCAAGAGGTGCATTTGTTTTTGGTCAAGATCTTGTATTGGCAATGCAAGAGTCAAGCACTCTGTAAAGTCTCCTCCAGCACATTCCAAAGATTTTCAATGAACCAAGTGGGCCAAGTGGCAACCTCCCCCAGTTTCTCTTGAAGCCAATACAGAAGTGACTTAAAGGGGTGGTAAACCACGATTTCACTATTATAACTTTAGCTAGCGTGTAATGTTGCTGCTTGAGCATAAACAACATCTGCAAAGTTACAATGTTCAAAGTTTAAAGCAAAGGGAGATCTTTGCTTCTAAAGAAATCAGTTTCTAAGGACTACAGCAAACGGCCAGCAGGCGACTACACACATTCCTCCAGGGTTGGTGACATCACCAGGCTCAATATTTACATAAACCCCTCCTCCGAGAATATTAAATAAGGGGGGGTGAGGCCATTTTGTAACGCGGCGCTGTTGTGATATAGTTAGGCTGGAGTGTTGTTGCCGCGATGCCGAGGAAACGCTGTTATTTTCATCCGGATTGCAGGTCTGGGGTACTTGCTTTTTTCAGCCTTCCTTGTTGGACGGGGGTACTTTGCAGAGCGTTTAACATACAGCATGTTATATGCATGTGTGTTTGAGACGGGGAACAGGCGCGCGCGGGGCTCCCTCCCGCAGCACATTTCATGGAGGAAAACTTCCACCATCTTCGCGAGTTCAACACCGGATTTGAACAACGTCAGCTGCGTGAGACAAACACTGCCAGTGCGTGGATGCACAACGCGCGCGCTGCACATTTCACGGAGGAAAACTTCCACAAACTTCGCGAGTTCAGCAGGATATGCACAACGGCTTGTCCTAAAAGCTGGATTTACAAACAGAAGCTGTTCACGGGCCACAACCTGTAAGTCTGATTTATTTTTCATCGATGCGTTTTCCTGTAATAGGTTGTAGCAAGGAAGTAAACAGATGACAACGCTGTTCTGCAAACCAGTCTGTTAAATGCTCATTCATACTTAATGTTATCCGACGAACACCTAACGTTACAAACACTAACGTTAAAATCTCAACAGCGAACTTGGCATTAGTGTAAATGATTCTTTGATTAGAGCTTTTATGTATTGTTTATCTACAGGCATGCTAAACATGGTTCTGTGTGATTTGGCTAACTTACTAGTAAAGCCAGTGTTTAGTGTTTTGGGTTAATAGTTCTTGCGACAGATATTTGGCTATAATCGTTCTAAAAATACAAAAGTAAAAGTGCCATTCAGTAGCGATCACTATAGATCCGCAGTCTTTACTCTTGAGGACTGAACAGGTTCTGCTCGATCATCTTCACTAAAATGTTCTGGGTCTGATTCGGGCTCAGATTGATATGGTTTTATTGACGCCATTGTTTCTAATACTGACCAAAGCACAGTCTACCGGTAAAGGTAAGGGGCGTGACGTTTCCGACAAACGTGCACTAGGCGGTTAGCGAATCACAACACACTGAGCCAGCTGACCAATCAGAGCCCATTGCGTATTTTTGAGGGGCTGGCTTCAAACAACCCGGAAAGCATCAGACCGTTTTACAAGGAGGGACAGAACAGTGTAGAATAAAGGTCAAATATATGAAAAATAATGCATTTTTTTTTAAAACGAAGCATGAACACATGTAACAGTGCACCCCACAAACACAATCAAGCCTTCAAAAGAACGTGTTTTACCACCCCTTTAAGAAATGAAAAGCTACATACTCCATCAATTGACCTATCAGTAAGCCCCGCCCCTTTAGTTACTGTCAGACAAACAAACATAGTTGCTAACTGTCTTACAATGACAGCTGTAAAAGGTGAAAACCTTGCCCTAAGATGCTTTTGAAGGACCACCTCTTGTCGAGGAGCATTCAAGTGGGGCTTAAAAATGCCATGGAGGGATATGTAATTAAAAAAAAAAAAAATATGGTGGGTTACAAGATTAATTTGGAAGCGAGGGTTTACAGATCACAATGCAAGCGGGAGAGACCTCATGGTCGCCACGATCGCAGATGACAACATCCAGGATCAACACTGTTCATGTACAGCAGGGTAAGATTAAATTCATTTACATTTAACCAGTTAAATGTTGTTCTAAATGTAGTCCTTCGTTTATGTGTTTTGGACCTACACTGTTACATGACGTGAGAACAGTTAGCTATATTTAGGTTTGTACGTTAGCATGTACTCACCATGGAATACATGGAATCAGTGTTACAGTACAGGCACATCGTTTTACCATTTTCGTAGCATAAACACCATCAAACCAATGAGAGCTTCGGATCTTCCAATGTTTTTCTATGGCGCTGAAACCTAAAGATTTCCGAGTTACGGTCCTCGTGCAACTGATACTTAACTGCCATTGGCTCATCTGCGTTCGAGGGGAGGGGCTTACTGAGAGGTCAGTTAGGGTTAGAAGAACTATTGCCAAGCATGTAACGTTTTACACACACTTTTATTAGACATTTTACAAAATAAGAACTGCATGCATTACAGCCTTAATAATAAGAATCACTAAATTAATTTACATTTTTTTCACCCTACTTTTTTACTGCAGGTCATAATTTCTTTTCTATAGGTTTATCAAAGCAAAACTGAAATCTCTCCAAGTACCCCCTGGATTCTGTGTAAGTACCCCCTGGGGTACACGTGCCTGGTTGAGAATCACTGGACTAATCAGATTTTCAATTATAGGGCAGAATATGGAAAAGTATGCCTCCATTTCTTCCTTTCTTTTTTTCTATATTTGGGTGATTTTTTCCTGCTGTCGGAGACGGAAGCATCACCATTCTTCCTGTGAACAGCGGGGAGGATGTGATCAGAAAAAAGGTGCCTTTCTCTGAAACATATATTCTCATTTGTGACTGTAACTTCTGAGAAAAATGTCAAGTGCTCAAGACACGTTGCCTGCAAGAACTTTATTGGGATCTTTTCCACTCCAAGCGGTGACATCAAAACGCATAGAAACTGTAACACATCATGTCAACACTTAAGCAGGAACAGCTTTTGGTGACAGTTCCTTGCCCAAATCAGTGAGTAAAGACACACACACACACACACACACGTGTATGTGTGTGAGAGAGGGAAGTAAGAGAATACAAGTACTGACAGTCAAATGTAACTGCATGTGAATGCAAGTCTCTGGTCGCTGTGATGACACACAGTGTCTTTTGGAGGATAGCATAAACACCTTTATGAGTTGATACTGAATTTATGGTGTTTGTGTCACCCTCCTCGAGCTAGACTATCCACGCCAATCGTACTTGAGACTGAGACTGTGCAGGAAGTTCACAGAACATTTTTGTATTCACCACATGTCTCTGGATAGGTTGAGGTATTGGATTTATACTAGAAGGATATACCAGCAGAATAGTCAAATTCCCGAGCAAGCTTAGAACTCAAAAATAAAAAGACTTATTTTATTTTTTTATAGGTTCCTCGAACAACTGAATATTCTTTAACAAGCAAAACTCCTCTGAAGACGGTTGTGTTTCAGTTTGCTTGTGTTCCAGAAATTTCCAGTGGAAAAAAAGGCATCCAAGCTTGTGGTTTGTTTCTCTTTATTTCTGTATTCTATACTCTCTCTCCGGTTGAAAAAATACATATTTCCTGCGGTACACTTCCTAAGACAGTGTTCCTTTGTTTTCTAAACAATCCTATTGTGTAAGTGCGGGCATAGACCTTGAGTGATGTTGAATGTTTTATGAGTTCACAACATTCACATCCACTGACTGGGAAAGGAAGGGCTTTAGGAACCGGCGTGATAAAGTGTTGAAAGACAGAGAATAAAACAAAAGAAACGTATAATAGACAGTTTCGCATTTAGTTTAGCAGCATGCCCTCGTATCTTTGAATAAAGTAATGTGCGAAAGCTTCTAGCTTATGTAAAATCACTGGCACACTGGTGAGTTTGTTTACTTTGTCCTTGGCTCTGGTGTCACAGTTATGTGTGCTTGTGCAAAAACCGTTTCTAGAGTTGCCTGCCAGCTTTGTGAAATAGGGACTTGTGTTTGGTTCCCATTCTGGTTTACCAGCCAGCTGATGGTCTAAAGGCATTGGTGGAAAGAAAACAGGGCTGTTGTCCTGAATAAGCAAATTCACAGCATTGTCGCTGTCAGATCGATTCCCCGGTGGCTGTCGGGCTTCTAGGGATGACTCAAAAAGTTGAAGAAAAGAATGATGCTTCATCACTTTTTAATGCCTTCTCGGGTGCTAGTTCTCTGGCTTGAACTGTGATCTTAAAGGCATAGTTCGCTCAAGAATGAAACGTTCTGTCATCCTAAAGCCGCATGACTTTCTTTCTTCTGTGGAACACAAAAGGAGAATTTTGAAGAACATAATGATTGTTTTGTTCCATGCAGTACAATGAATGGGAATTGCTGCTTTCAAGCTCCAAAAAGGACACAGATCACCATAAAAAAGACAAAAAGTGGACCATACTACTCATAAAATATATTCCAAGTCTTCTAAAGCCCTACGATAGCTTTGAGGGAGGAACATAGCTAAATGTATGTTGTTATTCACCAGTCCCTCATCAGTGAGTGCCTCGAAAACCAGAAGAGTCAGATTTGTGAATAAAACATTCAACCCCAACACGATTGCACTCCCAACTCGACACATATTGACGTTTGGTCAAGACCCCTTGGCGCACAGGGTACCCCTTTAGTGGCGTTGGAGTGTGCAGGGTACTCTATTGATTTCAATGAGAAACCTTTGCCATCATTCACAGACGTGTTGGGCATGGGGATGTTATCGTCATTATGATATTATTTTTAGGGTTATACATTTGCCATTATGACATGTTGGGGTGTGATTCTCAATTTAATCAGCCAGCATAATTTTATTTACACATTTTATTTTTTATTTACACTACACTCTAAAAAAAGATGGTTCTTTAAAGGTTTTTTATACACGTGTTAGAGTTAAGTGTTAGAGTTAAGGGTTCTTTATTTATGTTTTTCCAAATTTGTAACTGTTAAAACCAGCTCATTACTGATTTTCTGGAGCTCAGCTATACAACCACCAGTGATGGGAATAACGGTGTTATAGATAAACGGCGTTACTAACGGATTTTTTCCCCCCACAAATTACTGTTTCTCCCGTTACAACGCCGTTAGCGTTACTGAGAATAAAATGCGGCGTTACTATAATTGAGCTCACTGAAGCAGTTTTCATCTGAACAGGCTCTCTGTCAGTCGGACCTGCAACGTGTTTTTTTTCTCTGGTTGGTTGGTGTGTGTATGTGTGTGCGTGCGGGCGTGCATGGTGGGGGGTGTGGCCTCACATCATCACATGCCGCCACAAAATTATTGGCTAAAAACCCAGGTAATAACGGGAGCTCCTCTACCAAAGGAGTAGTATAGTACTGATAATATTTACACTATAGTAGGCCTACTGATAATATTTACAATAATGTATTGAATTTGACAGGTGTCTCTCACATTGTCCCACAGCAACATCACAATAGTGTACAGTAATGTACAATGTTTTATAATAATTAATTCTATTTAGTGTCCAATTCATTCATTTAACATATTTAATATTGGGGGCATCCAAGTTATTTGACATATTTGAACATTTGAAGAAAAAAAAAAAGTAACACAGTAGTTACTTTCCCTGGTAATTAGTTACTTTTATAATGATGTAACTCAGTTACTAACTCAGTTACTATTTTTAAGAAGTAACTAGCAACTATAAATAATTACTTTTTTAAAGTAACGTGCCCAACACTGACAACCACACATACTGTCAACAAACTCTGAACAGGTAAATTATTTCTTTCTTAAAATGTCTATAAATTATAACTTTAAAAATTGTAACTGGTTTCCTACCAATCATGTATTTTTCTCAATCATGACTTTTAGTGTAACAGAACATGTAAGTGTAAGCAGCTCTGTTCAGTTAAGGATACTCATCTTCTCTTCTCCACAAAGTAAGTAACATAGATTTTGAATTTATGATCCATATTGTTAGATACTGTGAATTGTTGCTCATTTTGGCCTTCACAGACAATTGCTTTTGAAAGAAACTGACACTCAGAATACAGACATAACGAAGGACGTAAAGACATCATAGAGGATTGTTAAGATATTTCACTGGAATTTTAGTCTTCATTACATCTATATCATGTTCAGTGTCAATTTTTATTTATTAATGTATTCAGCTATCAACTATTGTTAGAGCACTGTCTTTTTTGCTAAAGTTTACCATGTCAATAGAAAATAAAAGTTCCTAATTTACACAACATGCTGGGGTTTATTTAATTTAATTGTTTAATGTGGAACCCAAATAGAGGCAACAAGATATTATAAGACCAGTCAGATAGAAGACAAAAAACAATATTAATAAATAATATATAAAAATACTATTAATAATACTAGCATTAATACTATGAAGATATATAAATATGAATACAAATAAACTATTATTAAAAAGGTTATATAACACCATTAAGGTCCTATATAACACTTTCAAAGCATTGTTCTTTATGGAACCTTATAAAAAGGGTTTTACAAGCCATAGCACCCTAATTCGGTACTGTTTAGAACCATTTTAGACCTGTTTAAACACGTAACCCAACCCCACCCCTAAACCAACCCATTTGTGTATAATATAACATAAAACACAGGATATCACAGGTAGATGCAACTACCTCACAATTTATTTAAAAAGTACAAATATTCCATAGCCTGACGTCATCATACTCAATTGACCCTTCGCTAAGGCCCGCCCTCCTTAGTTACTGTTGCTACACCTGACAAACTTTTGTGTCTGGCATGTCTATTAAAGTATGTATGCGCCGGTGTCAGACTTTCCCAAGGAGATAATTAGTAATTTTTGGCGAACAGGTGAAATATCAGAGAGCAAGACAAAAGGGACTGCAGTATGCATTCAAGGGATATATCCACGACATAATATGCAACCGATTAGAGTACATTTAATCAAAATTGAAGCTAAAGCCTACAGGTCCCAGTGCAAGCAGCAGCCGCCTCATAGGCTGGCCATTCAAACGGGAAACACACAAATTGAGGAACAGCTATGTTCATGCACAGCAGGATGAGTGAAATTAGAAAATAATCTAATAATTATAAATCAAACAGCTTATCCATAAATCTTGTGGAATAAACACAAGACATTAGCCTGACCACTTTGCAATAATAACATTCTCCCGCTTATTCTCCCACATTGCTTGATCCACAACAATCTGATGGGGTATTTTGCACTGTAAAATCATCCTACCTGTTTATTTCATACTGATAAGACAATCTGATTGGGTATTTTGCACTGTAAAATTGTTTTCCCAATAAAAATCCTCGGTAAAGTTACACTGAATTATTTAGCGAAGGGTCAATTCTGGTCAGAATATGAGTCTGATACTGCTCCATTGGGCTGTGATTTTGGGGTAGGGTGACCACCCGTCCCGCTTTGCGTTGTACCGCACAGCATTTTCACCCCTTGTCCCGCACGTCGCATATTGAGAAAATGTCCCGCATTTTCATCAGTCTGTTGGTTTTTAATTATCATAAGAAGACATGCATGCGTTCTTTTGCCTTTTTAAGAAAGCATTTCATTTATTCTTTTTGCGGCATCGTTTTTCACCTAGACATATTTAACAGCGCTTCGTCAGAAGTACATCCCGCCTTTCACAAATACAACAACAGCCGTTTTTAAAATCCTATCCAATGGTTGAAAAGAAAGGAGTAAACACAGTCGCTAGTAGGTTCTGACGGCTGTCAATCAAAATGTGGAGCGGATTTGTTCCATGTAAACGAATGGATAATTCAGTAAATTGGTTATATTCTTAATATATAATATAATATAATATATAAGACTGTCAATGAACTAATTTCATGTTGCTTTATATTTTATTTGTTCATTATTGGACTTGGTCAGATCTGATGCCTGCTGCCTTTGGGCTCAGTGATGTTGAATTTAAATGACATGTACAATGTTACATTGATGTAATGGTGTTTTCTGGAAGGGACTAAAGAACAAAGTATTTTTATCATCTGAAAGGCAGAATACATATGTTTTTATTAAGTTAGATAGACATTGTGTAACAGTTTCAGGTTATGTTTTAGTGTCTGTAACATGTCCCACATTGTCCCACGCAAACTTAGTAATTGTCCCACATTTGGTTTGTTTGATGGTGGTCACCCTATTTTGGGGCCGTGTTTCAACCGAACCAGGAAAGACCCCAATTGGATAGACCTACAACCAATCAGAGCAACGGAGCGACGCATAGTTGTCAACAGAACTCAACTGCACGCACGCTGGAAGAAGTAGAAGATGAGTGTAAACGATCTTTGCCGTTGTTGTAAAAATAATTTAAGGATACAGGGAGTACTTACCAACACAATCATCATTTCTGAGAGAAATAGTAAATGCATATACCAACAAGTTCTCTGTTTAGGATTAGAAACAAATCAACCCAAGCGCTCTTTGGTGACATGCATGATTACGTTACTGTTTATCATCTGTCCATCATTTCATAAAGCCCGCCCTGACAATTTGATTGGTCCGAACAGCTCTTGTTCGAGCATAGTTGCTCCACAACGGATCAAGTCCAGACCAAACTTCCCGACCTCAAATGTTGAGGGAGGGGCTAAGTTCGGCTGGCATCCAGGCTAAATATTCCATGTTTCGGAGGCCAAACGACTGATTTGTGTGAATAAAAGTCCCAAAAGCGATGTGGTTTTGATTGTTAAATGGCATTGGTTCTTGTGTGTCATGACTCATTCTGACTTTACATAAAGACTTGAAATATTGCTCAAGTTGCATTGGCTGTTTTTACTTACATTATATTGGCAACAGTGCAACAGTGACCAAGATGATCATCAAACATTCTTTTTCATATACAGCAGGTTTTGAATGGCATGAGGGTGAGTAAATAATGACAGAATACTAATTTTGGATGAACTATTCCTTTATCTCAAATAAGACAGATTTCAAAACTGTGCCAGTGTGCTTGTCAAGGTAACTACTAATTAAAAACTCTCAGATTATGTCATATCCACTCAAAGCTTGTCAAATCAACACTTCATAATGAAAACAGAGATGTCATAAAACCACAAAGAACTCTTCCCAAGCTAAATCAAACCGCTGTAGTGTCAAGAGATCTCCAAATTTGTTTGAATTTGGCAGGCCAATGATCTCCTAACTAAAGGGAATAATTAACCAGCATGTACAAATTACATTCTATGAGCAGCAAAGTAAAACTCAATATTCAACATGCCAGATCAGCGCTCGACCAAAAGGAAGGCAACCTTTTGTACATTGCTATCTTTCTCTATACTTTGGTTTGATCTCTTTTTTTGCAGTTTTCATCTCTTTTTTTCTTTTCTTGGACCCTGTCCATTTATCTGACCACATTTCCAGAGACATGTCAGATGGATATCGACAGACAGCCCAATCTAGTGGCAAGTGCAGATATTGTGCTCCACACATCCTGCTCATTCAATTCTCGGAAATTGGTCTCTTTGAAAAAAGCCTGTCATTATTTTGTCACGCCTTGTCCCAAGTGACATTTACAGCAAATAAGTCTACCAGCCAAACGGCACACAAAAAAGATTTCTGAGAAGTCATGGCAGTTATGTTGTTTCTCTTTTGTTTCGAAAAGGGAATTTTTTTTATTAGCGGACATTACTAATCTCAGTCGTGTTTACTGTACAAAACAGAGAGGTCATAATTCCCACTTGCTTCTTTGTTTTATGTTATGGCTCCATTTAGGTTTGAATCAGATACAGAGTTAGTTATTTTCAAACTTCCTTATCGTCATTGTCTTAAATCAAAACTCATGAGACCGAGTAGTTTGACAGGAAGGTTATTGGCCTGTCTGGTTGGACTCATGCGCTGACTATATCTACCCAGAATGATCGTTCAGTTAGTCTCCTCTGTGTACGAATGGTCGGACGCTCTAACTCTGTTTGTCCTCTAAATCATTCTGTTTGCTTTGATTCTTTATTAGATGTATGTTCAAATAATATCTGGAGAAAGCTGTTAGATTTCTCAATGGCACTTGCACAGCTGGTGCATCTCATCAATGAAATTACTTCACCAAAATATTCGTTAACAAAAGTTTTTGTTCTCTATTTCACCAAAGACAATGAAAACTAGATTTAAAAAATATGCATCATGATGAAAAATATATTTTAATATTTTATTAAACATTTATTGTCAAGAGAATGGGTTGAGTGTTTTATTGTCATTCTCACTCCCAAGGCGTCCAAATCTGAAGCATGGTCAAGTGCCTTCCGCGTCACAATGAAGATGCTAAATGTACCCCTAGGTGTCACTATATTGACGCGCAGGTGCTCCATTGATTTCAGCTGTTTGCCCAATGCGTCAGATCAAGATACATTTAATTATTTGCTTTTTTAAATGCAGACATGATTTTATGAATATTTATAGGCTACTTTTATATTTTGGAGCAATTAACCCAATTACTACCCTAATGCTGCGTTCACACCGAACGCGAATAGAGCGTCTGGCGCAAGTGATTTCCATGTTAAGTCAATGGAAAGGCGCGTTGACGCACGTCTGGAGGTCCTGCGGCGCGATACACGCGTTTCGCGCAGCACGGTGGACGCGATTCCGCCTCATGACGAGAAATGGACGCGAATTGAGCGTCTTGCACGAGTGGTGCTTTTTGTGCATTCACGCGTTTGAAGCGAATTCGAGTCTGACGCCCGAGTAGAAAAATCTGAACTTTGGCGTCAATTCGCGCTGCGTTATCAAACCAATCAGGAACCTGCTTGCTGCTGTCACGTGGTAAAGTGACGTGATGAGAAACCCTGCATAAATTAAAAATACTACTTTTGTCACAAAATGTAGTTTTAAGACTTTTTCAGGTGGGAATGTAGTTATTTAAAGCTCAAATCTGTGGTTTATTTATAAAGAGAGCGCCTATTTAAAAAAAAGAATCTTGTGTTTTTGGAGTTGTGAGATCCAGGCGATCACCGGGCGCTCAGTACTCATTAACCCCGGCGAGAGCAGCCTTTCCTCGGCCAGTCCTTCTGACGTTTGCCGCGTGCTCTGATGTCCTGTAGTGGTGCAACTTGTGTAGATCTAACGGGCGATCTTTGGTGTCATGAATTTATAATTTGTTGTCTGCCAAATCGTTTTGACTGAGGGCAAACAGAAGTTTCATAACTTTATTTAAGGATATTTAAATATACATGCAGTGAAGATAATGTAGGAGTTGCCTGGACCACATTTGTGTGGCTATTAATGCTAAATATATATTTTTAATGAAAATGAAAAGAGGCAGAGTGGTGTGACATTTCTCCTGGAGCGCCTTGAACACGCGTCTATTTCGCTTCAAACGCTTGATTGCCACGGATGCGCAAATTGATTGAAAATGTTCACGTGTCAAACTAGATGCTGTAGATGCGATTTTGACGCTCTATTCGTGTTTAGTGTGAACGCAGCATAAAGCTACCCACTTCTAAACAATATAAAACACATAACAGGTAAATAAAGTACAATCACATATATTTATTGCAAAAACTGACCAAAAACTGTATAAAAGTCTTCTGAAGTCATACGAATATCTTCATGTAAAGAACAGAGTTGATCTTAATGTTTTAATCGCTGAAATGATGATCCCGCTGCTCCGTGAATGCAACGCACGCACTCAGTCAGTCATGTCTCATTCAAATGACTCTTTAGCATGACACAATCAGTCACGAGACACACAAGAGCCGATGACATTTTACACTCAAAGCTGACGTAATGATGCAATTGTTCACGAGACATACGAGAGCCAATTTCCTTGTGTGCAAGCACACTTGGCAAGAAAGCTCTTTCTGATTCTGATTCAATGCAATTTCACTATCAAATCTGACGTAATGTTTCTTCGGGTGGCAATTTTTCTTCGGCGGATGGAGACGCTGAACGTTTCTAAATTGTGCATGCAGTCGTATCTGCCTGTTATATTCTGTATTTTATATCATATAATACACAAATGGGTAGGTTTAGGGATGGGGTTGGGTTGGGTTACATGTTCAAACATGTCTAAATAGATTTAAATAAAATTATGCTGTCTGATTAAATTGAGAATCACACTCCAGCATGTCATAATGGCAACATCATAACCCAATATATCATTTCATTATGACGATAACATTCCCATGGCCAATGTGTCTGTGTATGACGCCAAAGGTTTCTCACTGAAATCAATGGAGCACCTGCGCGTCGAAAAATGACGCCTAGGGGTACCTTTAGTCTTCATAGTGACGCGGAAGGCACTTGACCATGCTTCAGATTTTTACGCCTTGGGAGTGAGAAAGGGTTGGAATATTTCAGCCGTCTCTCGTGACGCTTTGCTGAATCTGCCCTGGCTGTGCGTGACCTGTGCATTCATGTGTTTTGGAGGAGAGCTCTCTGAAGGGAGGGTGGGATCATACGCTTTCAAAGCTAACTTGCTATTGCTAGCCTCCCCAAAATTGCCTACCCTACCTTTAAGTGTTACCGAAATAATAAATATTAGAAAATATATATATAAAATAGATAAATATTACAAATGTTCCAACACTTGTTTCTAAATAATATAATCATTGATAAACAGTGACTAAAGCTTTGCTGCACACAAATATTTAGGCCTAAACTTAAGATTTATGTATTTTTCACATAAAATGTCCACATTCTTTTGACTTACGCAGTTTAATTTTATTGTTTTCACAATGAACAGATTTATGTTGGGTCTAAGAATTTTTTATTTAGGTTTTTTTAATAATAAACTATGCCATGATTTTTTTTTTTTTTTTTTTTTTTGAGTGCATAAATCTTATCGGTTTCTTAGCCGTTTCATTTATGCATGACTGACAAATATGCATCACATTAGGCTGAAAACCAAATGGATGGAAATTTCATATGCAATACACATACATAAATCTTAAATGTAGGCTTTTTTGTTGTTGTTGTTGAGTGTAGCAGGTTCATTAATTCACCCAAATGCATCCTATGAGAATCACACAAATTATACAGTATATAGCACGTCACACTGCTGTCACTGCTTAAAATGTCACGTCAGCCACCCCAATGTGGTGGTGTCAATATTAGTTTGCTAATACTAGTGGCCATTGTCCCCTTCTAAATCCTTCAAGGCAACCATGATAAAGTCTATTACCCTTTTTCATAATTTAAAGTCATCCTTATCCAGATAAACAAGAGCATCTCATGCCACAGGGACTCACTATCCAGATGCCTGTCACATAAATCAAAAGCTGGTCTTTAATGAACATGCTGGAAAAATCTTATAAAGGAGATGCAGAGGAAATAAAACGCGGCTGAGCTCCCTAAAACCACAGAGCGTGCTTTCATTGTTGTTACGGCAGTCACAGGTGCTAAACAGTAAAGAGTAAACAATAATGATTCTGATAATAAGTTTACAGACACAAAGAGGCCCCAAGTGGTGCCGTTTCAGCAGTTATGTTATTACATTTCAGTGATGTAATTTATTTCCTTTGGCTCCCATTCACTTCTAAATAGATTTAGTACATTTCCTTAAAATTTTCGCTGTTTAGATGGTACAGTAAAAGCTGCAGTATCACACAGTAATCGGATTCAGACCTTGACAACAGACGGGGGAAACTGCATCCCCCAGCATTTTTTTAAAGAGCGTTCATCCTCAAGTTGCTCTTCTTTTGCTGCAATTGTTGAAAACAAGTCAGTAAAAATAGTTCAAGGAGCCATTGCCGTGGTACTCAGAGGTTCCTTTCATCTTTCATCTTCTGAAACTCTCCATCAGCAAAACATCCGCCCAATCTGTCTTCACTCAGAAATGAGGCCCTGAAATACATTAACCATTGGATGGAACAATTGCCCACAACCGTGCAATTATAATATAACGGCAATCCTTTTAAACCTAGCTGAACTCTCTAGTGGAGCATATGAATGAGTGAACGAACCTCAACACTTCTGCTTGATATTTAGAGGAGAGTGAAAAGGTGAAATTAACAGGAGATGGGATCGGAAAATGGCTTGGAATTCAACATAAAAAAAACCTATGAAAAATAAAAGCATTTTGAAACCTTGCAACCCATTTTATCTTCATGTTATGATGTGTATCGTAGTAAATCAGGACATATTTACAAGCAGAAATGTAGGGCGGGACACACATTTCATCCATCACGGATTGGATCGTGACTCCTGTGCTACGATATTTTTAAGATTCTATTTTTGAGATTCTTTCTAACAAACGTTAAAATCTAAATTTTCCTATAATTTTAATTATGCACAATTCTTAATCATTTAATACACAATGTGTATACACGCCTTTTAAAAAGTTTGGGGTCAGTATTTTTCTTTTATTCCGCAAAGTGCATTAAAGGGGTGATGAATTGAGAAATCAACTTTCCCTTGAGCTTTTGATATATTAAAGGTCATGGTAATATAAGAATATCCTGTAAGTTTCAGAGCTGAAAACTTCCTTGTTAGTCAAAGAAAAGCTTTTATAGACACCAGGCCCAGCAAACAATCAATCTCAGAATCTGCCACACCTTTACGTCATCGTGTGGGAAACACCGCCTCAACAGAAGAAGAACGCCTGATTCTGTAGCCCCGCCCACCGACTCGTGCCACTAACATAACACAAGCCTACATAGAGCTAAACCGCATCGAATTTCTAAACATATCATTCGGATTCCAATATATGAATGAATGGATGGATGAACTTTATTTTTAATGAATATCCAGCTCACGTGGGGAAGACTTTGCGTTTGTTCCTTCATTTCTGATCACGGATTCGTTTGTAAACAAGAGACTGGATTTGCAGACAGGATGAGATTACATGAATGAATGAATGAAGCAACACACTAATGTGAGTAAAACATGTTTTTATATGTGATATTATTGCATTGTTAGAGATCGTTTGATATCTATTGATTATGTGTACGTGTCTAACTTAACCTACCTTAGCACAGAGTCAAAGGCTGGAGAATCTTTTATTTGTGGTTCTTGATGTGCGTTGTTCACTCTCTTGACTTGATATCTGAAGGAAAAATACAATTGCGGAAGTTTTGATAATGCAGTCTGGAACATACTGGCGTACGCGCACGTGTCTGTGTGTGTGTGATGCATGGTTCGCGCTTATATCCACCGATCGGGCGGGCCAAGTAATAAAAAAATAACATTCCAATCAATCACGGGTGGATGAGAGATGAATCATTGTGTTTGAGCCCTGTGGGACGAATTATTCCGGTTGTCGTTTCCCCACATGCTTCAAGACAATCCCTCACCGTGTACTTGCGGGGAGCCGAAGCTCATTAAATATGCAAATCTTATCCAATCCTATCGGTGGGCATTTACTTCCAAGTCTTCAGTGCAGAACACCCATAAAATCCGAGCGTGCCGGAGAGAGCCTCAAAACCAGGGTAGAAAATAGCCTATTACTTATTCATTATGATGTTTTTGAATGTAAAACAACGCAAACGTCATAAGTTGACCTCAGACAACAGTACATAAAAAAGCCAGTTCATGACCCCTTTAAAATGATCTTACGTCACGTAAAGACTTTTACATTCTTACAAAAGATTTCTATTTAAAATAAATGCGTTTTGATTTTACTTTCTATTCATCATGCTTTCTACAACAATATTCAGCAAACTCTTTTGAATATTGATAATAATAATGCATTTCTTGCAGCAAATCAGCATGTTAAAATGATTTCTGATGTGACTGAGGAGTATGATGCTGAACATTCAGCTTTGACATCACTGGAATAAATTAGATAAAAAAAAAAACATTTATTTTAATCAGAAATTATTTCACATTTTTAATCATAAAATGCTGCTTTTGTATAAAATAAAATAAAAAACATTAAAAACGTATATATAGAATTTTGAATTCACTTTGAAAAACAATGAGGGGAAAATGGTTACCAAAGTTGAAAGGTTGCAGGTTTTTTATTCTTCCTTTATGCTGGTCTCTTATTTTGAAAGTTTGTGTTGTCTTCAACTACTTGGATTGTTAATTTGTGTTTTGTTAAAGGGTCAGGATTTAGGGGGTCTTGCAACGGCCTTTGAGGTGATTGGGAATGTTAACAAATAGCCGTCTCTAGATATTATTGACCACCTATGTTTTCAATGTAGCTATTGCTGTAACAGTAGTTACAACCTGTTTCAGACATGTTTGGGCACTTGTCGTGACAATTATCTATGGATCATGTTGTAAATAAAGCTACTCTCAGATGCACAAGACCTGCATTACAATCACGAAGAAATGTTGCTAAATGCTGTATTTCATAGCGGACCTGCACGACTGTGCTAAATGTCAAGCATCCATCAAGTTCACCGGTATTCAGATTCCACGTACGGGAGTGAAGTTGATTAATGATGTATCTAGAAAAGATCTGCTCAGATTTGACTGAGAGAAGGCATCCCAGATAGATTCTGGGGGAATCAAATATCAACAGGAAACAGCAATACACTTACAAGCGCGAAGGTTGAGTGTCAGAGAAATTGTATACAGCTTCCTGACGGAGTTCATTTTTCTCCCCTCCATGTCCTTTTATAGTATTTAGTGAAGATGCTGCAAAACAAATTAGACCCGTGGCCTCTCGTGACCTGCCACTGCATCGCTTTAAAGATTGATATGTATCGATGGAGTATGGATATCAAGACAGCAGCTGTCTCGAGTTACCCTCAGTTTGAGTGACTTGACTTGAACGCCTGCCCAGACAAAATCTATACTGAATATTTTCTAACACGGTTTATGCCACCGCAAATATAAAACAAAAACGGAATAACATCACACTCTCCAATGAAATAAAACCTTTACAATAGATATTGAACGAGTCTCACCTTAAAAAAACAACCAGACAGTGGCATGTTTCCAGCTATAGTCCTAGTTCTTCTGCATGTATGAAGCTATAGCAGGTGTGCAGAGCACTTCAGTCGATCCATACATAAACTAGCTGAATGCTGACTTTTATGAACACTTTATGGAGTATTAAGTAAAAGTACGACAGACAGTGTTCGATTCACAGCTGTGATTGTAAAGGGGTATAAAGACAGCACTCTTAAAGACATAGTGCAGCAGGAAGGTAATAAAAACTTACTTCATTTCCACCATCCGCGGCTGTCAGAAAAGCAACACCTGAGACTGCAACAAATCAACAGTGCCTTTTAAATGAGAAACTCAACTCCAAAGGACAGTTCTCAGTCTATTACGGCTAATACGATCCACTTAGCTTACAGTCCATTTGCGAAGCATTTGCTTTGTCACCATTTCAGGCCCTATAAATCACAGTTTTAGTTCTACATGCCACTGATACACCGTTAAAATTCAAACCCTTTTAACATTTACAAAACCGTGTCACTAACCACCAAGCAAATCTTGAGAAAGACCTGAAGAGACACTTTTGTAGGCAAATTAAACCAGCAAAGAGACAAATGTAGGGCGTGTACACACTTGGCTGCTTTTTTTTTAAGCTGCCAGTGTCTGTTTTATACATTATAATCCTATGGAGTAAACCGTGCTCAAGTCCTGAGCGCTTTATTAAACGCCAATGTCTTTTTCTGCAGCTCAGAGCATATTCAAGTTGAATAAAGTTCTACTTTTCTGACAAAATGCCCTATACGTCAAGCACCTTTTTTGACAGCTGACCAATGACAAGCAAATAGCGAAACCTGTCGTTTCCATAACAACAAGAAAAAATGTGGAAGGTGCCGGTAGATGGACGTATTGTACTAGTGTCGGAGCACAAGGAGTTATATGACATGAGCACAAAACTCTACCGTAATATACACCATAAAGAGGCTGTGTGGGCACAGATTTGACGCATCCTGGTTGTTCAGAGTATCATCTACTTGCCGTTAACAAAACTGTCTGTTAGTTCACTCAAATGAATGGGTTAGTTCACTCAAAAATGAAAATAATGTCATTTATTCCTCACCCTCATGCCGTTCCACACCCATAAGACCTTTGTTCATCTTCGGAACACAAATGAAGATAGTTGAAATCCAATGGCTCAGTGAGGCCTGCATAGCCAGCAATGACATTTCCTCTCTCAAGATCCATTAATGTACTCAAAACATATTTAAATCAGTTCATGTGAGTACAGTGGTTATATATTAATATTATAAAGTGGCGAGAATATTTTTGGTGCGCCAAAATAAACTAAATAACAACTTATATAGTGATAACCGATTTCAAAACACTGCTTCATGAAGCTTCGGAGCGTCATGATTTGGTTTCGCGTGTCAAACCGCCAAACTGCTGAAATCATGTGACCCTTTATAATATTAATATTGAACCACTGTACTCACATAAACAGATTTTTAGTACATTAATGGATCTTGAGAGAGGAAATGTCATTGCTGGCTATGCAGGTCTCACTGAGCCATCGGATTTCAACTAAAATATCTTCATTTGTGTTCCAAAGATGAACGAAGGTCTTACGGGTGTGGAACGATTTTGGGTGAACTAACCCTTTAACATTAGCTAACATTGATGTTCACTCAGCAACAGCTATCCATACTGTAACCAGCTGATATCTCTGCACCACACAGCAATCTTGAATAGGTTACTGTGGCAGCTGTTGTCATAGCAACAAAAGACGCCCTCGGCTACTATTTGGTACCAAATGCTGACAGCCTTTTTTTTTTTTTTTTTTACTAAAAAAGGCGCCATTGTCAACTTTTTCTTGTCAAAAAAGATGCCAAGTGTGAACATGCCCTTATATCTTTTGGAGGTCAATAGTGTGCGGTAGAGTGGCTGGATAGGTAACTAGTTGTGAGCTAGTTACCTAGATGGCATGGCTTGTTTCAACAAGTGGTACAGTACAGTACGATTCAGGACGATGAAGTGACTCAAACTGCAATTCATTGATTGGCCACTAGGGCTCCAGAAGGGAGCAGAATGTTATTGAGCTCCATGGTAAAATGTCAAACTTTACAGCAGAAAAAACTTGTTTACAACCTGGTACAAATTGTGGTTTTGGTCTATACAGCTACTTTTGCCCTTCATGACAACTGTACAGGGGTGATTTTTTTTATATATATATATAACTCATTCGTTTAAATTATATTAAGCCTTAAAGTTTGGCGTGGTCACTTGAGTGACAGGTGGATTGCCGTTTGTCTGCTGCTTGTTAGTCATCATGTTGCCTCAACTCCACCCAAATCCCGCCTCTTTGCCCATTTTCTGTTATCTGGGAGTGACGCACTGCCAAGAGGGTTCCGCACACTTTCGGGATTAAAAAATGCTCTTCAGCTACGTGTGATCTCCACCAGCAACAGTACCCTTACTTGATAGGCGTGGTGTATGCCGGAAAGTAACGATCAACATCATTCTTAGCCTGCCAGCCGAACTGAGCCCCGCCCACAACATTTGAGCTCGGGCAGTTCGGTCTGGACTTGATCCGTAGAGGAGTAATTATGCCCGAACAGAAACTGTTCGGACCAATGAAATTGTCAGGGAGGACTTTAGACGATGATGGACAGATGATAAAAAGTAACGTAATCATCCACGTCATCAAAGAGCGCTTGGGTTGAATTTGTTCTAATCCTAAACGGAGAACTTGTATATGCATTCACCTTTACTATTTCTCTCAGAAATGATGATCGTGTTGGTAAGTAAGTACTCTGTGTATCCTTAAATTCTTTTTTTACAACACCGGCAAAGATCGTTTACACTCATCTTTTTCTTCTAACGTTACTTATTCCAGTGTGCGGGCAGACAGGGTTGCCAAGTTTTTACAACAAAACCCGCCCAATTGCTACTCAAAACGAACCCAAAAACAAGCCCAATAGCTTATGGGACGGGTTCTCCGGAAAAAAAGGCATTTGAGGGGGTAAAATACGTGTTATTTTGGCAGAGCTGCCTGCTAAAATTCGCATTCCTGGGTCTGTGTATCACATAATTGGGGTCGCTTGGACATGGAAAAATCCGCGGACTTGGCAACACAGTGCAGTTGAGTTCTGTTGACATTTAACAACTAACGTTATGCGTTGCTCTGATTGGTTGTAGGTCTATCCAATTGAGGTCTTTCCTGGTCCGGTTGAAACACGCCCCATATTCACAGCCCAACGGAGCAGTATCAGACTCAAATTCTGACTAGAATTGAGTATGACGACATCAGGCTACATCATTCTCGCACATAGAAGAAATCAACATTGTAAAAAAACGGAGGACATCAAATAGATCTTGTTCTTGCTCCTCGGCATGTGGCTGTTTATTACAAGACAAACAAACATTGTGTTGCAATATTGTGTTTCAGCTGTATATTAAAAAATGGCACCTCTTGTGTTGTCATTCCCCTTGTAGCACACACAAGTGAACATTTTCTGTCAAGCAATCAACATTCTGAAGTGAGTCTAGCCCCACCTTTTAGGTACCAGACTACTGTGTTAGGTACATCAAAAAAGTGGTATGGTACGGTTCGGTATTTTCGTACCATTCACAAACTCTGACAATCAAACGCAAAATAATTGCATACCGTACTGTACTGTACTGTACTGTACCATGCCGCTTGGTGGAAACGAGCCATAAGGGTGCATCACCATGGGTGCGCTCCAGACACAAACCCTGTCAAGCCAATTCCAGAATGCACTGCAATGACCCCAGCTGTATTGTATACACTCAATGTAAATACACTTTTCAATATGAACATCTTTATTTATATTTAAACATAATACAATACATACACAGACACACTATAGCACATACCACAATGTATACTAACTAACTAACTAACTAACTAACTAACTAACTAACTAACTAACTAACTAACTAACTAACTAACTAACAACGAGCAGTGTGTTACAGTATTTATTCATCTCTAACATTAGTTAGTAGAAGTACAACTGTTCATTGTTAGTTCATGTCCATTAAACAATACTTACAAATGCAACTTTAGATTTCAATAATGCATTAGTACATACTGGAATCAAAATTAACTAAGACTAATAAATGCTTTAGAAGTATTTTTCATTGTTAGTTTATGTTAACTAATGCAGTTAACTATTATTAACAAATGGAAACTTAATGTAAAGTGTTACCATTATAAATGTATAAAAACACACATAAAAATATCAATAAACTAAATATAAAAATATCAATAATCGAATCGCAATGAAGTCTTTTACGCAATTATTTGTGAGTAAAATAAATACAAAGCAGTATCAAGATGCATGTTGACTAAATTCAAGCATTAAAGAGAAAATAGTGTCTTCACTTTTATCTTTTTACACATTCATTTCCCACATATAATTGAATGAGGAAAGGAAAAACAAAAGAAAACAGCAACAACAGACAAGCATGTTGACTACTTGAACATAAATTTTGCTCTCCTTTCTTTCTGGCCAGCAAATTTCTCAATGACTCTGATTAAAGTCAGTCATCTCAGTAGTGTCATGATGTTTGCATTGTTCAGTTAGATATTTGAAGTCTCTTACCCCCGTTGTTGTCCACAAAACTTCAGTACCGACACTTTGAAATAAAAGACAGGGAAAGCAATAAAGAGCATTGCTAACAACACATCCAGCCAGCCACCTAACTTACGTTTCTCATAACAAGCGCGTGAAGCTCCGAGTGTAGCTTCGTCCTCTGTCACTGGCCTGCTGCTGGATTTGTAAATCGCGTTGGTCCGATTCGGGATCCTTAATCCTTTTTTTTTTTCTTCCAACGAACGCCTTGTGAAATAATTTGGTTTAACTGCTGCCATCTCTATGAAAGTGATCATCCTAACAAGGTTTTGGCGGAGTCGGAGTGATGGTGTCGCCTGCGCACTTTCGCTTTAGTGGCCAAGAGCGTAAAGTTAAATGACAGGTGACGAGAACCAATCAGATTGGATAAAACACGCATCTAATTCTGATTCACCAGGGACGCAGCGACCTGAGTTCGGAGGAGGATCTTTAAGAAACCAATTAGAGACCAGCTTCAGGTCACATGCTGCCCGTAGATTTTTGAACTCAGATAGACATCAATTTGTCCGGCGTCCCTCGCGCATGAAACCTGCCTGCCGCCACTGTAGCTGCCTATGTAGACAGTAGACAGCAAGGAAGCTCACTAGGTTTTTTAGCCAAGCTTACAGTATGTTCCTTCTCTGTACATATTTCTACAGGCTATGCAAAATATATGGTTATGACAACTGTTCTCTAACACCCATTTTAATTCTTTGGCTTAAATTCACAAAAAGATAAAACACAATATTCCCCTTTTATATTTACAGAGCCACAGGCATTTCCAATGTTATGAGGTGAACGTATTCCTCTGTAAAACAAAGTACAATTAAATCTCTCAATAAAACATGCACTAGAGACCTCTTCTCTGTTATTCACACCTTCAAACAGAGTCTATCTTTCAGGGTGTTTTCTTTTTCCTTCTTTTATGCAACTTAAACAAAAAACCCTACATTGGCTTTTTCTTGATCTACAAATGCTGGGAGGTTCAAATAAACTGCTGGGCTCTGCAGACAAGCCATTTACCCTGATGAAGAGGAATTAAAAATAAACGTGAAATGTTTAACTCTAGTGAAATGTTTAAATGTTTTCACTAGATATAATACAAGTCTCAGGTGTCCCCAGAATGTGTCTGAAGTTTTAGCAAAATACATCACAGAATATTTATTATGTTTTGAAAGCCCTTACACACAGTTTTTTTGTGTCTCCGCATAAATGCAAATGAGCTGCTGCTCCCGCCCCTTTTTCAGAATATGACGGGGCCTTAACAGCTCATGCTATAGGATAAACAACAACAACTGAAATGTGGAGAACCTCACACAGCGAGTAGAATTCGCAAAGATGGATAAATACCAGCTGTTTGACCAACTTCATTTTCAAACATGTAAGTACCGCAAGTTATATTTTGTGAATGTACGCAAATCGCCTTTGTGAATGTGCTGGTTAGGACACTAGGCCTAGTCTATACCGTGGCTAAAGTTATCATTGTCTCTGTATTCACAGAGATCAGAGTTATATCATTAGTTTTATTTTTAAGAAGTAATAAAAGTGCCCTTCTGAATTGTACTGGCGGTGAGCATTTTCAGGTTAAAAATAACTAGCTCTAGTCTCTGTGAATACAGTAACTGAGAGACAATGGTAGCTTTAGCCACATTAGCATTCATAAAGTTGATTTGCAAACACACACATTATAAAGTGCAGTACTTACATGTTCTGGATATGAAGTTGGATTGTTGGATTTGATCCATCTTTGAGAAACAACTTATCCTGCGTTTACTGACCCTTGTTTGTAAAGCAGTCCAATATACTGGTAACTGGTACACTGTTGTCGCTTTTAAAAACGAATTGGGTGGAATTAAGGGGATGTTTATTCACATGCTTGCAGGGAAAGGCTTACCAAAACAAAGTTACTGTGTTGTCCTTTTTTCACGGTTTCCGGGTTGGTAGATGCACTGGGGACCCGATTCTAGCACTTAAACACATAAAAAGCCCAATTTTCATGATATGTCCCCTTTAAATTTAAGTATTGGCCTAATCAAATTGGCTATAATTATATTATACTGACTTAAAAAACTAGTTGAATCTCGTATAACATAAAAAAATTGAAATTACTTAAATTATTTTGATGAGTTAAAGTAATGTACAAACATAAGATGGATGGATGGACATTTTTTACAGTGTAGTTTCTTATATGCTATTTTACAGAAGATTACGAAGACAACAAAATATTTTTTATGAAATATTAACTAATCTCTCGCAAAGAACTAAATAAATATACTTTGTACTTTATGAGATCAGATGTTTGCTCTACATTTACAGCTCTTGTGGGTCTTTTTAGATGAAAACAGCTCAGAGACTGAAAAACACAAAAAGGGGATTTAAAAAAACAAAAAACAAATATAGCATAATTAGGAGTTGATTAATTAAGAATGAATATGTTTGGATTGGATCCTTAGATTTTCCTTGAGATGCTGAAAGACTTGTACTTTTTTTATGCACAGTGAACAAAGGAAAGTGGCATTGCAGTTTGGTCAGCTCTTTTTGCACGACTTTTAAAGTGATCTTGGAGACATTTGACAGCTGATCTGACTGACTTTACAGTCCATGGGCTAGAAGTTCACTCATCCTAACTATTCTCTACATCTCACACAATCTCTTTCTGGCAGTTTTGTTTCTCTTTTTGACCATTTTAGAGCAAAATGTATCTTTCTGATAACTCTTTCTACAATGTTTAAGATACAGAAACGAACAATACTTCAAACTGTGTGGCTTATTTAGAAGAGGCGTGCTGTTACTTTTCTAAGTTATCAAACTTTTGCTGTATAGCTGTAGCTCAAACAGCAGAACATGCAATAGCAACACCAAGGTCATCATTTAAATTCTCAGGGAATTTATGAAATAACAAAATGCATACCTTGAATGCAATGTAAGTCACTAAAAGATAAAAGCCTTTGTAAATATAAATGTTTTGCCTTGTAGACAACTAAAAGGATGGAAAAATCCCACAGGCCCATATTAGAGGAGCAACCAGAATCAAACGGGAACAAGAATATCAAAGAGACGTGATCGTGGTGGATTTTGTTTGATTTTGCAACCACCTAGCAACCAAAACATACTAGCAACCACATATCAATGTCCAGGAAACCTCCCACAACATCCTCCAGCACATATTCTAAAAAAAAAAAAGTAAATGTATACAATAGAATTGAAAAGTATTGAAGAGCAATATCTTTCATTCACAGCACCTACATTACACAGAGTGCTTTTTTTTTTTGAGATCTCCTTACAAAAGGTCTCTAATCTTCTGATGAGATGCTCCACCCAGTTCCACCACCGAGAGCCACTAGCAATGGCTGTGGCAATTCAAGCAAATGTAATTTTTTTGAATTACACTGTTGGGAAGAGTCTTGCAAATTACATCACTGCAAGGCATAGTGTCTTTGTGATAAATATATATAAATATATATAGAAGAGAAAAAAAATAAACAGTGTTCAGCAAAAACAAACATCCCCAGTAGCTACGGGTAGTGCTATGCTGTATTTGGCAGCAGTGAAAGCTTAGGAACAGCTTGTGAAGGATGCGCTCTGCACTTCCCATCGGCACCACAATCTGGCTGAGTGTGTCCCAGCGGACAACATCCACAGCACCACAACGAAATCGGTTCACACCTATACGCTTACGTGTGCAAACTTCCCTGCTGTGTTTGACCTTAAAAAACAAACACGCACACAGACACCACACGCCTGCAGAGAAATATATCTCCATCAGGCTCTGTAATTATCTTAATAAACAGAAAAAGGCCTATATTCAGAACTAGTGGATGTCAATCATGAATTTCATAAGCAAGAGCTTATGCTATAGCTTAGCTGGATTAAAAGAATGAATCTGCACTCTGCAATTCGATGCTGATTTGAGTCATTTGAGTGACAGTATTGCCAAAAAAAAAAAAAAAAAAAAAAAAAAAAAAAAACGTTTACTGACAAACAATATACTTAGGTGTTTTTCAATTAGTGGCAAACTTCTTAAAATGGTTTCCTGTGTTCAAATACTTGTGTCCTGGAATAAAAATCTGAAGTTACACTTTATTTCAATAGTCCACTTTATACTTTCTACTCACTATAAGTACACTGTAAACCTGAATAAGTTGTGAAAAAAAAAATGGAGGCAATCGGTTTCATCAATTTTTTAAGTTAACAAATGTAAAGTTTAAGTAAGCAGAACTTGCAGATTTGTATTTTGTACTCATACATTTTAATTGCGCTGTACTCTGCACAAGAGCTGTAAACTCAAACATTCAAATATTTGAGTAAACTAATTCAAACATTAAAATGATCAACTTAAATATTTTTGCAGTGGAAACTTGGCTAGCTTTAACTAGCTGATTCAATAAATGCTACCTTGCTAATTGGTAAATCAATGCTTTGATAGCATTAGCATAGCATAGCACTTGCTGAATGAGTGCAGCAATATAAAACATTTAGCAAACTGTTTATCTGTTCTCAAACTAAGCTCCACTCGTCACCATGATGGTAACCAACATAACAGAAACTCTCTAAACTAACATTAAACATCACTAAATCTCCACCTTCACATTGATCTTGCAAAAAAAAAAGCTTTTTTTAGCATTTACACTCCCTTTTGAGTACCATGCTGGGAAATATAAATCCCAGCCCAGTTTCAGTTATATTTAAGTTTGTCTAAATTAAAAGAAACAAGTTAAAACTCAAAACTATGAAACAATTCAGATAACCTAAAATGTGTCAGTTTTGTGAACTCAAAAGAGAAAGTTCTAAATACTCATAAAAGTTCATTTGATTGAACTAATTTGTTTAATTTGAGCTGGCTCTACTCAAACCAATTAATTATTTTGAGCTTTAGGGTTTACAGTGTAACTATGCAACCGCATGTCACCAACTCATTCATTTGCAACAACAACAAGTCAACTAACTCTCATTCGAGAATTAGTAGACTGTTAGGGTTACTAGAATAAGTTGACTCGCAAAGTTTTTACTTGCAAATTTAGTCATAATGTCTTCTAGAGGACCATCAAGGTGTTAGCAGATATACAGTCTACTAATACTCTACTGGCTAGTAGTTGACATGTACTTGCAAAATTAGTTATAGTTAGAATGTATGTTGAAGGATCATCTAAATTAAATGTTAACAGATATTAAGCATGCATGCAGTCTACTAATACTCTACTGACTAGTTGAAAAACTTGCAAAGTTACTTGAATATCTGTTGAAGGATCATCACAATAAAATGTTAACAGATATTAAGCACCCTACTAATACTCTACAGACTGGTAGTTGACATGTACTTGAAAAGTTATAGTTATTAGAATGTCTAAAGAATACTACCAAAAAATATTTTTACCAAATCTGATCATGTGTATGTGACATGATTTTTGATATTGTGTATGATATTAATGACATTTTTCAGATTTTGGAGGAAAGAAAAATATTGGATAAGCTTTGGACATTACGTTCAAGTTCAATAAGTTAGCTAGCAACACAGTTAGCAATAAACTTTGAACCAGTTGTTTCAAGATTTAAAGGATCAAATCTACCACCAGCTGATGCATTTTGCAGTGACATCAAATAAAACTAAAGCAGTAAACTCAATCTTAAAACGAATGACTTTTCTGATCTTCAAACTGTCATATATTATTCTGCTGTTCTGGCAGAGATGATGCACTTCTCATTTCCATCTTAATCAAATAGAAACGCTTTTGTAAAAACACATAAAAATGCTGATAATGACAACAGAACTGGGGGCAATGATCCTCCGATCTATACGTATATATCCCTCTATGCTATGGAACGCTATATGATTTCAATGAGGAAAATATTAGTGGTGTTTTTCCTGCTTAAAATAGGACACTATAACAATAGCAATAAAAATTCATATATTATTATTTTTATTTATTTATTTTTTTTTAAGTTTGTTGCCTTAAGGCAACATTGTACCACAACGGACAAATTGAAATATTTGACATTTTCATGTAGAAAAAAGAAATATATTTATTAAAAAAATAAATGTCCTTAACCAGACACCTGAACAAACACATTTATCCAGTTAATAATGTTTTACAAATTTCATATTTAATAAAAGTAACATTTCAAATTCAGCTGTTGCTCTCAGGCAACATTGTACCATCGTGGAACACAAGTATTACCAAACTATCACATCAAGTTATCATATCCCTCTTCATCCTCATCTCCATCTTCAGTCTCACTTCACTCTCTCCCAGCCAGATTGTCACTATGACCTTCATCTTCCTCTTCACATGACACCCCATCCTCACCCTTATCAACTGGCAGTTGTGTTTTATACCAAGTGCTATAGAAAATGTGCAGATCATAATATGTACAGTTATAGTATGTGAATTACTATTCTTATATGTGCATTACAAAATCATACAAAAATGCAAACATATTTCGAGAATTCTAACTCTTTTCCTTACAAATATAGTATATTTGTATACAACAGTGTGTCTGGCATGGCCTTATGCGATTCCTTTATGGTACAATGTTGCCCTGAGGCAACACACAGTTTTTTGTTATTTACTATAAAACATTTGATGATATATAATGTAAAGTTCTTGAAAATACTTCTTTACTTACCAGTGAAGGTGACTCATTTTTTGTGGGTGATTAACTGGATGTATATTAGTGAAAAATGCACTTTTCATTGGATAAAATATGTGACCTGTGCACATATTGACACACAAAATGGACCACTGTGGGTCATGTGACCAATTTTTGGTACTTTCATTGATTAGTATTGGAGTTCTTCTTTCCTGAGATAGGTTTGAACAATAAATTGGTGTTTCATTTTATTAAAAATAAACTAAAATAGACTATGTTGCCTGGAGGCATCACCGTACGAGAGATAGAGATAGAGATAGAGATAGAGATAGAGATAGAGATAGAGATAGAGATAGAGATAGAGATAGAGATAGAGATAGAGATAGAGATAGAGATAGAGATAGAGATAGAGATAGAGATAGAGATAGAGATAGAGATAGAGATAGAGATAGAGAAATTGATAAATTGTACAATAAATTGTACAATAAATTGCAAATGATTTATTTTAAAGGTGAAATGTGTAATTTCTCCATCACTAGTAGCATCAAACAGAAATGCAATCACTTAGTTTGAGTGGCCAGGCACAGACTAACACTGGCCAAGCAAATGCATGAGCTTAGGAGTGGTTTGTCTGACCAGTCACAGACTGGGGAGAGTGATGGAAAGCAGTCGAAGAAACAACAAAAACAAATCAATTCTGTTTGGTAATGCTAGTGGCACACAAATGAATTGCTTTACCTTAAAGAAGCTTAGAGCTTTACCTTTAAAATCATACAAGGAGAAAGAAAAGTTCCCCTAATAGAAAAATCATCTGTGTAGCTACAGTACACTGACAAACTGCCTACAAGATCCGTGTCCTACAATACACCGCCACACTTGGATCAATGTCAAGCCACTGACACGTTCAATTCTTGTTTGGGGTTTGTGTGCTTAGGCTTCGTTAGAAGACAACTAATAGGAACAGATCGCAGAGAACACACTTCCCCTCCTCTAAGTTTGTTTGAGGCAAGAACAGCTGTTCCAGGCTCGAGAGGCACTGGGATTGAATCGTAATGAACCAGTCCCGTAGTTCGTCAAACAGCGCTGTCAGACACAAAACAAAAGAAGACTTGCTACTCACTGTAACGCAAAATGTCACTGAGTCAGTGATCAAAGAAAAGGGAGGCTTTTAAAAGAGCTCAAATGGCCTATCCAAAACCTAAAACTCATTTGAGACACTGCAAATATGGTGTTTGAACACCAATATGTCACTGCGGGGTCATTCCTCTTATGCAGTACCTTTTTGATCTCTCTAACTTGAATGAATATGTTTGTGTTGTAATTTAAGGATGACTTTCCAGTAGAATTTCTAGTTTCTTTTACAGAAAGACGCTCTGGTCAAGCTCAAGCACTTAAATGACAAGAAAATTAACCAGATGAAAATAAAGAGCTATAGTTAGCTATTTCATTAATAAGGGATTGGCAGTTAGTTAACAGTGATGAACATCACAGAACTCATCCAACTCATTGCTAGCAGTGGTTTTTGTACTGTTTTTGCCCCTCCAAAATGATTTTATTAAGAAACATACTTTTGTTAAAGAGATATTAAAAAAGATTAACAGAATGGAAAGTGATATTGAGGACACAGGAAAGCTATAAACAATCCTAAGAAGAAAGACAATGACAAAAATGTTCAGAACATTTTCTGGTAACACTTTACAATGACCCTACTTGAATAGCCATGTACTAAACCTGAATTAATAGTTACTTCAACATGAACTGATTATTGGTGAAAATATGAACTAATCATGAACCAATGAAGAGCTATCCTTAACTACGACTGGAGTCAAATGGACTCATGCATGAATAACAGCAGCCTTAGTACATGTTTGATAGTTAATGCATTCATTAACATTTGGTAAACTAAATCAATCAGGCTCCATAAGAAGACATCAGCAGCTTTGTCATAAACCTGCACAGGATTAGTTTGTCATTATTATTTTCACTCATCCTAAATCCACTAATAATTTATCATCAAGGTCTTAATCTGTTTTGTGATATTCTCTTTCCCATCTAACTCAACCTACTGTGGTTGGTCCTACCAACAGTTGGAATCGGTTCCCAAAAGAAAATAACCAAACAGAAAACATGTAGAAAGGTCAGGGAATGTTTGCTGGGTATCAGGCCATGATGACACGGTTCCTCTGTTCTCTGACTCTTTGAAAAGCCACACGGCATCACTTAACTGGCCTGAATACTATTTGCACTGGTACATGTGTATTTGATAGTAAGTTTATGATAAATCATAAGCTGAATTTGGTAAGTTAACAGTGAATTAATTATGATGTAGGCCTACCCCCTCTAGTAAAGTCATGAAATAATAAATCATTAACAAGCCATTAGTTGATGTTAGTTTATGGCTAGTCAATAATGAGTTAAGTATGATGTGCACTTACAAATCATTAACTAAAACATGAATAAATATATACACTAAGAGTGCCATCCTTATTCCTTTACACCGCGGTACAAAAACGTATTTGTAAATTATAATTGTAAATTGTAATTTATAAAATTATTTGTAGTTCTTATATTTATATAATTAAACATATATCGACTTGAAGGAAATCCCAAACAAACCTGTAAAGACACAAGGCATGTTTACATGTAAAATAGGGCGTGTCCATAAGCTAATGCTAATCGAAGCGTATATACGTATACATTTAAACAACAAAAAATACAGTTAAATACTGTACGTAACTTCCTGAAAAAAACCCAATACAACATACATGCAAACATGTCTTTAATTATTAATTTGGTTTACCAAAGCAGTTAACATTTATTAGATTAAAGAGGGCTCCAAGAGGGCACTGAGTGTGCCACTAATGAGCATCCCACCAGAAACAAACCCTATATGTAGTCCCAGGAAGAAAAGTAGCAATGACTAAACATAAATTAACTATAAAAATCAGAAAATGGTTTAGACCAAATTAAATGTATTAGTGGTAGTTATTAGTCTATTTTCCACACTTGATTAGACATATCTGTGATTAATGGCTAAATAATCATATGCCATTCCAATTATTTGTCACTAAGCTGCAGATGACATATTATGATATTACCATTTAAATTATGTCTGTATTAAATCACGTTTAATTAAAAGTCAAAGTACGTATTATTTATTAGTTAGTTCATATCTTCACTAATCATTAATTCATGTTGAAATTATTAATTAAGGTATTAGTACATGGCTATTCATGTGGGGTTATTGTTAAGTGTTACCCATTTTCTTAAACCTTAAACTGTGATAGGGAAAACAGAAAACTATGATATCCATCTCTAAAAATTGTGACCTCTTCTATTTTAATGCATATTTTGAAACAGGAATATGACAATGTAGTGCATAACTGAAATGACCCATTCACTGGATTTGTTTCCAAAAGAGTCTATTATTATCCTGATATATTGCTTTCTAAACAGCCCCCACTCACCCTAAAAACATCAGAAATCATGTAACGGTGGATTGCAAAATGAAATAAGAGCGTAACATAAGTGTGTCAGTGAATTAATTGGAGTAGACGGATTGTATCATGTGGGAATTGTGCTGTCTCCGGCATGAACTTCCACAATTTTTTCTCCCTTCTCCAGGAACATCATAAGAGGCGGTTATCAGGGGAATTTGCAGGTATATTCAGCCAAGTGCTTGCCCTTAAAAAATGAGAAGTCCCACTGAACTGTACTTGAATATGAGAGCCTGGACCATAAGCCTCATTAAAACACGGCACCACAAAGGAATCAACAGTCATGTGCAAAAAAAAAAAAAAAAAAAAGGTGGGGAGTTTGTTCCTTTCTTTCAAAGAGAAATAACAGGACTTGAGCCCAAGGGAGAATATGCTACGCTTATTGCTGGACTGTTGCAATGTATCAGAAGCAAAAACTAGCAAAATATAGAACATCCACCAATGGACGTTTAAAGGGTTAGTTCACCCAAAAATGAAAATTGTCATTAATTACTCACCCTCATGTCGTTCGACACCCGTAAGACCTCCGTTCATATTCGGAACACAAATGAAGATATTTTTGTTGAAAGCTGATGGCTGAGAAAGGCTTCAGATAGGCCTCCATTGGCATTCAGTACATCAGTACATCCCAAGACCCATAAAAGTCACTTAAAACGTCGTTACAAAGTCCATCTCACCACAGTGGCTCTACAATAATTTTACGATGAGACGACAATAGTTTTTGTGCGCAAAAAAAAAATCAAAATAACACCTTTATCCAACTTGTTCTTGTCTTCCGTGTGTGCCTCCACGACGCATGCGCGAGAATATGACGCAGATCCGGCGTTCGGACACATGACCCAGAAGCGATTTGTTTACAAGCAGAGGAAGACGCGCGTATCTAAGCTGTTGAATTCTACATTGATCGTGCTTTAGGTCTTGGCGTAGTTCTCAAAATGGGGTTAAAGTGTGCATTTCATGGATTCCCGAACCCCGGCGCTACGTCATATTCTCACGCATGCGTCGTGGAGGCACACACGGAAGACAAGAACAAGTTGGATAAAGGTGTTATTTTATTTTTTTTTGCGCACAAAAACTATTGTCGTCGCACCGTAAAATTATTGTAGAGCCACTGTGGTGAGATGGACTTTGTAACGACGTTTTAAGTGCCTTTTATGGGTCTTGGGAGTGTAAATGTACTGAATGCCAATGGAGGCCTATCTGAAGCCTTTCTCAGCCATCAGCTTTCAACAAAAATATCTTCATTTGTGTTCCGAATATGAACGGAGGTCTTACGGGTGTCGAACGACATGAGGGTGAGTAATTAATGACAGAATTTTCATTTTTGGGTGAACTAACCCTTTAACGTCAACTTTAAATCAGAATCGACCCTATTTACTGTATTAATGCAAGTTCCAGTTATGAACTGCCCAGTCCTGCAGATTGGCCTTATACATCATTAGGAAGATCAGGCTCTTTTTATCAGAGCATGCTACACAACTCCTTATCCAAGCTTTTGTTCTATCCAGACTGGACGATTGTAATGCTCTCTTGGCAGGCCTTCCAGCATGCACTGTCAAACCTCTGCTACTGATCCAGAATACTGCAGTGGTCTTTAACAAGCCGAAGAGAGCGCATATCACACCTCTCCTCATAAAATTGCACTGGTTGCCAATTGCGCTCACATACGATTCAAGGCATTGATGTTTGCCTACAGAACAACCACTGGCTCTGCACCCCTTATCTAAACTCACCACTTCAGACCTTTGTGCCCTCCAGAAGCTTGCGTTCTGCAAGTGAACTGCGCCTTCCCAAAGAGGCACAAAATCCCTTGAACAGACCTTTACCTTGACTGTTCCAAGCTGGTGGAATGACCTGCCTTACTCAACCAGAGACTTTAGCCATTTTCAAGAAACATATGAAGACGCATCTTTTCGTCAACTCTTGATCCATTAATACTAACACTTGCTATTGTATAAAAACTTGATATGTGTGCTGTGCTAGACTAACTGAGACTAGTCACAGCATTTGCATATTGTTGCCCTATTGTTGGTTTGATTGCTTCTATTGCTCTCCTCATTTGGAAGTCGCTTTGGATAAAAGCGTCAGCTAAATGGTTAAATATGCAATTCCCGCCCAAAGCATAAGCAAAATAAAGGGGATGAGGCCTGGTTGAGTTGCACTAGTAGTGTGTTGAAACCCGCGCTAATGGTAAGGGGCGTGAGATTTCCAAAACACGCTCGAAGCAGTTGATCACAATTGCGCTTTCCAGAAGGAGCCGGAGGGGCTTCATATAGACAGGAAATAAACAGAGCATTACTGACAGACTGGGAAGAGAGGTGTTGCAACAATGAAAAATAATGTGTTTTTTGATCAATCAAGCATAATAAGTCATAATAATCATAATAATAAAGGGCATAATTCAATTCCTGAATTTAAACTAAGGTAAAAAAACAAAACAAAAAAAACCCAGATGCAATTTGAATTTGATTGTAAGGAATTCGAAGAAGTTCATACAACTTAAAAAAGAAAAGCAAAGTTTGTCTACTTTAAAACATTTTTTACAATAAAAAGTACTATTTCAGTTTTTCTAACTGTCGAGACTGTTTTCCAAGATGGCTCCTGTATATATACGCGTAATTTACTGTCTTTATAAAGTATCTTCTTATTAAACTGTATTCAACGTACAAAGTTCTCAATGCTTCGGTTTGCATGTAGGGACCCTCATTATGCTACCGTGTTAGTGTGAGGCTATTTTGAGCCTTGTTAGTGGTATTAACTAGCGATTTAATTTTACTTATTCTATGCCCCATATACTAGCGTTATAAGCTAATCTGTTTTTAGAGATAAAACTCTTTACATTCGATTTTCATGAAAGCGCATCCCAGAGAACGATCTACTCGGTAACTATGTGTTAATTACCTCTAGGTTCATTTTTCACCGGAGTTGTCCTTTAAACTGAAAAACGAGACTTTCTAGTTTCTAAATAACAAGATTTTTTGATGGCAAGCAACCGAAAACCATGATCTCTCTCAAAATCTGGAGCTGGGGCCAGGGTGGGCCAAGCTTCTGATTGGGTGGACCAGGCCCACCCTGCACCAGATTCAAATTCCAATCCAAATTCACACTTTTTGCCTGAAAGGGAGCCAATTGTTTAATTTTGAGTCTTGCACAACCCTGGAAAACATATTACCACATTTATATGTGCTGACTGAACAATTCATTTCAAAATCATTTGCATTAATCCCTTCCTTTGCTGCCATAAAAACCTTCACAAGGTAGATTTCCATCCGTTCAGACACGACCGCATCTTTTAAACATGTAGTATACATCACATTAGTAGTGAAAAAAGCCAGTGACCACCACTATATTTTAAATAACACCAACTAATGGAGTAATGTATTTGAGTCACCGAGCCCATCATCTCAAAATTCAATAAAAGTGCACTAAATGTCAATGTGATCGCTTTCATTGGAAAGGAGAGACGGCTGAGCAGGAAAGCTATCTATGAGAAATTTCAATCATCGAAACAGGTTATTGCCCGATCCCGCATCTGTTGGTATGCAATTACGTAGGTTTCAACTCGGATGTGCTCTGGGACAGGAATCAATAATGACCAATTAAATGTATTCATCAGGGAAAAGGGCGAGACATTTTACAATCCTGGCAATCAGGAATAACAAATACTGGATTGCATCATGTCAGATGCGCAGAAAAGGAGAACACAAACAAATAATCCTGCATCCTGGAAGTTTATCTCTTCCCTTCCACGAAAGCCAACAATCCGCTTCTTTATGTGCATGCCAAGCTCTTCATAAATGACATAATCTTCAGCAGTGAGCGTATTGGGTCATTTGCAGCAACAGACATCAAACATCAGCGGCCAGAGCGAGCGGTCTGTACCCAGATTACTGCGGCATGCTGGAAACAAAGTCACTTCACATTCTTTGATATGTCGACGCACATTCACACGCTGATCACAGCAGAGCTTGTGCACAAGCAAGCTGGGTGCTTGACATGGCAGAACCAATTTCTAAGAAGATTAAAGATTTCTTCAAATGAAATAGGCCTAATTTCTCAAGTGAACAGAACAGATACAACAGAATATTTCTAGACGTTGAATGCTTTCAAAAAATGACATGCAAACTGCGTCAAATTATTCTAATGTCAGTCTCATTACAGCCCAAAATAGACCAAGTTGCATTCATGCTGAAAGAACACAGAATATTTTATACTATCTAAAGCAGTACTAAAGAAGTGTATATTCTTCTAATATTGTAAGTCTTTCGTTGGTTTTCGTAAACTGATAACTTTTAAAAAAACTGAGAGCAATTTGTAATTAGTTTCAATTAGATTTTTTTCCCCCTCTCAAGTAGCAAGGAAGTGGGCAGGACATGTTTCATTAAAGTAAAAATGTCTTGACTCGCACACTGGAGAGAAAAATTCATAGATTTGTGCCGCTCAAACACTTCCCCACCATCTGTAACTGACAGCTGTGAAGATGTGCAAATGAAGCCCAGCAGTCTTGCGAGCAGACTGAGGAGATTTGATAAGCTGAATGATTTATCTGGTTTACTGAACTTATCATTTACATATACATTTATAAAATGGCGGGGTCCAAAAGTCTGAGAAGAGGAGTGCGAATGCTTCTGTTTTGCTTTATATTCTAACTGAATATGAATTAACTGATTAACAACTGATTAACAGCATAACAAATCGAGTAAAAAGTTTGGATTTGTAATCCGATTTAAACCTGAAAATGTAATCAGTTATAATGTATTTCTTTTGCCAAACTTAAATAACATGAACTCCACAAATTTGTGCATAACCTGATGATCCATGTGTTGTATATAAGTGTAGCTTGTCAAGCCAAAGCTACTCCTAGTTTAACTAGTTACTCTTTTGAAGTAGCATCTAGCTACACAACATGCAACTAACAACAATCAGTACTAGTATTGTCTTTTAAATAGAGAACAATACTAAACACTTCCATTCAAAAGTTTGGGGTAGAAATTAATATTTTTTCCCATTGAAAAAACTTTAATATGACTGCCAAAAAGTTCTATTTCAAAATAAAGGTTGCTCTTTTTAATGTTCTATTCATTAAATCATCCTTAAAAATGTATTACGGTGTTATCATACAAAGAATTTATTAAATGTATCGACAAAAAATTTAAGAAGCACAACTTTTTTTTTTTTTACATTCATAATACTAAGAAATGTTTATTGAGTCCTAAAACTTATTATGCTGGGTACACACGAAAAGATAATTGGGCCGATTTCTCCCCTTCCGACAATCCTAGGTAAAGTCCTGATTATCTTGATGGTTCAACAGATTATTTTATAAGATTTTTCTGTGGAGTGAGGTGTGTTAAGAGTGATTGAACCTGATCAGAACATGTTGGATATTTACGATCAGAAATCCTGACTTGTGGGGGGAACCCCGAGGATACAAACGCACATGCTCTGGAGATTATCACCTAAAACGAAATACCCAATCAGAAATCGAACTGACAGAAAACTCACCTCCAGCTCGCACTGTAACATGTACAATTCATTTTCACACTCTCCATGACTTCATCTTAACATTTCCTAAACTCTTATAAGAGTTTAAAAATCGTTTTGTGTGTATAGAATGATTTATGAAGGATCATGTGACACTGAACACTGGAGTAATGGCTGATGACAATTCAGCTTTGCCATTACAGGAATAAATTAGCCAACATTATAAAATATAGGCACATATCTCGGGTCTTTAGTGACCCGGGACATCATTCACTACCCTCCTCCTCATTCTGTTTTTTTTTTTAAAGTTAGACATCAACCTTCTTAATATTCCTCAATCAATTCATTATCAACAATTTAACAAGAAAAAAAAAACAGAATTATAAAAGGAATGCCTATTTTCCCATTCATTTTTTGTAAAAAAACTAAAAAAGTTATACATCTCGAATCGCTAACGACTTGGTGTGTAACAGTGTAAGTATATTCTTTTCTGCACAACAATAATTGAATCTTTGATGACTGAATAAGTGCAATTGACCTTTATTCCACAAGGTGGCAATGCCTGATACACAACCCGTTCTCACTCCCAAGGCGTCAAAGTCTGAAGCATGGTCAAGTGCTTTCCGCATCACATGTGCTCTGGGACAGGAATCAATAATGACTAGGGATGCACCGAATCCAGGGTTCGGGTTCGGATTCGGCCGAATATTGGGCTTTTTGACTGGGTTCGGTTTCTGCCGAACCTCAGAATTTTTTTCCACCGAACCCGAACACTAGGCTTGCACTATGCGCGCCCCGCTGGTCGAACGTAATGACGCCGCTGTTGAAAGTGAAAATGGAACTCATGAACAGAAAACGTGGCAGTATACTTTAAGTCAAAAGAAGGCGATTCAAGTTGAGCTACGCGTTCAATTTGCAATCCCGATTTGTCTCGTGATGACAAGGACCCTAAACAACAGCCGCTGTTATAACATTTGCATATGAAACATCCGAGAGAATACGAGTTGTGCATGAAGGAATCTACAGACAGCAGCCAAAATGTATTTTATTTTACCTTGCAAACAGCCTATAGATCTATAGATCAGATAAAATATAAATAAAATTAATAAAATAGGCCTACACTAAATATTTTTCACTTAAATAATTACCAAATTAAGATGACAAAACGAAAATACACTGAATCCGTAAGCTTGAAGAACCGGAATTAGGTAAATAGGTAGATAATATAGGCTACTATATATCTTTACATATACTATTCTCTTAAAACCATCATTTCGTTATTTTTACTAACCCAAATAATGATTCATCCGCTAGGTTGCACGGGAGGGGGAAAAATAGGTTCCTTCCACTTAAGAGTTGAGCTCTTTTTATTAATATATCTCTTAACATAAATACTATTTTCTACTTTAAAAAAATAACTTCGTTATTTTACTAACCCAGTGTTTTGTATGTGAATGCTGTTTCACGTGAATAATACCACAGGAGTGAAACACAAAGCTTTGTTTAGCCTAGAAAGGAAATAATGGTCAGAGAGCTCTTTTTAATTCTGTTTTGCGATCTGTATCTGGTCACTCGATTTTCCGTGAATTTGAACAATAGGCCTAGTCCATTTTATCCCAATGGACATGGACATCTCGTTTCTTTTCCCAAATCTTCACTTGCGTCGCACCCATGTTCGCAGGGGATTATAAACGTTTCTTCCTTTCGTTTGCTTATAATTAAGTCTATTATAACTTCACATCCTTTACTGTGGGAAAGTATAAAAAACACTGTAAGACGAATAGCCTTTTACTTCAAATTTTATTTAACACAGTTTGTTCTTGTTATTAAACTTGGTAAGGCGCGTCAAGTTTGGTTTATTTGAATAGCGCATTTCACACACACACACGCCGGTGATTTTAGTTTCGTTTTCTCTGGCAGTGAATAATCAAACATTGTCTAAATGTCTTGACCCTGTGGAAAATAAAATCCACTCTTCAGACCTTTTACAACAAGTGTTGCTTTGCAACATCAGTAGAACATATGATGACAAAGATATTCAAGAAGGTGTCTATTCAGTGTCCCATTCCTCTCAAAGCGCAGAGCGGTAGCCTATATGACACATCTTTGCGGGGAAATAGTATGAATCAAATATTTTTCTAACTAATATTTAATTTTCATATATTCTTGAGGTTACCATTATTTACTGATAATCGTTTAGATGTTTTATAGGCTGTAGTGTGTTGTTTCACTGACGGAAGTGCTAAAATAAACACGCATGCTTATGGATGTTTCAGCCTCAAATGATTTCAAAATGTAGGCTATATATCTGGCATAGACTACAGTATTTAAAATAGCATATATGCATTAGTTACATTCTCAATTAAATTTACAGAGCAATCCCTGCTAAGTTTTTAGTTTAACTAATACGCTGTCAGACTCGCAACGGGGGCGTGGCATCATCACGATGGTGGCGCTCCATCTTGATGTCGGCACAACCCTAGCGCGCGCCTCCTGCGCTCTCCGTTGGGTTGTTCTTTGAAACAACAGAGGACGACTCGGGGTAATTTTTCTATAAACCATCATGAAATAGCGTCGAGAAGAACATACACGACAATGTTTACTTTAGTAAACTTGACCAAAACAGTTAATGGCATCCCTACACTGCTGTGGACGTTGTTAACTTCATTAATGTGTTTACTTTGATAATGGACTGCGGATGGGAGTAGGATTCGGTATTCGGATTCGGATTCGGCCGTATCTTGACCAGTGGATTCGGTATTCGGCCGAACCCCAAAAATCTGGATTCGGTGCATCCCTAATAATGACCAATTAAATGTATTCATCCCAGAGCACAGAAAGACGCTAAAGGTACCCCCTAGGCATCACTATATCGACACGCTGAGTGCTCCATTCATTTCAATGAGAAACCTTTGGCATCATACACAGACGCGTCAGGCATGGGAACGTTATCGTCATGATGATCATATATTGGGTTATGATTTTGGCATTATGACATGTTGGACTGTGATTCTCAATTTAATCAGCCAGCATAAATTTATTTATGCTATCTAGACACGTTTGAACATGTAACCCAACCCCATTCCATCACTAAACCTACCCATTTGTGTGGTATATAAAACACAGATATACCAGGCAGAGTCGACTGCATGCACAATTTATTCAAAAAGTACAAATATTCAGAGGCCAAGCGATTGATTTGTGTTAAGGAAATCCCCAAAAGCGATCAGCGTCTCCATCCGCAGAAGATCACGAACACATTCAATTTCAAATATTGTCGCCCGTTATGTCAGTTTTCTTGGTGAAATTTCATTGGCTCTCGTATGTCTTGTGACCAATTGCGTCATTACGTCAGCTTTGATTGTAAAATGTCATTGGTTCTCGTGTGTCTTGTGACCGAATGCGTCATGCTAAAGAGGTGTGTGTATTTTTTGAATGAGTTATGAATGAGTGCATTAACGGAGCGGCGGGATCATCATCTCAGCGATTAAAACATTAAGATCAACTCTGTTCTTTACATAAAGACATCGTGTGACTTCAGAAGACTTGGAATGCAACATGAGTTAATACTTTTATACTGTTTTTGGTCAGTTTTTGCAATAAATAGATGTGACTGTACTTGTATTTGCCTGTTATGTGTTTTATATTATTTAGGAGTGGGTAGGTTCAGGGTAGGAGTTGGGTTAGCTGCTCCAAAATGAATAAAATTAATAAAATCATGTCTGCTTTTACAAATGCAAAGAATAACATGCGTCTTGATCTGATCATTGGGTAAACAACTGAAATGAATGGAGCACCCAGCGCATCAATATAGTGACGCCTAGGGGTGACTTTAGCGTCTTCGATTTGACGCGGAAGGCACTTGACCATGCTTCGGATTTTGACGCCTTGGGAGTGAGAATGGGTTGTGAAACACAATGATGAAGTGACATTTCACTCATAGTTACTGCAGGCAGAACACAAAAGAATAGGAAGATTCTAGCCTGGATACCAGCCGAACTTAGACCCACCCACAACATTTTAACTCGGGCAGAAGAACAGAAACTGTTCGGACCAATGAAATTGTCAGGGCGGGCTTTAGACGATGATGGACAGATGATAAACAGTAACGTAATCATCCACTTCAAAGGTGCTTGGGTTGAATTTGTTCTAATCCTAAACGGAGAACTTGTTTGTATATGCATTCACCTTTACTATTTCTCTCAGAAGTGATGATCGTGTTGGTAAGCAAGTACTCCGTGTATCCTTAAATTCTTTTTTTACAACACCGGCAAAGATCGTTTACACATCTTTTTCTTCTAATGTTAGGCTACTTATTCCAGCGTGCGTGCAGACAGGGTTGCCAAGTTTTTACAACAAAACCCGCCCAATTGCTAACGTTACTCAAAACTAGCCAAAAACAAGCCCAATAGCTATCCAGGGGGGCTCTCCGGGGGAAAAAGGCATTTAGGGGGTAAAATATGTGTTATTTTGGCAGGGCTGCCTGCTAAAATTCGCATTCCTGCGTCTGTATATCACATAATTGGGGTCACTTCAACCCGCGGACTTGGCAACACAGTGCAATTGAGTTCTGAACAAACAAAGCATAAGAAGTTCGCATTAACGTCTCATTCACAAACTATCTCTCTCCGTTTCATTACCATTAACATACACAGCAAATTACACAAAAACACTCATACAACTAACAGCAAACCAACATATACACAGACCGTATGCCTTTTCGAGGGTGCAGTTAATAACTGATAACGTAAACTTTGTATCTGCAAAACAACTCTGATAAACTGCGTGCGAGCTCTCCCTTTCACTACCCGTAGACTATAATACTCTTCAAAATAGGAGTCCTCCTTAGTAGGACAGGTAATGTAGACCTTAAACATATCTAAAATTAAATTAATTTCCATATAACCAGTTTAATATGGAGAGGCACTAAAATGTATACCTTCATGTTTTTGACCTACAGTGTTACATGACGTGAGAACAATTAGTCATTTTGGTTTGTATGTTAGCAGGGACTTTAATCGTAACTTAACGAGAGTATGACAAACAGAAAAACCTCTCAGGATCCCTGGAATCAGTGCTACAGTACCTCAGGCATGACATTTTAGCATTTTTGTAGCATAAACACCATCAAACCGATGAGAGCTTCGGATTTTCCAATGTTTCTCTATGGCGCTGAAACCTAAAGATGTCCGAGTTCCGGTCCCAGCGCAACTGATTCTCAACTGCTATTGGCTCATCTGCGTTAGAGGGGAGGGGCTGACGGATAGGTCAATTGAGGTCTTTCCTGGTTCGGTTGAAACACGCCCCATAATCACAGCCCAACAGAGCAGTATCAGACTCAAATTCTGACTAGAATTGAGTATGACGACGTCAGCCTAGGAAGTATCATCAGCAAAACTTGAAATGGCTCAGCGCTTTACTGCAGAGGAAGTACTGAATGCAATCAAATATTAGTATCAATGTCACTTGATGGTGGATCTGGTGAAGAAGCTGTCAGTGATCAAAATATTAGTTTAGAAGATGTTGAAAATGATATAGTTTTGAGAATATGTTTGAGATGGCAAATATGAGCACTTTCAAGCTCCAAAAGGTAACAAAATATGTTTTATTTTATTATTCTGCAATTGTCAAGGTCAAGGTGTCTTTATTAGTACCCGATGGTAAATTTGCTGTGCAGACAGGAGATTCAGCAATCCATGCTAAAGACAATCCATAAAACATTGAAACATACAATTAACATGCTATGCTATTTTTATTTATCAATTCTATAGCTGCAGGTACAAAAGTATTCCTATATCATCTAGTTATCCACCTAGAAACCACAAACCGACCGCCAGAGCAGAGGAGCTGAAACTCAGCATGTAACGGGTAGGAACAATCTCTAATAATAAAACCTCCCTTATGCTGTAGCTGGTTGGAGTAAAGACCTGTTAGGTTAAGTTGTGGTTCACCTTACTGGCTCATTTAACAATTTGGTAGAAATATTTTTTTTTTCTTCAAAGAAAAATTACCAAACCGCGACACAAGAGAGAATTACACGATTGATTCAAGAAAAGTCAGATAGAAAAGGGTCATCATGGATTTATCAATGTAAAATCTGGACAGCTTTCTAAGGCAAAACAGACGCTGATGTCCCTTTTTACATACAGTCTCACAGTATTACTATTTTGTTACTCTAATATCAGGAGAGTTTTATATTATCGCAACAGGAAGAGATCCATCCGTGTTAGATATAGATCTGGGTCGCTAAAGACCCGAATATGTAATGATGATTAGCGAAACATTCATGCATTTAAGGGTTAAAATAGAAACAGTTATTTTTAATTGTTACTATATTTCACAGTATTACTATTTTACTGTATTTTGGATCAAATAAGTAAAGCCTTGTTTAGCAAAAAATTCTTCTTTCAAAAACATAATTTTTTTTTACTGACCTCAAACTTTTAAACAGTTTTATATATATAATATATTTATAAAACATTTTCTGCATGTGCTCAGTTACATCATATTTCAAATTCAATGTGGTCTCAGACCTCACTGTATAATTTATGCAGATGTTTAGTGTTGTTTATGCTTCAGAGATGTGGGAAATAAATGTCTTAGCCTCTCGTCTTTTTTCTCGCCTTAAACAACTTGCTAAACGCATACCATCTCATCTGAGAATCAATCACTCTCTCTGAATTTCATATTTCACTCCCGTTAGCATTCCCACTCTCTTACCACATGAGTATGGGGACACTAAAGGAGCGCATTAATACAATCTCAGAAATAAAATGTATGGAACATCCTTGACTTGCATTTTGTGGAGGCAGGCAATCAATAAGAACAGAATTATAGTGCAGTGGAGGGAGAGATTTTAATCTGGGACTAAATATCATGCAGTGGATTAGTTTTAGACGTTTTCATACCCCCAGTGTTCTTCATGAAATATGGATAAGGCATGGAGAGGATTATGAAAAATAAAGGCATTTTCCCAAACCTGCCTCCATAAGACGGAGATCAAAAATAGGAGATAATGGGCGGCTAAAGGATTTCTCCACGCTGTTCCCCAGTAGATGAAGCACGGCTCCTCTGCCCCCGGTTTGGGTTCTAGATTAATGAGAAGCCCCCTGGTACGATACCTTTCAGCAGTGACAGGGCACTTCCTCAAGAGACTCTGCCTTCCTCTCTCTAGGGCATATCTCATGGTCACTCCTGCTATGATGAGCTAAGAAGCTTTTATAGAAGGGGGGAAAAAAAACAAAAAAATGCAAATGCGCGAGCATCATTTACATACAGAAAGATTATAAAGGTGACATTGATACAGCACTGATACGCTGTAATCCTTCCCAAGTCCTTGGACAAGCTGTTTCCTGTGTGCTTGTTTCAAGGAGGCATTTCAACGTTCTTGGCTAAAGACTGTGAAAAGACGAGGATGTAATTAGGGCCCCCTTTTCCCTGTGTGATCTAACAATACAGATATAATGGGAAATCTGTGTTAGTTCCTTGCAGCTTGTGGACTGTAACTGCTTCATAGTATTACATGAAAGAGGATGATGCGTATTAATATTTATGAGGATGCAAACACAATCCTATTTTGGAATGTATACGGCATTTCAGCCCTTGTCACCTACACGCGTGTCTTGCCCCGGGTGAAACAAACGACCTTTTGCCTGGTGCGTGTGATTTGTTTTTGTGCAAAGGCCTGTGTGTGAACGTGCTTGTAAAGTTATATGACTACCACTATTAAGAAAGCTAGTTTGAAATTAGTGCTATAAGCTACTCATAGTAAGTTAAACTAGTTTAGATTTACAACACTTCTTATTCGTTTCTCTTGCTTGGCTTCATCCTCCTCTTGTTCCTCTTCTTTTTCGTCTTGCCACAGATTAATCTTAAGAAGGAATCCCATGTCTCTAACTATATATTCTGTATTCTGTAAAAGAAAATACAGTACACACCATTTACTTGTCTTTTACCCTCATGCCATTCGAGATGTATACTTTCGTTCTTCAGATGAACAAAGAAAAATAGATAATCTCTGCTAATGAAAACTCATTTGTTGTTTTTCAAATAAAGATTTCCGAGTGATATCAGATTGTGTACGTGTTTTTATTGTACTTACCCTGTAACTACATGAAACAAGAGGGGAACAAACACCACTTTAATATACAGCCCTTAGATTCACACTTACCCTGTAACTACATGAAACAAGAGGGGAACAAACACCACTTTAATTTACAGCCTGAAGATTTACACTCAGTGGTGTATAAAGCACTCAAAAGCCATACTTGAGTAAAAGTATAGATATATCTTGTCAGAAAATGACTTTGGTAAAAGTTAAAGTCACTGTTTAGAACAATACTTGAGTAAAAGTTTTAAAGTATTTGATCTTTTTTTGTACTCAAGTATGAAAAGTATTTTTTTTTCATTTTAAACGTACTTAAGTATTGAAAGTAAAAGTACAAGTAAATGCAAAACACAAAAGGAGAAAACAAAGGTTTTAAAAAAAATTCTATACACAGGAGCAGCAAGATTGTGTTCAGTTTTAACTGTTGCTTCCATTTTGTTTTCTTTGGGGGAAAAAATGGCAAACTGTTTATTGTAAGTTTTAAATATATATATAAAAAAATATATTATTATTATTATTATTATTAATTATACCTTGTTCATTCATGTTAATTCATAGTACAGTAACTAATGTTAGAGACAACTTTAAAATGTATTAGTAAATGTTGATGAACAATACTTTTATCAACCTTAGTTAATGTTAAAAATGGACTCTTATTGTAAAATGTTACCATTTCATATGAATCCAAACAGTCATGTTTAAAGTTGGCCATCTTCACACATAAAGTCATAGCACTGAAATTAGACACAATATATGTATATTTCACACTTTATTTGCTTCTACTTTAGAACACTTGATGGTTATCTAATCAAAATATGTTACAGATATATATATTTAAAAAAAAAAAACTGAAATCGAATGAGTTTCTGATTTGTTTATGTTTCTGTCGGCTGCATGACGATAGTTTGATTTCTCATGTACGCCACTTCGCTGCATAACGACTGCATAAAAGCGTCCATATGGATATAAAATAATGCAAATAGGCTTGATGGTAACAAACGTGACATTAAATATTTGGATCAGGCTTGTTTTTGTCAAGTTGTTTTAACGGCTTGAGGAACTAATGTTAGCATCCTCTCAGCCTCGATGGTAAAACAGCATCTAGTCAACAAATGTATTACTTTATAGGTGACAGGAAAACATGTACTGTAGTGTTTAACATACTGTTTTATTGTCTGTTTTAAATCTGTTTTTGACGTGTCCGGCTCTGTGCAGTGCGTACAGCCTCACGTGTCAGCCGCTATGGCAACGGACGCAACACAGAAAGTGAAATTAGCCGCGCACATTTGCTTGCAGGCTTCCGAATTTATTTTGTAGTAAGTAACAAAAATGCTTTGAGGAGTATACATTTTATGTCAGAAATGTAGTGGAGAAAAAGTAAAAGTTGACAGAAATATAAATACTCAAGTAAAGTACAGATTCTCCCAAAAAATACTCAAGTACTGTAATGAAGTATTGTTACTTCGTTACATTACAACACTGTTTACACTTACCCTGTAACTACATGAAACAAGACGGGAACAAACACTACTTTAATTTACAGCCCGCAGTCATACTTAACCGGTAACTACATGGATAATTAATAAAAAAATACATACAGTATAAATAATTTGTTAATTTTCCTGATAGTTACCCCTTTATTCAGCAATTATAGCATTTTGTTCCCTTATACCTACTCATACTTACTTTATAGTTACACCATAATTACCGAAGGTTACGCTGTAAATTCGCTTTACTTACACAGTACTTTCCGGGGTGTAATCTATAGCGTTATCTTATGTTTTTCACTTTAGAATAATGATCCAAATAATTAGCAGTTCCTTCTGAAGGATTTAGTAAACCTTGAGTCATTACTAGTGGGTTTCCATCACCTTCACTTTAGAATTAATTAAATATTATGCATTATTCACATTAATTGTGAACCTGTATATAGTAGTTATTAGTAGTAGCTACTCTGGGAAATAGTAGCTAATAGTGAACTACCACATTCGACTAAGCACTATTACTTACTAATATATTAAAGGGGTGGTAAACCACGATTTCACTATTCTAACTTTAGCTAGTGTGTAATGTTGCTGTTTGAGCATAAACAACATCTGCAAAGTTACAACGTTCAAAGTTTAAAGCAAAGGAGATATTTGCTTTTAAAGAAATAAATTTCTAAGGACTACAGCAAACGGCCGGTAGGGAGTACAGACATTCCTCCAGGGTTGGTGACATCATTTTGAGAGTGAGGCCATTTTGTATTGCTGTGGGGAAGAGTTGTTGTGGTTAGTAGGCTGGAGTGTTGTTGCCGCAATGCCGATGAAACGCTGCTATTTTCATACGGATTGCACGTCCACTTTGTTCAGCCTTCCTAGGGACGGGGGAGTTAGGGATCAATGGTTAAAATTTATTTTTAACTCGGTCCCTCATAATAATTACCCAAATCTCGCTCTCTGTGCTGCACATTTTACGGAGAAAAGCTTCCACAATCTTCGCAAGTTCAATGCAGGATTCGCACAACGGCTTGTCCTGAAAGATGGAGCAGTTCCAACTTTAAAAATAGAAGTTGTTTACAGGCCACTGTTAGTATGATTTATTTTTCGTCAATGTGTTTTTCTGTAATAGTTTGTATTGTTAATTGTACGTTGTAGCAAGGAAGTAAACAAATGACAACGCTGTTTGGCTCTGCAAACCAGTTTGTTAAATGCTCAATCACAACACACTTGGCCAGCTAACCAATCTGAGCCCATTGCGTATTTTTGAGGGACTGGCTTCATAGAACCCGGAAACCATTAGACCGTTTTTACAAGGAGGGACAGAGCAGTGTAGAATAAAGGTAAAATATATGAAAAATAATGAATTTTTTTTAAAAAACGAAGCATGAACACATGTTGCAGTGCACCCCACAAACACAATCAAGACTTCGAAAGAATGTGTTTTACCACCTCTTTAATAAGAGTTTCTTGTTAGTTAATTGTAGTTACCATAGTGTTGATAATGCATTACTCTTTTGTTCCTGTGTAGTTATTCATTAATGATGGAACAGTATTCTAAAGTGTCACCAAAAAATGGTACCAGCATTACAGTTGAACAAATAAATGTACATAAAATACAGCTAGACAATAGACTAGATGGATGGATGGATGTGACATTAAAAACAGCAATGCAGCTTGAGTTGCTGTGTTCAAACGAGCGCCAAACCATTAGAACTATTAGTTCTTACATCAGAAAATCAGGAGGGAATAAATGGTGATCAGAGCACGTATATTCATCAAAAAAGAAACCCAATTGGGCCAAGAGTCAAACTCTCAGACAAAATGTTCTCAAATTAAGCTTAAGCACATAAAACAGAATTTGACTTATGGGTAGTCCCTCAGAGATAATTAGCTTTGGCTAAAAATTCTCCATTCTCTTGCAAGATGAATTAAAAGCGAGGAATCAATGAACATCTTTGTCTGTTAATGCCCTTTAGTAGCACAGATCAGAAACAGTGATTACAATTAGACATGTAATTGTCTTAGGAAAAATACAGCTGGCGACGGAGATCGATGGGGAGGGTTTTAAAGGCACGCGTGATAGGGAGAAAGATAATAACAGTAATCAGTCTGTCATTATAGAGATGATTCTGATTTTAAGGACCTCAAGGTCTCCACTGTGCATCTTAAAATATTAAAATGCTTTCCTGATGTAATCTGCAGCCAGGGTCATTTTATTGAATGCCTCAAGGAAAACAGTGCACTGTAAACAAGTTTGCTGGGTGGTTGACACTTCTCAACTGGGTACAAATTATTTTAGCACATACTCTCGGATGCATATGCTACATTCGTTGAGCCTTCTGCTGGAGACGCTTATCTACAAGCTTATCTAAGCAAGGTAAATGAGCGCAGATGGTGCCAAGAACAGTTAAGTTGAGCCCAACTAGCATATCACCTCATCTTCTCCCAACATAGGTCAAACCACGTCGTCCCAGTGATAAAGCGGACAGTTCTTCACGGTCACCTCTAAATCTGTGATTTAACAGCTGAGGGGCTTCTCTTCTCATTGGTGAAGTCTGTTCTCCAAACAAAGCCTCCTGGCCGTCCCCATAAGCGCATCTGTTTAATTGTTTCCGCACATTTCAAATATATCAACTGACTGCACTACTGAAATGAGCCAAATTGCCGCTCACCCTGCAGTGATTTCATACAACCAAATTGCGTTATCCATTCTCCGTTGATAGCCACGGAAAACTATGAAGGGAAAGTCTGAAATGATGCATTCAGATCTGAAGTTTGTTAGTGTGAACAATTAGTCATCAAAACGGCTTAACATTCAAGAGCAGCAGCAAAACAACACAAGAAAAACTCTCCAAATGGACTGCGCACCATTATTTCACCTCATTACTATGTATGCTTCTATTTTCAAGATATACTCAGTTAACTCTACTGTAATGGATCTCATTTAGGCAAGAAGAGAGGCAGTTCTCCAGGGCCCTGCTGTTCAGTTCTGAGTCACACTCTATACTGTGACTTCAATTCTTCACCAGTATAATATAGCTGCCTGCCAATCAATAGCCTGGATCGATAACATCTTGAAAGTCAACAGTGGTGCGGATGTAGACAGACCAGGCTGTACATGGCTTCTTCAGGAATACATGTTAAGAAATGCATGGCACATTCAGGAGCTATAATAGGTGTTTCGAAAAGCCATATTTATCATCTTACCAAATTATTACCATGGTAACATGACACGAAATTACTCAAGACTCAGAAGATGTGGTTAATGAGCCAACCCAATGATTATACTTTCATTTCAAGTCAAGAATGGTAGGAATCTAACTGATTCTAAGATTTTCAAAATGTGAGAGACCACAAACATGATAAAAACAGTTTACAGTTTAGTAAAGGTGATGATTTTTAGCATTATAATCAGAGGTGGAAATAACTTTTTTGGTCTGGTTCTCAAGGGAGCTCCTGGCGATGCTACTTGGTACTCACACTTTACACGGCACACTTATCCTTATCCTAAGCTGTTGTCATCACTTTCCTCATGACTGATCTTTTTTCTCTCTCGAACTACCATGTTTCATGATGATTATGTGGGCCTGCTTCTTTCTCCCTGGTTAAGCTTGTGATTTGCATACACAAGTCAACAGCTGGCTTTGGGTCAAAAGTCTCTGTTGTAATCTTATGCTGTGTTCACACTGCGCGATTTTAGCCTCGATTTTCCCTCGCCGACAGGTTTTTTGCGAAAGCGCAGAAAATCGTCCAAAATCAGAGGCAAGTCGGTGCTCATTCACGCGAGTGACAGTGTGAGTTATCTATGACGCAATCTGAGTCACCGACGCCCATGAGATATTTGGCATGCTAAATATTTATTTATTTATTTATTTATTTAGGATTTAATGCCATGTCAGCAACAATGGCTATATTCATGGCAATCAACAGTATCACTTCAATACATTGTTTACAATAATTTAACAATTTTGTCCTAAAAACAATCACTATACAAAATATGTTATATATACCAATAACAACAACAGCAATAATAACACCAATTACATAGAATCTTTCAATTTAATATTTGACAGAAATTCTAAAATTACTCCAGGAGAAACCTTTTTAAAAATGTCCATTAATGTGTTTTCTGAATAAAACCGTTCTCTAATATTATTTAAAAAAGGACATTGTATTAAAATATGTTTTACACTCGTGAAATTCTTACACAGATCACAAACCGGTTTCTCTTCCCCGTTCAATAAATAGGAATGAGTGAGTCTTGAATGTCCAATTCGGCATCTCGTATATACAACCTGGTCATATCTATTTTCAAAATAATAACTAATAACTCCTTGATTTTAAACTGGATTCACCTCATATAATTTGTTATTTACACATTAGTTCCATTCCATTTGCCATTTCTTGTAAATGTACAGGTTCAATATGGGTTTAACGTCAGATGCTGGTATTTTACATTCTGTCATTTCCAACGGAAGTGCTTCCTTTGCTGCTTTATCTGCTTGTTCAATACCAGTCAAACCCATATGGCCTGGTATCCAACAAAAAACAATATTAACATCTTGTTTCTTTAAAGAGTCCACTTTTGGCATGCTAAATATCTGGACCTGTCTGCGATTTAAAATCCTGCTATGTGAAATATGTTCCGACTGAAAATTACATCGGCGATGTCCTACAACCAATGAGAGAGCAAGATACAGGGAAGTGGGAAGTTTAGGGAGGAGTTATAGACCAAATATCAGTATTTTTATAGATATATTTACAATTTTATAAAACAGAACCAAAGCACAAACACTTATTAGATCAGCACCTTGCTAAATTATTTATTTACCTCCAACTCTCTTTGCAGAACACAATCCTTGATCTCTGCATCTCCCCAACACTTTCCTCCTCCATAATCTTTTTTTTCCCTTTTCACTGCAAATCAGCTCACAGACAATTTGGATCGCAAGCTTTTTGTGGGCTATCATTTTTAATAACAATTCCAGTCTCACTTATGTGTGATCTCACATCATTTCCTTGTCTCTTCACACGCGTGTTTGGTTGTGAAACGTAGTTTGCGGACCAGAGTTGTCTGCGTTAAATTCTGCATTACACTGTAATTTCCGTTTTTATGACTGGATTCCACGTTACGTCCGTGTTTTCTGCATCACGGAAATCATAGGGCCTTAGAAACAGCCAACTAGAAAGACATTTACCAACGAATAATTAAAGGGTTAGTTCACCCAAAAATGAAAATTCTGTCATTAATTACTTACCCTCATGTCGTTCGACACCCGTAAGACCTCCGTTCATCTTCGGAACACAAATTAAGATATTTTAGTTGAAATCTGATGGCTCTGAAAGGCCTCCATTGGCACAATGCACGGTTCACTCTCAAGACCCTTAAAAGGTACTAAAGACGTCGTTACAAAGTCCATCTCACTACAGTGGTTCTACAATAACTTTATGGAGTGACGAGAATAGTTTTTGTGCGCAAAAAAACCCTAAATAACGACTTATATAATGATGACGATTTCAAAACACGGCATCATGAAGCTTCGAAGCATTACGAATTAGTGAGTCGATTCAGCAGTTTGGATCGCCAAATTTCAGCAGTTTGGCGGTTTGACACGCGACCCGAATCATGATTCGACTCACTGATTCATAACGCTTCGAAGCTTCATGATGCCTTGTTTTGAAATCGTCATCACTACATAAGTCGTTATTTAGGGTTTTTTGCGCACAAAAACTATTCTCGTCACTCCATAAAGTTATTGTAGAACCACTGTAGTGAGATGGGCTTTGTAACGACGTCTTTAGTACCTTTTAAGGGTCTTGAGAGTGTACCGTGCATTGTGCCAATGGAGGCCTTTCAGAGCCATCAGATTTCAACTAAAATATCTTCATTTGTGTTCTGAAGATGAACGGAGGTCTTACGGGTGTCGAACGACATGCGGGTAAGTAATCAATGAAAGAATTTTCATTTTTGGGTGAACTAACCCTTTAATGAACACACTTATCATGATTGCTATCTTACCAGAGATGGAGAAAAAACCTACTCCCTGTCCCGATTGTAATAACATTTTCACAGTGAGACGAGATATCACGGAGACAAGACAAGACATTGCAAGATCAAACATGACTTGAGAAGAAAAACAGATGGAGGATGATCAACGTCGTCAGCGGGTTCTGTAGTTTTGTTTTACGGGAAGAAAAACAAAGGGGGAAAAAAATAATATGGGGGGGGGGGGGGGTCTTCCTTCTCAATACTCCACTTTCGTGGTATGTTTGTGGCTGCCAAGTTTCAGTGGATTTCAGTTGATCAACTCATTCAAGTGGATTCAGCCCGTTTTGCAAACGTGTTTGACCCATTCATTGACCCAACTTCTTGAACCTAATGCTGTTAAACTGAATATAACATTTTTTTCGTAAATATCCACATAAACAACAAATTGTTCATCACTATAGCTACAGTAGACCCCCGTTAATAGGCTATACCCCCGGGCCTCGCAAATCATGTTCGCACAGGGCCTCGCACCCAACAACCGGTTAGTGAAGCTTGCTCGTTCTCATTGGCTATCGGGGGTATCACAGAGGCAGCCAAGAGTCTTAAACATGTTTGACGCGATCCTTAGCAGTAAAATAAATGTAATGACACCCCACAATTGAAGATTTTTTGGACAAAAACTAATTTGCGACAAGCATTGAATCGGGCTCAAAATCTGTTTTAAAGTGTGTGGCCATCCTAAGCCGGGGCTCAGACTACAGGAGTTTTTAAATCTTAACCGATTGTGAAATCTGCTTGCATCACGCACATAAGGAGAATCTTCACAGATGTTCTTCTTTCAAATCTCAAACATTTCACACACACACCACAATATATTCTTAAGATTATAATGGAAGATTTATCACCTCACGTGATGGAAAATGGATACTGTGCCACGGCAACTTGCTGTATCAATACTTTACTTATTCTTTGTAGCGAGAGAAAAAAGAAGAAGAAAGTATTTTGAGGAGACACAAAGGCAGTCTTGTTGTTGCCACAGTTCGACCAGCCGTTCCTCCATCTTCGTTGTCCACCGTACCCGATCACAAAATTTTGAACAGAAGTGTACAAAAAATAAACTTACATCAAAGGAGGGAGCCGATTTATATCTAGAGACTAGAACATTGTAAACATGGGCACTTTTGCCTTCAGCCAATAAGTGAGTTTAACTCATGTATGCCCTTCTACAAAAACTGACTAAAACGAATCAGTGAATCATTTTGTGAATTATACAAACAAATGACTGACTAAAATAAACTCTCAAATGTTAAATATGAGGGAGGACAGTTTAGGAGACCAAAATTAGCAACCAATAGCAGCACATTAAAAGCCATTCAGAACACCCAGAAAACCCCAGTATGAGGACCACAAAAAATTATGATGTCAATTTAGCAAATGCTTTCTCATCCACAACATTAATCCATAAGTTTTACTACAAGGACAATCTCCCTAGAGTTTTGTCCTGGTCAAGGGAATTTTTTCGTACAAATATCCTCTGAGTTACCAATCAAAAAATCACAGAACAGACACGCATAACAATGTAGTGCTATTTTCATCAAGGTATATGGAGCACAATAAATAGATTGAACAATATAAATTGGCAGTTTCATCTAAAATTTACTTCATGTTGTTTCCATGGACAACAGCGTAACCTATCCACTGACAGAGCTGGAGCACTAGAACTTAATTGCTTAGTTGCTATAGAGGTGTGAATCACGCCGTATAGACTACACGACTCTGCGCTAAATGCTAACATTGAGGAGCTCAGCAGAATCAAAGTGCTGATAGATTGAGAGCTTTACAGCAAAGAAAAAGGGGTCATCAGAGTCTGAAAGGAGTTGTGCATGCATAAACAGCACTGCTGGCCTCAGTTTATTCACTGCTGTCAGTCAGTTGGCACAAGGAAACATCTTGAATGAAATGAGCTCTGCTCTGTCGCGCAGCAGTCTCATGAACCCACTAAAACTTTTTGAACACATATGGGGGCCATGAACTGCATTGTTTTATAATATTTCTTGTGGTGCACTTATAATGTTGGTATGATTTGTACATAAAAAAACGTCATAATTTAGAAATAAAAGGCATTTTTCCTACCCTGATTGTCAGGAAACTGGAAATAACAGGCGGCAGGCAGAGATGAGGGATCCAAAATGCAGGGAGAATTTAATGAAAATAAACAATCAAAAAACCAGGAACAAAATAAGACTGAGAAAAACCACAAAAGAAAACACAGGGAAAAGAGAAAACCTGCATGACATTAAACAACGACCAACAGAGAACTACTGAAGTACTGGGGTATATATACACAAGGGAACAAGGCTAATAAGATAACAAGGGGAGTGCTGATGGGAAACACCTGGGAAAACTAATCAACAGAACTACAAAACTCCACAGGAAACAGAACACAGAGAATGCACAGATAAACTACAACATAAAAGTCCCACAAAAGTGCAAAACACAGAACAGATGTGACACTGATTTTAGCCCTCTGATCTGAACGCTCTGTTTGAAGGGGCGTTGTCTGCTGTGAGACTTCAGTGTACATGAATGTACATATCATTTAGGGTGACCACCATCAAACAAACCAAATGTGGGACGATTACAAAGTTTGTGTGGGACATGTTACCGACACTAAAACATAACCTGAAGCTACATAATGTCTACTAACTTAATAAAAACATTTGTATTCTGCCTTTCAGCTGATAAAAAATACTTTGTTCTTTAGTCCCTTCCAGAAAACACCATTACATCACAATGTAACATTTAACATGTCATTTAAATTCAACATCACTGAGCCCAAAGGCAGCAGGCATCATGCAGATAACTATTTTTTAAACAGTTCTGACCAAGTCCCACTAAAATCCAACAAAATAAATAATGAACAAATAAAATATAAAACAACATGAAATTAGTTAATTGACAGGCTTATATATTAATTTATAGTATATATTAAGAATATAACCAATTTACAGAATTATCCATTCGTTTTCTAACAAGGAACCCATGGAACGAATCACCTGGATAAACCTGGAGAAAATTCTAAATACATTTGGGAGCTAGACCATGCATGCAGGCCCATAAAATCAAACATTAAAACCTTATATGCGACGTGCGGGACAAGGAGTGAAAATGCTGTGCGGTACAATGCTAAGCGGGATGGGTGGTCACCCTAATATCATTACATAAAAAATTACGAAATTGCAACTGATTTACCAAAGAATCCACATAGTCCAGGTGATATGTGCTAAATTTGAGGTGATATGTTCACTTTTTCATTAGTTAGTTAGCACATTTAAAAACAATTAGAGTTGGCCAAAGTATTTTCCAATAAGACTATATTCCAACAGCATACTTAACAAAATACAAAAACATTAAACACCAAACCAAAAAACAATTAAAAAACAAGACAACAGTAACACAATCAACTGCTAGCTCACCCATAATGTGGCGTTCACACCGGACGCGATTCGCGCGAATAATTCCCTCAAACATGATTTAAAAATACACAATGTAGTTCAACATCTAATATCCAGAGGCAGATTATTCCTGAGGCGGGGTGCAGCAAACAAGAAGGCACAATCCCCTTTGGACTTTAGACAAGATTTAGGGATCTATAAATGTAATGTTTGAGATGACCTCAGTGGCTTTGCCGTTTGATAAACCTGGAGAAGATTCAAAATACATTCAGGAGCTAGACCATGCAAGGCCTTAAAAACAAACATTAAAACCTTTAACTGCACCCTGAAATTAAATGGGAGCCAATGCAGGGAAGCTAGTACTGGGGAAACACTGACCTGCTTCTTGGTCCCAGTCAAAAGCCTACTTGCTGCATTTTGTAAAAGTTGAAGGTGATTCAACAGAACACAAGGAAGACCCAGATACAATGAATTACAATAGTCCAACCTTGAAAATATAAAAGCCTGTATAACTGGCTTCAAATCATTAAAAGACCAAAAGGGTTTGATTTTTGCAAACGCGCCTCAAATGAAATAAGTCAGCCTTCACCACTGAATTTATATGATTATCAAATTTAAGCTCTGAAACAGAGATAATTCCCAAATTCTTTGCTTGCTTATGTACATTAGAGGCATGAGGGCCAAGACAGTCAAATATTTGTGCAGGTGACCTAATGGAGCCAAACACTAGGCATTCTGTTTTAGTTGCCATTAAGTTGCCATCCATAATTTCACTCAAGTAATTAATCAGAGCATGTAATGCAGTGCCATCATCTGCCTTCAATGGAATATACAGTTGAGTGTAATCTGCATAACAATGAAATGCAACATTTTATTTTTTGACAAATAAGGCCCAGTGGTAGCATGTACAAAGAAAACAATATGGGCCCCAGAATTGACCCCTGTGGAACCCCACAAACACAGATGGCAGAATCTGAATAATAATCTCCCAATTGTACAACAGAGTTTATATCCTTTAAGTAAGAAAAAAAACATTTGAGGGCAAAAGCATACAATTAAAAAGCATGAAATTTGGTACAGTCTGGGGCCCTGAACATTTTCAGAAATGGAGCCATCACAAAAACGCCTCGTGGCGACCATTTTACTTTCCAGCATAACCAAATTATGTATTTTGTATTATATCTCCTGAATCAAACATGAAAACACAGAAATGGTGAAGTGTTTTTGATGGTCAAGGACAAGGATTACAAGGATTCAAACGTGTGTATGACTTTATGGATATATGGAATAATGGATGGATGTGCTGTTTGGGCTGCCATTTCCTGCCATTATAAAGGAAATTTTTTTTAAATATAACTCTGATTGTATTCATCTGAAAGAAGAATGTCATATACGCCTAAGATGGCTTTAGGGTGAGTAAATCATGGGGTGATCTTCATTTTTGGTTGAACTATCCCTTTAATTGTGAATTCAGTGACATGAGAAGGAAATCACAGTGTCTGAGAACCTAGGCTAGACTTTGTTGCATGCGTGTTGTGTAACATGCAAAAAGCTTAATCCTTTTGTTCATTAACCCTGTCAATACAGTGACTGTAAAGAGTAGAATATGCAATATGACCGTAGCAACATAGCTTAAAAAGAATGTCAAACAAAGGTTTACTTCAAAAAAATCTATTTCAGAAACACGTTTGTTTTATTGTTTTGTTGTTGAACCTAGTCAGTCTCCTTCACAGTCTCCTCCACATTGACACAGAGCAGTGCACTGTGTACTTAGGCTTTTTAACATTTGCAGTGCCAACCAGCAGCCTTTATTGCAGCCACAGTTTAAGAGCTCAAGGATGGTCTGGCTTGGCTCTGGAAGAGTTGACCACAATGATCTTCAAATGCTTGGGTCCAACCATCCCCAGTCTGTTGTCACATCAAGTGCTTGTCCTCAACAGTGTTCTCCTTGGTACACTGCTCTTTTGAAGTGCTGCACCAGTACATCCTTAGTAGGGGGGATTTGGTCTCTGTTGCCATGTCATCTGCATTCTAGGTATCCCATGCTGTCTTCTTGTCCCTGGTTGCAAATGCAGATACTGTGTCACAGCCAGTGAAGGCATAGAAACCAGGAGGGACCTTGGATTTGTAACAGCCAGTACTCTCCACATCCTGATGACATGGGCCTACAACCAGTACACTGACTCAAGACTGCTAATCTGATTGTCACCATTGACAACTGGTGTACCACGAGACAGCAAGAAAGTCCTCAGTTTCTGTTTTGGCACACTGGCCGGCACAAGAATCAAATCAGATTGCCTCTTGCATGCATGCAACTCCATACGGCAGATTCTGCAAGAAAAGGATTTAAAAAGATAATCTTATGCACTGTGGACACAGATCTCCTGGTCCTAGCCATTACACATGTGTCAGAGCTGGACATCGAGGAGATGTGGGTGGCATTTGGGACTGGCAAGAACTTCAGATACATACCTGCCCACGAGACTGCCAAGTCTCTGGATTCTGACAAATTCAAGGCCTTTCATGTGTTCCATGCCTTCACTGGCTGTGGCACAGTATCTAAATTTGCAACCAGGGGCAAGAAGACAGCAGGAGGTACCTGGGCTGCAGATGACATGACAACAGAGGCCTTCAATGCCCTGTCAACGGCTCCAAAAATGGCTCAATGGAGTGCTTCACAATTCTCCTCTACGATCACACAAGCAGCCAACTCAACATTGATCAAGCTTGTCTTGAGTTGTTCACAAAGAAAGGAAGAGGAATGGAACAAATCCCCTCAAATAAGAATGCACTGGTGCAGCACCTCAAAAGAGCAGTGTACCAAGAAAGACACTGTTGGGGACAAACACTTGAGGTGGCACCAATTATGCCATCCCAGTCTTGGATGGACCCAAGCAATTGGAGACCATTGTGGTCAACTCTTCCACAGGCAATTCAGTCCACTCTTAAGGGCTGCAATACAGAAAAAGCCTCCTTAAAGTGCACAGATCTGTGTCAATTTAGAGGAGATTGTGATGGAGACATTGAATAATAGGTTTAACAACAACAACAAAATAATCAAACATGTTTCTGAAATACACTGCTCAAAAAATTAAGGGAACACTCAATCATCACAGTATAATTAAACTTAAAAACAGTCAATTCAACTTAAGGGATATCAATCTGTCCAATTAGGAAGCATAAGTGATTGTGAATCAGTTTCACCTGCTTTGGTGCAAATAAAGGTGACAACAGGTGCACTGGAGAGGCAACAGCAAGAGAACCAATAACAAAGGTATGATTTTGCAGGTGGTGGCCACAGACAATTTTTAATCCCTATCCTTCCTGACAGATTTGTCTTTAGTTTTGGGTTTTGTTAGGGTCTTGCCACTGTTTGTAGCATGAGGCAATACCTGCAACCCTTACAATCAGGTTGCACAGGCAGTTCAGCTCCTCCAGGATGGCACATCCATATGTGCTGTCGCAATGAGGTTTGGTGTGTCTCCCAGCACAGTTTCAAGAGCATGGAGGAGACACCAGGAAACAGGCCGTTACACGAAAGAGAGCTGGACAGGGATGTAGAAGGGCAACAACCCAGCAACAGGACCGGTATCTGCAGAGCACTGCAAGAACCCTACAAAAAGACCTTCAGCAGGCAACTAGTGTCCATGATTCAAACCAAACTGTCAGAAACAGACTTCATGGGGGTGGCATGAGAGCTGGACATCCTCTATTGCGACCTGTGCTCACAGCTCAGTACCGTGCAGCTCGATTGGCATTTGCCAGCAATAACCAGAATTGGCAAGTCCGCCATTGGTGCCCGGTTATCTTAACAGATGAGCGCAGGTTCACAGTGAGCACATGTGACAGACATTAAATATTCAGGAAATGTCATGGGGAATGTTATGCCATGTGCAACATTATTCAGCATGACCGGTTTGGTGGTGGGTCAGTAATGGTCTGGGGAGGAATATCGTTGGAGGTTGTGCTAGCCAATGGTTCCCTTACTGCTGTTAGGTACCGAGATGGAATCCTCAGAGCCATTGTCAGACATTGTCAGGGCCCAGGGTTCCTCTTGGTGCATGATAATGCCCGGCCTCATGTGGCTAGAGTGTATTTTTGATGATGCCATTGACTGGCCCTCACATTTCTCAGACCTGAATCCAATTGAGAACCTCTTGGATATTATGTATTGGAGCATCCAAAGGTCTGATCCAGGTCTGAGAGGAAATCCCCCAGGACACCATCTGTCATCTAATCAGAAGCATGCCCAGATGTTGTCGTGAATTCATACAAATTACAGAATGTATATGAATAAATATTTTCACTGAATATTGTATTCATTGAGATCCAATGTGTGATTTAAGTGTTCTTTTTTTGAGCAGTGTATATTTTTTTGTATCTGACATTCTTTTTAAGCTATGTTGCTTAGGTATACTCCTGAATATACTCCTTACAGACACTATATTGTCAGGGTTAATGAACAAAACGATTAAGCTTTTGAAACTCTACGAAAAATGCATGCAACAGATATGATATTATAAGGTCTAGCCTAGCTTCTCAGATTCTGTGATTTCCTTCTCACGTCACTGAATTCACCATTAACTATCTACCTGAACAGTTTATGATGTTTTATATGGTATCGTTGTAATCTTTGACCATCGGGGTAGACTTTTAACCTTTTCTGTGTTATCATGTTTGATTCAGGAGATATGATACAAAATACATAATTTGGCAATGCTGGAAAGGTTGCCATTAGGCGTTTTTGTGATGGCTCCGTTTCTGAAAATGTTCAGGGCCCCAAACTGTACCAAATTCATTAATATGGTCAAAGAAGGGATAAAAAAATATTGCAACAGTTGCTTTGTCTCCGTTATGCTCTATGCTATGTCTTTCTCTCTTCTTGGGGCCTACTCTTTGGCTCTTCTCTTCTTTGCTCTCTTCTTTTCTTTGTCTCTTTCTCTCAACACTTCCCCTCTCTTTCTTTAATATTATGCCTCGGGTAATATTCTATACATGCTGGGCACGATTAATGGTATAAGTTTTTATCATCTCATACATCTATTTTGTAACTATTTTAAGTGTAACCAGATGTGCTAACTAGTTTCGACTTGGTAGCAACTTTGAAGTGCTATCTATTGCAATACAATATTGTCACATTATAGCAATGCTCTCCTCCCTATTTTGTTGGTATAAGTTGCAGTGGGTGGTAATAGACGAGAAATGTACATTTTAATATCATCTTGCTAATAACGTTTCTTTAGTCATTCGGCAACCCTGCAGCCTGAACCACTGTAGGCGGACCACCCTTACAATGACCAGCAGTAAAGGAAAATGATAGCCATAGATGCACACCACACTCTCTCCTGTTTGTCATGGCAAAATATTCTCCAGCCAGAGCACTGCTTTGCTCTTTCTCTTTCTCCCATTCTGCATCTCTCTCACCTTCTCTGAGTCTTCTTGCTGGCATTAGAATTCCTTTGAACACTCTAATGCCCCATCAAGGATAAATGTTAATTAGATTTGTTTGTAAACTGGAACCCTTCTACAACTAACCATTTGGGAGGATTAAAGGCATGCTACTTTGGCCTGTTAAATATTAACGATTGTTTCCTTGCACTGAAAGTCCCTCAGAACATCTTTTTGGGTGATTCCCAGAAAAAATCTAAACAAATTTGTATTTTGCATAAAAAAAATGAAGCCTATTTTAAGCTGTAACATTATTTTTATGACATGTGTGCACGTTTTCCAACTAAATGATTTTCTTTTGTAATGTCAATTAGCATAATGCAGTATAACAGTACAAAATATTTGAAAACAATACATTTATTTAATTCAGCATGATTTAATACAACAAGTAAGTCATTGATGTATAAATACTTTTCCATTTAAATATCATTATTTCATTTTTACATTAAACTAATAAGAATTAGATTTTTTTCAATTAGGGAAATGAGACATGGGTTTGGGGTGCGCTTAATTCTTAAGAAAATAATGTCACATAGCAAAAATCTTAATGGTCCTAAAAATAGGCTTCATAAGGTTTTCATGAGATTCACCCTTATACCAGTCCAGAAACTGAAATCATGTAGAGAGCAACAGAGAGAACGAGTGAAGCAAAATAAAGAAAGGTCAGGATCAAATTTTCACATGAGACACAAAAACACCACTTTTTTTTCCACTTACAAGCTGCATCCAAACTCTCCCACATTTCAGCTCCCCAATGTGTTTTATACAGACAAAATAAAAATTAATCTATAATCCACTCAATATACCCCACTCTTCACACTGCCCTTTGGAGATAAACAATGGTACAAACCAAAGAACCTTTAGGCTATTCGGTGGATACAATGGAATAAAAATGAACAAATGCACTGGAAACATGTTAAATAGATAAAATGTATGAGAAATGAGAAGCAAGGAGAAGAGAAACTTTATGCAATATATTCCTGGATCAACATCCTTGTCAAATAATCAGATTTGAGGTTTAGGTTTCAACTTATCTTTTCCCCATTGAACTTAGATGTATTAAACGGATGTATTGTTTGCCTGACAGAACAAAACAAAAAAAAAGATGTTGATCCAGCACCACTTTTTAGTTTCAGCACCACGGACAGCTCAATTCTACAAGAGCCCTGCAAAATAACAGTTAAAATCCACCCATAATTTGTATATGAATAACACAAGCTAAAAGGAAACTTGACCAAAATATAGCTTATTCCCATCACACCTGTACTGACAGCAGTTATGGAAGCGTTCACTAATTCTACAGCTGGCAAATCCCTCAAAAGACTTCACAAACTCTGTAAGCTGAAGGTTCTGTGGATGGCGGCAGGAGATGAGGAACTGAGTGGCAGCACACAGTTACTGATTACACGCCTGACAGATCTTCAGGGCAGATGTTTTCACTGCCTCCCCCAGATACGTTCAGCTGCTTTGCCACATTGCAAAAATTAATTAAAATTAAAAAACAGAGGCAGAATTTGGATGTTTCCCAGAGTGAGTCAGCTAGAGAGCATTCTTTGTTCTGATGAGTTTGAATGACAGGTGTCTCGACAATATGTTCAGCCGACTTGAGTGCAGAAACAACTGGATGGAGTTACAAAGATATGTTATAACTAGTTTGTTGCGACCACACCAATCAGCTTATGAATCATATAATTGAAACACAACAATTCAAAGGTACAAGACTGAGGTAACAAACAAAGTGAAATATTGTTATTTATATTTAAATTAAATGCATTGAAATAAATTAAATTAAATTCAAATAAATGTGTAATAACATACAAAGTGTCAAAAAAATGGAAACACTTTATATATATATATTGAATTATGAAAGTATTTTTAATGCATTATTTATGGTAATGCACCTTATAATGCCCAATTATGAATAATTGTAACCGCAGTTATAATACATGATAATACACTATTAATTGAAACACTTTTAGAAAGTATAATGCATTAAAACACATGACAAACAAACCAATTTCAGATGTAACAAGGAATCTGCAAATATTAGAATGCATTTTAACTTCGGTCACAAATATTCATAACAAAAATTATGAACACCTTTATACTGCATTGTACAAACAAGACAAACTTTGAATCATTGATGGCGTGACGAATTTTAAAAAGTTGTGAAGGTTATAAAAAAAATAAAATAAAGTCACCTTTTACTTCTATAGCACTTTGACAGATTGTTTCAAAGCAGCTTCACGATGATAATGGAACCAATGATGCAAACTTCATCACATATGCGACAAATTCACAGTTCTAAAAAAACAAGACAGCAGTGTCATTATTCAGTTGAAGTCAGTTCAATGTTGATTCAATTAAAGCAATAACTATGTAAAATGTATCAATTATGAAATGGCAAGAGTCAATGTGCCAAAATGTAAGGCCCCAATATACTTCAAGCGAAATCAAAGAACAAACTGGCTGGTCATTTCGAACACAATCAGGCCAAAACTAGTTAGTTTGGAGTTTGTTTCAGGAGTTCGAAACAACTTGCCAAAGCGAACTTTTCGGTAAAATTTGCTGCGGCTGGTAAACACCTTTCGAAACACCATTTTGTCATAATTTGCTATATCCAAAGTAAACAATCAGATTGAAGGGTGATTCTCACAAAAATGTATTTTCTGCAAGCTTCAAGGATCATTGGAGACTCCAAAATGACACAAAATATAAGGAGTCCAAATAATTATATTATATAATACATTTATACACACCTAAGCATCCATGAAATGAAACATTACATAAAAATACTTTACAGAATTCACAGCGTATAGTATGTGTACAGAACAACAACAACGAGATTGTTTTCATTTTAGACGAGTTAAGCTGCGATACCGAACAGGAAAAAACTCCTAAATCAACCGCTTTGACTGCATAAACCTACGATTACTAAACACAACAAAGTACACATGACAAATCAAACATTATCCTTCCTGAGTGTGTGTGGAAACAACACTAATGTACTGAAATGTGTCTGTACATGAATGCAGCGTGCGATCTGTGATCGAGAGCGCGCACATACACAGTTTGTTGTATGTGCATCAGACACTCCTGCACGTCACCAAAATTGTGCTCTTCAGGAACAAATCACAGAATACGACAGAACTCGTGTTTTAAAGCAAAGCACACACTGGAATGAATGATTCACTAAAAACGCAATGCGAGTCTCTATTTTCTCTGATATGTGTGATCAGCTTGGCCTTCTTTACATTAGCACTGTTTTGGACTGATCACTGTGTCACTGAACACATTCCCAGAGTTTAACGGCTTAAAATGGCCTGATCACAAACAGAGAAGCAGAATTGGGTTAAAGAGTTCGAATGGAAATTTCCTCCTACCAGGGTTACAGGTGCTGTAGATTCTCAGTGTGATTCTAACATCATCTAACTGCGTGAAGAAAATTATGTTAATGACGCAGCTTCACATACTTCTGTAATTTATTCACGTTAATTGTGTTAAATTATTTTAACGCGTTAAAGGGTTAGTTCACCCAAAAATGAAATTTCTTCCATTAATGACTCACCCCAATGTTGTTCCACACCCGTAAGACCTCCGTTCATCCTCGGAACACAGTTTAAGATATTTTAGATTTAGTCCGAGGGCTTTCAGTCCTTTGAATGTAAGTGTATGCACACTTTGCTGTCCACGTCCAGAAAGGTAATGAAAACATCATCAAAGTAGTCCATATGTGACATCATTTGGTTAGTTAGACTCTTTTGAAGCGTCGACAATACATTTTGGTCCAAAAATAAAAACTAAGACTTTATTAAGCATTGTCTTCTCTTCCGGTTTTGTTTGAATGCGCGTTCACGACGCCACAGTGACGCTGCTGACGTAAGACGCTGTGACGTGTTATCTGGTGCGATAGCCTTTCTTTTCATTACCTTTCTGGACGTGGACAGCAAAGTGTGCATACACTTACATTCAAAGGACTGAAAGCCCTCTGACTAAATCTAAAATATCTTAAACTGTGTTCCGAGGATGAACGGAGGTCTTACGGGTGTGGAACAACATTGGGGTGAGTCATTAATGGAAGAAATTTCATTTTTGGGTGAACTAACCCTTTGATGAATTTTAATTAATTGGATGCACATACATATACATACATACATATGACAGGAAAGGATGCATATTTACAAATGACATGAAGTTGACCAGACAAAACATGAAATATTTTGTGTTCATATTGTCTCTAATGAAATACAAGTCAAAGTAAATTTAGAAATCACTTCTTTTTTTATTTATTTGCGTTTTCCATACTGTCCCAACTTTTTCTGATTTGGGGTTGTATATATATATATATAATATTTTAGTTTGTTTGTTTTAAATCCTGCAAATAATCAGATTACACATTTATGTATTTTGAGAGTGCAGAGACAGACTCGATTATGTCACTAGGTTGAATCACATTGGCTTGTGGCTTATAGAGGCATATACCAACAATTAACAACCTCAGAGATCATGTTAGGTCTGTCTTAAAAGGTTTATATTTCAGAACTAAAATCAATTTCTCTATGGAGACAATGAATGGGATTTTTACTTCTGGAACCCTGCTGTTGCGCTCTATAAGAGAAATATGATCACATCAGCATCTCTTAAGGATGCCAATAGCTCTTTACTGATGGAAATATAACATTTTTGTTTTTAAATATAATGTTTGAAGGGTACTTGTTTCACCTATTAAATCTACTCTATATAAATAATACATTCTGAATATGTCTATGTCCTCAGTCCTTGGTTTGATTCTTTTTTGCCAATTGCATATATCCTACTTTTTTTGTCCAGGAATTGATTTCAGAAACAAGATATGAAATCACAAGCAAGCTTCGAATGTTAAAGTTAGATATTACACGACATCTCATTTATGAAGCTAAGACATTACAATGGCATTGCATTCATAAAAATGATCTAAAACACACAAAAACTTTCACAGTACCTTGAAAACACAATCACCCTGGGCTTCAGATCAAATGTTTTAGTAAAATAAAAAGAGCAAACCTTACTCTCAATGCAGCATTCACAAAAAGAAAAAAATGCAACAACAAGTTTTGTATTAGAGTTTGTTTCTATTTTTGCTTCCCTGGACTTTCATGGCCTTGCTAAGGACAGTTTTGCAAATACAACCCCAAATCAGAAAAAGTTGGGACAGTATGGAAACGCAAATAAATAAAAAAAAGAAGTGATTTCTAAATTTACTTTGACTTGTATTTCATTGCAGACAATATGAACACAAAATATTTCATGTTTTGTCTGGTCAACTTCATGTCATTTGTAAATATGCATCCTTTCCTGTCATTCAGACCTGCAACACATTTCAAAAAAAGTTGGGACAGGAGCAATTTAGGGCTAGGAATGAGGTAAAATGGTTAAATAATGATGTGATTTGAAACAGGTGATGTCAACAGGTGATTGTAATTATGATTTGGTACAAAAGCAGCATCCAAGAAAGGTCTAATCCTTTAGGAGCAAAGATGAGCCGAGGATCGCCAGTTTGCCAACAAATACGTGAGAAAATTATTGAAATGTTTAAAAACAATGTTCCTCAAAGAAAGATAGGAAGAGATTTGGATATTTCACATTCAACAGTGTATAACATAATTAAAAGATTCAAGGAATCTGGAGGAATTTCAGTGCGTAAAGGACAAGGGCGCAAGCCTAAGCTGAACAATCGTGATCTCCGATACAAGTCAAACTAAATTTAGAAATCACTTCTTTTGTTTTTTTTTTGCGTTTTCCATACTGTCCCAACTTTTTCTGATTTGGGGTTGTATATTCATTTGGGGGTTAATTTGCTCTGAATCTTTGTGTGTTTACAGTTATTCATTAATAACTTTCTCTCATGAATTATTGCATGTACAGACGGTGAGCAACTGTCTAGCCATATCACAAATGAAACAGTGCAGTTTGCCGAAATTGTCTCTGATTTATGTGCACCGTAAGTCAAGGCTTTTTTGTCACAAGTCCAAGTCAATTCTCAAGTTCTTTTTAGTAATAGTCATTTGTTTTAGCTGGCATGGAAGGGATGCACACCTACAAATGTGGAACATTTTAGGCAAGTTTTTTCTTCATGTAAATGTCACTTGATAAGAAAAAAAATCCTCTTTGCTTACCCTATAGTAAATCAACAGGTATATACAGGGATTTGTTTTCTTTCATATTAAACATGATGGCATCATGTTGCAGCTGTTGTGTACATAGGAGCAAATGAACGCATCATTTCATCACTGGAAATATTTATAGAAACTATTTTTCCTTGTGTACCTGGACTGTGTTGTTCATGAGTTAGAGATAATCCAAATAAGTCAATTTATTTCCACCTGGAGTTTCCATCTCTGCTATCAAGCTCTAAAAAGCACAAAAATACATAAATAACTAAATAAAAAGGCAACATAGCTTCAGAAGACATGGAATGTAGCACACAAGTAGCATGGACTACTTTTGTGGTGATTTTTGTCCTTGTAGGTGCTTGAGACGTGATCACAATGAACTGCTGCTGTATAAAAGCTGCGTGAAGATTCTTTAAACATCCTTGTGTTACATTGAAAAATAACAGCATTTAGGTTTGACATGATATGATGAGCAAATGATTATAAAAAATATTTTTTATTCTTGAAGTAAAGCCAAAATGACATTTTTATGAATTGCAATAGATCAAATGCATAGACAAATTTGTTAATATGTTTCTTTTCTTTAATTTGTCATTAACTTAAAGGCACACTATGTAGTTTTTCACTGCTAGTAGTCACCTATTCAAAACAAAAGTGTAGCTTGATGACGCAGAGATTAAAGGAACGCGAAAATGAGGGAAAAATTTCTTTAGCTTATTCACCGTATCCTCCAGAGTTAGATAAGTCCATACATACCAGTGCCATAACTCTGTCTGACGCACCCACCGCTAGCCTAGCTTAGCACAAAGACTAGAGGTATATGGCTCCAGCTAGCCTACTGCTCAATAAGTGACATAATAACATCAACATTTTCCTGTTTACATGTTGTGATGTGTATACTTACATTGTGTACTAAGAGCGACGGAAAATTAAAAGTTGTGATTTTCTAGACCGATTTGGCTAGGAACTATACTCTCATTCCTGCGTAATAATCAAGGAACTTTGCTATCATGGGTGCAGCGGCTCAATGATATTATACAGCGCCTGAAAATAGTCCCCAGTGCGTTCTCTGTACAAGCAGGTTGTCACGTAGTGTAGCGGACCCAGTCCGAATGTTGGCAGACTTTACTGATGTTTCGTTGAGTTTATTGAAACCTTTTATCTCCAAAAAAAATCACCTGAGAGCTAAACAAATGAAGCAAAGAAGTGTGTATTAACACCTCGTACACAAACTCTCTCTCTTCATTGCATTATCATTAACATACAGCGAAATACACATAAATACTCATTACAAATGACAGTAAACAAGCACATACACACCTTATGCCTTTTCGGGGGGGCTTAACAAACTGAAAACTTTAAATCTGCTTAACCACTCCGATGAAACGCGAGCTCTCACTATCTTTCCGTAGACTAAAACATCCGTCAAAATAAAAGTCCCTACTTATTAAATCAGATAATGCAGACCTTAAACCCATTTTAACACACAGAAATGTCAAAAATGTACACAAAAGCTATCCCAATAATCCCAATAAAATAAAATAATAATCCCAATGAAGTCTGTTACAGTTGGATATGTTGACCGAAGTCAGCCTATTTTCAGGCGCTGTGTAACATTGCGCCGCTGCACTCATGGTACAGCAGCAAAGTTCCTTGATCATTACGCAGGAATAAGAGAATAGTTCCTAACCATATCGGTCTAGAAAATAACTATACACATCACAACATGTAAATAGGAAAATATTGGCGTTATTTTGTCACTTAGCAGTGGGCTAGCTGGAGCAGTTTACCTCCAGTCGTTGTGCTAAGCTAGGCTAGCGGTTGTTGTGTCAGACAGAGTTAAGGCACGCGTGGAGATGAGAATGGTATGTATGGACTTATCTAACTCTGGGGGATACGGTGAATAAGCTAAAATCCCAAAAAGTCAGCGTGTTCCTTTAAAGGGGCAATATGTAGGATTTTGGCTGTAAAATATCCAAAAACCACTAGGCCAGTATTATATATTTTGTTCAGTTAAGTACTTGCAATATCCCAAATGTTTCCAACTATTTGTAAATCGTGAGAAAATTGCGATTTTAACCAAGGAACCTGTCGATGCCGCCATATCCGCGTTACCCTCGGTTTCCGCTTTTACTGCTGTAGAAACCATAGCAAAAGACGTGGACAACTGCGTAACTTCTAGCGGTACGCTGTTGTAGTGTCATTTAAACATTATGGACCATGGCAAGCAGACTTTGGAACAAAATTAGAAATCAAAAGAGGAAAAGTATTGACATTTTCGAGATGGCGAGAGCTTCACAACAAACTTCGACTTGGCAGAGATGCCGTTCTGCATGTGCTTTATTAGACAGGTGAGCAAATGTACATAAAACTAATCAATGTTATGTAGCTCAACACAATGACATATTGAAATATCATCAGTATGATGTTCTAATGTTGATGTTGCTACTGCTAGTCTCATACAGCAAACAAACTAACACACAGAATAACATAACTTTCAACATATATAGTGTAGACCAAGTGAAACAGAATTGCGTTCCCTCAATTTTAATTTGTCAAATAACCTAACCTGTCCGAAACGAGTAGAAATGTCCTTATTTCTTTACATCCACGGGACTCTGATATCTGTCTCTTATTAGTAATCGCGCCCTGCTTCATACCACGGTCATGTTAAAAAAACATGAATGCATTCACTCATCCATAAACATTATTTCCCCACAAACATAATTAGATCCATCATTATGATGACAAGTTCCATGATTCCCCGCTCATTCACTGCATCATCAATCTACGGCTTTGTTATTGTTTTGAAGAGGTTAGTGACCCCTAGTGGTGAAAAAATACATATTGTAGCTTTAAGCGCGGAATCTTGGGAGATGTCGTCTTCACCTCACAGTCAGTGGAAAAGAATCGGGACGGGACTGGCGCAGAAATCATGTTCATGGATGAGATTATTAACATCACTGTAGTATGAAGCAGAGCAGGCCAGAGTGCTGTGGGTGCTGAGCGAGGTCACTGAAGCGTTTGCTAATGAGAGACACGCGCGACACACGGCTGGAGAGCAGTGGAGCTTTTATTATGACACAGTCGCCACTTCCGCTTCTTCTTGTCATGTGTATGTGGGCTAATGCAGCGCTGTTTTATCATATTAGATACATTTGAGCGAATTGAAAATGATGTACTAACGTTACTCTGTGTGTTCACTCGGCGGCTACTATGAGACACTTGTTGCACACTGCAGTAAGCTACTGTAGATCGATATTAGAATATCATATTAATAAATATTGAAAGTGTTGCAAAATGCCATGCAATTCATTTTAAAACACATTGTATGACGGAGAAAATGCTGTATTACTGTACAATAATTAATTTTTTGTCTATAAACAGTGTTACGCAGGGTTACACATTACAAGTAACTTGAGTTACGTAATCAGATTACTTTTTCAAGTAACTAGTTAAGTAACCCATTACTTTTCAAATTTAAAACAAAATATCTGAGTTACTTTTTCACATTTATTTGACTGACAGCTCTCCTGTCCCCATGTTGAGAAAAATCGAGAGTAAGTGCAGAGGCGTTGTGTGTAAACATGAGGGTTATTGTTAGCCTGGATGCCAGCCGAACTTAGCACCGCCCACAACATTTGAGATCGGGCAGTTCGGTCTGGACTTGATCCATAGAGAAATAATTATGCCCGAACAGAAACTGTTCGGACCAATGAAATTGTCAGGGCGGGCTTTAGACGATGATAGACGGATGATAAACAGTAACGTAATCATCCACGTCATCAAAGGCGCTTTGGTTGAATATGTTCTAATCCTAAACGGAGAACTTGTTCATATATGCATTCACCTTTACTATTTCTCTCAGAAATGATGATCGTGTTGGTAAGTACTCTGTGTATCCTTAAATTCTTTTTTTACAACACCGGCAAAGATCATTTACACTCATCTTTTTCTTCTAACGTTACTTATTCCAGCGTGCGGGCAGACAGGGTTGCCAAGTTTTTACAACAAAACCCGCCCCATTGCTACTCAAAACTAACCAAAAACAAGCCCAATAGCTTTCCCGGAGGGGGAGGGGGGTTCTGCGGAAAAAAAATGGCATTTGGGGGGGAAAATATGTGTTATTTTGGCAGGGCTTTTTTAGCAGGGCATTCCTGGGTCTGTATATCACATAATTGGGGTCGCTTCAACCCGCGGACATGGAAAGACCCGCAGACCTGGCAACACAGTGCAGTTGAGTTCTGTTGACATTTGACAACTAACGTTATGCGTCGCTCCGTTGCTCTGATTGGTTGTAGGTCTATCCAAACTGAGGCCTTTCCTGGTTCGGTTGAAACACGCCCCATAATCACAGCCCAACGGAGCAGTATCAGACTCAAATTCTGACTAGAATTGAGTATGATGAAGTCAGGCGAGGTTATTGTAGTTCTAGACTAAATGTGAGCATTTATTCATCTAACTTGCACAATAAAGATTCAGTACTCATCAAAACGAATAAAATCAGTCAAATGCAAAATCAGAGTACAATTCAAACCTCCAATAATTAAATGTTAAATAAAACAAATGTTTTTGATGCATTTAATCTACCTTCAAGCTACCTTTTAATCATAAACACCTCTGACTGGCCATTGTGCTCATGCGCTCATCGGATATGTCTGTGATTGGCTACAATGATCAATGCACAGGAGCGTTTGAAAGCACATGGAATAGTTTGAAAGTGTTTTGAAAGATTGTTTCTGAAGCGCTGGCCATTGTAGCCAATCACAGACGTATTTGATGAGCACGTGAGCATAATGGCCAGTCAGAGCTGTTTACGATTCTGCTCAACACATTTTTTACATTTTAGTACCGACTTGGTATCGCGGTTTGTACTTTTGACAACACTACTCCAAACAGTTGTTCCCTTGTCTAATAAAACATATAATATATTAAAGCGTCATCGGGGTTTCCATGGTTTCTACAAAATAAAATGGAAATCGAGGGTAACACGGGTATGATATCATTGATTGGTGGTGGTTAAATGTCTCTGGATTTAAACATTCTCTAAAACGTTTGGGACAATGTAAGTACACAAGTCAACTAAATATATAACACTGATATAGGGGTTTTTGTCAAAAATCTTACATATTGTGCCTTTAATTAAAGGCTAAAATAATTCATAAATAAGTCATAAATATATATATTTTTTAATCTGTAGTGAAAGGTTCAGAAATTCTCCATCCCTTTTTCATTAGGTCCAGGACAGGCTAGATAGGACTTTCTTTGCTGAAATACATGTACATATGAAAATCACATTTAAAATGCAGATTACACAGAAATGTAAATTTCTTTTCCAGGTGCACTGCTTTATTACAGGCCTGCCTGTCAAGATGACGAATGACATGATTTAGCTCTCAGTCAAACCTCAGTCTGAGGTGGTCAAAAGGGTTGAAGCATTTTAAGTTTCAACCCCTGAAATTGTCTCACTAAAACTCCAGCAGAAACTTGCTGAATTCCAGCCCAATTTACAGTAGTTAGTTATCAGCAGTTTTCTACAGTGAACAATTCCCCTCAAGCAACTTTCTCAAGAGCACAATAATGATCACGGTTTACCCTGCTAAAATGCATTTAACATATCTCATGATAATAATTCTCACAACAAAAACATGGGATTTCCGACTCTAATGCCTAAACAGTCACGGGACACCAAAGTCTAGTATATCTGTGGAAAATGCCAGTAGCTGTTTATTTCCTGTCAAAATAAAATGCACAGTTCTAGTATATCTGGATGTTAGTTCAGCTCATTACTGTGTTTGTTTATACAGTATATAACAAGAACTAATTGCTGTTTGTTTATTTATTTTAACAACCTTGTAACCCCACAGGCCACTGCTTTTTGATCAGAGTAAAAAAAGGACAAGATAAAATGTCTCTATTTGAATGTTTTACCTGATTTAAAAAAACAAAAATAAATGAGCTAATTATTCATAATTTGACTAGAGATATCTGAATGCAGTCCCCCCCCCCCCCCCCCCAGGGCTGTTGATCTATTACATTGTTTTAACTCAGATTACATGGTATTCTGATTAATTGATCAAATTAATTTACATAAAGTGCCCCTATTAGTTTAAAGGTTGCTAATTTTGTTTTGTTACATGAAAGGTAATATCTGAAATATTTACTAAAAAGGTAGATTCAAAGACATTACATTATTATGGTGCATGAAAAAATGTAATAAACAAAACAAGGCCTTTTTAGGCAATGCACATTGCCTATAGTTTAAAGTTCAGAGGGGCTTTATTAATGCATTCATTTTTTAATTGTTTTTTTTTTATATATAAATAATTGTACTAAATTAACATGCGAAATTGACAGTCCTATTTGTATCAGAGAGTCTACAGTTGCTGCACACCCACACAGGCCAAATTTGAGAGGCAACAAGTGTGTCACACACTAGTTACCTAAACTGCAATCACATGCAACTTTAGCGAAATGTTGCAGAATGTTGCATGAACAGTAATGTTGCACATAACAAGCTGGCGTGACATGGCATTTGAGGATCTGCAAAGCAGGAAGCCTGACAGTTTTGTCTCCAACTTGTCCATTCTGTCAGCTAGGTTTCGGGATTGAAGCTCTTTAATGATATACCAGAGCAGCTGACTATGGGACGGCAGCCACTTGGCTGCTCATATTTAATTGGATCCACAGCATTGAAATTTTTCCCTCATTTTCAAAGTGTAACAAGTTCACTCCCACCCCAGGATATCAATTTTATTACACATATTGGTGACAACAGCATTGCATTATTAAAAAAAAGGTTCCCTTTAAAAATAAAAAACCCCAGGATGTTTAAAAAAAAGATTTAAAAAAACGAGCCAAGAAAGAAGTTTGTTAAATCAGCTGAGAACAAACACAAGATGGGGAAAAAATGCATATTGAACGCTATCTCGGTAGGCAACGTAGCTTGTTATGCTTAATTAATTTCACCAATATTTGTCATGTGCACCCAGCCTGAAGAGTTATGAACTCATCATTTACATACTGAGAAATCATTGATCAGAACAACTGCATTGATTCTTCTTCCATTTATATAAGCGTCGCGACACCCACGCTCATTGACAGCAGAATCAGTCATGTCAAAGATGGCTTCATTAGCAAAAGAACCATTTGCATGCCGAAGAATGAGTCATAATGTGATGTGAAATATGAGCTAACAGAACCAACATTACAATGCACCACTGATTTCTACCCCCTGCGGTAAAATCAGAACAGAGGACATTTACGAACACATTGTAGATGTATCAGTTGCGTTTTTTTAGACTGAGGACCACAAGAAAAAGCCTGTTGAACCTCCAAGGCAGTCCTTGAACTTTAATCCTACATGCCCTTAATTTGGGTAGACAAAGGACCCTCAGAAAAGGCCACATCAATTGACGAGGACAACCCATACTAACCAGCTAGACAAAGGAACAATGGCTGTCTTGGCTCGCAACATGAAGACACAAGAGTGTGATTCATATGGATTTTCTTTTAAAGTTAATACGACTCTCAGGGGGCCGCCGTAGATCGGTTTGGATTTGGAGACACAAACGGTGATAATTGAAAGCGACAGCAGGTTGAGTACAATGACTGACTTGATAACAACAATCACAACCCCGTAATCATCTCAGCAAGGTACGCTCAACTTCCTAGATAAACAAAATTACCCGACTGACACCCATCATCTTGTTTCTTTGCCTCTTTCGGCCATTGATCACGATTCACAAACCGAAGCCTGCAAACAGGAGAGGACCAACGGAGCCGCAAACAGTTTGTCCTATATTTGTGCTGGAGGCAGCGACAGCGGGAATGTCATTCGTTGATGCCTCGCTCCATGACCTCAGGGATGACAAAGGCCACTAAAGGACACCCCCTGCCCCACTTTCCCTCATCCTGATGTTCACCACTGTGTGCAGGTTTGTGAGAGATTGTAGGAATGAGCGCTATGATAGTATCCACATGGCTATCAGTGTGCAGGACTGCTTTATCTTTACACCTGAGTAAATAAAGAACATAGATAAATAGGATAATACTGTATAGAGCAGTATTTCCCAACCACTGTGCCACGGAACACTAGCGTGCCATGAAATGTCAGGTGTGCTGTGTAAAATTACCAAATTCCAAAAAATAAATGCTACAAATAAGTATATATCGTCACTGGCGGGCGGAAACCTCGTATTTAAAGGAACTGTATGTAGGATTGTGGCCAAAACTGGTACTGCAATCACTTTCAAATTACTGTAGAGTGGTGTATTCCCTCTCCCCCTCCTTAGACATTTTTTATCCAAAAAGTTTGTAGCTGCAACTGTGGTAACTAGAGCAGAGCTGGCAACCTGGATGCCGAAAAACTACTGACTTCGTGATTGGTAGATAGGTGGAGGGTGGCGCTTCAGGCCAAAACACAAAATGTCAACATCAACATCAGTTGAGGGCTGCAACTTCACTTTTAAAATGACAATATCCTGGCCGGACAACTGTTGTCAGTGATGTAAGTATTTGAAATTAACATGATTTCTTAATGTCTAGTGACATATCAGGGCCATTTTATGATTAATTGAAATACATTTCTTACATACAGTTCCTTTAAATATTTCATAATATTTGTTTTATCTTTATAAAATTGAATGCTATTGGTTATCCTTTATCCAATGAAAAACATTTAAAAGAGGTTGTGACTAAACATTGTAACTCCGTTGGATTATCCATCTCAAACTGTAAAGCGTACAGCGTTTTCTTTATTCAAATGGACTGCATTTATATAAATGGTAAATGGACTGCATTTATATAAATGGTCAATGGACTGCATTTATATAGCGCTTTCCATGCGCTTTACATATTGCCTCACATTCACCCATTCATACACCGACGGCGGGGTCAGCCATTCAAGGCTCGCCGGGAGCAGCTGGGGTTAGGTGTCTTGCTCAAGGACATCTCGACACTTGGTCAGGTGGAACCGGGAATAGAACCACCAACCTTCCGGTTTGTAGACAACTTACATGAACCACTGAGCCACTGCCGAAGTACATATTCAAGAAACACTATGTCTATAAAGGCTAATGTTTTTTGCATTTAAAAATTCATTGAAAGTCTTTGGGATGTGCTGGAGTAGACTTTACAAAGTGCTTGACTCTTGCATTGTCAATACAAGATCTTGACCAAAAATTCATGCACCTCTTGATGGAAATCATCACAACATTTATTTCCATCAAGAGGTGCATACATTTTTGGATCTTGTATTGACAATGCAAGAGTCAAGTACTTTGTAAAGTCTACTCCAGTAAGTCAAGGGGCCCTCTTTTAGCAATCTGAGCACATGGCGCAGGTGAACTTAGGGCGTGTCCGAATCCACTTTTGCTAGTTTAACGACAGAAAAAATGGTCGGCGTGCCAGCCGCATTGTCCAAAAGGGTTGTACATAGCCTCTTAATAAGTCATGGATGTGATTCAGGCATAATGTGCTATAAACTAATCAGAGTCTCATCTCCCATTCCCTTTAAAAGCCAGTTGTGCTCACACCATGGCGGATTCGCTATTTTCATGGCGGAATTTGCGAGCGGAAAGACTGAATGCTTCTCCAGAAAGGAATCCTTTTATTTTTAATATTTGGCATGTATGTGTGCTGCTGCGCTTCCCTGTGTGTGTAATAAGCCGAATGTACGCATGTTGTGCACCCGCATTTAGGTGCATATTACTAATACGCCCTTTAAATAAAAAATTTAATAAAAATACTGTGCCATTGACTTTAGACCAGGTTTTTGTTGGTCAATGGCACAGTCATTTTCAGTTGCCTCAAAATAGCAACACGCCAACAATGTGCCTGAACACACCTCGTTTTCAGACCAGCACACCCACGGGCGAACAGATGTGCGCGAGTGCATTTGCTATTTAAACAAAGTGGTGCTGGACGTGAAAATGATAACTGCGTCAGGCTGAAACTAGCACAAACCACTTGCATTGTACTGGGTGTATGAGAGGGCCCAAGATTTTGTACTTAAAGGGTAACTTCAGTGATTAAGCATTAGGCTTTGTATCAGTAGAAACTCTGTAGTATTTTTTAATTATGGTATTTTCCCCCCTCATATTCCCCTGAGATGAGAGAATTATGCCTTTTATTTCAGCAAAAATTCCTCCGATGATGCAAATATCGTCATTTTGCGTCATCGGAGGACTTTTTGGCCAGAGGCTAAAAACTACAGCCAGTAGAGGGAGCTGTTCCGCATGTTTTCAACTCGCCCACAGGGGAGCGATCTCACTTACAAAATGTAAATGCGCTAGGCTCGGCTCGGCTTGGCCTCGGGCATTAATAACCGGAGCGCTGCAGAGCAAAGTGAGTGTTTCAACTTTTCAATGAATTTCTATGAAAGTTTAGCTTCCGTATGCGATCAGAAAACGCACCAGACTGGACACGCGCTGAGAATTACTGTCACGCTTACCTCAGCTCTGCTCAGATCTTACTTCCCTCTCGTGCTGAATAAAATCTGATTCCTGCTGCATTTGTCCTGTGACTCTCGTTTGGCTCACACACACTTTATTGAAAAGACACGTTCAGTTTTTAATTGTAGTTTTTATTCTCTAACTGAACGAAATTATTGTATTATTATGAAGATCAAAACGATGCTGGGGGCGGTGTAGGGAGTGGCCTCGTAGGGCAGTGAAGCAAGTGCATTCTGGGAGTTGTTGTCTTTAATCCACATGAGACAAAAAATAAATGTTCTGTCTTTTCTCAGTCTAGAAGGCACCAAATTCAAAAATAATTTCACATTTAATGATAATTTCACATAATTTTAATAATTTCACATAAATGACAGTTTAAATACACATTCATCTTCCCAGCGCTGAAGTGCCCCTTTAACTTGCAAGATCTTACTTGTGTTGAGCATGCGCTGGTCTAAGGTATGAACACTACTGTTCAATATAATTCTGAATACTAGCCTTTCATCTTATGTGACTACCATTGTGTTTCTGTACTCTGCTGCTGAGTGGTTTTCTTTCTTGAAAAGAACAGATGTTCTGCGGATCCTGTTGTGAAGAACCTAAAACTAGGTAAGTGAAAATCATTTTTCAATTACCAGGTTGCTTAAAATGATCTATCAAGAAAGCATATCCAGCAAAGGATCAGCGAACATTCCACTTGCAGTGAACTGCTTTTTAAAATATGAGTTTAAACACTCCAATCTCGAATCTATCCGTGACCCGTGGCTAGTATAACTTCTTGAACTAATTTTTGTGAAAAGCCCATGTGCATTCCGACTAATTTTCAACAAATTTTTTTAATTCCCCTTCATCTCATGATATTTCCATGTCATCAAAAAAATCAAAAAAAAAAAAAAATCTAATATAATATAAAGAATTACAATTAGCATGTTTCTTGCAAGAAAGGCTACATTTGATTGACCGTCAATAGAAGACACTCGTTTGCAGCAGAATGGTGTTTTCACACTATTTAGCAAAATAATAACCGTTTTGAACACTGGAAGAACAAACCCATGCCAATGGGTGAGTCAGTTTTTCTATTTTCGGCTGACCAAGATGCTCAAACAAACAGATCAATGTTTTAATAACGCAACAGTGTTTACACGTTTCAGGGAAATCGACAAAACCCACAAATGGTTCACTTAGAGTTCTTGCATATTAGCGTGAGCTGAGAGAAAGTATTTTAAAACTGAAACATTACACACTTCTCCTCTAACAGCTTTTATAAAAGTTAATGAGTTCTTATGGGCAAAATTTGCATGACTCATACATAAACGTCTGGACCCGACAAGAGAAAACATTGCTGCAGGAATTATACAAAATAGTCTTGTGCAAAGCTACTCTGAATGTAGTGACCTATCTTTCCAGTCTCCTGTACCTTTGAGAAGATGTCTGTACGCACAGTGTTGACTCAAGCAACAGGGAAAAGGAATTACAGGTTCACATCCCCTGGCAGTGTACCTTGGCCCTGTTAAGAAAGAACATGCTCCACTCCGCTTCCTATAACATCAGATCTAGGCTGCGCTGCTTTTACAGGATGTTTACTCCTCAGGGGCTCAGATTCATCCTCTTTGGGTTCAAGTCACCTCTCTTTTTCAGCCTTTCTCTCACTCCCTCTGTCCTAACACCAAGTACCATCTGCATTACCAAACTCTAAAATGGGAATCCATCAACATGTACATGGGTATTTTAATGAATAGCTAGGTTTAATGAACCGCAGTTGATTGATACATAAGAGTTGCTTGTCTTTTCACAAGGGTTAAATTCATCTTGAAACAGAGTGTCGACTAAAGTACAAGCTACACAAGGTACACTTGGTCTTGTGGAACGGTAACAGTTTACACAAACATAAAATCTCAAAATTGATTTTTTTTGCATCTGTATTTTTCCCCAAATAAAATAAAAATAAAAGTACAGTGGGGTCTAAACATCTGGGACCACATTGAAAGTCACTGTATCATGTATCATGTTGAAGAGCGGACTCAAGATGACCTAAGTTACTCTGTAAGCGCACACTCTATGCATAAACTAATGAGTGCAATCTTGGCACTTTGGTGAAGACCCTAGATGTGTCCTATCTTGGCAGGCACACCCGCCTGCTATTGTGACACAGATAATAATTAATTAAAAAAAACCTGTGATCATCTTTGCAGGCCCTCAGTTGGGGGCAAATGCCACTGACATTCTTCACACTGCAGCTTGGATAGGCCACATGGACACATGGCAAAACTGCTTAGCAGACATCTCAAGATGAAGGCGTGTTGCCCATGGGAGAACAGCTATTTTCGAAGGGTACAAGGACTCTTTCACCATTTCACCCTTAACATCTGATGCATTATCTAAGCAAAAGTGAGAAAATGACACATAGAATTTGAAAAATACAACTGCTATAACAAATATTAGATACTCTTAAAACTACATTACATGACACATTCACTGGAACAAATGCTGCCAGTATAGAACGCCCAGAGACAAGTGGAGTGATACAAATGGTGAACAGTCCCTATGCTGATACTGGTGCAATATCGCACAATTGTCTCTCCGAGCCAATCAGATTTGACCAAAACTAACTGTATTATAAAGAAATGTATATATATATATTAGAAGACGCTAAAAATGTAAGCTTCAAACATTTATGTTAAAAACACATTATCTTAACCCAGTTTATTGTTAATTGAATACTATTAGCATTCCATTCATGGGTTTATCTCCCCCAAATGTGTAAACATTGAGCCTCCCAGCTTCCCCATAAAAACATTGGCTGTGTTTAAGTCCAATTTTTTATGTCCTTCTCTCGCTAACTTCTCTCCCTCTTGTTCACTCGGATGTAAAGTCATGTGAAAAAGAAACGACATCCTTTTGAATTCTATGGTTTTACGTATCAGAAAATAGTAAACATTCATCTGGTCGTTCCTTGGCAGGCCTTAAAATTTGGTAAATACAACCTCAGATTAACAACAACAACACAACATATTATACCATGTCATGGTTTTATTTAACTTTGATAATTGATCACCAGCAAGTGTGACCGACTCTGTAAAAGCAGAATTTTTGGCAGTTTTCTGGTCTAGAGAATTAAGGAGTGTGTTTACACAATGCCAAGGAGGAAATACATCAGCAATGATATTAAAGAAGCAATTGTTGCTGCCCATCAATCTAGGAAGGGTTACAAGGCCATTTCCAAACAATTTTAAATCCATCATTTTACAGTGAGGAAGATTATCCATAAGTGAAAAACATTCAAGACAGTTGCCAATCTTCCCAAGACTGGACGTCCCAGCAATTCACCCCAAGGTCAGACTGTGCAATGCTCAGAAAAAAAAACTAAACAAAAACAAGAGCTTTACAGGCCACAGTTATCATGTGAAATATTAAAGTTTATGACAGTACAATTAGAATAAGACTGAACAAGTATGGTTTGTTTGGAAGGGTTGCCAGGAGAAAGCCTCTTCTCTCTAAAAGGAACATGGCAGTATGGCTTAGGTTTGCAAAGCTGCATCTGAGCAAACCTCAAGACTTCTGGAACAATGTCCTTTGGACAGACGAGACCAAAGTGGAGATGTTTGGCCATAATGCACAGTGAGAAACAATTTATAAAATAAATACAATATAAATACAATATTTTGTTGATGCTAGAGGTCAGAGGAGAATGGGCCGACTGATTCAAGCTGATAGAAGAGCAACTTTGACTGAAATAACCACTCGTTACAACCGAGGTATGCAGCAAAGCATTTGTGAAGCCACAACACACACAACCTTGAGGCGGATGGGCTACAACAGCAGAAGACCCCACCGGGTACCACTCATCTCCACTACAAATAGGAAAAAGAGGCTACAATTTGCACGAGCTCACCAAAATTGGACAGTTGAAGACTTGAAGAGTTGAAAAATGTTGCCTGGTCTGATGAGTCTCGATTTCTGTTGAGACATTCAGATGGTAGAGTCAGAATTTGGCGTAAACAGAATGAGAACATGGATCCATCATGCCTTGTTACCACTGTGCAGGCTGGTGGTGGTGGTGTAATGGTGTGGGGGATGTTTTTTTGGAACACCATGTCCATCCCTTCAGTACAGTGTTGTAATCTGAGCACAGTGTTCATATCGTTAGCTAGCTTTATCTAGCTAACACTGGTCTCTCTCCGAGACACCTGCCGCTGTTCTCCACTGTTTCTCCTCACACAACAACTCAATTTGTCTCCTGTAATCGTTGTTCTGTCTAATCCTGGTCTGTCCCTAATTGTGTGTCATAATTGTATGGCTGTGGTCTGCCATATGAGTATTAATAAACATTTATAATGTCCTCAGCATCCGAACTGTCATTGCAATCCATTGTTTTCCTATCGTTGAAATTCACCGCACTCCCTCTTGTTATGTCACGTCCAGTTTTGGCATTTTTAGATGCGGAAGTAAAATTTTCTCACAAAAACGACTCCAAAAGCCTTAATAGTGTATTTTAAAGTATATTTTAAAGAAAATCTAGTTCCTACATTATTTTTCTATACATTGACTAACTGGAGTCTCTAACTTGCAATATGCCCTTTAAATGCCATGGCCTACCTGAGCATTGTTTCTGACTATGTCCATCCCTTTATGCCAACCATGTACCCATCCTCTGATGGCTACTTCCAGCAGGATAATGCACCATGTCACAAAGCTCGAATCATTTCAAATTGGTTTCTTGAACATGACAATGAGTTCACTGGACTAAAATGGCCCCCACAGTCACCAGATCTCAACCCAATAGAGCATCTTTGCGATGTGGTGGAATGGGAGCTTCGTACCCTGGATGTGCATTCCACAAATCTCCATCAACTGCAAGATGCTATCCTATCAATATGGGCCAACATTTCTAAAGAATGCTTTGAGCACCTTGTTGAATCAATGCCACGTAGAATTAAGGTAGTTCTGAAGGCGAAAGGGGGTCAAACACAGTATTAGTATGGTGTTCCTAATAATCCTTTAGGTGAGTATGTATATATATATAGTGCTTCACAACAAAAGGAGGAATACACAACATTATAAAAACCTTACAGTACAGTACAGTATTATATATATATAATACCGAATCCTACTCCCATCCTCAGTCCATTATCACAGTAAACACATTAATGAAGGAAACAACATCCACAGCAGTGTAGGGATGCTCATATTGCAAAATATGCTATGCAGTATTAAAATACAGCAGTAGGACAAGCTCTAGGCTGGTGGAAAGCAAATGAAAGGCACTACCCGAGGCTGGCTGCTCTAGCAAGGCATTATCTCTCTATTCCCGGGACATCAGTGCCATCTGCCTTGTTTAAGGCTTTTCGTAGTGTGGTTTTGGTCAAGTTCCTTTGTCGTACCTGAAGTTGCTACATTTTGGCTGCTGTCTGTAGATTCACTCATGCACAACTTGTATTCTTTCGGATGTTTCATAAGCAAATATTTTAACAGTGGCTATTGTTTAGGGTCTTTGCCACCACAAGACAAATCGGCATTGCAAATTGAACATGCAGCTCAACTTGAATCACCTTCTTTTGACTGAAAGTACTGCCAAACAACACGTTTTCTGTTCACGAGTCCCATTTTCACTTTCTCATGGTCCACCTAGTAAGCACCTTCCCATAATCAATGGCGGCGTCATTACGTTCGACCAGCGGAGGAGCGTAGTACAAGCCTAGGGTTCGGTTCGGTGGAAAAAAATTCTAAGGTTCGGCAGAAACCGAACCCCGTCAAAAAGCTCAATATTCGGCCGAATCCGAACCCGAATCCTGGATTCGGTGCATCCCTAGAACACACACATTAGGAGTAGTGAGTAGTGAACACACACATACTGCAAACCGTGGACACACACACCTGTAGCAGTGGGCAGCCATTTTTGCTGTGGCACCCGGGGAGCGATTGTTAACTGTTAACTGTTTGGGGGTTAGTCAATTCCTGCCAGTATTGAGAATCGAAACCACAACCTTCGGGTTTCCAGTTTGACTCTCTAACCATCAGGCCACGAAAGAGAACATATTATACTAATATCATATTATAATATAATAATAAAAAAAGATTCAAATTGGGACATTAAATATGTCATACAGCAGTACAAAACTAACCAAAAAATGCTGTATATAAGACTCTGGATCATCCTGAAGCCATAAATGGACACTATGGTTTGTTTTGGTAAACACAACGTGCAAGTATTGTCAATACATTGCTCAGAATTGTAATATAGATGATTCAGAAACGCCCGTGATCACTCTCCAATCTCACTCACAGAAGAGCACTTCAATTAACCATTGTGCTAGGCGACAGTCTGCCTAACCCTCGGATTGGAGACGGACTCGGAGGAAGAAAAGAGATGAATCCTGCAGTTCGAAGACCAAACACACATCATCACCACCCAGAAATTCTCCTTCTGTCCATCCCAGCCTCCCTTTCTTCTGCCAAAATGTGTCTCCATTGAAAACGTTCTGTTGTTATTGACAGTCAGGGGAATCAATTAAAGCCTCGGCAGTTTATTCACCAGCCCAGCGAGAGCCGTCTACGGCGGGCTCTCCAATGACAGAGAACAGTTAACATTATAACTCATTTCCTGTGGAGCCACAAAAGGCCTCCTGGTGACACAATGACTTCTGAGTGCTTTCTAAAGCTCTCTGAAAGAAACAGGAAATGCGTTAAAAGGACATAATAGGTGCCATGCAGCAAGAGGATGGGCAAACCCTCGTACAAGCAAATATTTGTTCTTCTTCAGATATGCTTTAGTTGAAGCTTAGTTTGAGTGAAGGAATAGTTCATACTGCATTTTTGTCCTTTTTGGAGCTTGACAGCCCTGTAATAATATAGTATTAATAATATTTAAAAAAATGTATTTCATGAATATAATTAAATATTTTGAGATGTATAAAATCAAAAAGAAGCAAGAAAAAAAGTAGCACCAACTAACATATTGGAAAACCAAAAATATCAACAAAATGTCCAGTCAGATAACCTTAAGGGACTAACTCGCATTGACTTTAACACTTAGAGATCAGCGATCTCATTATTTCTCACTCGAAAGAAATACTTGCTTGCATCTTTGCAAAATTGAAATGGGAGAAGAGGGAAAAAAATGAAAAGAAAAGCGTGGCACAAATGGATATTGGTGATGGATTCACTTTCACGCTCCGTATTAGGCGGCAAATTGTTGCGCGGCTTCTAACGTGTGTGGCTTTATCGGCAGGCATGCAGGTCTACTGAATTTGAATCTGCTGTTTGTAGGCCTGTGTTGTGATGCTGGATGTCAGGCCTGTGTTAATTGACTTTCTGCAGGTGGTTTCCCACATATCCAGCCTACAGAACCCAACTTTCACAGTCTCCATCTGGGCTGATGGGTTTGGATTTTTCACACTGTTCTGCTCTGAAGACTGACTTCAGTGGGAGAAACTCCAGACGCCGATTCGCTCAGGCTGTTTTTAAACACCACCTGCACATCAGCTGCATGGAAGGATATACCGCACATATCGCATTAACTCTCTCCCACACGCACATGTGAGCTTACCCTTTTTATTCTCAGCCAATACTTCAAACTCACAACTTATATAATTCATTAAACTACAGTGTGCTTGAGGGATTAAATACGGCATTGCAAAAGGAATATTTGAGCAGACATCTTGACAAATAATGTACTGTATATGTCAACAAGAGAGAAACAATTGTTCTGCACACATGCATTTCAGATAGATGAAGTTGACTTAAGCAGATATTCAGCAAAAGATAAGCCTATTGCTTTGTGCTGTGTAACTGAAAAAAAATATGACTAGAGTTTTGAAAAATTACATCAAGGTTCTGAAATTAGTGCCAAAGTGATTGTAAAAAAACGGTATAATTTGTGGCTGATTTTACTTCCGGTTCATTGGTTACAATGAAAATGGAAGGTCAAGTTGAGCACAATGCATTGTGGGATACAGTATGCTCAGTGTGCTCTGTTGCATAAGGCACATTTTGACAAATGAAGTAGGTCATCTATTCCATGCATACAAAAAAAATGTGTACAGTATACAAACTATATATTTCAGAAATAGTCTTGAGTATTATGGTAGTTTGCTATTTTCTAGCTAGCTTACTAAATACTACTTACTGAGCATATACTGTACATTGCCTAATATTTTAAAGTAGTAATATAACATGCAGTAATACGTTTTAAATGCTAGTTTGCTACATTTTGTCATGCTGAATGTTTAATTAAGTTATGTTGTGTTGGAAATGATCTATTATGAAACTTATTTAGCATTTTTAATCCTGTTTTAAAATTTTAATGAGTCAGGAAGAAAATGTATGAATACTGTTCATGTTGACAAATGTAGTTGCTCAGTCCATGCATATAATTTGCATATGTGCACCATATATACATACCATACAGTAAATTAATAGTCTGGACAAATAGCAAGAGTATTAGTATGCTTATCACAAAGTACATAATCTTTGCATTTCAAAAGCCCTCAAAAATTGAGCTATTTGAGATATATTTTGGGAGCATCAGCTCACTGTCGGGGTCAGATAAACACCCTGCAGTTAGATTCCGCCACTGCACCTCTGTCTGAGTGCTGTATCCTGTTTTAGAGAGCTGTTTCCTTGGCAATTCTCATTGGATGGTGATGAGGAACGCTATTATAACATCTGCAAGTTTCCACATATGTTCAGCTCATCGGAAGCAACGCAATTCTCTGAAGTGAAAATGCACAACTTATTGGATCTTATTTCACAGGTAAGAGACAGACTGAAATTAGCATCTGTGCTCTTCAGACATGTGAGAGTTCCACCGTGATGAGCACAGAAAAAAGGCAATAGAGAGACTATAAATCTAGCATTTCACTCTATCAGACCTTCATGATACAATCAGAAGCGAGAAAGATGCCCAGAAACCCACTCAGCTGGCTATGGAACCCGACCAGAACACTGTGGTATAATGTAGCTGATCAGTAAAACTGACAGGCTCTGGGGGTGTGAGAGTAGAGTGAGACAGCTGGAAAGGTCATGGGATACAAAGTAGCTATACCTCTTATTGTAGAATGAATCAGCTTAGTGAAGCTGCCCTTTCCTCTCTGTCATCCCACTAGAATCCAGATAGGCTCTGATGGAGAGCCCGTCCACGACTGAGGCCGTGGGATCTGAGTGTACTTCTACAAACATTTAAAAACTGTCGTGAAACCTCCCCTAGTGTCCGTAAAACAGACTCTGCATTTAGATTGGATGGAGGCATTTCGAAATTGTAGTAACACACAATACTGACTGTACGTTATATTAAAGGGTTAGTTCACGAAAAGATAATTATGTCATTAAAATAGTCCATGTAACTACAGTGGTTCACTCTTAAAGGGGTGGGGTTGGTAGGGACTACAACGAGCTTATTCACAGGTTAGTGGCATCACTAACCCTAAAATGTCCATAAGCCCTGCCCCCGGGAACACGCAACAAAGGGGGCGAGGCCATGTTCAAGTTCAAGTTCAATTTTATTTGTATAGCACATTTCCAACAGCCCCCAGGCTGACCAAAGTGCTTTACAGAAGAGCAAGAATATCACACATACAAAAAAAATTTAAATAAATAAACCACATAAAAATATAAAAACCACCTATAGAAAAGTTTAACATATCACCGTAATCAGTACACTAAGGAAAATAAAAAAGTTTTTAGCAGGGACTTGAAAATAGACAAGGAAGGGGCCAGCCTAATCTCTAAAGGTAGGGTATTCCAAAGTCGTGGCCCTGCCACCGCAAATGCACGCTCACCTCTACGTTTTAGTCTAGCGCGTGGAACGACCAACAAAGCCTGATCACAAGAACGGAGGCTTCTGGGTGGAGTATAGGAGTGAAGGAGTTCAGATAAATAGACATGAGCTTTGTTATGTAGGGATTTATACACAAAGAGGAGAATTTTGAAGTCTATTCTCTGACAAATCGGCAACCAGTGAAGGGATCTAAGAATCAGAGTGATGTGATCATGTTTACGACACTTTGAAAGCAGTCTGGCAGCAGCATTTTGGACAAGCTGAAGTCGCGCAATTTGAGATTTAGATATACCGCAATATAGGGAATTACAGTAATCTAAACCATTTCGAGAGTTTTTGGGGAGAGAAAGTTTTTAATTTTTGACAGTAGACGAAGCTGATAAAAACTGGATCCAACAACAGAGGAGATATGTCTGTCAAATTTTAAAAGCTGGTCAAAAATAATACCTAGGTTCGTTACCCGTGTCGATCTAAAAGCGGATAAACTTTCTAGCTCAGGGCTTATACACTGAGAGTTTTCATTTGGACTAAATACAATCACCTCGGCCTTGTCCTCGTTTAAGAAGAGGAAGTTCTGGGCTAGCCATAATTTAACCTCCTCTAAACATTTGAGAAGAGAGGTGATCGGAGTGGAGTTGTTTTTCTTTACTGGAAGATAGATTTGAGTGTCATCTGCATAGAAATGAAAGGACACACCATGCTTTCTTAGAATAGAGCCCAAAGGCAGCATGTACAGAGAGAATAGAGAGGGAGCTAAAATAGAGCCTTGAGGAAGGCCACAGGTCAGAGGAGCGGCGGAAGATGAAAAGTTACCCAATTTCACTAAAAATAGTGTTGAGGAAGAGTTGTTGTAGCACATTTAAGAGTCTGCTCAAGCTGTCGCATCCGTCTACTCACATTTATTGCAATACAGTACGTAACAAAATTGAAATAGATGTCATAAAAGCAAGATGACAACATAAGTTATAACAGTAATTCAATTAAAATATACCTGTTTTATCTTTACGCAGCATATATTCTCTGGCTTTCACATGAGCAATTTATAGGTTATCATGAAAAAATATGCTAATCAATGACTTGAAGATAGTTGACTCTACATTAGCTATAAATTCATCAATGTACCATTCAGAAACGTCTTGTTGCATTCTACGTTGTCTATGTCTATGTCATTTCTATTTGAGTCTCTCCATCATTGTCCGACTCTGGACCTCTTCTTGAAAGGGGGCTGGGAGTAGCAGCTCATTTGCATTTAAAGAGACACACAAAAAGGATGTGTTTTTGCTCACCCTCAAAAAGTGACAATTGATTATGTTTTATTTACAAAGTTCGGGAGGAGCACATGTTTAAATGATCTATCCAAACAACTTGTCATCAGCAATTACCATATCTATACTATCAGCATGAGAGGAGGCCTATATATCTATATACACAGTCGACTCACCGACCTTCCTTGACAGATTTCAGCATCCCTCCACCACCCCAACTCTTCATTCTTGGCTTGTTCCTACCACAGCCAGGACTATGGGGGGAGAACTCTGGGTTTCGGGCCAAATACAGAGCTCGGAGCCCTCTCCTCGGACAGCACGCCAAATATGCATAATATTTATTCTTTCCGACTTGTTTGTAAGTGTGAACTCATGAATAACATGCTATACAAAATGATCTGTGGGCTATTTTGAGCTAAAACATCACATACACACTCTGGGGACATCCAAGACTTATTTTACACCATGTAAAAAGGGGCATTACAGGACCCCTTTAATGTTATAAAGCGACGAGAATACTTTTTGTGCGCAAACCCCCCCAAAAAATAATGACTTATTCAACAATCTCTTCTCTTCAATGTCATTCTCCTATGCTATTCACAAAAGGTTTTCTTGTCGCTTCATAACATTAAGGTTGTACCATGTAGTCACATGGACAATTTGAATGATTTCTTTACTACCTTTCTGGGCCTTAAAAGTTGCAATAACGTTGCTGCCTATATGTGTGGTTCAGAAACAGGGACGTCATTAGGCCTATTTTAGGGGGCCTGAAGCTACCCCATAATGTTCCTAAGCCCCCCTAAATGATAATAAGAACAACAATAACAAGTTGATTTATCAATAACCGTATCCTCATTCATATTTAGATGCAACAAATTATATATATCCAGCTACAAAAAAATAGCCGAAAAGTCGGAAGTTGGACAGAAGTACAAAGAGTCGTTGTGCTATCAAGATGATGCACCACACCGTCTCGTTGCATTGGTGTGAACTGTGGCAGCTTTCAGAGCGTTGCAGACCGGAGCGCTACTGCAAGTAACTGGAGGATTCATCTCGTCTTGTCGTTATCAAGGTTATAATCGTTAACGAAAATGAACGAAAAAACGAAAACTAGGTGGGTTGTCGTTAACTGAAATAAAAATAAAAACGAGGCATTACAAAAAAACGATAACTAACCAAATCTGTAATGTGTGTTTGGCAAAAATAACTAAAATAAAATGATAGATTAAATGTCCTTAGTTTTCGTCTTTATCAATGTCTTTCATAGCGCAAATAACGTTCAGCTGCATTTCCTTTCCCTGCGTTTCTCACTCACGCGTGCCCCACCAGTGATGCCAGTAACGCGTTACTTACGCGTTACTCTAATTTGACCACTTTTTCCAGTAACGAGTAATCTAACGCGTTACTATTTCCAAACCAGTAATCAGATTAAAGTAACTTATCCAAGTCCCTGTGAGTTACTTTTTTTGTCATTTTCCTTAGTAAAAATATATATTTTTGCTTTCTTGTTTAGTCTCAGCAGGGTTTTCCTGCATAGAGAACTACGAGGCGGCCGCCTCCGTCTGTCGACAAAACTCAAGACAGGCAGTCACTTGCTCAGATTAGGCATGTCGTGATAATTAAATAATCATCAGAAATATATATTGTCACATTATCCTTCAGCAATCATTATTAGTATATTATTATTTGCTAGTAGCCTACAAAGTCATCTAAAGCCATTCCATAGCTGAATGTCTTTCCTCCGCTGTAGCTGTCAATCATTCTCCGTTCAGCAAAACTGCGCGTCGCGTTCGGTTCCAGTCAGCAGCACGGTAAAGCTCACTCCATATGATATATTCCCGTTATAATACTTGATATGTTGATAAAATAATTTATCTTCCAGGAGTTTATCTAGCGGTTTCTGAAAGATGTTGTGCTCGCTACCCAGGTGACAACACAAGGACTATTAATTAGCATCGCACGCACAATAACCAGAATTAAAAACTGTGAAGAAACAAATAATCAGTGAATGTTTGGACCGATATAGGCTACATAGTAGACTAGGATTTGTGGGCTCAACGCTCATCTTCTCTTTATGCCGTGAACTTTTCAATGTGCACTCGCGCTGCACTGCGCCCTCTGATTCCATGTTGCTTTAAGCGCATCATTCTGCACCCGGGATGCGTATAAGCGCTTTGTTGCCGCTCTGTTTTGAAGCGTTTCATATATTTTCATAGTTTTGTGCACTTAAAGATTATTAAAAAATATATTGTTCTCACGGATCGATCAAATATTTGTTGTCCCTTTACAGAGCTGCACATTATGTTTACAATAAAATATAAATCTTGTAATTTTATATTATTTGTGTAGGCCCATATCATTATTTACATTCATATATAAATTAAAAATGTTTTTCATAATTGTATTTAATAAGAACACAAAGTAATTTGTACCTTTTCATTAACATGTTTAGGGTTTTATGTTTAGTGTTTTATGTTTAGTGTTGGCAAAAACGGTTGTCATTTTTATGTTGAGGCTGCAGAGGTGTTGTTGGCAACTGATGAATGTAACTAATAAAGTAACTTGTAATCTAACTTAGTTACTTTTAAAATCAAGTAATCTGTAAAGTAACTTAGTTACTTTTAAAATCAAGTAATCTGTAAAGTAACTAAGTTACTTTTTCAAAGTAACTGTGGCAACACTGTGCCCCACACACACAAACACACACACACACACACACACACACACACACACACACACACACACACACACACACACACACACAAAGCCCCTCCCCTCCGCACACCGCCGTCTTCTTGAGAACGAGTGTTCGACGTTTAAAGCAAGTTTGCGATAGGTTGGTATCTCCTGAACACCTTTACACAATCACAAATTAAAAAGTGGTATAAAATATTTTAATTCAGAATATAATTTTGTCAGTGTGTTAATGTCGACCCGAGAAGCGATTGCTACTTTAGAAAGTTAATAGTTGCAAGTTTGAAGAAAAAAGCGCTTGGGTTGTCGATGTCAAAACACTATATAAGCTGTGATTCAAATATTAAATAATGTTATGTCATTAGGTATAGGGTGTGAAAATTGTACAGCTGTGGTATTTGTATAGGTTTAGCTCAATTTAGGTTTAGCTGTTTATTTGTATTTTAGCTCAAAAATGGGTTGAATACATGCGGTTCTGTGTAATTAGATAGCATTCTGTGGACAACTTATCTTATATAGAGAGGAATTAATTATAGTATGCTATTAGTTTATCATACATTTACATGAGCAGACAAATAGCATTTAAGTCATTGCTTATAGTAACTCATCAGGAGCAAAGTCTGGCCTAAGTAAATTCCCCCATGCAGCTTTGATGTGTCTAAAAGCTAACATTACAGTAACTTTTCTTTAACAGAGTAGAAATGGAAGAAGAGGATATGTCTGTCACGTTTAACTTGTTAACATTTTGGTTTCTTGACTGGTTGTTGACGTAAGTGTAGCTCTAGATGTGAGTGCAAAGATTTTGCACAAGATGTCACAAGACATTCTCAACAGAGCGACAAATCGATGATACCATGGAAACAGACGCTAAGAAAAAGTGTGCCATTCCACTTCCTCTTCTTCTTTTGTTTAATGGCGGTTTACATAACCTAGTGCACATCGCCACCTCTTTGGTGGTTCTGCAATCATTTTTTCAATCTCTTCGTTTAATAAGTAATCTTTATTCACTGGATTATATTGTATATAGAATAAGGATGATATTGTTTGTTTGATGCTAATTAATTGAATGCAGATCCATGTGTGAGATGACAATAAAATAAATAATAAATATATTTTATTTGAATTAACATTTAAACATTACCTTGTTGTAATAGTGCTTTAGAATTAATATATAATATTGTATTTAATATAACTGCAACTATATAACAAATATAGTTTTATTAATATAACTATATTAATTATATAACATGCATCTGAATACCTCTTTAGCAAACTAACCCTGGAATACCCCCCTGCTCCGGAGCAGGTTATGTACAGAGAGTGAGTTGCTATGGCTACTTACATACCCTGAAAGTTACCTCCGTTTTTGTAACCGAAAGTTGAGGTTATCCGCTTGCTTACTCCTAAACATACCCGGGTATGTCACATAACCTGCTTTCTGGAATACCCCTCAGGACTCAAATCAATATTTCATCGCAAAATAACCCCTTTTTTTTGCACTTTGGGGAGTTGATCAATCCTGTCAGAGGTTTATTTAGCAATAATTAGCATCTGAATCTACATTGTCGTTTACATATTACATGACGGACAAATGATCATAATATTAATATTTGTAACTTGTACAGCAACTAAATGTAAACAATTAAAATTTGGTGTATCTTATGATAGTACAGTCATTTAATACTAGAAGCAATAATTAATCATTTAACTATGAATAGCATTTAAACATGCATTGGTAGGATAGGAAAATAAGCAGGCTTCTGAAGAAAATTCATGAAACCACTGAAATTCTAAATACATTTCAAAAACACTTAATTTTGCATATCATTGGTTCTATACAGCTCACAATAAATTAATAATAATAGATATATATATATAAAGATTTAGTTTAGTTTATTATATTGCTGATGCATACATTTTACAGTAGCTACTATTATGCTGTATAGTGATTTTACCACAATTGGTGTGTTTTTAATACTCCACCTCACATAATGCCACAGGCTCAAATAGATCTGGGTCCTGGATGCTGACTGGTCGATACAGCATCCCAATTAAGCAAAAGTCTAGGACTTTTCTTTTCTTTTCTTTCTTTTTTTTACCAGAAAGACAATAGTTAATACATTTTCTTAATAAACGTACCCATTATAAAATCACTATACAATATGCCAAGAGTACCTGGGGGGTATTTCAGAAAGCAGGTTATCTGACATACTCGGGTATTTTTAAGAGTACGTAAGCGGATAACCTCAACTTTCGTTTCCAAAAATGGAGGTAACTTTCAGGGTATGTAAGTAGCCATAGCAACTCACTCTCTGGAACATAACCTGTTCCAGAAGGTAAGTTAACCTTGCTTAATACCCCCCTAGAAACCATACTTGAGTAAAAGTACAGATACCTTACAGCAAAAATGACTCCATTACAGTCACCAATTCCAATACGACTTGAATAAAAGTCTTAGAGTTTCTGATGTTAACAGTATTTAAGTATTTTACTTGAACTGAGGCTCAAAGATGCACTAGTCCACAACACCTAAGAGACACGCCAGTGATAATAAGAAACAATTGATTTGTAAGATGAGAAATCGTGTTTATTTTCAAAAATTCTGACTTCATTCTCAGACTTGTGTGATATAAAGTTATAAAGTCAGAATTGCATGATATAAAGTGGCAATTGCGAGAAAATTTGTCACAATTGCCTTTCTGACTTTATATCTTTATAATGCCATTGTGACTTTATATCACACAATTCTGACTTTATAACTTGCAATTACGTGTTTATATTTCACAATCCTGAGAAAAATGTCAGAATTGTGAGATGTAAACTCACAATTGTGAGATAAAAAGTCACAATTATCTTTAAAAATGTTTTATTCTGTGGCGGAAACATGCTTCCATAGATAGTAGAGTCAAAGTCACACATTTTTGTTCAGCTAAAAATCCAAAGACATCGTCAGGATAATTAGACTGCATTTGTATCAGAGTGCAGGCAGGAACACACACCCAAAAATTATTGAATTTTCCTTGCAAGGCACATTACACATAGAGGACACGTCACATCTGAGCCACAATAGATCAGAGCATTTACCAGCCCAAGCAACAACACCATCAATAAAATCGTCTGACTTAGCCCAAGAATTTTACATGCTGTGTGCTTAACAATTATCGAACGGCAGGCAGGAAGGGAAGCGAAGGAACACGAGAGAGAGAAAAAGAGAAAGAGAAGAAAAAAAGGGAAATTAGCTTTAATTGGTTATTTAAACCTGCTGGACATCAACAAAGCACAGCCAGCTGAGAGACCTGCATTATTATACGCAGGAAACATGCACTAATTTTATCCTAAAATGACGGCCCCGCTGGTCAGCTTCGAGCGCATAGGGCTTCTGAAGATTAATTAAATCACTCAGTCATCTTTCCTTCTTATAATCACAAAGCTAATTCAAACTTACCATTTAAAGGCTTAAATTGCAGGATTTCACATGATGCCTTTCATTCGGCGTCCATATGCTAACCGCATGTTAAATTGTTTTTGGAAATGACTGCGGATGTATTTAACCTGCATGTGTCTTACTGCATTCATCATGCCCAGGGCAACAACTCTTGCCAAACACGACTCCAAAATGAAACTAGGATGTGAAAATAGTGAATAAAGCCATAAATACCTGGTTAAGACTGTAAGAGTGCAGATTCTGAGACTTTTTTTTTTTTTAGCTAGTGTGGCATTACTCATGGCTGTAAGGGCAGAAGAAAGTGGAGGGATGTCAACTCCATTACTTTACTACCTGAAATGGACAGGTGACCTTTCTAAAATCAGATCAGATCTGTGTGTCACATACTACTCCATGCAGTGCTAGAAAATCATAATATCTCTAAATGGGATGACATTCAGGGGCTGCAATGATATTCTCGGCGATATGTGCGAATTAAGAATTCTCCGTGCAGGCAGAAGCTCAGCTTGAATAGAAGTTTTTGCACAGTGGGAGCTTTCCCTCTGGGCCAAGGTTTTAGAAAGTGTTATGGCAAGATTTTAGCTTTTGCACTTAAGAGATGCATTTTGAGATGCATTTCAAGGCACAGAAATTCACTCTTATTGCAAACGAATTGCACATTCCCAATTAAATGATTGCTGTTACATTACTCTTGAACAATGTCCGATGTGTATGCATCACGAAAATAAACATTATATATAATGGGAAACTAGCAAGATAATGACATGTTGTCAAGGAAACACCTTGTACAGTCTAAATTAAGTAATCCTAAAATCTCTTCACTCATTACAAATCAATGTGATGATATATTAGCTAAACCTAGATGTATTGCAAAATAAATGTATGTCCAAAAATAAACACAAATGTTATTTCATCAGCGGAACAACACTCTGGCAATAATTAATGAGAACATTTTGTTTCTTCTACCCTTGACTCTTTAAAAAAAAAAAAAAAACGCTTTTATCACCACTTTGGCATTAAGGTTAATTTAATGAGTGTGTTATAAAAGCAAGGCTTTAAATAGCAGTCCAGTTGGAGCCAGAGGAGAGTGCAGTGAATGAAAAAGCAAGTCTTTCCAGGATCAATGTAGTAGGTTAACCTATACTGTTGTATCAGTGCAGTCAATGTGGACACATCAAAGGAATATGTCAATGAGGAGAGTTAACAGAAGTTAAAGGCCAACCCTGTGGGATGGAGATCAAATTTGAGTCAAGAAAACATTCCAATTGGGTCAAAAGACGACGTGGCAGAGGTTGAAACAGCCCTTCAGACTTATAGGAGTCAAAAACACACCTTTTCCACCTCTAAATAAACCCTTAACCCTAATCTTTGAAGAGGACCTATTATGCTTTTTTACATTTTAAACTTTATTGTGTAATGCTGTTGTTTGAGCATGAAAAAGGTCGGCAAAGTTACAAAGCACAGAGTCCACTCCAAAGGGAGTTGTTCTGTTTATCAGTGAGCACTGTTGAACTCCCTGAAACGCCTCGATTGTACTCTTGAGATTTCTTGCCGGGAACATGCGTCACAATATATTATCATTTAAATAATTCCCACCCCAGGAATATGCAAAAATAGGGGGCGAGGCATGGTTGATTTGTGTTGAAACTCGCGGTTATGATCATTGTTGGGGGTAATGGATTCATTGAAAAGTAATGCGAGTTAAGTAATCAGATTACTTTTTTCCAAGTAACTAGTAGCGCATTAAATTAAAATTAACAGCAAAACTTTTGAGTTACTTTTTCAAATAAGTAACAGAAGTTACTTTGTTTTCCCATTTATTGACCTCACCTGTCCCCATGTTGAGAGAAATCGGGAGTAAACGCAGAGGCATTTGTGTGTGCACCGTGTAAACATGATGGTTATTGTAGTTTCTAAAAATTATTATATCAGCAATATTTAATTAAGTTAAATTACACAAATATACTAAGACCTTCGTTGATCTTCGATACACAAATGAAGATTATTTTTGATGAAATCCGAGAGCTTTCTGACCCCACATAGACAGCAACTCAACGACCCCTTTCAAGGCCCAGAAAGGTAGTAAAGAGATGGTCAAAATAGTCCATGTGACTACAGTGCTATAACCTTAATGTTATGAAGCGACAAGAATACTTGTTGTGCCCAAAAACAAACAAAAATAACGACTTTATTCAACAATCTCTTCTCTTTCGTGTCACTCTCCTATGCGATTCACGTCAGCACCACAATGCATGCGCTCAGCCAATAGTGAGACGCCATTCTGCCGTAGAACTTTAAATAGCCCAATAACATAAACAGTGTAAGAGTGACAGGGAAAAGAATACAATGTTGAATAAGCCATTATTTTTGTTTGTGTTTTTGCCAAGCGACAACCTACAGCAGTTTCTCTTGAAGCCAATACGGAAGTGACTTAAACTGCAATTCATTGACTGGCCACTAGGGCTCCAGAAGGGAGCAGAATATCATTGAGCTCCATGTTAAAATGCCCAACTTTACAGCAGAAAAACACATGTTTACAGCCTGGTACACATTGTGGTTTTGGTCTATATGGCTAATTTTGCCCTTCATGACAACTGTGAGGGGGGTGAATTTTTTTATAACTCATTACATTATATAAAGCCTTAACGTTCTGCATAATTAAGGGCGTGGCCACTTTGAGTGACAGGTGGATAGCCATTTATCTGCTGTCTGTGAGTCATCGAGTCACCTCAGCTCCACCCACGTCCCGCCTCTTTGCCCATTTTCTATTATCCAGGAGTGACGGGCGCTCGTCCCTACTTTACGCTTCAAAACTGCTCTTCAGAATCCTATGGGTGACATCAACCATATTTTTTTACAGTCTATGGTTTTTGCGCACAAAAAATATTCTCGTCACTTCATAACATTAAGGTTAAAGTCACATGAACTATTTTAACGAGCTCTGAACTACCTTTCTGGGCCTTAAAAGTGGTCGTTGTGTTGCTGTCTATGTGGGGTCAGAAAGCTCTCCAATTGCATCAAAAGTATCTTAATTTGTGTTCCGAAAATGAACGAAGGTCTTATGGGTTTGGAATGACATAAGGGTGAGTAATTAATGACAGAATTTTCCTTTTTGGGCGAACTAACCCTTTAATCTCACTTTATTAAGCAATGTCTTTGGCTGTTGACCTTTGATGATCAAATTCAACCCTACTAATAAGCAAAAATGAAAAATGACTGTACAACATCACATTTGTGTTTTGTTTTTTAGTTTTTTTTTTTTTTATTGCTGAAGTAAGAGTGTTGAACCTTACTGAAGAGTTGTTGAACCTTTTCCTGTTTCCTTTTCTTCTTTGATTCAGCGCTTTTACATTTGCCAAAAATATAACTTTTCTTTGTTATTAAATAACAAAAGGCTAGCCCAGATGAGATAAATTAACACAAAAGTTAATCTGATGCATTACTTTCTATGAAAAGTAGCCAAGTAACGCAATTAATTACCTTTTTTAGGAGTAAAGCAATATTGTAACACATTCATTTCAAAAGTAACGTTCCCCAACACTGGTAATGGTGAGAGGCTTGACATTTTTCAAAACAAGTGGTTGACCAATTACAACACACTAGTCCAGCTGACAATCTAGAGCACATTGCGCTTTTCGGAAGGAGGGGCTTAGATACAGGAGCTAACTTTCAAGCATGAAAAACCTACCTTTTTAAAAGGGCATAATAGGCCCGCTATAATTACAAATCATCATGCATAATTTGCGCTATGGACTTCATATTATCTGGCTTGTTGAAATTTTCACCTGGCCAGCAATTAAAAAAAAAAACATAGACCACAATATAGCCTCTTTTGACCCGGGCTTGTAAACAACACCCTAGCTGTCGCACAGCAACACCCTGTAAAAGCAATTAAAAACACAATATGTTTTCCTTGAATAAACCTGTTCATAATAAACCTGTGAAAAGTTATTATAGAAAGCATATTGCTCTTTCAAATGCTTTTTTAATAGATTAATGGAGGTAATGAGGTATTGCTCCAGTTCCTAATGAAACGGAATGGCTCCTCCAGCCGTATGAGGACCCCATCCTTAGTTTTCATCGCATTCAGCATTTCTTTACAACAACCCATGTGTAAATGAATCTACTCAGCTAAACGGTCATCGTACAAACATTTGAAAATACCTAAAAATGTGCTGGAGCAAGCAAATCAACACAGTCCATGCTAGTGGAGAGTTGTTAAAGCTTTATGGTGTTTCCTTATTTTTTATTGGTGTTACTCATGTCTGAATAGAGAGTATTTTTCTCTCCTCTGTCAGATAGTCGATATCAGTGGAAGTTTGTTCAGGTTGTAGCCTTCCGAGGTTTGGTTTATGCTTCCCCTCCTGGAATACAAGTGGATGCTCAGTGTTTGGTTGCAATGACAACTAGAACTGCCAAGTTGAACATTCCTAAAAAGAATAAGACTTTACTGTAACATGAAATGTGTACTAATGACAAAAAAGAAGACAAGTTATTTTCAGTACAGCTGAAAATGTAATTGCATTTGACATCTAAAGGTCAAGAGGCAAGACTTGCACAGAGCAGATGAACAAATGCAGTCCGTCCTCATGTTGAGGCCATTACTGTATACATCATATGTAGAATAAAATATCGAAAGGACAAATACTGCCAGTATGAATTCAGTCTGAAATTGAAATTAACCAATGTATAAAGCAATACCGCTTTGGATAAAAGTCAAATGCATAAATTGTAAAATTGCATGAAAGCAATATCACACTCTCAGCCTGTTAACATCACCACAGCTTTAATTAAACTGCAGACACAAAGCAACAGTATGTAAGCAATCTTGTTTGTGTGATATAAAGGAACAATACTTTTGGTTACTGAAAGAAATGAGGCAAAAGTAAAGTAAGAAACGAAAAAAGACAAGAGAAAAAAGCACCCATGTTTGGCAGACCATGCTATGGGTTAGTGAGTTCAGGGCTCAAAGCGAATGTCAGAGGGATCATCACGGATCTATACAGCACCGAATGGAAGCTGCCGAGCACTGGTCCAACCTCCATGGCAACCACATGCTCGGATAAAGACGGTGAGAATCGCACATTAATAAAGAGGCCGCACAGACACTGTGATTTCAATAAAGCAGAGAGAAAACTGACATGTCTGACATGCAGGACAGAAGTCGATTCCTTCAACCTTCTGGGGATTCAGCATGTGCACTGAGGCATGCTTCTATTCAGCTCTCATGATCTATGAGAGTCACCATTCATGCTCATAAAGAGAGATCGTATAAGATGCACAACCCTGTCAACCCAGTTACATCTTCTAGTGTGCATTCTTCAAGTAAATATATTCGGGTATTGAAGGTTAAGGAACTATATTAAATGATAGCAGAGGTACAAATTTCACCAATTTTTTTTTTTTCTTTTCTCTCAAGCACATGCGTCTGAGGTCAATTAGCCAATCATGGTCCCCATCCGGACCGTGAATTGGTTCCATCCAGACTGTGAATTCATAAATTATGGAAGCTACAATGGAAGCTAGCGGCACACATTGATGTGAGAAAACTAGACTGCTCTCATTATAATCAACAAAGTTGTTTACACATTACATTTACATGTATTTATTTAGCAGACGCTTGCGAGACACAAATGAAGAACATCACAAGCAATTTGTCACAACTGCTAATTCTGATGTGCATTTTTGTCACTTAGTAGGCTACTACTAACTTTACAATTATGTTTCTACTTTAAAAGGACATTTTTAATACCACTGAATTAATTTCCACTGAAATAAGGCAGACATTGATAATTAAGCACCCCTAAAGCTTCTTACAGTGTATACCAGGGGTCTTCACCAGGGGGTCCGCCAATTATTGCTCAATCTCAAGCTGATTTTTGTGTTAAATAAAATACAATATTAAATTAACTTCAAAAGTTAAATTTTTAATAGCTTTGCAATGTAAACACCATAAAGCATGTAAATACATTCATACGATACTACAGTCAATCCAACCAATCAAAAGATCATGTAGCTACTGTACCCCCATGTAGCTGGGGGTCTCTTTTGTTGAAGACCCCTGAAGTATACTGAACAATGTAGAAGTTTTGGAAAGACTATTATGAGTCAAGATTTATTATTTCTTACTTAAACAAACAGCTATTGTTATCAACTTGAAAATGTATAAATATTTCTAAAAATGCACATTAAATAATTTCATAGCCACGAAAGCCATACTGAACCCTAAATACTGTAATTAATGATTGTGCGGACCTTTGCTGGGAAGGAAATTAAAATGCTTGACCTGTTTGTATGCCTGATACTGATACATTTTTCCACATTGTGTTTTATATTCGAGTGAAACTGATTATCGAAAAAAAAAAAGAAAAAAGAAAGTTGATTGGATGCAGGCAAATCTGAATGCAAGCTTGCAGACTATTGTGAGAAAACATTAAGTGGACTTGATGATTTGAGAAGTATGTCCTTTCATCGGGTTAATTGAGTTATGACAAGGTCAAAAGTATTTTTCAAAACATGAACAATATGCTTGGACAAATAAGATCATTCAGATGTATTTAGAAAAAAGGGGTGTATTTACACTTCATGTTTATTTTAAGGACATTGTACATCAGCGCTAACAATTTTGCCGAAAATAAATAGCAGTGATGGCAAAAATCACTCGCTGTTTCTTGTTCATTTTTAATATTAAAGGGGTCATGAATTGGTCATCATATATACGGGGTCATACGAATATCCTGCAAGTTTCAGAACTAAAAACTGCCTTGTTAGTCCAAAATTGTTTTGGAAAGCCTGTCATAGATGAAAGACCTCCTCTGCAGAAGATCAACGCCTACTTCATCATTGCAACTTTGGCTCCGCCCACTGGCCTGTTAGTGAGATGACGAAGAGAGAAGAGCGATACAGGATGGACGCTCAAAAACGCTCAATCACTGGAGCGGTCAATCAAACAACGTTAGTTTATCAGTGACTGAGTTCTGGACTTGCGCCAAAACTCCCATTATAATCAACAAATCTCTTATTTACATCGTGTTTGAACAGTTAGTTATGATGAAAGCATTCGTGAGAGCTCAACATGTCTGTGATCGGCTACAGTGCTCATCACTGAAACCTTCCAGGCACGATCAAACAATTATAATGCTATAATCAACACATTAGTTATCTTGAGAGCTGTAATAGAAAAATGTGCTAAAAGTTTTCGCGAGAGTTCCACAAAGATGTTAGCCAATCACAGCAGTGGGCGTTTACACTGAAGACTCACAGCACGCCGCTTTAAATTTCAAATCAGAGGGCTAAAATCAGGGTAGGAAAAATGCCTTTTATTTCTAAATTATGACAATTTTTTTAAATCCTATGTAAATGTAAAAACCCTTCTAATCATTAACATTACAACACTTGAAACATTAGAAAACAATAAAACAATGCAGTTCATGACCCCTTTAAGCATTTTATGTGCTGATTCCATTAGTCTTCCAAAATGTTTGTCTGTAGCCTGTACAACATGGAGTCACATACATGAATGTCATTCACAAATATTACTAGGCAACCAGTAGTGGGAACGACTTCACCGCCAGCCACTGGCGACATACAGTGACAAAGTCACTGGTAGTGTGAACACAACTTACGACTGATTCGGATGTTGTGAGGCACTATATTCTATGGAAGTCAGCTTTAAATATTGAAACATCTGCACTTGAGAAAATGTCAACAAAAAATATATACTTTATAGCCAAAAGTATGTGAACATCGTTTTTATAATGCATTAGAAAAGTATTTTTAATGCATTATTTATTCCTGGTAATGCACCTTATAGTGTACTGTATAGTCTCATGAATAATTGTAACCACAGCTATAATACATTTTAGTACATATCTATTCATTTAACACATTTTTAGAAAGTATAATGCATTAAAACACATGACAAACGACCAATTTCAGATGTAACAATCAATCTGCAATTATAATGCATTTTAACTTGGTTAGAATTATTTATGAAAAGATATAATGCATTATAACATACATTATGAATAACTTTATAATACATTATACATAAAGGCTTTAAGTTAAGACAAATCTTAATGCTATACAGCTTTGTGGAAACAAAGAGATCTTTTTTTGTTTTTTTTTAAAGATGGCAATGCTCCTGTTCACAAGTTCATCCAGAAAGACCATAAATAAATGGTTTACTGACTCTCTACTGATGTAGAATAGCTTGACTGACCTGCACACCTTTGGGATGAATTTAAACGCCAACTGCAAGTCAAGCCCTATTGCTCAATGTCTAGTGGAAAGCATTCCCAGAAGCGTGGAAGCTGATAGGAAGGACCAACTCCCATTAAATGCCAATGATTTTGAAATGAAATGTTCAGTGTGCACACTTTCGGCCATATATTACATTTTTCAGAGTTTTCCTTTCAACATAACCCAGGTAATTCAAGTCGAGTTAATGCAAAAGGATTTCAGCATTTGAAGATGGGTCATTTCCCTAACCAAAGTAAACTCAGAAATATAACAGAACCCCAGAATAGGAGCATTTCAGAGATCAGGCATATGGAAATCCTGTGGGGAGGTTCTTATGGCTCTTGACTGATGTTTAGTTGTCCTCAGATTTGGTTTTCAAAGCTTCTCCTCTCTTTTACAGTTTGTACTCCTGAGGACGCCTACAAATATCTCGGATTTCTCAAAGCATTCAATCTGTCCCCCTGTCACTATGGTTACAGACAGCTTGCTTACATACAAAAGCCTTAGGAGGTCTTCAATGTCTTCCTTCCCTATTAACAATACACGGAACTCATAACTGGTCCCCTATATTAGTCAGCAGGTTTCCATCTGACTAATGAGAAAATCAAGGAAGCCACGCTGAAGACATGATGTCTTCAATACATAGAGACCGAAGAAAATTATTTCTGAGCATGAGCCTCCTTACGGTCTCATTAGATTTACTTGTGATGAATGACTACTTAGATTTCCATAAGCGGTTGAGAGGTTATCATTCAATGGAGATATTAAAATATTGGTCTCACATATGAAGATATTAAACGAAAGCTTTAAATTATGTTTTTAATCAACAAAGCTAATCACCAATATCCTGCGTGAGAGATATTCAAAGGCACGTCACCAATCACTAATGAATCTTCCACTGTCACATGACAGATATTGGACCTGGGGAACGAATACATCAAGCTGCTTAGGATTCAAGGAAAGTAGATACAGTAGTTTATCTGCTGGAAATGAACGTGGATTGAGAGATGATATCTTCCCAATTCATACTTTCCGCAATGTGGTTAACACCGTATTGCTCTCAAGGGGAAAATCATGAATATAACGTACTGGTTACTTAGGTTAATTAAAGGAAAAATCATTGCGCATATCATTTAGTTCAGCTGTGTCTGTTTAATCATCTCGTTTGTGTTCACTATTTAAGTTGTTCCTTCTCCTGCACTCCTTGTCCGGTCACCGTTATGCTAAGTTGTGCTGTCTGTCTGTCTGTCTGTCTGTCTGTCTGTCTGTCTGTCTGTCTGTCTGTCTGTCTGTCTGTCTGTCTGTCTGTCTGTCTGTCTGTCTGGAGATTATTTGTAATTAAACTACGTTTTGAACTTGATTCATCTGTATTTGTCTTCCTGCCTGCACACACCCATGACAATATTAACCATTAACAATGGTTACAATTTATTTGGATAGTCAACTTTAGACATTCTACCAACGTTAAGTAACTTCGCAACTACATGTTAAAGGCACAATATGTACGATTTTTGGATTAAAATATCCAGTGTTACTTATTTTGTTGACGTGTACTTATATTATCACAAATGTTTCCAACAATGCTATTTTAACCAGTGTAACGGCCCGTAGGAAACACCAAAGACGCTTTAATATATGATGTGTTTTATTAGACATGTGGGTAACTGTTTGGATACATTTATCGACAGAAAGTTTCAAGTGGATAAAATAACAATCAGAAAGCGCTTTATTTGTAGTAACACTAAGGTCCCGATCAGACAGAACGCGTTTTTCAGGTTTGAAAACGTGAGGCGCACCACACAGCTTTTTTTGGTTTAAGTTTTTTTAATTAAGAAAATAGCAGTGACGATTTTTCGGGACCACATTACGAACAAAGGGGTAAGAGGAATTTCCCTGCATACACCGACTACCGTGCTGCTAGAATGCGTGTAGTGATGTTGCCATTCTGGATCGATCACTTGTGTGTTGCCTGGCTGCCAGTTTCTCTGTAACTTGCTAAATCAGAAAATAATAATACAGTTAAAAAAAATATCTGGTCATCCTTCATAACGCAAGCGATATTTATATCATGTATCGTCCGTAAATTCGAGTTACCAAGGCAAGACTAGTTTGTTTTACACTGCAAAGAGCTCCGTTATGGCAGCACCACAGTAGAAAACGAAACCATATCCGTACTGGCTGGCTCGGATTGGCACGGAATGGAACGGTTAACAAACAAGGAGAACAGTTTGGCCAGATGGAAAAGTATGTTCTGTATCGTCTTAGGAAACTCGAAGGCTCATCCGTTTTTGAACTGAAAGCGAGCGCCGTTTTATTAAGTCCAAATACAGCACAAAACAATGTTGGGAGAGAGTAATCTGTTAAACGTGCTCGCGCCTGGTTTCTGTTAGATATAGCCTATGCACTCCAGTGCTGTTCACACTGGTTAAATGTTATACAGGACACTAATAAAAGAAATGGGTATGTTGACATATGATGATGTGTAATGGTGTAGTAGTGGTGTCCCATTTCTTTGGGGAATGTTTTCACCCCTACACTCTAAAAAAAAAGGTTCTATGGCACCAAAAATGGTTCTTTGTCGTAATCAAAGAGTAACCACTTTTGGTGCTATATAGCACCATATCTTAACATGTTCTGTATATGGTAGCGGTGCTATATAGCACCTTAGTCAAAGAACCGGTGAAGAGCCTCAGAAGAACCGCTGAAGAACCACTGAAGCACCAAAATTGGTGCTATATAGCGCTAAAAAAGGTACCCCTATGATTATGAGCCAAGAACCATTTTTGGTGCCATATAGAACCTTTTTTTTTTTTAGAGTGTACGCCTTGCCACTCTGTTTCAAGGGGCAAGGGAAAAAGGCAGGCAAAGAGGTATAAAATAGAATTGGGATTGGGCCCAACTGCACCACTCAAGCAACCTCCATTGTGATGAACAGGAATGCTAACGGATACTAGCTTTCTTCAAGTGTTCTACATCTCCTTGATTTGGAGGGGTGGAGACTATAATACCCCCTGTTCTCATCTAAATTGGAAAACATTTTATTCTGAAAACATTCGGAATAGGAAACTGAGGCTCATTCTGACATTGTGTATGAGATTATTCACACGGGTGATTCAACATTAATTTCCCTCTTTATGCTTGGCAGAGATGAGGCTCACGAGAGCCTCATTTTGTGTTAAATAAATATATTGACACAGGATTCTGCAAAAGGATGTGAAGCTATTAATAATACAGTTATCCTCCTCGTCCAGCTCCAAACTTTAAGACAGCGATCCAGCTTCCAGGGGCCCATATCTCACTTTTATAATCCTTAGAACAAAACCAGAACGTCAGGCAGCAACACATTAATTTTGCCATTTAGACTTTATATTCTGCTTGGGTATTCACAATTTCAGAGATTTCTGTTGTCATTAACAATTTAAAACTAACAAGGACTTTCTCAGAGGAATTCATTAGCCACTGTTCATGTTGCAATAGAGGAGCTAAGAGGGGCTAAAATAATAGAAGAAACAAAAACTATGTTAAGTTCTTCTGAATATGCCATCCCAGTGTGTTTAATGTGCTTTCATGCAAAAGTAGTCCTGTCCATGCATGGGACATTTTATATATAATTCCAGAATAATCAAAATATTAATAAATATTAACATTTGCAGAGAAAACACCCTTAAAGGTTAAAGAAGATAATTCATTATTTAAATTTTTTTATATGAATTTTTAAAGTAATTTTACTAACTTCTGACTCCACCAATTCCTACGGTGGCCCAGTAGTGCACAACACAACGAAATTTAAAAAGCATACATAAGTTCACAACACAACGAAATCAAGCCACGACACAACGAAAAAGCCAAAACACAAATAAATAAAGCTACAACACAACAGAATCAAGCCACAACACAACGAAAAAGCCACAACACAACGAAATCAAGCCACAACACAACAAAAAAGCCACCACACAAAGAAATAAATCCACAATACAACGAAATCAAGCCACAACACAACGAAAAAGCCGCAACACAAAGAACTAAAGCCACAACACAACAAAATCAAGCCACAACGCAACGGAAAAGCCACAACAAAATCAAGCCACAACACAACGAAAAATCCACAACACCACGAAATAGCCACAACACAACAGAAATGCTCCCGACCACTAGGGGACTCTCGGAGTGCGGTAAAGTTAGTTTTCCTTGCAGATTCGCCAGTCTTACAAATATTTAAACACTACGATCAGTTTTAAGTGTGCAATTGTTTATCGACATGAAATATCAATTCAAAATCACCTACGTGCATTATAGCTGCATATTTATACTCGAGAACGCTTTGACCCGCTGCCACTGCGCTAAGGGAACGTCTGCCAATTCCACCAAGTTGAAACATATAAATGTTAAACATATATGTCTGTTTTTAAATGTTAAAAGTAATTTTAATTAGTTTCAACCACTTGGTGGAATTGACAGACGTTCCCTTAGTGCCGTGGTATCGGGTCAAAGCATTCTCGAGCATAAATATGTAAAGAATAATTGACGTTGGGCCTTGAATTATTAGAATAATAATGCACACCCGAGGTGGTGATGCGGTCACGATGCTAAGCGGGTGTGCATTATTTTTCTAATAATTCAACGGCCCGGAGTTAATTATTCCGCTTATACTACGGTTACCACACCTCAAGACATCGATTCGATGATATATTTAAAGGGATTCGTCTGGTTTTTGTACTTAAATCGCTATTGTGAGTAGGACTATTTCTTCCGCGTCTCATCCAACGGCTCTTTTGCTAGTTCCGAAACGTCATTTTAAAGCTGTTAACGGAGGCTTGAGCCGTTGATAGCATTCTACTGCAGTTATTAATGAATTTATTAGAAAGAGAGCGAGAGCGACAGAGACACAGAGAGAGAGAGAGAGCGACAGAGAGAGAGAGAGCGACAGAGAGAGAGAGAGCGACAGAGAGAGAGAGAGAGAGAGAGAGAGCGCTTGTGTGAATTAGGCTACCTCTGTGCGTCTCTAAACAGCGCTGTTATTACCTCGCTAGTGAAAAAATGTAATGTGTAGCCTTTAAGTTGCTACACTATATAGGCTAACTGATAAAATCGTCAGGGCAGCGCTGACAACATCTTTTTGTGCAAATTGTAGTGCGTGTGCGAGCACGTGTGATTGCAGTAATGAGACATAAAAGCTTGCCTTTGATGTCCGCTTCCGTTTGTTGGTTTTCATCTGGACTGTCTAATACTGCTGCCGCCCAGTTGTTGAACGTTTTATATTCACTGTAAATATTAAGATTTACTTTAGGAAAATCGCCTGTCATGTTGTTGTTTTTTAGTCCTTTAATTTCCGTTATTACAGTTAACTATGCGTAGTGAAATGGAACTGTAATGTGGTCAAGAGAGCTGCCTGGAACTAGGTTCGCTGTGCGTTTCCCAGAAAATAATTGCACACATCAGAACGTTCATCAGCCAATCAGATTCAAGCATTCAACGGCCCCGTATAAGTAGCTATAATGAGTGTAGGTGATTTTGAATTAATATTTCATGTCGATAAACAATGGTTAGCCTACATACTGTTAAAGCTACACTGTGTGATATTTTCCCCCATCTAGCGGTGAAAAGGTATATGACCATCCAGTGAATATTAGTTTCTGTTCCTCTCAATTCCGATTTCATTTTAACTCCTACGGTGGCCGATTTAGTCCAAGATTAACATGGCTTCCAGTTCGACCTCGTCCACATTCGACACGGTGCAATCGAGTGTTAAAACGCGAAAGGCGAAGCTTGAATTTACGGGTATGTCCCTCTTTGGCTAATGTACTTTCAAGATGGAGGGGCAACATGGCGACCCGCATTCGAACCCCTTACCCGTATGTATTTTCAATGGCATATTATAAAAACTTACGAGAATACTTTATTACTTGAAAGAAGTAAATATACATTAATGAGCACATATATTTTTGAAAGAACTAAGTGTTTTTAGCTGAGAATAAACTAAAAAAGTTACACAGTGTAGCTTTAAAACTAATTGTGGTATTGATATATTTGTAAGATTGCCGATTCTATAGAACAGTGGCAACTTTACCGCTCTCCGAGTGCCCCCGAGTGGTTGGGAGCATTTCCATTGTGTTGTGGCTTTATTTCGTTGTGTTGTGGCTTGATTTCGTTGTGTTGTGGCTTGATTTCGTTGTGTTGTATGTTGTGGCTTTTTCGTTGTGTTGTGGCTTTTTCGTTGTGCTGTTGGCTTGTTTCCGTTTTGTTGTGGCTTGATTTATTTGTGTTGTGGCTTTTTCGTTGTGTTGTGGCTTGTTTTCGCTCGGTTGTGAACTTCTGTTTGCTTTTTATATTGCGTTGTGTTGTGCACTACTAACTTGTGTTTCAGTTTGTTTAGCTAATTGTATATAGAGTTACTTACTATATATACACCAAAACAAGTTGTATACATCGATCAGGCATAACATTATTACCACCTATATTGTGTTGGTCCCCCTTTTGCTGCCACAACAGCCCTGACCCGTCGAAGTATGGACTTCACTTGACCCCTGAATACCTGTGCTGTGGATTCTGGAACCAAGATGTTAGCAGCAGATCCTTTAAGTCCTGTTAGTTGCGAGTGGGGCCTCCATGGACATGTTTGTTCATTACATCCCACAGATGCTCCAAAGAGGCCACAGCCACCAGGGAATATCGTTTCCAAGAAAGAGTGTACAGGATCTGCAACAATACTTAGGTTGGTGGTACATGTCAAAGTAACATCCACATAGATGGCAGGACCCAAGGTTTCCCAGCAGAACATTGCCTAAAGCAACACACTGACTCCGCTGGTTTGCCTTCTGCATTCTGGTGCCATGTGTTCCCCAGGTAAGCATTGCACATGCACCCGACTATCCCTGTGACGTAAAAGAAAACGTGATTCATCAGACCAGGCCACCTTTTTCCATTGCTCTGTGGTCCAGTTCGCTTTTGGCAGTGGACAGGGGTCAGCATGGGCACCCTGACTGGTCTGCGGCTCTGCAGCCCCATACGCCAAAAAAAATGTGATGCACTGTATATCCTGACACTTTTCTATCAGAACCAGCGTTAACTTTTTGGAGATGCTCTGACCAATTCACAAGATTAACGGAATGCATAGCTGATATAAAACATTGGATGACCGGTAATTTCCTGCAACTCAATTCAGAAAAAAATGAATTTTTAATTACTGGACAAAAAAGCTCCACAAGTAGTAACCTAGAATACTCTCTAACACTTGATGGCTGCTCTGTCAAGTCCTCGTCGTCAGTGAGGAACCTGGGTGTGCTCTTTGAAACCAATCTTTCGTTTGAAAGCCACGTTTCTAGCATCTGTAAAACTGCATTCTACCATCTTAAAAATATATCTAAATTACGGCACATGCTCTCAATGCAAAATGCTGAACAGTTAGTTCATGCGTTCATGACCTCAAGGCTAGATTATTGTAATGCTCTACTGGGTGGTTGCCCTGCTCGCTTAATAAATAAACTCCAGCTGGTCCAAAACGCAGCAGCTCGAGTTCTTACTAGAACCAGGAAGTAGGACCATATAAGCCCAGTTCTGTCAACACTACACTGGCTGCCTATTAAACATCGCATACATTTTAAAATCTTGCTTATTACTTACAAAGCACTAAATGGTTTAGCTCCCCAATACTTGAGCGAGCTCTTAACATATTATACTCCATCATGTCTACTGCGGTCTCAAAATTCTGGCCAGTAGATAATACAGAGAATATCCAAATCAACTGCAGGCGGTCAATCCTTTTCCTATTTAGCTCCAAAACTCTGGAAAAGTCTTCCTAACATTGTTCGGGAAGCAGACACACTCTTGTCAGTTTAAATCTAGACTTAAAACATCTCTTTACTGTGGCATACACATAAAACATAAAACACTTTTTCTGTTTTATCCCGAGGTTTACTGCAGTCAGCCGGATCCGGGCCGTATCCAGTTCAGATGGTGGACCTGCGCCCAGAGAAGACCAACACAGGACCCCGAAGTGTCTGCAGAGACCATGATTAGACTCCTCCTGCAACTGCCTCATCGACACGGCATCTCAATAAACCCGTCTCCGGTGTGTTGACTCCGATCCCTCGAATATTCCGATCTATTATGATCTCTACCCTGTAAAGCTACCAGAATAATAATAATAATAATAATAATAATAATAATACGCTGTTTGTTAATTGGCCAGAGGAGAACTGGCACCCCGACTGAGCCTGGCTTCTCCCAAGGTTTATTTTTCTCCATTAGGTCACCTGATGGGGTTTTGGTTTCCTTGCCACTGTTGCCTCTGGCTTGGCGTGCTCAGTTGGGGACACTAAATTTTTAACTAAACATCGAAATAAATCTAATTAATAAACTAAATTAACCATATAAACTAAATTACTGATCTAATTATTGATCTAAAGCCCACACTGTTACTGTATGATAATTGAAATGAACTGATGACATCAGCGTTTTCTCCAGAATGGCTAGACGGCTGAATAGAATTATGCTGCATTATTTTCCTGTTTAACACTGTAAAGCTGCTTTGAAACAATCTACATTGTTAAAAGCGCTATATAAATAAAGTTGACTTGAATTGACTTGACTTGACCCAGTCATCTAGCTTGCTCAAATCCTTACACATGCCCATTTTTCCTGCTTCTAACACATCAACTTTGAGGACAAAATGTTCACTTGCTGCCTAATATATCCCACTAACAGGTGCCGTGATGGAGAGATAATCAGTGTTATCCACTTCACATGTCAATGTTATGCCTGATCGGTGTATACTCATTGAATCACTCTAAAAGTGACTTGAAACATAACTTTTACAATAAAACAAATAAAAAGAGCTATAAAGCTAATTAATTCTGAATAACAAATACTCATCATAAGTCAATTTGTTCAAGTGCATTATCAGTGACCAAACTGAGCATGCTCAGAAGCTTCATAGTTGGACCTTTACCACCAAACTTGATATTGTACGTTTAATATTTTAAAGTGGCTAAAATATGTTTAATAAATGACTGTCGCGTGTTGTAGAGTTTAAACCACACAAACAAACTAGGAATGCTACAGTCTTTAATGATAAACACAAGACTACTGTAAGGTGGAAAATAATCAAAAATATTTGAAATAGAACAAAATCATCTGCTTTGCTGTTAGCAGCCATCGTCGTGACCAAGATATTTGAAATTGACTCAACCCCCTCCCCCTTAACACCATCAGAGGGACCAGTTGGCGTTAGAAGAACAAAAGAATGGCTGGATGGCAAAAAGGTTTTTACACCTTTGATTCAATGGGGGGAGTTTTGTCTGATTGGTTACTTTCAAACGTCTTATGGTTTGGTCTGATTGGTCAGTTTTAAAAGAGTTAGATTTGAATTTGGTGACATCAGGGAAGAGGATAAAAGAGGATTTCAACTGTAGCTCGCTCTCTTTGGATTCTCTGGCTTTCTCTAGAGAGAGCTGCTCCCTGGCTCTCTCTATCTTTCTCTCTCTCTCTCTCTCTCTCTCTCTATCTCACAGGTAACATTCTAGGCAGAGGCCTACTGAGCATAATTAAGGGTTTATGTTTACATCTATTTGAAACTATTTTAAGTGTAACCATAACTAGAATTTGTGTTTCCTTTTAAAAGAGATTTCTTTCTATTATGTAATTGACATTTTACATTTACTTGATTGTTAATAAATTGTTACATTTTTGATCCTTTCTGAATTAATCTGTAATTATTAACTATCTCCAATGTGGAACGGTATAATTGCAATAAAGGGTTAAAACGGAATGATTAAATGTATGATTAACTATCAAATATAGATGATCAAACAACCGGTTGGGATTCTCTTCTAAATACAACAATTATGATAAATGGAGTCAGATAAAGAATATTATAATCAAATCCATGTTTCCAGCTGAGACACTGAACACACGTGCAGCCTTCACCGCGATTCGCTACCGATCATTGGAGCGAATTCATGCGGTCTTACACTACACAGGAATATTCAGCAGATGATAATCACAGAAACAGGGACATAATCAGAAACCAAGGCTCGGTCCAAAATCGCCCCCTATACCTTTAGGCCATTATTGAATGAACAGCCAGTTGTAGTGGTGTCCAAAACCATAGTGGACGTTATCGAGTGCACTCATTCAATTCCATAATGTACCACAACAACAAGTGTACAACCAATGTACACTCAACGGCTAGAGAATACCCATAATGCACCGTGAGGGTCATGATGAATGAATTCCCATTTCTCACTAGAAGATGGCGCCCGCATCAGATTCATCCATCCATCCATTTTCCAAACAGCTGGTCCAATGTGTGTACAGTGTAATATCATACAAGTATAATTAATGTTAAATTGATTATTAAATTAAGGTTTATAGATGCTAGTTTCCATGACAGAGTTCAAAATAAACTATGCAAAGGCGGCAGCCTTTCCGGCAGACTCAGGGTCCGAATTCATTCACTCGTTTTTATTCACAATTTCAAGTGGTCTATATTAGTTGAGTAATGTAGGGAATACTGAATGAGGTTATAGGGGGTGATTTCCAATATAGCTCCAGGAATATAGCTCCATAGCTCAAAATTAAACAGAGCAGGGAAACAGGAACTAAAGAAAACAGAACAGAATATCATATCATAATAAGAGTCCATAACCGTAACACTGACAAAATGGAAGTTGTACCATTTTTTGTATAGTGTACTTGTAGAACTTAATTCAACATTCAAAACCCTTTTTTTCCCTGATGATGGGAGTGAAACAAGATGTACAATCTTGTTTCACCATCAGGGGAAAAAAATGGTTTCGCTTGTTGAATTAAGTTCTACAAGCTTGGATTGACAAAAAAAAAAAAAAAAAAATCACCACAGTTTTATATACAATATAACATTAACTTTATCCTTTTCTCGTTCCTTGTAGTATGCCTTCCCAGTAGGTTAAGACCTGTCAGGGTTTGTGTAAAAGTGTGTGTGTGCTTTATTCGTTCTTTTTTTGGCACAGCACAGGTGACATGTCGGGCGTTGTCAGGATTGTTTTTGTCGAGTGTAGCACTTGGCACCCCATAAATTCCGCTACACTGATAAATTTCTGTCATTGTGGCTTTCCATCAGTGGCTGTTGGTGACACAGTAGCTTCTCTCCAAAGTGCTTACTGTACTATTGTTGTATTAAAATAAACAAGAGCCTGGAGGTAAATAGATGCATGCCAATGAGACAAGAACAACTGCTCTCATGCAAAACAGGCAGAGACAGATGACAGAGCAGAGGAGAGTAAGAATGATAGCTACGCCAGGAACATTAATGAACAATACATACAGCTGAACGAAGTGGCTAAATTATCTCAACAACAGGGTTGTGGTGCTATATATAATTGAATAGAGAATGACTTTAAAATTCAAACTGAACTCCATCATTTAAATTGACAGTAGAATTAAAATGGAAGGAAATAACAGTATTAAAAGCATTATTTTTTTGTTTATCAAACATCTGACCATTAATTAGTTATATGTAATATAATAAACAGTCCATTTGAGCAAGTAGGATTTTTTTTCCGTTGCGTAACGCTTTAAGGAATGTTTCTGCTGTGTTGGGTTTTGGGTCTATGTAATCACAAATTCATGGCTTATTGTTTTACAGGCAAAAATTCTCAGATTTCTGGATTTGTGCATTAAAGATGCAGCCTAATAAAATATTAAGATCCTTTCCAGAAGCCATGAAGTCTGAACACGCAGCAAAAAAAAAAAAAAACTCTGGAAAATAGCTTTTTCTTTCCTATGAGCACATCCACACTGAGCGGTTCTTTCGGGAGAAGCTTTATGCTGACTTCACATGCTGGATAATTTTGTTACCTCATGTATTCTTTCTTCCCACCAATTTGGGATGACCCATGACCTTTTAACATGGAGGAGAAGAGGACAATTTCATTAGTAAATGGTAGTAAATGGTTTTCATTTTTTTCTAAATTGTAGCTTGCTGGCTGTTGCAGTTTTGATCATATATATTTATGCATATCTATCGATGTACATTTTAACACTACACTTATATACTTTTATATAGCCTTAACCAATATAATAATGAACCTGTCGTCCTCTATGTTTTGTTTTCTCAACGTGAAATTTGTTTACTTTAGAAGCAGTGTTGGGGAAAGTTACTTTGAAAGGTAATATTGCATTACTCCCTTAAAAAGTAACTAATTGTGTTACTTAGTTACTTTTTAAGAAAAGTAATGCGTTACTTTTGAATTACTTTTTCTCACCTGGGCTGGGTTTGTTTTTTATAACAAAAAAGGTCTATTTTTGTGCAAATGGAAAGACCCTTTCACACCAAAATTTAAATAATAAGCCTCAGGTCGAGGTAAAAATGCACAGTCACGTGTGTACAGTAGAGGGCGCAGCTCAAACAAACCTTTCAACTGCCATTCTGGATATGGAAGAATAGGACGCAGGAGAACAAAAAGTTTAACACTACTTCACCAATAAAAACAAAAAATCAAAAGTCATTTTTGCTCATGGTTTAACTGAATCATCGAAGGTCAGCAGCAAGACATTGGTCAATAAAGTGAGATTAAATGCATAAAAAATATTTGTTTTATTTAACATATTTAATTATTGGAAGGGTATTCAGATTTTGCATTTGACTGATTTTATTCATTTTGAGGAGTACTGAATCTTTTTTGTACAAGTGAGATGAGTAAATGCACACATTTAGTCTAGAACTACAATAACCCTCATGTTCACACACAACGCCTCTGAAATTATTATTGATTCCTCTCAACATGGGGACAGACAGGAGAGCTGTCAGACAAATAAATGGGAAAAAGTAACTTGCTTTACTTTTTTGAAAAAGTAACAGATATTTTGTTGTACATTTTAAAAGTAATGCATTACTTTACTAGTTACTTGAAAAAGTTATCTGATTACTTAACTCAAGTTATTTGTAATGCGTTACCCCAACACTGTTTAGAAGTGTAAATTAGGATGTTTCAGCATGTGAAAGCAACATCATTTCTCAAAAATGGTATCAAGAGGATCTTAAAACACGGATCACTGATTAGACAAAACTAAAATTTAATCCAAAGGGAAAAAAAAATCTCACAATCAATGCAACACCAATGTAACCGTCAACCAATAAATTATACATAATTATATATAATTACTTAATATATAATTCACTTCTATAATCTCACCATGGGCACATTTCAACAGCCTCTTCTTCGTCTGAACTTTGACCTTGAGAGTACTTTCCCACTACATTTGGTTTTTTCAAAATACAAGCCTTTACCATTGACACCACTTGACATGAAATAAAGGCACAAACAGACTTTCAAATATTATTTATTGAAATTATGAACTACATATTTTGTTTAGCACCATGGTTTGTACACACTTCTCTGCTTAAAAAAAATCCAGAAACCTTATATAAAATATCAATTTATAACTATACATTAAATAATATACAATTATTTATGATATGATATTTTTTTATATATAATATATTTCCCTTATATTTGGGGTTTCTGTCAAGGGACATGTTTGCTTCCAGATGTGAATGACCTCAAACTGAACTCGTTGTGGTTGTGGACTGCCAGCTGAATTGAATTGAATGCACACACACTCAAACAAACAATTCACCAGCAACATGTTGGCATTACAAGATGGACAGGTGGATGCATTAGCACAAACCCCTTGTAGGTGACAGAATGATTTGCCCTATTTCACTCAATCAGACAGTTGGGACAGATACGGGTAGATAAGCTGAATTCAAATCATTCATGCATTGTGGAGCAGCCCGCAGCACATTCGCTTGAACTCTAAACCCTTCAACAAAGAGAGGATGCATCCCCTTGATCCTGTGACAGGCTTCATACGTAACAAAGAAACCCATCGCAGCAAACTGATCCTCAAACCCCATTCCCTTCATCTGTTTGTTTATTCTTAAAAATGAAATATTGCAATGTTTGTTTGCTACAGTGGTCCTCTAACCGATCTAGTGTTTACATCCAAGGCTATAGAGAATCATCTGGTGTGTTAGAAAGCACTTGATATATCTAAGTCTCTTTCCAGACGGATAAGATCTTGTGTCCAGAAGCAGCGCTGGTCCGGCTGAATGACTGCAACTGCCCCTGTGACTGATCTACAGCCTCTGAGTCAGCCCGTATCCCTCGGCCACGGCCTGTAGAACCTCACTAATAAATGACACTGGAGGACAATGTCCTATTTCTACTGTGGACTCATCTGTCATAGCATGGTGTGAACAGCCCAGAGGCATCGCTTAAACTGCTAACAGTCTTCAGATGACTAACATTAACAGGCTTGAGTAATGTTTGACACTGTCTGTCTTATAACATTCATAATCTTAGGCAAAGGTTTCAGACAGCCTGCCAGACCAGTTTCTCAAGCTCTAACCTGATTGGCTGGCTGTTCACAATTTCCGGGAGTCAGGGTTTACAGTTTCAGTCTGCCAGGTAGTTACAAGACTACCATAAGTGCTCCTGGGAAAGAAAGTGTCAAATTGAATTTGCCAAAGGCAGGTTTGAGGTATAAAATCTTGAAAATATATTCAGTACTTTGTTTGAGACACTTAACCCCGTTTTCACAGAAAAAAGCTTGAGCCTAGTCCCAGATTAAAATGCATGTTTTAACTGTTTTAACTGAAAGCAACTTGCACGGACATATTTTAAAATAGCACTCCTGTATATTCCACTGAGGTTATGTATGATTTCTATGTAAGCCTGTTTGAAAACTGTGAATAGTTAATTGTGAGATTAAGTCTAAAATAAGAAATTATGTCAAACTGTGACAGTCACATATAAAGTCAAATTTAAAGGGGTGGTTGATTGTGATTTCACTTTTTTAACTTTAGTTAGTGTGTAATGTTGCTGTTTGAGCATAAACAACATCTGCAAAGCTGGTCAAAGTTCAAAGCAAAGGGAGATATTTTATTTTACAGAAATTGCTTTTTAAGGACTACAACAAACGGCTGGTAGGGACAACAACAGGCGTGTTCACGGGTTAGTGACATCACTAACCCCAAAATGTACATAAGCCCTGCCCCCGGGAACACGCAACAAAGGGGGTGAGCCATGTTGAGGAAGAGTTGTTGTAGTAGAGCACATTTAAGAGTCTGCTCAAGCTGTCGCATTTGTCTTTTCACATTTATTGCAATACAGTACGTAACACAAATGCAATAGCATGTCATAAAAGCAAGATGATAACATGAGTTGTAACCGTAATTAAACTAAACTATACCTGTTTTATCTTCATGCAGCATATGTTCTCTGGCTCTGTAGGCATCTTACAACAGTTCCCACACGAGCGATTTATAGATTATCATGACAGAATATGCTAATCAATGACTTGAAGAATCCACATCAGCTCCATAAATTCATCAACTAACCATTCAGAAACGTCCTATCCTCTTTTTCTTGAGTCTCTCCATCATTGTCCGACTCCGGTTTTAACATAAAAAGCTGAACAGTTTCTGACATTTTCAGTGCGTATCTGTGTGAGGTAATCGGAGCTGCTAACACAAGCTCTTGAAGCTCCGCCCTCTTCTTGAAAGGGGTCCAGGAGCAGCAGCTCATTTGCATTTAAAGAGACACATACAAAAATGGCGTGTTTTTGCTCACCCTCAAAAGTGCTATAAAAATTGTCTGCTGGGTATTTTGAGCTGAAATGTCACATACACACTCTGGGGACATCAGAGACTTATTATACATCTTGTAAAAAGTAGTAAGTCACACTGTGAGAATTTAAGTCAAATTGTGAGGCATAAAGTCAAATAGTGAGATATGAAGGCAAATTGTGAGATAAAATGTCAAATTATGAGACATAATTCCAATTTATGAGATATAATGCCAAGTTGTGAGACATAAAATACTACTGTGAAATATAAAGTTACATTGTGAGATATAATGTCAAATGTTGAGTCTCTAAAATATAGTGCCTTGTACACCTGAATCATTCTTAAGTGCTTTGGATAGAAGTCCAGTATAAACTCAAAAAATGGTAAGAATCCTGCACACTACTCAAGCTTTTATCATCACAAAATGTTATTTGACAAGCCTGAATTCCTTTACACTGCAAAGTGGCAAAAGCTAGCAGTCTAAAGTCCAGCTATGCAGGACTACTGAAACTATCAAGATTTCAGCCGCTATCCTCATTATATCCATGCTACACAGGCACTACATCTAATTTGGTGTATTAACTGCTTAATTAGGCTTCGGATTGTATTAACGGAGTGCCAAGAAAGACATCTTGAGATTTAATATCAATTTGTAGGTTAATCAGGTCAGCATGCGTCACCTGCCAAAACTCACAGAGCCTTTGAAACACTGTTTTAATTACCAAAAATCCTGCAACCTGCTCTTTTTATCATTTACCCGCACACTTTATTATAAGGTTCTCAATATAGCTTTTTTTCTGACAGTTGTTTTAATAATCTTTCAGAGTCTGTAGAAAAGTTTAATGAGCTGGATTTAAATTACAGTAATGTGATTTTTATTGAGGCTGCATTAGTAGATTAAATGGGTGTAATAATTCATATTTTCCAGTTCCTCGGGGGTGAAACCCTGGTGAATAAGTTCTCAACTTTTTTCTGCATCCGCACGACTGCTTAACATTGACAAACCTTATTAATATTAAAATGCAAAATTCACTCCGGGTTACACTGGAAACGGGACAAGTGAAGCCCAGGGGAAAGCCTGCTGAATGATGGTTAAATTAAATAATGACAGCTAGGAAGACGAAAAACAGCTTAATTTCACCTTCAATTCACCTTACTACAAATTACAGCTAATGTCAAAGTATGGGGAATATAAACCTAGGAAAATGTATGTATTTATATAGGAAAATAAGTAAATTGTTACAAAACTTAGGTATAAGGTTTAGCTCAAATAATAGTTAAAGTATCCAAATGAAACACTATTACAGATAATATAACAAAATGCTGAAAATTGTTTCGCTAGATTAAACTATTCTGGATATGAAACATTCTTCTGAATGGTTTACTGCAAATGTTAATATGCAGCTAAATTAGACTTGAAAATGGGATAGTGCATTACTGTAGAAATAAAATAATTCTCATTTATGTTAATTTGAAATGCAAATCATATTCCCCAATTAACTTGTCCCTTGACATGACACAGCTTACCCCTAATGTGAGGGCTAGTTTTCTGAAAAGTCATATTTCTCATTTCTAATTTCACTTGATAGCAGATACCCTGGAATATAATTAGGCATATTCGTTTTACCTCCACCTCAAGTACAAAGCACCACAGCTTCAATATCAGCACACATTGGTGTGAACTCTCTCAATCCATAATTCTTAACGGTTTCTCTCATTTGCACGAGAGAAAATTGACACAAAACAAAAACATTGCTCATTTTCAACATCAGAAATAGAACCAGCAGTGTGATACTTCTCACCTGGCTTCCTTTCTCTCACACAAACACCCCTTTTCTTCTCTCTCTCTCTCTCTCTCTCTCTCTCTCTCTCTCTCTCTCTCTCTCTCTCTCTCTCTCTCTCTCTCTCTCTCTCTCTCTCTCAATACCTGTTTCTCTGGTGAAAAATGTTATTTACATGGTGAGGGGTAGCGTTGTGAATGCTTAGAGTGAGGCACCTGGTCGTTCGCAGGCAGAGACAGAGTGCCTGCAGATAGAAATCTAACAGCACTATCTATCTGGGTTATTAAACCTGCCCCTCAGGATTCTTCTGAACAGAGGACTGGCTATTATGTAGGCCAGAGAGAGACAATACGGAAAGGCCACGTCACAGAGACTGCGCCTACGTAGGACGACAGTGGAATTAACCGAGTTTTACACATTAAACTCAAGCGGTAGCAAAGCATCGGGCGTCTGCTGAACAACAGCCGCTGATGGCCGTTTCACAGTCCATCAAAGCAAAAGTCGCACAATGACAGCTAAATAAATAATGCGCCAGGGAAAAACAGCACGGGTGCAAAGATCCCACCAGAAGCGAGGAGAAAGAAACAATTATGCAATGCCATGATAAAATATGCACTAGTGCATTTTACCATAAATAATTGTTTTGTTCTACAGGGAAGCAATTTCGACACAGGAAAGGGAATGAAGCAGGAAAGCGTGATATTGGAAATTCCGCTGTAAATATTAGCACATGAGAATGCTGTTTGCCAGACTCCAGAGACGACAAAGCGAGGCAGGAGACGAAGAGGATGGAGTAATTGATCAGGCTGCAGCCCTTGTACTGCCTGTTTTGAATGTTCAAAGAAACGCTGCTCTGGCTGATAAATTAAATGCGATGGAGGATGCGTTTCGGGGGGAAAAGTACACCGTTGCCTATTCCGTCCCCCAGGCGGGAGGAAGGAGTGCATTGTTGGTTTACATAAGGAAACTGAGCAAATTTGAGTAGCTCTCTAGCGATTTAAATAATTCTTGTTGTTTACATTAGTTATTAAATTAGCAGAATAAAAATCTCATTACGTAACATCTTGCCGACTGCTCGCGCTAAGATCCCTGCGTTCGTTTCCTTGCAATGGAAGTGACTCACAAAGCAATACAAGAAGACTTAACTTGTCTGAAACGCAATTACAGATGTGTGGGTTAATACAATAAGGTGGAGATTACAGGATAGTGTGTGTGTGTGTGTGTGTGTGTGTGTGTGTGTGTGTGTGTGTGTGTGTGTGTGTGTGTGTGTGTGTGTGTGTGTGTGTGTGTGTGTGTGTGTGTGTGTGTGTGTGTGTGTGTGTGTGTGTGTGTGTGTGTGTGTGTGTGTGTGTGTGTGTGTGTGTGTGTGTGTGTGTGTGTGTGTGTGTGTCACAGCCTCATTTCTCTCTCACACACTTAGACAGTCAAGTCATTAGGACCAATGTTAGTCCGCAGCATTTAATTAATGCTTAAAAATGAGGTCAGCTTCAGAAGGACAAACATATTCTAATGGAGTCTGAATTCATATGGAAGAACCTACCAGCGTTCATCTTCTAAACTGCTTATGTAGCCGGTTTGCGTTAGGCTTCTGATGGCCTGTTGAGGCCCAGAAGATCCTTTACTCTGCGAAAATCAGTCTGGACAGGTGGATCTCCGGGGCCTGTGTTTGAGAGAGATGGGTCAGTTGGGTGATGTGTGCTTGACCTCGGCTCTATGCTGGTTCTGACACGGTACACCTGCCCGGGCCGATCTGCATCACGTGTCAGCTGGCGACAAGCACTGGTCACCCGCTCTCGGCGCCACGGAGCACCGATGCAGAAACATTGCGGGAACACATTCACCTCTGGGATCTCAGAATGAGCCGCTGATAAAATGTTAGAGCTCTGAAATATTTACACACGCTATGCGTGTGTATAATCCAGGATGTCTTCTACTGTTTACTGACGGCGCACAATCTCATCTCTAGAGTCTTTTAGCACACATGGCACTAAAGGTCATCGGATGTCAACGGCGGAGCAGAACGGACTCAGATATCATGTGAAATTACTCGTCATTTTCATAAAACCACTCAAAGATTTCATCAAATGTGTATGGCTGTTGATAAAGTAAGAATGCATGCGTTACGTGGAACGGGACAGGCTTTCAAAACGATTACGAGCAATGGAAATGACGTGGACGCTAATGGCAGCTGCTATTCTTGGATGGTAATCGCTGGCAAATGACTACAGGAAGCATGCAGACAGGCAAGATTTCCCTTTAGCTCTCAATTTTACTTATTTCCCTCTCCACGAGCGTCACACGAGAGCCCAGACAATTTATATGCTGAGTGGAGTTTGAAATTCTTTTTCATCAGGACAAAAATGACAGTTTGCACTCTTCACGCATTCTTGCTCCTGCGTGCGCTGACGGCTGCGGCGTAAAACAGCCTGGCGTCTGTGTGAAAATTAAAGGGAGTAATGTTATTTTTCTCCTGTCATCTCCTTCTAGCGTTTCTGCTCTGTTTTTTCTACATCACATGCGTTTTAAATATTGATAAAATTAATGCAACAGCTCATGCCATCATCCTGAAGCAAGAGTGTCACAACAGGGCAAATGTACAGTGTTAAAGAGCTGAACGCTGTTGGTTATAAATTATAAGGCATCTGATTAATATTCAGGTGCCATCTAGGGAATCTAATCCTATACTATTCATTTTCAGTGCCACTGCATGAGTTCCCATAACTCATGGCAAAAATGAATCAATAAATCATGACTCATGGCAGCTATATGGAGGCCAAATATTGTGCAGCCACTAGGAAGCTTTTCAGGAGGTTATTTGCCACAGACGGATCAAATAGTACCATATGTTCAATGGCGACATGACTGCGGTACCACCCACAACATTTCAAAGGTCTCAAGCTGAAGTCAACAATGATATAACTTGGGTACGACCTGTCACAATAATCGTATTATGAGTGTGTCAGTTCCTGCCATGCACAATTCAAAATTTGCATCAACAGACACAACATGGAAAACAGGATTTTCAGCGCTACTTTGAAATAAAAGAGAGATATACACAAACGGACAGCTCCCTTTCCAGCATATCCAGAACATATATGAAAAATAAACAGCAAAATCGTGTCATTCTGTAATCTACATTATGATCAACAAACGCTGTGGCACATGGCAATTAAACTAAGATTCAAAGTCGCACATTGAAATAATTTGACAATGATATAATCGAATTTGATATAATAATCATTCAAAATGCTACAATCAAATTTAGTGTTCTCTACATAATATAACAAAATGAATGCATTTTGAGATTGAATAAAGATCAAATTTAACAGTACATAATACATTAAACATTTATTTGTTTTACAATTAGAATTTAATTTTAGTTGAGTGCTAGAAAATGGTAACATAAATGTCAAAATAGTTGAAATCATCATGTTGCTACAATTAAATATATCAACCAAAAATTTTATTTTTGTCCAAAACCAATAGTACCAATATTCCAATACACCCTGTAAAATTTAGTAAATATTGAGTCTCATTCAGTGAAATTAATCTGAAATACTATTAAAACGTCTTTGTCTAAAGAAACAACGACCAAATAAAAAGCGAATTAAGATCATTGTTCTATCGCATTGTTGCATTAGCAAAATTATGACAAATATATGGTTTAAATTTACTATGAAGGCCCATAGAGACTAGCCATGACAGAGGTCATTTACATGAAAAAAGATATAGCATGTTTTATTCTAAAAGTCACAGAAAGGGTGAAAAAAAAGTCACTTAAAATAAAAGATATTTGAATTTTCCGTTACAAAACCCCTTGTCTAACATGTCCAAGCGCACTTATAAAATCTGGTCCAATTCAGCTCTCCATCAGCCACCTGGGGGATACAATTCTGACACCATTCTATGTTTCTCATGTTAAATGTCAGAGTCCATTTGTCTTTCAAGGTCGCCTTTTTGAGATCTTACTGGAAACAAGAGAGCCGGGGAGCCTGCAGCACTAGGAAGTAGCTCTCCTGCAGCTCCAAACTGCCGTGTCACCCCATTACTGTTAATACATACTCTGCCGTTTGAAAAGAGGACATTTGGAAAACTGCACACTGCTGTGATAACTGGGGAGATGACAGGTCTTTTTCTCCCTCAGCCTCACCTGCCACTACCTGTCCCCGCCATCTCCACTCAGTCAGCCAAATGTCACGAAACAGAACCTGAAATATCAAACTGGCATCCGATCCACTGCTGAAATGACGGGGCGGAAGGAAGGAGCTTCTGAGATGTTGTCCTCTGAGGTGGAGCGAACATCATGCAGTCCTGCTCTCCTGGACTCGCACCATTCCAGATGACAGCTAACCTTCAGAGACTCAACAGGGACGGATTACAGCTTCATATGTTTGTCACAAGATATCATGCGCTAGTTTGACACTAATCTCACCTGTTTCACTGCTGCCACATCACATCATACTTAGAAAAAAAGTACTTTTTTTACATGCTACCATAGAAAAAAAGTACTTTTTTTTACATGCTACCATAGAGTGCAATGTAAATGCCATGCTAATGCCATCCTAATTCTCTTTTTGTAAGCCTTCAATGTCATCATTTATATTAAAATACGATTTTATTAATGTTTTGGGCATGTTCCATGGTAAAACCATGGCATTCTTATATCTACCTTGGAGTATGTAAATTTCATGGTAGATCAATATGGAAAAATCCCCATGGTACATATCAAAGTACCATGATATTACCATGTTTTGAAGATGTACTATGGTAAATCCATGCTTTTTTTGTATGTAAAGTGGTAATACCATAGTTTTCATTTAAGTGCTTATATATCAACCCATTCTCACTCCCAAGGAGTCAAAATCTGAAGCATGGTCAAGTGCCACAATGAAGATGCTAAATGTATCCCTAGGTGTCATTTTTCGACGTGCAGGTGCTCCATTGATTTCAATGAGAAACCTTTGGTGTCATACACAGGCATGTTGGGCATGGGAATGTTATCGCCATGATGAAATTATATTGGGTTATGATTTTGCGATTATGACATGTTGGAGTGTGATTCTCAATTTAATCAGACAGCATACTTTTATTAACATTTATTTACATCTATTTAGACACGTTTGAACATGTAACCCAACCCCATCCCATCCCTGAACCGACCCATTTGTGTATTATATGATATAAAATAAAGGATATAACAGGCAGATATGACTGCATGCACAATTTATTCAAAAAGTACAAATATTCCAAGTGTTCAGAGGCCAAGTGATTGATTTGTGTGAAGAAAATCCCCAAAAGCGATCAGCGTCTCCATCTGCCGAAGATCATGCACACATTCAAATTTCAAAAATTGCCGCCCGCAGAAACGTTACGTCAGATTATGTAGTGAAATTTAATTGGCTGTCGTATGTCTCGTGACCAATTGCGTCATTGCGTCAGCTTTGATTGTAAAATGTCATCGGCTCTTGTGTGTCTCGTGATCGATTGTGTCATGCTAAAGAGTCAGGTGTATCATTTGAATGAGATATGACTGTGTGCTTTTACGGAGCGGCGGGATCATCATTTCAGCGATTAAAACATTAAGATCAACTCTGTTCTTTACATGAAGATATCCGTATATGAATTCAGAAGACTTTTATACAGTTTTTGGTCAGTTTGTGCAATTAATACCAGTGAGTGACTGTACTTTTATTTGCCTGTTATGTGTTTTATATTGTTTAGAAGTGGGTAGGTTCAGGGTGGGAGTTGGGTTAGTTGCTCCAAAATATAAAAGTAGCCTATAAATATTCATAAAATCATGTCTGCTTTTACAAATGCAAAGAATTAAATGCACCTTGATCTGACGCATTGGCAAACAGCTGAAATCAATGGAGCACCTGCGCGTCAATATAGTGGCACCTAGGGGTACCTTTAGCGTCTTCATTGTGACGCGGAAGGCACTTGACCATGCTTCAGATTTTGACACCTTGGGAGTGAGAATATATATAGGGTACAACGGGGCTTAAGAAAAATTTGCTTTTTCCTACTCCAATAGTGTATGACTGCAGAAAAACGGATGGGAAGATTTTGTGTGATAATAAATAATAAAAGTGGTTTATTTGGTCTAAAAATTTGACACATTTATGGAGGTAGCAAGGTGGGCTTTTTACCCCACACACGAAGTAAAATATGCTAAAGTATTTGTATAAATAATTGAGCCTAAGTTAATATTTGTACAAAGCAATCCCTTTAGCAAAGTTATTATTAATGTATTATTTTCTAAATAGAGCATCCAGAGCAAATCCCTGTAAATGGTAATCAAGGCTATATTTCTTTTTTTAAATGTTAATATTTTATAATACAGAAACAATTTAATATAGATTAACAGTAGAAACAATAAATTATATTTTATTATAATATTATTAATATCCTATTTTTACATATGATGGTTTCATTATAAATATGGTGATTATCTGTGCACACCCAACTTAATATAATATTTACCATCTGAATCTAACCATATCATGTCAACAAATGGAAGAGTCAGGCAGCTGTTTATTATCATGTTAAATATTGTGCCTTTCGGGCATTTTTTACCCCAAGTACCATACTTTGACATATTATTGAAAAACTGTTGCTTTAATAACCTTGAACAAATCATTAAGACCTTTGTGTCAAAATATATTCCATAATTTTAGCGATTCTAATTTGCATTTTAAAAAACATCAAATATTAGATCAAACTAGCACAGAATCAACTTTGCATTACTGCCCGCGATCGCCTCAAGGATCAGCTGAATTTCCACGTGCATCTTAAAAAGCAGATGTTTTGGAAAGTGCTGTGGCAAGTTTTTGTGCCATGGTTTAGAGAGGAAAATCAAATCAAAGGCGCCCTTTTCCCGGGTGCTCCTTTAGCCCCGTTGTCCCCTTCCATACAATATACCATATCTGCAAAGCCATTCATATCCTATTTTACAAATAGTTATGCAAACCATTATGTAATACTTCTGAAAGAGAATGTTGTGCTAGGAGTTCAACCTCAGAGGCAAATGCAATACATTTATTCTAGTCAGTGCGAATCCACTCCTAAAAAAATATATCTGAGCGCTTCACCGGGAAGGCTGGATTTAAAATTCAGAGTGAGCCATGCACCATCCCGAAGGTGTTTAATAAAAATGATTCTGCTTTATACACAGTGTAGTTTAATAAAGTACAATAATTTACTGTTTCTGCAGTTATCTGCACACAGTGCACAAGTTCTGTGGTGCAAGGTCATGTTTTGTGAGTGCATTTGCACAGCTTTCAAATCATCATGGTCAGCATCACAACACACACAGATATGAGTGAGCAGCACGTTTTTTCCTGAAACTGCCACGTTAACCTAAGCCCAACGAGCTGTCAACATGTGGCAGCCAGGCAATCCTATTCAATTTTCTAAGCCTTGTAACTTTAACTTTGAAAAGTTTACTTGCTCTCCAGGGTCACATATAACAAGGCTCGTCTCCGACCTAATATGGAATAACAAGATGGCAACGAATCAATGTGGTGTTAAAAATCATTAATAATAATCACAGGGTTTATTGGCATTTGTAAGATGGGGCAAATCCCAAGTGCGTTATTTCGACGACTAGAATCGTTTTAAATTCATGGTGTAGATGGATTTATCATGACCCTAAATGACAAGATCTGCAAGAATATGATATGAATGTTCTGGAAAAGTCTGGACACAAATTCACTTGTTTGAGTTTGATTTTATTTACTCTTGCAAAATATTTGTATACATTTAAGAAAATAATATTATATTAATATTGAAAAAATGATATATACACACACACACATACACACAAACAAACATATACACGCTGTTTCCTTTGTAGAACAGACTTTTTTTAAATAGAGAAGACCCTTTGGCTATTTGTTAATCAACCTCTTTATCTCACACCTAACAAGAGTGTCCAGAGCAAATCCCTGTGAATGGTAATCAAGGCTATTTTGCCATTGTTGAGATGCCTTTTTCCCTCCAGTTGTTTACTAATGAATTCCTAAAGTGCTGCAGCAAAGTTGATTAGAATGGATTAGCTGACCTCTCCTCATCTCCATTTGCATTCAGAGAGGAAAGACCAAGTGCTCACCCGGCCATACCGGCAGCCAACCTTAAAATATCTCAATCTCCCTAATGGGATTGCCACAGATCCGATGGAATTTCCCCGGCTGGTCCTTCATGCCTCATCCGGTCCGGTACCGTGCACAGGTTTAAGACCACGGACGCAAAAGAGCCACGTCTGGAAGGATTGAACCAAGAGCTGTGGGACTTCTTCAGAACATGACCCTTTGGGCGCATTTTCCAATCATTTTGGTCAGCTAATTAAGGAGTAATGTTCCAGCTGATTAGTTTCCATTGTGTAATTACCATGCAGTCTGTTGTGGGATGTTTTCGTATGACTGCCAGCCGCTCGAGACTCACCACAAAGAGAGGAAGGAGGAAGGTGATGGTGGCCTTAGAGAGAAAAGAAGTGTCCCTCACAAATACTCAAAGATCTGGGAAGAAACTAGACGATAATTTAAATAGTACTGACACCTGCATTTCATTGTTCTGTTACCAGTGTTTAAAACATTGGCTCGCTAAACTACAGACAGTACTTCTACTTCTAAAGCTAAAGGTTACCCCAAAATGAAAATTCTGTCATCATTTACTCCAAAAAGGTGGAACAGAAGCAAATCATAAGTTCATATCATAAGTTCTCCAAACCGATCCGTGGACTATAATAAAGTATACTATTATAAGTCTTCTGAAACTATACAGCTTGTATAAGGAGCAGATCGAAATGTACTCACAGAAAACCAGGCACATTCATGAGAGTTTGTAAGAAAAGTAGCAATTTCTTCCTTAGTGTTCCACAGTCAAAGAAGTTTGGAACGGCAAGAAGGTGAAATGATGACTTTTAAAAAAAATTCCACAACACTTTTATTTAAACACTGTTGGGGAATAACTAATTGGCTAAATGTAACTGTTTTTAATATCAATATGTACTGTGCAAACGGCTTTATTGCGGGACAATCTACATTCTCATATGTGGTGTTGGATTCTTTTAAGCCGGATTCATTCTAGTGTATAGTTCACACATGAACAAATAAAAAATTTATAAAAAAGATATTATTCACCGACTAAATTCTCAGCTCTTCTTTGTCATAGCAACATGTTTAGTTCAATAAACATTTAAAGGAAAACATAAAATGAATGCTTGCTGTTAATTTTATTTCTATCAATTGTTCCTTCATTCAAAACCATCTATGTATTTGTTCCTGAAAAACATAGATCAGATTACATTTTTAAGAAAGATCTTGACTTCTTAAGTAGCTTTAGTGTAGTTACCTACTGTTTGATAGTTGCTTGTATTACTTTTGTTGAACTTTAAATTATGAGTAGCTTGTAGTTTCTCCAACACTGGTAGGGACAAATCTTTGAAAACTACATTTCTCCGGACTAGAAGAACCGAATGCCACAAGTCAGCAAAACTGCTCCCTCTAAAGGAAAATCAAGGCAATACTTCACTAATACATTATGGAGTTGGAGCACAAAAATGTCTGAAACACAGTTTAATCACGGGAGGCTATTCAAGGGACCACTTTTCCCACAATACTTTCCATTTATCAGATGGAAAACGATTGTTGCAGAGAAAAGACTAGAAAATTGCTTTTTTTTCGCCTCACACAAAATACGGTCCATTCAATTGTCCAAATGGTGCTTTAATAGAGGTACTTGTAACGCAATAACAGAATAATCAACGTACTTCACATTCAATATCACACAACGATTTTACAGTCGGATTCCGCATCTTCAATCTCTTCAGCCAGGCCAGTTTATCTTTACAATAACACTTAGTATTTATAAACTCTGTAAGCCATGCACAACTAATAACCCATTTCCTCGGATGTTTGTCACGCACCGATGGCTCAGTTATATTGGAACTGGCTTGAGAATTGGTGGCGGTGGAATCGGACATATGAGCCTCAGCTGCTTGGCTCCCATTTGTTGGATTTGCGGTGGCTAGGATGATGATAGAAAATGAAATAATGCAAAAATCCATCTTCCCCCCGCATCGTTGAGCAAGCAAACTGAATTTTGCTTAATCTACAAAGGGCTCACAGTCAAAAGCATGCTATTTTCAGAGAGCAGGGAAAGAAATCTTACCTGACAGTCTACAAAACTCACGCTACAAACAGATTGCCACCCGTATCAAAAATGAGTTTCCTGGTGTGATTAAGGAAATAGCAAGCCTGCTTTCATAGTGAGGAATTTGCTTACCCTTGTGTTTCATTTTAAAACCTGCATTCAAAGTGCAATGCGCTTTTCGAGCACCCCTGCGGGAGAGCATTTGTGTAATGATGACGCTTTCGTGAGATGCAACAAGCGCCAGCCAATCTGTGTCTGGAGCCAATTAACACTTGAATCAAACCGGGGTGGCTTCATTTGCAGTTTTAGAATAACTGACAAACATGTTTAAACAAGCGTCGAATCAACTACAATGGTGCCACAGGCCCGAATTCACAAGCAAAACAAACCGAAGGAACAACAAGCTTTCCCCCCACCGTTACTCTTCCTGTTTGTTCCAGGTTCCAACATCATAATGTAGAGGATCTAATAGAGGCCTCCTGAAAGAAGCAGTAGGAAGTGTCACAGATTGCTTTGATTGCGAGAAAACTCGACTTGAAGCACTGAAGCAATATGAGGCACTGCAGAAACACATAATGCCATGCCATTTCTTCCCAGCTGGTGGGCAATCTGGGCAAATCTCTCACCGCGAATCGGGAATGACACGAAGACGGCTGCATACCGCAGCAGTGTTTTGTCAAAACATGACCCGTCTTCACAGAAGCAGAATTCATTTGCTGAAGTGCTTGGAAAGGGACAAAAACACAGAGATATGATAAGAAAAGATTGTTTCATCTCTAGTGACTTCTCTGTATTTTTAGATCTCACTTGTACTAATCTTCAAATAAGTGATATAACCAAGCAGGGTCATTATATATTTTATACACCTGTGGCCAGTGATTGTAACACCAGAATTCAATGATTTGGAGGGGTGTCCCAATACTTTTGGCAATACAATGTATATATAAAATACACTCTTAAAAATCCAAAAGGGGGGTTTCACAGCAAAGCGAAAGAAGAACCATTTTGCATTCCTTAAAGGGGCACTTCAGTGCTGGGAAGATGAATGTGTATTTAAACTGTGTCATGTATGTAGTAGAAATGTGAAATTATTTTTGAATTTGGTGCCTTTTAGACTGAGAAAATGTATTTTTGTCTCATGTGGATGAAAGACAACAACTCCCAGAATGCACTTGCTTCGCTGCCCTACGAGGCCACTCCCTACACCGACCCCAACATCGTTTTGATCTTCATAATGATACAATAATTTAGTTCAGTTAGAGAATAAACACTACAATTAAAAACTGAACGTGTATTTTCAATAAAGTGTGAGTGACCCGAACGAAAGTCACAGGACAAACGCAGCAGGAGTCAGGTTTCATCCAGCACGAGACGAAGTAAGATATGAGCAGAGCTGAAATAAATGCGACAGTCATTCTCAGCCCGTGTTCAGTCTGGCGCGTTTTCTGATCGGATATGGAAGCTAAACTTTCATAGGAATTCATTGAAAAGTTGAAACACTCACTTTGCTCTGCACCACTCCGTTTATGAATGGCCGAGCCGAGCGCATTTACATTCTGTGCGTGAGATCTCTCCCCTGTGGGCGAGTTGAAAACATGCGGAACAGCTCCCTCCACTGGCTACAGTTTTTAGCCTCTGGCCAAAAAATCTTCCGATGACGCAAAATTACGATATTTGCGTCATCGGAGGATTTTTTCCAGAAATAAAATGCATAATTCTCTCGTCTCAGGGGGACAGGAGGGGGGAAAGTACCATAATTAAAATATACTACCGTGTTTCTACTGATACAAAGCTTAATGCTAAATCACTGAAGTGACCCTTTAAAGACCATTTTGATAATTTTTCCACTATAAAAAAGTTGCTACCTTAAATTAAGTACAATCCCCTTTTAAGTAATTTAAACTTAAACTTAAGTTTAAATAAACTTAAACTTAAACCAGTCACTCCAGAAAAACGCGATTATGCGATCGCGTGATTTAACGCATAATCAGCAAAAGTCCGCATATTCATGCGGGGGCCGCATTTTTCCAAATACACCGCACTTTCGCCGCATAAATTGCCTATTTCCACGTGCAAAATATGCGGGGCTATCATGATTTCATAATCCCCGCATTTTCGTTGCAAAAAAAGTCATATATATTAGCAGAAAGTTGAAAAATTTTAGTTTACTTCACACAAGAGCCGCCATTTCCGCCTATTGCCATGGGAACGTTTTGAAGTGACGTGATTACCCGACGCGAACGTCATCGAAAAGCTTCAAACCCCGTGGAGAAACCATAGATACCGGTGAAACCATGATGAAGCACAAACTCCCATTGGCCAACAAAAATAACAGCAAAAGAGCAAAGCAGTTTCCCTGTGTGCTGACTGATTTCAAAACACAGCATCATGAAGCTTTGAAGCGTTATGAATCAATGAGTCGATTCAGCGGTTTGAAGCGTTATGAATCAATGAGTTGATTCAGCGGTTTGAAGCGTTATGAATCAATGAGTCGATTCAGCGGGTTGGATCGCCAAAGTCACGTATTTCAGCAGTTTGACACGCGATCCGAATCATGAATCGACTCGATGATTCATAGCATCAAGATGCTGTGTTTTGAAATCAGTCATCACTATATAAGTCGTTATTTAGTTTTTTTTGCACACAATAACTATTATCGTCGCTTCATAAAGTTATTGTAGAACCACTGTAGTGAGATGGACTTTGTAACGACGTCTTTAGTAGGCTACCTTTTATGGGTCTTGAGAGTGTACATTGTGCCAATGGAGGCCTTTCTGAGCCATCGGAATTCAACTAAAATATCTTAATTTCTGTCCAACAACATAAAGGGAAGTCATTAATGACAGAATTTTCATTTTTAGGTGAACTAACCCTTTAAGAGATTGCACTTTGTGCATTGGAAGCACTCAAATGTCTGTTTTGTATAGCGACATCTGTAAAACAGGAAGTTATTTATTAATTTTTTCAGAAGTTGTAGCATATTCCTTTTGTAAAGCTACAGAACTTGATTGACTAAATGTTTTGTAAATTTGAGCCATTATTAAGGTCTTCAATAAAACAAGATGAGAACTTAAATATTCCAGCACTTTCTGTGATGTAGTGCTTTTTTTCTCTTTCTCATCAAACCGCAGTTTTTGCAAGTTCCTGCAATTTTATCGCATAAAATTGCATAAATATCCCGCATTTTTCATCGCATTTTTTAAGAAAACGTGCCGCATAATCAAGGATTTTTGCCCGCAACAATCACAAAAAAAGCCGCATTTTTCTGGAAGGACTGTTAAACTAACCAAAAATTAAAATTCTGTCATTAATTACTTACCCTCATGTCGTTCGACACTCGTAAGACCTTTGTTCATCTTCGGAACACACATTAAGATATTTTTGTCGAAATCCGATGGTTCAGAAAGGCCTCCATTGGCAGCAATGTAATTTGCACTCACAAGACCCATAAAAGGTACTAAAGACATCGTTACAAAGTCCATCTCACTACAGTGGTTATACAAAAATTTTATGAAGCGACGAGAATATTTTTTGTGCGAAAAAAACCCCGACTTTATTCAACAGGTGCTTGTCTTCCGTCTAGGCCCCACGATGCATGCGTGAGAATATGACGTAGAGCCGGCGTTCGGGCATCCAGGAAATGCACACTTTAACCCCATTTTGAGCACTACGCCAAGACCTAAAGCACGATCAATGTAGAATTCAACAGCTTAGATATGGTGCGTCTTCCTCTGCTTGTAAACAAAGCTCCTTGCTTCCGGGTCATGTGTCAGAACGCCGGCTCTATTCTCGCGCATGTATTGCGGTGCTTCGTGAGTTCACGTCTGAGTCCTAGACGGAAGATCAAGCACCTGTTGAGTAAAGTTTTTTTTTTTTTGCGCACAAAAACTATTCTCGTCGCTTCATAAAATTATTGTAGAACCACTGTAGTGAGATGGACTTTGTAACGACATCTTTAGTACCTTTTAGGGGTCTTCTGAGTGCAAATTACATTGCTGCCAATGGAGGCCTTTCTGAGCCATCGGATTTCAACAAAAATATCTTCATTTGGGTCTTGCGGGTGTCGAACGACATGAGGGTAAGTAATTAATGACAGAATTTTCATTTTTGGGTGAACTAACCCTTTAATTACATTACACTGACTTAAAAAAAATTTGTTGAATCTTGAATAGCATAAAAAAATAATTGAGAATTGCTTAAGTTATTTTGATGAGTTAAAGTAATGAAAAACATACGTTTTCATAACTCATTGATCATTTTTTACAGTGATAGATGCCAATAAATCATTCCTGTGACATAAAAATGGCACTGTAACCAAGCCAAAGTCAATAACAATTCTATGCTTCTGTGCACACATTTTCACACGACCATCTCCACTGAGAATCTACAGACAATCTCAGAATTGAAATGTTTTATTCAAGGGTCAGAGGGCCTGAAAATGTGTGTTGAGTGATATCTTGATTGTATTATGCAGATGAGGGATGCTCGTCGCATGGTTTTCTTTTCCCGGGAGTGGACAGGGTTTAATCCCAGCCTCTCTACTGTTTTGTCGGAAATGTCAGTCAGTAAACAGGAAGCATTTGTGGGCCCTGACAGGATCAACAAGGCAAACACCCCCTCAGATGTGCGCAGTGTGCTAAGTCAAGTCATTCCCTACGTTGGTGAGGAATTATGCATGGACATGACCGCAGTCTCACGGCCCTGTCCGTCTTGAGCTGTGAATGAGATTATTCATTCACAGTTTACCATCCCTTGTCATTGTTCAGGGCTGCTGTAAACATTCGAAAAGAGGCAACCTAGCCTAGCCTAGCGGGCTAGCACTCCCGCGAGCCTGCGAAGCCTCGACTTTAACACTGTGGCAGATGTCAATATGAGTCAACGTGAGACTCGCAGACAGATCTCTCTCACACCACCTACACATTCAAGCTGACATGCGGAGGAAATGTTTTAAAAAACAGCGCCGAGGAGCTGGTGTCAAAATATATTCGACGGGGACGTGAAATGCCAAGAACGTTGGTCAGTGCGAACCATGTCGTGTTGCTGTGGAAATACTGCAGGGTTTCGTATTGATAACCGTCCTAAGATGGAGCCATGCAACTGGGCGGCTTGGCTGAGGATAAAGGCAGCGAGGAACAGACAGGTGGACGGCTTAGTTTGATATCTCGTTACTCTCATTTTATCTCAGTACGCCGCCAAAGCGCGGCATCGCATGAAAGCCCCAGGGGAGCAAAACACAAACATCTTTCTTCTTCCTTACTCTCTCTCTCTCCACTGCCTGTTATTTATATATTTCTTTCTGTGCATCTCAAAGACTGTTCGGATTCATTAATTTTTAGTTTAAGTAGCTCAGCCTGGCTGAAAACCCTCCTGTGGAGCAAGTCAAGGTAATATCAAGGTTTCTGTCTGCAAAATAGTCAAAAGGCCTATTGTGTTTTTGTCTAGTATATACATGTTTGTATACAATAAGGCAGTCATAAAAAACAATCGTTCAAATTGCAAACATTCTTTTAAGCCAAATCAAACCACCTATTTGCTTTAATAAATGCTCCTCTTATTGTGCACTGATGGATCCATAGAAAAAAGAATTTTAGATATGTCCAATTTGTGTACAGTCATACTGCTTTCGAGGAAGGACGTTCTTCTTAGATGTAAATAAACTACACTTCCATTCAAAAGATTGGAGTCTGTAAGATAAAATACAGTAATACTGTGAAATTTAAATGAACTATTTAATATATTTTAAAATGTAATTTATTGCTGTGATGGCAAAGCTGTATTTTCAGCATCATTATTCCAATCTTCAGTGAACCTTCAGAAATCTTTCTGATCTGATGCTCAAGAATCTTTTTTTTATTATTATTAAGCTGCTTTCAACATTGATGATATTGATACAATATTTTTGTGGAAACTATGATATTTGTTTTCAGGGTTCTTTCATAAATGGTAAGTTCAAAAGAATATAAATATTATGTAACATTATAAAGATCTTTACTCTCAATTATGATAAATGTAATGTATCCTTGCTGAATAAAAGTGTTTTTTAATTTTTTTTATCTTACTGACCCCAGACTTAATCTTTAGTGTACTTTAAGTATGCTGGTGTGTGTAATATGAATACAATCTGCAAGTACCATATCTGCCATGTTGGCACTGTCATGTGACGCAGCGTCTATCGGATGTGCACTACAGAATCTCAGCAGAAGCAGTCAGTTTACTGTTTCATGAATACTGCGTATACGGATATACTAGACTTTTAAATACTGCTGCTTTCGGCATACAAAATACTAGGGAAACATTCACATTCAGCTGCTGGATTTTTCTGTGTAATCTTTCATCAAAATGTGATAAATTGCTCCACCTCTGAAACAACTTTGTTTTCACCAATCCTTTTTCCTTTAGCAACCAAATCCGCTCCTGATGAATAATAATACTGTTTTTCAACATAACCATTGTATAACGTTTTTTTAAAATTCAGAATTAGACCACGTTGTGGAAATAAAATGGCAGTTTAACGCTGACCTCAAACCTTTAACATAGAGTTTTATGTTAAATTTGCGACCACCATTCAGGCTACAAATACAGCTGTCAATTCCTTTCAGACAACTAGAAACATAACAGGCGTCATCGCCAACAGAGGGTCTGACAGAGGGGCTGGTTATGCATTATTACTGAGAGAAGCTCAGCCAGCTCCCTTCAACCCACGGTGCACGGATAGACCTATAGCGCGGGCATCCACAAAAGAATGAAGAGCCGGCATGTGTCTCAAAATAAGAACTCCAGCTGTCATTTCTAAATCATGGAAGCAAAGTCACCTTGCATTCCCCTCTGGACAGGTGACATGCAGTGAGTGGGTCGCAGGGCAGAGGGTGGTGTTTTGATTTGAGAGGAGTGAACAGAGGTGACAGGCCTGGAGCTCAGAGCCCAGGGGAACGCGCGCCACAATCCCACACCTGCAGCACACGGCATGCTGCTTCAGCAACATTTCTCTTTTTTATTCTTCCTTCCTTCTTCCCTCTCTTTCTCTCTCTCTCTCTCTCTCTCTCTCTCTCTTTCTCTCTCTCTCTCTCTCTCTCTCTCTCTCTCTCTCTCTCTCTCTCATCGTTCTTTATCTCCCCCTTCACCCAACTGCCCCCTCCACCTGCATCTGTTCATCGTCTCACCCTAGGCCCTCAAGGCAGGGGCATAAAAAATTTATATGGGCAGTGTCTCACATTGCATTTTACAGTAACGGTGTAAGGGTATATAGATTTCATCGTTTGCTTCATCAATACTGAGAACAAAGCAACAAATACAATGCGTTTTCCTGTTGGCAATGCGGTTGCTATGCATCCGACTCTCTAAAACTGACCCGTCACCACAAAATTACTCCTCTATATGCAACATCACACGAACACAACAGGTGGTTGGTGGAGAAGGGTTGAACAATCAAATGACTTGATGATGTCATCCAAAAAGGAAAGTCGTTTCAGAAAAGGAGCATGATTTGACAAAGACAAAAAAAATCATTCACAATGCAACCAGGAATGTATTAAAAGGGTATATAGGGTTCGTTTTGATTTAATGCTGACTTCAAAGTATACATGCTTGTTAAGTTCAGACTCTTCCTCTTTCTTTGGTCATTTATGAAGTGAGGTGATGATGCGAAGGAGCAGGGTGCATCATGGGAGGCTGACACTCCCCCCCAGCTCAGCATCCATCTCGGCTCAGGAGGTTGTAGCTCCTCTGACAGCTTTGTCAATGGAAATTACTCCAATCTGTCTGGATTGGTTGCGCACGGCACCAGCTTTACCTCTTTCCTCGGGCTTTAGTGTGGGTAAGCTCAAAATAACTGCCCCCAGGGGTTAACCCCCCCAAAACAAAACAGTCAGGTTTCTGAGATAATTTTATTTCACATTTTAGGGAAGAGAAAAAAAAAGCAGCACAAATAGCTCTAGGGGTCAAATTTGCAGTAGTGAGGGGATTTTGGAAGTACAGAAGTGTCTCATATTAATTCACAATTTTTATACGGTATTTATTTCTAGAACAAAAGGCCAAATAAGATCATTTGACTCTCATTTTGTGTTACCTTTTTGTCAGTTTCTATTTTTTTGTCAAATGTATCCAAAAATCAGTGTTGAATTTAATGGTGTTTTGGGTAATACTTTAGTATGGGGAACACATATACACTATTGATTATGACTTTTGCCTCAATAAACTCCTAATTTACTGCTTGGTTAAGGTAGTTGTTAAGTTTAGGTAGTAGGTAGGATTAAGGGATGTAGAATAAGGTTATGCAGAATAAGGCATTAATATTTGCTTTATAAATACTAATAAACAGCCAATATCCCAGTATGCGTGCTAATAAGCAACTAGTTAATAGTGAAAATTGAACCCTATATGAATTGTGTCCGTGTTTTGCTAGGAGGATGTGGCCTATTTTTGTGCTTAAAATACGGTCTACAAGGGGAATTTACAAAATAACAATAAGCTAAAGAGAAATGTTATTATTCAAGCACTAATATATAATAAATACACATACCTAATGTTATAGTTATTCACGTGACACTGAAGACTGGAGTAATGGCTGGTGGCTATATATAAAAATTTGGTTTACTGTTATGTGGTTTATTGTAGTTTACCTCTAATCATCCCTATTTGGTAACACTTTAGTTTAGGATCCAATTCTCGCCATTAACTAGTTGCTTATTAGCATGCATATTACTATGATATTGGCCATTTATTAGTACTTATAAACACATATTAATGCCTTATTCTGCATGACCATATTCTACACCCTTTAATTTCCATTACCTAAAACTAACTAACTACCTTAAAGGGTTAGTTCACCCAAAAATGAAAATTCTGTCATTAATTACTTACCCTCATGTCTTTCGACACCCGTAAGACCTCCGTTCATCTTCGGAACACAAATGAAGATATTTAGTTGAAATCTGATGGCTCTGAAAGGCCTCCATTGGCACAATGCACGGTACACTCTCAAGACCCTTAAAAGGTACTAAAGACGTCGTTAATAAGTCCATCTCACTACAGTGGTTCTACAATAACTTTATGGAGTGACGAGAATAGTTTTGTGCGCAAAAAAACCCTAAATAACGACTTATATAGTGATGACGATTTCAAAACACGGCATCATTAAGCTTCTAAGCATTATGAATCAGTGAGTCGAATCAGCAGTTTGGATCGCCAAAGTCACGCGATTTCAGCAGTTTGGCGGTTTGACACGTGATACGAATCATGATTCGACTCACTGATTCATAGCGCTTCAAAGCTTCATGATGCCGTGTTTTGAAATCGTCATCACTATATAAGTCGTTATTTAGGGTTTTTTTGCGCACAAAACTATTCTCGTCACTTTATAAAGTTATTGTAGAACCACTGTAGTGAGATGGACTTTGTAACGACGTCTTCAGTACCTTTTAAGGGTCTTGAGAGTGAACCGTGCATTGTGCCAATGGAGGCCTTTCAGAGCCATCAGATTTCAACTAAATATCTTCATTTGTGTTCTGAAGATGAACGGAGGTCTTATGGGTGTCGAACGACATGAGGGTAAGTATTTAATGACAGAATTTTCATTTTTGGGTGAACTAACCCTTTAACTATCAATAAGCAGTATTTAGGAGTTTATTGAGGCAAAAGTTGTAGTTAAAAAGTAGTTAATAGAGAATTGGACCAATCTAAAGTGATACTATGGAGATTGTGAGCTTAGAAGCATCCCTGACTGTCACCACACTCCACACACAACTGTAAATCAGAGTTGGGGAATACCTTCTTAAATGTAGCAACACTACTAAAGTAACTACATTTCAGTACCATAACAGTGGTCATTTACAAAAGGTACTCTAGTAAAACAAGCCATGTTTTCCAACATGTAGAGGTGTAACATGACAAAACACTAAATTGTTGCTTCGAGTATATTACAGTGCATTGGTTGAGTCAATGTGTCAGGCTGGTCAGGATGAAGAAAATCAATTATTTGAAAGCATCTCAGAGCAAATCATTCTATGAATGGCTTACTTATAGTCGTCTCCACAGCGGCGATAGGAGAACGTATTTAACAAAAAACATGTCATACTTCAGCTTTAAATTATATATGCTCTACTTGTAGCTTGGCAAGTGACAGTTTTAAAGCAGTTTCCACAACACAGCATACGGCCAGCAAAACACTTCTGTATTCATTAGTCTAACAGAGAGGGAAACCCCACTCAATTTGATGTGTGGGTTGAGATGCTTATTGTCTCTAGCTGTGTACAGTGAGGCCTGGTGTAGACTAACAGCAGCTGTTTCAGAGCTGGTGTTATTACTGTGGGGGGGTTGGCACTGGGAAACATCTCCAAAGCATCTTTGCCAAATGCTGTAACTCGGGGAAACTATTATTGGCCAACACATCAAACAGCTTGCGTGAATGCTGGCCCCCTGCCAGTGCAAGGGGGAGCAGAGGAACCAATTATTTAGCAAAACAGCCATAAAGAGGGCTCCGTTTTAATGATGTGACACCAGCAATGCACACAGGTTTTAAAGGGGAAGGATGAGGGTGTTGTGGGTGGCAATAACAAATAAAAAACCAGAGGAAACGAACAATCAGAAAGTTGTGCTATCATTAATGCACTCACTGACCACCGAACATATTTTCAAAACCAGAGGTGTAAAGTACACTGCAAGGTACATCATTACTCTACACAAAATAAACTTCAGACTATAGGCTATATAAATATATATATACAGGTGCTGGTCATATAATTAGAATATCATCAAAAAGTGTATTTATTTCACTAATTCCATTCAAAAAGTGAAACTTGTATATTATATTCATTCATTACACACAGACTGATATATTTCAAATGTTTATTTCTCTTCATTTTGATGATTAAAACTGACAACTAAGGAAAATTCTAAATTCAGTATATCAGAAAATTAGAATATTACTTACACTGTAAAAAAAACATCAGGTCTCCAATTGAACATTTTCTAGTGAGCAATCACATCTAAAATTTTCAGTTCGCCAAATTGAATTTATTGAATTTTAATTGAATTAAATTGCATCAATTCACAGAAATTCAATTTGGCCAACTGAAAAAATTAGATGTGATCGCTCACTAGAAAATGTTCAATTGGAGACCTGAATTATTTTTACAGTGTACCAATACAAAGAAAGGATGTTTAGAAATCTTGGCCAACTGAAAAGTATGAACCTGAAAAGTATGAGCATGTACAGCATTCAATACTTAGTTGGGGCTCCTTTTGCCTGAATTACTGCAGCAATGCGGCGTGGCATGGAGTCAATCAGTTTTTTGCACTACTCAGGTGTTATGAGAGCCCAGGTTGCTCTGATAATAGCATTCAGCTCTTCTGCATTGTTGGGTCTGGCATATCAAATCTTCCTCTTCTCAATACCCCATAGATTTTCTATGGGGTTAAGGTCAGGCGAGTTTGCTGGCCAATTAAGAACAGGGATACCATGGTCCTTAAACCAGGTACTGGTTGCTTTGGCACTGTGTGCAGGTGCCAAGTCCTGTTGGAAAATGAAATCTGTATCTCCATAAAGTTGGTCAGCAGCAGGAAGCATGAAGTGCTCTAAAACTTCCTGGTATATGGCTGCGTTGACCTTGGACCTCAGAAAACACAGTGGACCAACACCAGCAGATGACATGGCACCCCAAACCATCACTGACTGGAAACTTTACACTGGACCTCAAGCAACATGGCTTGTGTGCCTCTCCTCTCTTCCTCCAGACTCTGGGACCCTGATTTCCAAAAGATTTGCAAAATTTACTTTCATCAGAGAACATAACTTTGGACCACTCAGCAGCAGTCCAGTCCTTTTTCTCTTCTGACGCTGTCTGTTGTTCAAGAGTGGCTTGACATAAGGAATGCGACAGCTGAAACCCATGACTTGCATACGTCTGTGCGAAGTGATTCTTGAAGCACTGACTCCAGCTGCAGTCCACACTCTTTGTGAATCTCCCCCACATTTTTGAATGGGTTTTGTTTCACAATCCTCTCCAGGGTGCGGTTATCCCTATTGCTTGTACACTTTTTCTACCACATCTTTTCCTTCCCTTCGCCTCTCTATTAATGTGCTTGGACACAGAGCTCTGTGAACAGCCAGCCTCTTTTGCAATGATCTTTTGTGTCTAGCCCTTCTTATGCAAGGTGTCAATGGTCATCTTTTGGACAACTGTCTTCCCCATGATTGTGTAGCCTACAGAACTATACTGAGAGACCATTTAAAGGCCTTCGCAGGTGTTTTGAGTTAATTAGCTGATTAGAGTGAGGCACCAGGTGTCTTCAATATTGAACCTTTTCACAATATTCTAATTTTCTGAGATACACAATTTGGGATTTTCCTTAGTTGTCAGTTATAATCATCAACATTAAAATAAATAAACATTTGAAATATATCAGTATGTGTATATTGAATGAATATAATATACAAGTTTCACTTTTTGAATGGAATTAGTGAAATAAATCAACTTTTTGATGATATTCTAATTATATGGCCAGCACCTGTATATACACACACACACAACTGTTTTTAACATTGGTAATCATGTTTCTTGAGCAGCAAATCAGCATATTAGAATGATTTCTCAAGGATCATGTGACATTGAAAATGGCTGAAAATGTTGCTTTGCCATCACAGGAATATAAATGATATAATATAATTAACAGAACTATAATAATTTAAAAATTATTAAACAAGATGCTCACTCATCACCAACTGTAGTGTAACCTACAGAAAGAGTCACTGAACTGATCAGTGACAGTGAATTAATCTTTTTGAGGAACTGAATCAAGTCAATGGGATGAATCAAACTCCTTAAAGGGGATGTCTAATGTTATTTCATGCATTCTGATTTATTTACACTGTTAAAGAATTGGATTCTCATGCTAAACATGGCCAAAGTTTAAAAAAAAAAAAACAATTTGGCCAAATACTCTCCTTAATATACATAAGTATACATAAATATACATACGTGGTTTTTTTTGAGTATAGCCCTGTATGGCGTCATAAAGGGTTAAACAAGGCCCAGTTCGGTGCAGCATTTGCAGATTGTTTGAAACTGAAAGATGGAGCGGTGCCAGCGGGGCCGGTTCTAGGTATTGGCCAAACGTCTGCCTTGCCCACCCAATCATTATTTAGGAACATATAGAGTTTATCTGTTTTTACGATTTGTGCATTGATTAAAAGCAATATGAGGTGGGTTCTGTGTTGAAAGGTTTGATCAAAGGCTGTATGCCCCAAACAAGCACAAAAATAATACCAGAAATTTGCAGTAATTTTCCTTTATTAACTGAAAGTTCCTTTATAGGCTACTAACGCACTTCAGTCTGTAGCAGAGGCTGACAAACATTCGAAAATTGGCAAAACATTTTTGCGTGCTATCAAGGTGTAAATTACGAGGAGTTGTATCTTTGTGAATATGTATTATAAATATTAATACAGCTCTGATTTGATTTTTGATTCACCAAGGTGAAAATAGCTATAAAACCTTGCTCATTTAAGAATGTGCATTTATTGCATGGACGGAGCAAGAACGTAATGTGTTTAAAATGCGTCATGTACGATACTCTGCACAAGTATGGAAGTGAGATGCGAGTGCAACAGTCAAGTCTAGGGTTGTGTTTATATTAAAAACGATGGAAAAGTAACGCAATGGAATGAAAAAAACACATGCTGTGTGGCATTGATTTGCCCCTTTCCATGCAATTAAAGATGCATTAACCCATTTAATCCCAAATTTTTCCCAGACACAAAAATATCCAAATCATGTGTCATTAGTATCCCTTTGAAACAATCAATCATAATTTTTTGTATCAACCATTGGACAGACTGAATAGGTCTATTTGACCTGTGCAGTGTGTTTGTGAGTGTGTTTCTGTCTCTGTGTGTGTGTGTGTGTGTGTGTGTGTGTGTGTGTGTGTGTGTGTGTGTGTGTGTGTGTGTGTGTGTGTGTGTGTGTGTGTGTGTGTGTGTGTGTGTGTGTGTGTGTGTGTGTGTGTGTGTGTGTGTGTGTGTGTGTGTGTGTGTGTGTGTGTGTGTGTGTGTGTGGGGACTGGTAATCCCTACGTTATGGGGACAAAATGTCCCCACAAAGATGGCAATATCCGAAATCCTCGTCCTTGTGGGGACATTTTTAGGTCCCCATGAGGAAAACATCTTATAAATCAGACTAAGTGATGTTTTTTGAAAATGTAAAAATGCAGAATGTCTCCTGTGATGGGTAGGTTTAGGGGCAGGGGCAGTGTGTGTGTGTGTGTGTGTGTGTGTGTGTGATGGGTAGGTTTAGTGGTAGGGGCAGTGTAGGGGGATAGAATATACGGTATGTACGGTATAAAAACCATTGCGTGTGTGTGCATGCTTGTGAACTCTATGTCCGACTGCATTCTCCTGTCTTTCTCTTTTCCTTTTCTACACTCCATGGTACAGCTTGAAGAACTCAATGTGCAGTGGTACTTTACATTTCTCACATACATAGGTAGTGCGTTTCTCACAATGGCGACATCTCTGGAACCGGTGCATCGTGTTAGCTAGCTAGTCTTCCTGGGGTCTGTGTGTGCCTACCTGTAATTGCGTGTGTGTGTGTGTGCATGTGCGTGTGGTGTGCGTGTGTGTGCCTACCTGTAATTGCGTGTGTGTGTGTGTGTGTGTGGAAAGTTAAGTAGAATTAGTTAGCTAGCTAGTCTTTGTGTGTGTGTGTGTGTGTATGTGTGTGTGCGTGTGTGGACAGTTGCAGTAGGTAGGAAGTTAGGTGGCAGCAGAATTAGCTAGCAGAATTAGCTAGCTTGCTAGTCTTCCTTGGGTCCATGTGTGTGTGTGTGTGTGTGTGTGTGTGTGTGTTTCTGTGTGTGTGTCTGTGTAAAATTAGGTAGAAAGTTAGATAGCAGCAGAAAGTAAGCTAGAACAGTTAGCCTATGTGTATTAGCATGTAGATACAATGGGTTATCCCACCGGTCACTATTGTTGCCGGTGACATGTTTGTGAGTTCTATGACCACATTAAACAAAGTTGAGTAATTGCAAATGCATATATCAATACTAGACACCTTAAACATGATGTGTACCAAAAATCTATGTTCCATCCTTATGTTAACATACTTTACTAATCTTTTCTTTGGGAGATTTCTTGCTGCCATCCTCTTCTCTTGACGCAAACAGGAAGTAAACAGCTCTGGTCATGTGACAATTTACAGTAAACATGCAACACTGCACATATTTCATTGAGACCCTTTATAATTTCAATATCTGCTGGAAATGCATTGATAGATCATTCAGTTACATTTTTATAGCCTTAGAAATGAAAAAATGTTTTACGGTCACTATTGTGACCGGTGGGATTAAATGGGTTTATTGCTACAGTAACATTAGGCATCTGTTTTAGGCTCTATCTTTCTATCTTAAAAAAAAAAAAAAAAGCCCACCCAGGATATCTGCCAGCCCACTCTTCTATAGGGGCCTAGGTACCAGCAATAAAAGATCCTGTCATGAGTCGGAACCACCGGTGGTGAGTGAAACTGCATCACATGTCTGTGTTTTGTCTGCAATCTGCGCGCAAGTGCATATAAAGCAACGTATAGTGAATCAAAAGTTATCCAGAGATAACTGGCCCAAGGCATAAGCGAACTAAGCCGCTGCTAAGGGCCCCCCTTGGACACCAGGGGGCCCCCAAGAGCACATGAAATTACTTTTTGACCATGTTACTTTATTGAAATCGCGAAATGGCCTTTAGCAATTACTAGATGAACTGCAATTTTTTTTTTATTGAAAAAGTTTTCTAATATATTGATTCTGACAGCGCTGCACAATCGGCTGGACACTATTAGCTTGTTAGCCAGGGTTCAAAGTGCAAAGTGCGAGAAAAATCGGCGCTGAAACGGTGCTACTCGTCAGTTGTACGTAACCTTTTTAAGAATGGATGGATTTGAGAATGTGATATGGTTTAGTGTGAATATCTTATCTGACGTGCTGCATGTTTTGGAGTAGTACAGCATAGCTTTCAATTTCTGTTCACAGTAAATGCTTCTCTGCAAGTGCTATATGTTTGATTCGCTCAAAATTTGGGAACGCAACATGCAGCAAACATCTTCCCAAATTCGTAATTTCGCTGTCAACAAAAAGCACCAAGGTCTTCCTCCGTGTTTCCGCCTAAATAAAAGCTCTGTTTAACGTCTGAAAGAAATCCATCAACATTTCTTGTTTTGAAAAAAGTCTCTTCTGCTCACCAAGGCTGCATTTATTTGATCAAAAATACAGTAAAAAGTTATATTGTGAAATATTATTGCAATTTAAAATAGCTGTTTTCTATGTGAATATATAGTAGATTTAATGTATTCCTGTGATCAAAGCTGAATTTATCATCATTACTCCAGTCTTCAGTGTCACATAATCCTTCAGAAATCATTCTAATATGATGATTTGCTGCTCAAGGAATATTTATGATTATTATCAGTGTTTAAATTTTTTTTAGGATTCTTTGAAAGCTTTCTATTTCAGATAAATGCTGTTCTTTTGAACCTTCTATTCATCAAAGAATCCTGGGGGGGGGGGAAATTAAGCATATTGTAAGCATATTCAGCATAATAGAATTATAATAAATAAAAAAAACATTTTAAATCGTACATATCCCAGTCTGAACTGTAGTACTGTAAGACTTACTGTAAGACTGCAAATTAACACTACTGTAATAGGCTAATTAAAAACCGTATAAGGGTAAAACATAACAGGCAGACATGATGTAAGCAACACAGCTACAACTAATACAATTGATAATGGGTGTGAATTATCAAGAACTGACAATGGTCAATCGTATTGGTGGCACCGAGGGGTCCCCAAATAAAATTTTGATTAGTGCCCCATAAAGGCTTGGGCCAGCCCTGGATGTCGTGTGTGTGTGTGTGTGCACTCGTGACTCTTTAGCTCCGCCCACTGCACACCTCCACAAGCTCAGCTGTTTTCGGAAAAAACGGTACAGCGCATCAGTCTTGTATAAATATGATAAAACTAAAGACTCTTCGGTGATATGAGGGATGCACTGCTACTCTATAGGTACTCAAGATTTACATGAGATTGGCAGAATCTGTGTGTGTTATGTACCCTTTAAGGTTCTTCTGGAATGTGTAGTATATTTCCCTGAGTGGAATCGACTCATAAAACAACAAAATCAGTGAAACAGGCTGATTTAGAAAGTTTGTGCATCACGTTACTTTAATGAGGAAAATCTCCATTGTCTCTTGTTTTCATGCGCCTATAGCTAATGAAAACTTAACTTTTTGCTTTTAAATACTTTGGTACAATTAAATGTGGAAACTTGTTTTTGTGAGATACTTTTAATTGAGTAAAAGTTCAGTATACTTTAACTTAAATGCCATTTCTCTGTACATTTTCACACCTTTAAAAAAAACAAAAACAGATGCCAGATGAGTTGCATCAAAGTTATGCTTATGATCTTGCACAAACCAAATGGCATACGGTGCTGTGCTCTTCTGTGCCCAGAGCTAACAAATATAAATCAGCATGCATTTGCTGCAATGCATATGCTGCGTGTAGCCCACATGCACCTGTGCTATCGACACTCATGCGACCGAATTTTATGCATTCCGTGGAAATGAAAGCTGATAAGAGCATAAATATATAATGATGTTGCTGTAAAGCTTCAAACTGCTTTTGATCTCAGCTGGGTGTCCAATACCTGGGCACTGGGAGCAGAACACATGGACTGGGTAGGTAAGATTGCTTGCCTTCAAGCTCGGAGATACAGCCACCTGTCACTTGTCCAGTAACACAGCACGCAATCATCCAATTTCAGCCCCACTCACGAAGAAGGTCACGGGCAAAGTGCTCCATGCTTTGCTGAGGGACAGAATCTCTCTCACTTATAAAAGCACCCACCTCCAATTCCTTTGACACGTGTGCTGTTCCGTCACTGCGAAGCACTCACACACAAAAACACAGCCGGTGCACAGATGGCCCTGCAATGACAGGGTTCATTTCAAATTAAAATGACAAATTTGGTATTTCATAATATATGCTTACCTTAGCAGGTGTCAGAGACATGGAGAATGTGCTATATGCCAGTCGTGCCTCAGAATACCATGTTTGGCCTGGAGGAGAGAGAAAGCGAAACAGAGAGAGAAAAGTCTCTCAAACTCAGTGTAAGAATTGACAAAGAAATTACTTGCATGCACCATCACATTAAATACACAAAATACATAACCTCTGTTTCTCACAGTGTGAAGGGAAATACACCCCAAAACAAATGTGCTGAATTCAACCTGCACGGTGCAGTTCCAGTAAAGGCTTTTGACATTGTTGTTCACAATATGACATGCATTACAGAAACTGTAGAGCATCGCTCCACCACTGCAATCCAAGCACCTGAATCAACTCTTTTAAATGCTGAAAGTGTGCTTGACTGCACAGCCCATTTGGATATATGCCCGGACATAGCGCTCTTCTCAATCATTTGATCATCGTTTGATGAACTACAGCTGCCATGGTCAATAGTAAATGTACCCGAACATCTCTAAATACACTTTATAAAATACATTTTAAAATTGTTGTAAAATGCCTGGATATTTGTATATAATAGCCACAATTAAAACAATATACACCGATTAGGCATAACATTATGACCTAATACTAATATTGTGTTAGTACCCGTTTTGCAGCCTAAACAGCCCTGACCTTTCAAAGCATTGACTCCGCTAGACCCCTGAAGGTGTGCTGTGGTATCTGGCACCAAGATGTTAGCAGCAGATCTTTTAAGTCCTGTAAATTGCGAGGCGGGGCCTCCATGGATCGGACTTGTTTGTCCGGCACATCCCACAGATGCTCGATTGGATTGAGATCTGGGGAATTTGGAGGCCAAGTCAACACCTCAAATTGTGCTCCTCAAACTATTCCTGAACCAGTTTTGCTTTGTGGCAGGGCAAATTATCCTGCTGAAATAGCCACAGCCACCAGGGAATACAGTTTCCATGAAAGGGTGTACATGGTCTGCAACAATGCTTAGGTAGGTGGTACGTGTCAAAGGAACATCCACATAGATGGCAGGACTCAAGGTTTCCCAGCAGAACATTGCCCAAAGCATCACACTGCCTCCGCCATTTTGCCTTCTTCCCATAGTGCATCCTGGTGCCATGTGTTCCCCAGGTAAGCGACGCACACCCAGCCATCCACGTGTATTCTGACACCTTTGGACCAGCATTAAAGGGATAGTTCACCCAAAAATGAAAATTAGCCCATAATTTACTCACCCTCAAGTCATCCTAGGTGTATATGACATTCTTCTTTCAGACGAATAAAATCTGAGGTATATTACAAAAGTCCAGGCTAATCCAAGCATTAGAATTGGATTCATAGTTGCTCTGTTTTTGAAGTCCATAAAAAGTGCATCTGCCCATCAAATAACGTGCTCCACGCGGCTCTGGGGTGTTAATAAAGGCCTTCTGAAGCGAATCGATGCGTTTGTGTAAGAAAAATATCCATATTTAAAACTTTATCAAGTAAACTTTCGACCTACCGCCTTCCCTGTTCAATTTATGGAAAAATTGTTGAAAGTTCCCCTGCCAAACGAAAGACTAACACGACCAGGTCCGCTCGTCATGACGTCATGTACGCATCTTGAGTTTCACTGTCAACATTCAACACTTTTCCATGGAAGGCGGTCGGTCGAAAGTTTACGTGATAAAGTTTTAAATATGAATATTTTTCTTACACAAACGCATAGATTCGCTTCAGAAGGCCTTTATTAACACCCCAGAGCCACGGGCCGCACGTTATTTGACGGACAGATGCATTTTTTATGGACTTAAAAAACAGAGCAACTATGAATCAAATTCTAATGCTTGAATTAGCCTGGACTTTTGTAATATAACTCCGATTTTATTCGTCTGAAAGAAGAATGTCATATACACCTCGGATGACTTGGGGGTGAGTAAATAATGGGCTAATTTTCATTTTTTGGTGAACTATCCCTTTAACTTCTTGAGCAATTTGAGCTACAGTAGCTTGTCTGTTGGATCGGATCACACGGGCCAGCCTTCGCTCCCCACGTGCATCAATGAGCCTTGGCCACGCATGACCCTGTCGCCGGTTCACCACTGTTCCTTCCTTGGACCACTTTTGATAGATACTGACCACTGCAGACCCGGAACACCCCACAAGAGCTGCAGTTTTGGTGTGTGTGTGTGTGTGTGTGTGTGTGTGTGTGTGTGTGTGTGTGTGTGTGTGTGTGTGTGTGTGTGTGTGTGTGTGTGTGTGTGTGTGTGTGTGTGTGTGTGTGTGTGTGTGTGTGTGTGTGTGTGTGTGTGTGTGTGTGTGTGTGTGTGTGTGTGTGTGTGTGTGTGTGTGTGTGTGGACTGGTAATCCCTACGTTATGGGGACAAAATGTCAACAAATGTACGAATAATAAATATAACACATTTAAAAAAAAAAAGAATATTTATATATACACACACACACACATTATATATATATATATATATATATATATTGTATATATAACATTATTTATTTGTAATATTATATTTATTTGTTATATTATAAGTTATGTACTGTTTAAATATTTAATAATAATAATGATAATAATAATAAAAATAAACATTGTATTATTATCATCATTATTGTGGTTATTATTATTATAGTTATTATAATTATTAACATTATTATTTGAATTCCACCCCAAAAAGTTTCATAGCTGAAGACTCTTCAGATTTCAGATAATGTAGAAGCTGCGAAGGAAGAAAGAGATACACCGTTTCCTTTATATTTATTGCATCAGTTTAGATCCTCTACAAACTTAAAAAAAGAGAAAGATATAAAAAAAGCATGTTTCGATGTGAGAAAAAAAAAGAGAGATATCTGACAGATAAAATGCACTTCTAACACTCGATAAAATCTGACTGTGAAGTAATCAACACACAGCGATCATGGAAGTGCCAAAAGAGATTCAGCCATTGCTTGGCCTTGGATATTCAGCAATGGTCAGGACAGGAGGCCAATGAAATATTGAGGGCTGAGGTATGTTTGTGTTGACTTTGATCCCCTCCGCCTGCCCACCTATCTTTAGTCCCTGTGCCCAGATCTATCTTGCATCAAAAGCAGAGACTTCACTTTTTTTAAGGTCGAGAGATTTGCCCTGGCTCAGATTCACACACTGTCTTATTATCACAGAGGGCTGTTACAGTTCGCCCTGTCTTGTTCTATTCATTAATTTATTTAGTCTCGCGAAGACAACGAGTTTGACAAAGCCACTCTCGCTTGTGCAACTTCCTGACAAGTCATCAGTGAAAACGGAGGGAGGTGATTTTTGGTGAACCACAGAGGGCTTGACTGACAGGAAGGCGCTTCTGTTGCTGTGCTCAGGTGTTACCTAAAAAAAAAACATTCCCCTAGAGTATAGAGGAGCAGAATGTCAATGTCTCCTCAATCAGGGTACGAAGTTCAGTGACAAATGACATGAGTGCAATTTATACTGTGATTGAAGAAACAGCTCAGGTGTAAATATCTTGACGGGAGGGGTGCAGCATTTTTGTTCCTCCTAAAATAACGCAAATCGATCTAATTGCAAGTAAAGAATTAATATGTTCTTTACACCAGTTGCACCGTGTGAGCTGATGTTATCTTAAATAACTTCCTTTTCTTTTATGTCCGGTGGGGTGCAAAGATATAGCACGCATTATACAAGATAGACGCTCGCCATTCTGCATACATTTAAAAACTCAAGGTTTTCTGTCGTGTTGTTGATACAGACTAGTTGTGCCAATTACAAGATCGTTCGCCTCCCTGACTGAAACTATGAACCTGGAATAAATTCTCACATAAAATACATGCACATAGCGTACAGTTTATTTCTGACAACTTTTCAACAACTACCATGGAGAATAAGCTTACACATTTGCACAGAACAAGAAAAGGAAAAACGTCATGTCATGAGTCCGCAGAATTATGGTATTAATATATCATGGATAAGGATTGCATACTTAAAAATTAAGTATACTAAAAAAGTATTTAATATATAATAGTGCTGTCAATCAAATAAAAAAATAACTAGATTAAATTAAAAAAAATTCTGCGATAAAAAAAAAATATATAATATATATATATATATATATATATATATTATAATGGAAAACATTCACAGTTAATGTATAAAAAATTAATGTAGAAACAACATAAAGACAGTATATTTAGGGCCTGAGCACCGGTACCCAGCCTATTATTCTTCTCACAAATGAATTGCATTTTTGAGGGCCTAAACATGCTCACAAACTCATGAAACTTTGCACACGTGTCAAAACTGGTGAAAATTTACGTCTGATATGGGTTTCAGAATTAGGCTTGGCAAAATGGCTCGATAGCGCCACCTACTAAATTTCAATTAAGCGCTGTTCGAGCTACGTTTCATGTACGAGTATGAAATTCTGAGGCCCCCGGGTGGCGGTGCTCCTGAGTACGAGGGCCCTTTCATCGCTGCTTGCAGCTTTAATTTAAATATTTGTTGTAATGGCATCTTTTTATGAATGTAGTCCAGTATCCTTGATTCCCTGGTGTCTCAAAACATTTTTTTGTTGTTTTTAAAATTGTAAACATTAATTATAGCCATTCAACATTACAGTGTAATTGAAAGCTAAACATTTTTTTTTGGTACATTTATTCGGCATAAAAAATATAACTTTTAATTTAAGTGAACTTAAAACAATTTTCACATAAACCCATAATAAATGTCATATTTACATACAGGAAATATACAGAAATTGAATAAAGTTATCAAACAGTCTGCACAGCATAAATTATAAATGAAATACAGATTAATCCTTATTAAAGCTCTTTAGTCAAGAGCAGTGGGTAATTTTTACCTTTGTTTTTGAATTAACATTAAATGACAGATATCATTAGTGGCTGCTGTCACTTTCAGACCTGCCACTGCTGCATATGATGCGGATCTCATGCGCATTTCATTTTCTCACAGCTCTTTACGTTCATTAAATAATTTATTTAACTAATTTAAGACTGCTCTTACGAGGATGCTCGACAAAACAGACATTTTGACATAATTGTGTGTGTTATTGTTCGTTCAAACGCAAAAGAGAACTAAATTCTGGTGCACTGTGTGTGCAATACAGCCGCACATCTTTCTGTGCTTTGTGTGTGTGTGTGTCACATAGACAGGACATTCACAGACAGTGCGTTATCTTTGTCTTGTAGGGCTTGCATGGATTAAAAGCATTTTCATGAATAAGAGCGTGATCATATAAATGTAATGCTAGCCAAAAGATGACGGGGGCAAAAACCTGTTAATTGCATTAAATATTTTTTACGCGTTAAACTGGAAAAAATTTAATCACAGGCATTAAAGGTGCACTATGTAACTTTTCCATCCACTAGAGGTTGCCTATTCAAAACAAAGGCGTAGTTTGATGACGCCAAATTTGAGCCTAGAATCTTGGGACCTCACAGCCAGTGGAAAAGAATCAGGATAGGACTCGGGCAGAAATCATGTTCATGGATGTGATTATTAATGTTACTGTAGTATGAAGCAGGAGCAGGAGCGATTGTTAATAAGAAGAGCGCAACACATGCCTCGTGAGCAGCGGGACCTTTATTATGGCATAGTCGCCGGCGGGACTTTTATTATGACACAGTCGCCGGCGCCATTTCCGCTTTTCCGGTCATGAGTACGAGGTAACGCAGCTCTGTTTATCATATTAGATACATCTGAGTGTGTTGAAAATTATGTTATGTCGTTACTCTGAGTTCACACTGCGGCTGCAATGACACTTGTTCACAATGCAGTGAGAGTAAAGCGTTTCTGCAAAAATAAACCTAGAGGAACGCAGATATGACCGTTTTGACATGACGCCATTGACAGGCGACTCCCTCACACGTCCCTGTTCCTTGGTTAAAATAGCAATTTCTCACGATTTACAAATAGTTGGAAACATTTGGGATATTGTAAGTACTCAACTGAACAAAATATATAACACTGGCCTAGTGGTTTTTGGATATTTTACTGAACATTTTTTACATAGTGCACCTTTAATGTGTTAACAGCACTAATATAATAATAATATTATTATTATATCCCTTCAGTTTTAATTTTCAACACTTCCAGACTCCATAATCTGTACTATAGCCTACTATTATTATCGGGTATAGCATAGTCAATAACAAATTCTTAGAGGGAAACTTGTGTACTGTATATTCACCTCAGTAGAAAAGCATCTCATTGGACCAAATTTCACCCACTGGCCAATTTAATTTGGGAATTGTAATGTCATGCAGGACTGAATTTCCTCCCAAATATCTACAGAGCTACAGCAAATAAAACCCATTGAGCAGGCAATTGAGCCGAACGTATGAAAAACGGTCAGATATCAAAGAAACAGATGTTAGACATGGATTTCGTAATGAGCTCAGCGCAGATCAATTTATTTCAGAGACATTCTGGATCCTCTCACACTGTGAGAAACACAGAGGTCAGAGTTCATCTCCCGTCGCCTCCTCCGAAAGGAAATGATGGAGAAGATCCGCCATGCCCAAAACACAAAGAGCCCTCTGTAACACGGCAGTGACAAATGGTGGAATAATGAGTCTAAGGGAGCGCCTGACTTCCGAGCGGAATTAATCAGTGGGGATCCTGAGAACGGGACGCAGGAAGGATGACGTCGGCTCGGGGCCCGTTTGCCTGAGCTGCCGGAGTGTTCTCTAGAGGTCAAGTGACTAACATGTTGCCGGTCCTGTCGCTGATGTGTCATCAGTAACCTCTATAATCTGCCCATTGTCTTAATGATGCTGTCAATGGGCACCTAATGGCGGTCCACCGGCATCGCCTGGCTGCTCCATATTAATTTGAGCAGGGCCCTTACTGCGAAGGTTATTTTTTATTGTGTCTGTCAGGGGCTGATAAACCTGCTCGCTGCCATCCATCTATCACAGCCGTGGCTCTCACTTTCTATTTTCCACCACCCTCTCACACTCGCTCGCCTCCCTCCCACCCCTCCGTCACTCCCCGCTTGCCATTTCTAACCCTCTCGCTTTGCCTTGCTCCCACACCCTCTCGCCCCTTACCTCCATGGGACTTTTTTTTTTTTTAAACACATTGCAGCTTTATGTTATCTCATGTGGCCCGCCCACTTCTCTCATGCCGTGATGAATGGCCATGGCACAGGTATCGATTTCCAAACCGAAACAATTTGGACACAAAACAAGTAGCAGTTTATCATATTGATTTTCCTCCCAATTTAGTTTCTCCCTTTAAGGTGACACACCGATGGGAATGAATAAATAAATAAATGAACGAATGAATAAATAAAGACAGGCGCTGAGTTGTATCGATGATACTGTCCGACCCAGCCTGTCATTGGTGCGTTTCGTTGTTTTAAACTCACTCATGTTTTTATTTATGCATTTTGTTATTTCGAAAAGAAGTCCTGAAACTTTCTGGTTCACTCTTGATTTATACGTACATTCATGCATGCATATATACCACTTTCGGGTTAATATGATGAATCGAGTATTGGGATACTGTGACAGCGATTTAAAAATACAGATAAAAATTACCACCCTGTCACATATTGCTGTGGGAGTGCTTTCAGGCTAGCAAAGCAAGCTGGTTAAGAAAAGAAAGATTAATGTAAAAGTCCCTAGAATAAGAAGCCCAGGGTTTCGCAAGCTGTGACATGCTATACTCCATCTAAAGCATTTTTTATAATTATTTTATAATTATTATGCATGCATATTTAATGAATTCTCATTACCTACACAGCATAATAAAGCAATAAACCACATGGCTTTACCGCATGTAAGGGGTGTTCATAGGCAAAAACAAAGTGCTTTAACATGAATACAGGCGAAAGTAACAGGATGGGGAACATTTTTAAACATGTAAAATGTTACTATTCTCAATAATCAATGATCAAAACAAACAATCATTAACAGCACAAGAGTAGAAACTCTGATTCGACTCGGAGCTGTTCATGTCCTCAAACTCAAAAATTGTTTCTATGGCAACAGCCATAATGCCAATATGAATGCATGTGATGTATTGTTGTTGATGCCTATAATGATGATGATGATGATTTAATCACTTCATTAACTCACCTTTCTACTTTCACCTTTTTTGACTTTATCTCCCCTAATGTGTTTTCGTAGTTAAATAACATGTCACGATACACAAAATATACTAATATATATATATATATATATAAATATATATATATATATACATACTCACCTAAAGGATTATTAGGAACACCTGTTCAATTTCTCATTAATGCAATTATCTAATCAACCAATCACATGGCAGTTGCTTCAATGCATTTAGGGGTGTGGTCCTGGTCAAGACAATCTCCTGAACTCCAAACTGAATGTCAGAATGGGAAAGAAAGGTGATTTAAGCAATTTCGAGCGTGGTATGGTTGTTGGTGCCAGACGGGCCAATCCCAATCTGCTCAGTTACTGGGATTTTCACGCACAACCATTTCAAGGGTTTACAAAGAATGGTGTGAAAAGGGAAAAACATCCAGTATGCGGCAGTCCTGTGGCCGAAAATGCCTTGTTGATGCTAGAGGTCAGAGGAGAATGGGCCGACTGATTCAAGCTGATAGAAGAGCAACTTGACTGAAATAACCATTCGTTACAACCGAGGTATGCAGCAAAGCATTTGTGAAGCCACAACACGCACAACCTTGAGGCGGATGGGCTACAACAGCAGAAGACCCCACCGGGTACCACTCATCTCCACTACAAATAGGAAAAAGAGGATACAATTTGCACGAGCTCACCAAAATTGGATAGTTGAAGACTGGAAAAATGTTGCCTGGTCTGATGAGTCTCGATTTCTGTTGAGACATTCAGATGGTAGAGTCAGATTTTGGCGTAAACAGAATGAGAACATGGATCCATCATGCCTTGTTTCCACTGTGCAGGCTGGTGGTGGTGGTGTAATGGTGTGGGGGATGTTTTCTTGGCACACTTTAGGCCCCTTAGTGCCAATTGGGCATCGTTTAATTGCCACAGCCTACCTGAGCATTGTTTCTGACCATGTCCATCCCTTTATGACCACCATGTACCCATCCTCTGATGGCTACTTCCAGCAGGATAATGCACCATGTCACAATGCTCGAATCATTTCAAATTGGTTTCTTGAACATGACAATGAGTTCACTGGACTAAAATGGCCCCCACAGTCACCAGATCTCAACCCAATAGAGCATCTTTGGGATGTGGTGGAACGGGAGCTTCGTGCCCTGGATGTGCATCCCACAAATCTCCATCAACTGCAAGATGCTATCCTATCAATATGGGCCAACATTTCTAAAGAATGCTTTCAGCACCTTGTTGAATCAATGCCACGTAGAATTAAGGCAGTTCTGAAGGCGAAAGGGGGTCAAACACAGTATTAGTATGGTGTTCCTAATAATCCTTTAGGTGAGTGTATATCATATAACATACATGCTCTGGCACTAGTTTTGGATGAAGAGATGCCCTTGTTGTTTGCCTTTTGATGCCCTTTTACCTAAAGTTGAACATTCTTCAACTCTTTGTGACCTGTAAAAAACACAGAGCGCTAAGCTTGACATAGATACTCAGCGCCTCATCACGGCCATTTTAAAAAACGTGGTGCTCCCATTAGAAACAATTGGAAAAATACAAGCCTCGTGGGGGAAAAAAAAAACGCTTTGTTGGACACATGGCCTGAGGTCATCTGGTCCAATGAGTCCCACTTTCTTTTACATCTTGTGGACTGCTGTGTCCTATTTACATGTGCACCATTTACCTAAGGATGTGATGATGGTGGAGGGAGTGTGATGCTATCGGCAATGTTCGGCTGGGAAACCCTGGGACCGGCCCAGTGTGGACGTAAATTCGACACATGCCACCAACCTAAACATTAGGCTTGTTTGAGATGCGCCTCGCCTCGCCTAAAATTCAGCCGAGACTAGGCGGCTGCAGTGAGGGGAGGAGTGAAAAAAGTGCAGGCAAGACGGACAGTTCTCTCTTCTCGTAGTGGATCAGACACCTGCGAGATCAAAAGGCGGATATCGCAGGATTCACACTCGTGTGCTTTGTTGCTGATAAACCTGATTTAACCTCTTAACCGGATTGAGGGCGCATTAGTCCTCAAGCTTTATTTGTTTAAATTAGCTCAAATGACTGTCAGATGTAAGTAATTACAAGTGACAAACTTTACATCATTTAAAAGATCTAAGAGTCAAGCATCCAATTTTTTACCTCTGTTTTATTCTCAAAGTCTTATAGTGACAGTAATTTGTTAATATTTGTCAGGAGTTATGAATATTAAAACCGCGTCGGTACCATTTGATTGTAATATGAGCCTCAGCTGCTCTCATTCATAAAAAAACTCCTCTATTCTCGTCACGAAGACTCGCGACAAATCAACATCCCTCAGGGCTTTTAGTTCAAAAGTGTGCAGATGAGGAGAAATATTGATAGATTCTCATATGTCTGTGTCAAATTTCTAAACAGAGGAGTATTTTTTATTCAATACTTCCTCAAAATGCGCAGATGTAGCCTAATCATGAGCGATGGAGTCTCTTATGTGTTGTTTTCAATTCATACTGGCAGCCGGAGGGCGCTCTGTGTAAAATGATATATTTTCTGTCTGATTTTTTGATCCGAAGCCAAATTAGACCACAGAAGGTTATTTTGTTATGTTAAAACATCCCACTTGTGATATAAAGTAATTTTGAAGAAAAAACATGGTTTTAATCTTTATTGTATTTTGATTGTGTGCTAAGCTAACATGCTAGCTAGCCAATGCACCTGCCACCTGGGCAAATACGTTATTTTTATTAATAATTTTGAATAGACTGAAATGAAAAACCAACTGAAATGTTTCTATTGTCAACAACGGCATTTGAGGCACTTTAGAAGGTGAAGTGAGAAGTTTGATCATAAATGAGGTTTGAATAGAACAGTTTGAATAGAGAGTCTTCAGTGATTACAATGAAGACAAAAGAATTAAGATTATAAGAGCCATAACTAGGCCAGAGAGGTGTGAAAGTGTTCTGGGGAGACTGGAACTGAATGGGCAGTTTGCACCTCAAAACAATGGAGACAATGAACTGAATGGTAGCTCAGAGATGGCAATAAACATCAGTTAACATTTTAGAGAAATCTCAAAATAAAATCATATGACATGATCTTGAAAAACATTTAATAAAATTCAGAGTTTTAGACTTATCTTCAGATTTGAAATATAACATGGTCAGACATGTGGCTTCAGCTGTAGTGCACTTCTAGATTGCTAAAAGGCCAACTTCAATTTTTATTTTCATAAAGATATTTCATAAAAATATATTTCCTGTAGCTCAAACAATAGAGCATGGTGCTAGCATCGCCAAGGTCATGGGTTCGATTCCCAGGGAAAGCAAGAACTCACAAAATGTAAAATGTGTACCTTGAATGCAATGTAAGTCGCTTTGGATAAAAAGCGTCTGCCAAATGCGTAAATGTAAATGAAAATGTAAATATATTTCTAATAACTTTACAAAACTTTGAAGCTTATTATAGCTATTTTTGATTATGAAAACAATTATATTTAATAATAATTATATTTACAGTAAACTGCCATGTGTCTGCTTTCAAATGACGCCATACTTATGATTTTAGTGCAAAGGACTCATTAACTGTAACAGTTTTAGTCTGATTATGCCATTTCTTAGGATTTTTTCAAAAGCGGGGATGCAGGCTAACAGGTTAAGTTCTGTTACTTTTATATGAAAATAAATATTATGATCAAGACACCCAAAGTTTTTGTTATTTATTTCCATTCGAAAGACTTGTTTATCAATCATTTTTACTTTAATTAGGCCTACATACATGTTTTTATTTATATATTTTTTATAAATATGACAACAATCACATAACCCACAGAGAGATCGCCTTTGGCAATATTGACACAGAAAAACATGATATCAGAGTTTTAAAATCAAACATTTAAAAAAAGAACCATTCATCACGGTTGTTTAAACCAATAAGCATTAAGCTGTGTCGTCAGCAAGTCGTTTCCCATCATGCTTTTGCTCAGCACAGTCGGTGGAGAGCAACTGCGCTCGACTGCAGAATCCGACACATCCGCCTTTCGCTCGCGAGAGTTTTTTGACATACGTCAGCATGACATCAGAGCAAGGCGGACTGCCCTCGGACACTTTTCTAACCGGCATGCATCTCGCGCTGATCACCGGTGATCGGTTCTGCGCAGATTTTACTCATCTAAAACAAGCCTATTGTTGCAGACCAGGAACACCCCTTCATGACAATAGTGTTCCTGGTGAAAGTGGCCTCTTTCCGCAGGATAATGCACCCTGCCACACTGCACACATTATTCAGGAATGGTTTGAAGAACATGGTGAGGATTTCAAGATGCCTTGGCCTCCAAATTCCCCAGATCTCAATACATTTAATCATCTTTGGGATGTGCTGGACCCACAGGGGCATTCACTGAGCTCTTGAGAGCGACCCATTCTTTCACAAATGTTTGTTGAAGCGTCTGCATGCCCAAGTGTTTGATTTTATACACCTGTGGCCATGGAAGTTATTGGAACACCTGAATTTAATGATTTGAAGGGGTGTCCCAATACCTTGATCTTTAGAGTGGCTAATGGAGTTTTGTTGGTTCTGTTCCCAAAATCAGCCAGCAATCTCGAAAAATGCAAGCGTAGAATCAGATTATTTATGATACTGACCTTCGTTCATAAAATAATAACGTTTTGTTATGTTAATTTCCAAATTATTTGTGAACTAACCCTCTGCAGCACATGTATAGAACAGCACGTCAGATGCAGAAGTAGGCCCTTCCATGCTGTGTCAGTGTGTATACGTTCACACAGCCTTATAGGTGACAAGACTTCACTTCAATACCACACCACACAGACTCCTTTGAGATCAGACTTCTCCGAGAACCAAGAAAGAAAAAAAAGATTGCATCACAGGAAAAACTATTAACACTTTTCATCTAACATATAAACACAATGCACAGTGTTTCTATAGCTGAGAGAGCACAGCGGTACCTGAATGCGAAACTCAAGTGGAGAAAATATGTTTTCGATCCCGGTCTCAGTGCTACTCTCATTTTAATAGAAACCATTGAAATCGTGTTGAAGAACGAACAAGCAATTCTCCACCAGCACAAAAGAGGCAGGTCGTAAGCTCAGGGCAAAACAGACTATGGCAAGCGAACGCTGAAGTTGCAATATTCCCATCGCCTCGCCGCACACCACGGTCATCGGGGACTTCGCTTCCTCTCCAATCGCATTACACAAAGTTTTTGTTTTTCTTTTGATGGAGCCAAATGTCAAGAGCATCTTTTAATAACAGATTGGATTTGATTACAGAGTGCTGACGAGGCACGATGCTGGGCACCTGAAAGGCGTGAAGTTCTGCCCTGAATACATTACCTCTGACGGGAGGGGGGCCTCTGCGACCGCAGCTGTCCTTGGCTCCTGATCTCACGGCCGCTGCGGCAGACAGCGAGCGCATTGCGAGGGGCCTCAAGACAAGGGTGACGTCCCCAAATTGTGCAGGGAATAAAAAACAAGAGGCCCTTATAAAAGCCAAAGACGAGGAACCATAAGCGAGGGTGGTGCGACCCGCTTAATATCAGCTGCATATTACAGAGTTAACCTTGTGTCCTTTCCCATCCCTGGCTTTAAACACCCCTACTGTTTAAATTAGCCCGACACCCCACCGTGTCCTCGATTGAAATTCTCTCTCCATGACACTCTCTTCAGTGTGCACGAATGACTGGGCGATATCAGGTGAGCTCACTGCCGCTTTCGGGAATAATGGTGATGATGAAGCTGAACAGAACATGCTTGGCCAGAATCTAAACTGGGTAATAATGGGAGATACAGCGACACTCATTTCTTACGTTCTTTATATAACAGCAGCACACAGAGTTGTGCTGATGATGTGCTAAAGGAGGCAGTTGAGAGAGAGAAAGAGAGAGAGAAGGTGAGCCTTTTTTGTAACCTCACCGTCACATGTGAACACATCAACTGCTTCCCTGCCAGCTGGAGAGCGTTCCCCAGGGTCTACACACAGAAAACTGTCTAAACCAGCACAATGTTCCCTAATTTTTCATCTATGAACAGTTACACAAAGTCAGAGATCTTTGAGTTTTACTTCGCAACACAGCTGATAAATTATCAGATAATGACTGTTTCTTCAACTGCAGGTAGATTTGAGTACCATGGCTTGATTTTTCTGCACATTAACACATTTCAACTTCATAATTTTTGTTATATTATTTTGTTTTGTTATAACTTTTCAAAAAAGTTTTAATTGTCCCAAATCCAGTCTTCCCTGTTCTGACATATCTGAGTGAAACAGCTTCTCAAACAAGAAATTGTTTTTATTAAGGGGTCAAAGTACACTACTTTTTAGTTTTTGCTTTTATAAGAAACATTTTGAATATGTTTTATTAAATCTCATCATATAAATGAAGTAATTATCTAAAAACAACTTTCACATTATTTAAAGGTTAGAAGATATGAAATGCTAGCTATCAAATGCTAGATATATTTCCACCAGCACAAACAGTACACAATTAAAGATGTGGTAAAAATGAAATTCACTGGTTTTATATATATATAAAAAAAAATGCAGAATACTTTCTGATTCCTGTTTGGACACTGTTGGACATCGTAGGCAAATTAAATAAACTAGTGAGAATGTGAGAGAATTTCAGGGCACACCGATCAGGCATAACATTATAACATTCAGGTGAAGTGAATAGCACTGATCATCTCCTCATCATGGCACCTGTTAGTGGGTGGGATATATTAGGCAGCAAGTCAATATTTTTTTCTCAAGGTTAATGTGTTAGAAGCAGGGGAAATGGGCAAGCGTAAGGATTTAAGCGAATTTGACAAGGGCCAAATTGTGATGGCTAGACGACTGGGTCGGAACATCTCCAAAACTGCAGCTTTTGTGAGCTTCAGAACTGGACCACAGAGCAATGGAAGAAGGTGGCCTGGCCTGATGAATCACGTTTTCTTTTACATCACGTGGATGGGCGGGTACGTGTGCGTCACTTACCTGGAGAACACATAGCACCAGGAACACATGGCTCCACATGGCAATGTTCTGCTGGGAAACCTTGGGTCTTCCCATGTGGATGTTACTTTGACATGTACCGTCTACCCAAGCATTGTTGCAGACCATGTACACCCTTTCATGGAAACGGTTAGGTAATTTAATTAATTAGCATTTTATTGCATGACATAAGTATTTGATACTTTCAGAAAAGCAGAACTTAATATTTGGTACAGCAACCTTTGTTTGCAATTACAGAGATTGTGAGTTTCCTGTAGTTCTTTTTCAGGACAACTACAGGAACTTCAGTTCCAGGTTTGCACACATTGCAGCAGGGATTTTGGCCCACTCCTCCATACAGACCTTCTCCAGATCCTTCAGGTTTCGGGGCTGTCACTGGGCAATACGGACTTTCAGCTACCTCCAAAGATTTTCTATTGGGTTCAGGTCTGGAGACTGGCTAGGCCACTCCAGGACCTTGAGATGCTTTTTACGGAGCCACTCCTTAGTTGCCCTGGCTGTGTGTTTCGTGTCGTTGTCATGCTGGAAAACCCAGCCACGACCCATCTTCAATGCTCTTACTGAGGGAAGGAGGTTGTTGGCCAAGATCTTGCGATACATGGCCCCATCCATCCTCCCCTCAATACGGTGCAGTCGTCCTGTCCCCTTTGCAGAAAAGCATCCCCAAAGAATGTTTCCACCTCCATGCTTCACGGTTGGGATGGTGTTCTTGGGGTTCTACTCATCCTTCTTCTTTCTCCAAACACGGCAAGTGGAGTTTAGACCAAAAAGCTCTATTTTGTCTCATCAGACCACATGACCTTCTCCCATTCCTCCTCTGGATCATCCAGATGGTCATTGGCAAACTTCAGACGGGCCTGGACATGCCCTGGCTTGAGCAGGGGGACCTTGCGTGCGCTGCAGGATTTTAATCCATGACGGCGTAGTGTGTTACTAATGGTTTTCTTTGAGAATGTGGTCCCAGCTCTCTTAAGGTCATTGACCAGTTCCTGCCGTGTAGTTCTGGGCTCACCTTCCTAATGATCATTGATGCCCCACAAGGTGAGATCTTGCATGGTGCCCCAGACCGAGCGAGATTGGCCGTCATCTTGAACTTCTTCCATTTTCTAATAATTGCGCCAACAGTTGTTGTCTTCTCACCAAGCTATTGTCCTGTAGCCCATCCCAGCCTTGTGCAGGTCTACAATTTTATCCCTGATATCCTTACACAGCTCTCTGATCTTGGCCATTGTGGAGAGGTTGGAGTCTGTTTGATTGAGTGTGTGGACAGGTGTCTTTTATACAGGTAACACGTTCAAACAGGTGCAGTTAATACAGGTAATGAGTGGAGAACAGGAGGGCTTCTTAAGCTGTCTTGTGAGAGCCGGAATTCTTACTGGTTGGTAGGTGATCAAATACTTATGTCATGCAATAAAATGCAAATTAATTATTTAAAAATCATACAATGTGATTTTCTGGATTTTTGTTTTAGATTCCGTCTCTCACAGTTAAAGTGTAAATATGATAAAAATTACAGACCTCTACATGCTTTGTAAGTAGGAAAACCTGCAAAATCGGCAGTGTATCAAATTCTTGTTCTCCCCACTATATATATAATCTTCAGACATTTTGCACCAATTAACTCTTTTGGTCCTGAGAATGAAGAAGAAAAAAAAGGTGAAATAATTTCACCTTTTCAGGCAAATTGCTTGCATAATTCACACCCCCTAAAATCCAGCTTTTACAGAGAGAGCTCAATAACTCTTGTGATATAAGCGTGTCTGTTTTCTTTCACTCAGTGCAATTCGCTGCACTTGGAACACAATCTACAAATGGCCCGATCCTGAGACACATTGACCTTTTGTTGACAAGCTCTGTGATTTGGGGATGGCACATGCAGCTGTGCATGGGCACAAATCTAATTCCTCTGGATCAGGAATTCAGGAAGGCAGTCAAGGGACCTGGAAATAAGGGTTGGGCTATTCCGGTTATGCAGCACATTTTCATGTCCCCAGCAAATGTGTCTTAATAAACTGGATAAAATATTAAACTCACAGTATTTAAAGCTACCATGAAATCAAAATTGACAATTTTTATGGAATATTTCAGTATTTATTAATGATTTATGTGTGCATATTTTATGTAAAAATTCATGCGCCCTCGCAATCTTTAAATCAAAATGTCTTCCCCTCCCTCTACCAGCAACATCTCTTCTCTGATGTCGTGCTTACTGGCGCGAGGGCTAACCTGACTAACCTGTCACTCACATCACAGCAATAGCAAACCAAAACCATCCAATCAATTCCAGATGGACAAAATCAAGTCTCGCCTTACAATTTTTCTTGTCCGAGAAGCCGTTTCATTAGGATATCCATTGCAATAGTGAAGAAAAGACTCACAACTTCCATTTCATGTCGATGTTAAAGATGGAAATCCTATTAGTACATCATAAGTTACAATCAGGGTGAATTTTAAATAATGTCACTACTTTGGTTTGACTTTGAGCTGATGTTAAAATGTTCTTGTCATTGTGTGAATAATCAAGGTATAATGACGTTTAAGTGCTCAGCTGGACCAGAGTGTATTTCTGAAAGTCTGATATACCCTTTTAGAGAACACGGCCTTAAATTTCCATATTATTATTATTATTTAAAGCTACAGGGTGAAAAGATACTGCACAGCAGAAAATGTTCAACCAGAGGATTTTGGTGAACTGGCTCTGACTGCTAAAAGACAATCACAGGCGAGCTTAATGTAGCCAGTAGCACGATGGAAGTGAAAACACTTAAATGGATGAAATTGGTGCAAGTTCAAGTGTTTGTTTTTTTAAATAAGTTTGGTTTTAGTTAGTTATCTGATGCTATAAAAATGGGGGTGTGACGTCATGATTGACAGCTTCTCTGAGCTAAGTAGTCACTGAGGCACAAACAGACTTTTTGGGGATCTTCGGGAGGAGATTAGAGCTTTAACTTTAACTTCTACATATCCATAACTGTTTTTTAACATAGACATAATAAGTTGTTCTGCAGTAAACTGTACTAACTGATTCTGCGGGAGTGTGGGCGGGGCCTTGATACCGTGGCTCCAGACTTGGGTCCCGAGTTCACAGAGATTCAAATTTGTCAGCTCCATATTGGGACATTGGTGGTTACACCACTTTTTATACAATGGAAGAGAGTGAAGGTGCTTTGTCCATCTTTTTTTAGTCTTTTCGAAACGTTTGTCCGAATTCACATTGCTCATAAAAGGTAGGCAAAAAGTACCCGGATAACCTAGTTCTTCTGGCGAGATTCTGAAGTGTGCATACAATGGACATTTTACTATACCATGAGGCCATGGGAGAGGATTTATAAATGGCAGTGAAGCAACGTAACTGACGCTGGTAGGTCAAATGATAAATGGCGAAAGTAGTAAGTCCAGATTACATTCATACTACACACATTCATACTATATAGAACGTGTATACTGTTTAGCGGTTGTGTACAAAATAAGTACCTACTCAAGAGTGTGAGATTTCAGATGCAGCCTTCATCAGGGATGTTCAAAGTCAAATATGTTGATTGTGCTGGTTATCAAATTATTATGGTGATCAGGGCTTAAAAACGGAAAAAAATATCAATCGGTTCACTCCGAGCAGAATCGATATTATAGCGTTTCCGTTTTTGCGTTCCTCAATAAACATTACTGTTCCGAAAACGGTTTGATTTGAAAAAATACTGGTTAATAACGTTATTTTAATTTAGCCTATACTTTAAACAAATATGTATAAATAGACTTATTTTCACTATATATAATATATAATATAACGCATGGTAATTAAACTTGAATATTTATTTCATAACATTTTTAAAACCACAACAGAAATACATGCATTAATTACAAAGCATAAACAGTGGACCTGTTTTGGAGCATTAGACAATCGAAAGTGGCCTCTTATGCCTAATTCTTTTCAGAAGAGTAATAACATTCTTTGTAACGTTACATAACTTTTTTTCAACACGACTTGTTTAAAAAAAATGTATGAATAAAGAATAAATAAACTGGATAACCATTAATGCACCGTCAACTGCTAATTTCAAAGCAAACACTGCGCAACACGTCCTTGCATCACATAATCAAATTCAGTCAGCTAATAAAGCTTGATCATTTAATGCATATAACATACCATTTAATACGAAGCATCAACCGTCTATAGAAAACATTGACCTGTCCTGTATGGCAATCTGAAAGACTTTAGGAAAAATGTTTGATAGATGCTATAGCCTACTTGGATAGGCTTAAACGGAATCCATAAACTAGCCTAAATCAGTCTATTTGAGCTTAAAGTCCGTACTACTTATTTAAACGTTCGAAAAGAATGTCCTCCAATACCTGCACATTCATTGTAGACCTCAGCGGGGAAAGAAATTTACTTGAGGCATGAAAATGCGCGCTCTGCACTGACGGTAGATTCATAGATGACTGCGCGGGCATTTCACTCACGCTTGATCCATCAACGTCACATGCTGTACTACTCAATTCATGATTGGTCACTGCCAAATAAAAATATTAAAGAGAACGATAAAATAACGTTATTAACCGGTTAATAGTCATTTCAAATTAACGTTTCTGTTCAGAACGATTCAAATTGATTTTGATTTTGTTTTCGTTTTTGTTCCTCTTAAAATTTCGTTCGTTTCCGGTTTTCGTTTTCGTTCCTTGAACCAGTTCAGAGCCCTGATGGTGATGAACAGAGTGAAGAGAGAAAGGAGCTGTAGAAGCAGTGGATGATTTTCTTCAACATTGCCTATTCCATCAGTGACATGGTTAGTTAAGAATCACAGCAGAAGAAATCTCCATAGAGGGAAATCCTTTCAGCTGCAGAGTAAGAGAAGGTAAAAATGTGATAACAATGCAACAGGCTACATCTAAGTAAGCTAAGCTCTGTAGTGATCTGCCTAAACAGCATTTATGAAGGAAGTCAGATACCTTGTTAAGGGCAATTTCAAAGGTAAAGACAATCTTAGAATGCAGTGCATATAGCCAGCGTTGTTATTGTTGACTAAAATAATTTAAAATTGATTTCTTAGATGAGGAAAAGCTGAAATGAAATAAAATATAAATATCTGATGAAAAACTTGCCTTGGCAACTAAGTTCAGAAAAACGACTAAGTACGTTCAGAAAAACAGTGTACAAAAAGACAAAGTCAACATTTCTAAAACTTCTAAAACAAAAAAAATAACGCTATAGTATAGGCTACAAATAAATAATACTAAAACAAAACCTAGCTCAGTGAACATATCCAAGATGGAAAACAAAAAATTGCATTTAGTACTGAAAAGCATAATTAAAAATTATTTACTAAAAAAAAAAAATCACACCTACTGTCTGCAATCCTGTTGGGAGTCGAGTCTCGCATGCATTTTTAAAATTGCTGCCTAAGTAGAGCATTTCACTTTTAACATTTACATTTACTCATGTAACAGATGCTTTTATGCAAAGCAACTTACAAATGAGGAACATCACAAGCAAAAGGGCCTACAATATCCGTAATACACAATGTCAAGTTAAAAGTATAAACTAGCACACAAGCTAGAGCAGAAGTGAAATTCAGACATAAAGAGAAAGAAAATGTACTGCAAGTATTTGAATAAAATCCTGTTTTATTTCAGTTTTGTAGGAAGTAGACAACAAGGCAGCTATCTACGTTTGGGAACAGAGCTAAAGTTACTTTATTCCTTCCAGACATAGAGATCTAACTCATAATAGCGCACATTTAGTTACCTGAATATTCACACTCACACTCTAATTTTAATTCTTTTCCCCAGTTACGCAGCGGGCACATCTGGCGCAGAACAAAGCATCCGATAAACAAGCGAATATGGACAATGCACTCACTGATATGTGGGTCAAGGTAGATAGAGCGGAATATACAGCTCCCATATGTTCGGATTCCTGGAGATCCGCCGTTGTCTTCCCACGTGTCAGAGCAGGCTGACCAAACTTAGAAAAATCTCCAGGCCGGGCGATTCATTTAGCTGGCCTCTGGAGGCTCGGGGGTCTTGTGTTGGCTGAGAGTCCTTAAACTCAAACAATAGATTATGGTCACCTCTGCAGTGCAGTGTGCTGGGTTAGGGAGAGCTCTCTCAAAAGGACAATAGGGGCGCAAATTGATTTATGAGGATTCTGGGAGCCATAATGTGCAGTTGTAACAAGGAATCAATGGGCTAGAAAAATGCTAACAGCAGACCTTTATGTCCTGGGCCTTTGTCCCCGCACAATTTAATTAATTTTCCTCTCTCTCTCTCTCTCACTCTTTTTTTTTTTTTTTACACGGGCTGTGACGGGTGATGGAAAGCTACATCAGTGCTCCTCGCGGTTCAGCAGAGTTGAGCCACGGCGGCGTGAAGCTCATCTTACAAGAGAAAGAAGAGTAAATATGACAGACAGAATGAGGTTTCTCTCTCCGAGGGATTGTCTCCAGGTGAGAAAGTTAACTGGAAAAAATTAAAAGGTGAGAAGACTGTGATTTGGGGCAATGCTCAATATTGAGGTGGCTGGATGTACTTTTTTTTCCGTACGTCCTATAGGGAGGAAATATTACAGAGTGAAAAAAAGACGACAAAGTCGTTTGCTTGAAAATCAGCTGTCATCTTCATGTCTCTTCTCTCTCAGGGCTAGGTTATTTCCTTGTATTTTAGCGATTGACATATGACAACACTGACAGTACAAACCAAATAAATGTAGTGACATTATATAATAATGAGTTTTTTTTCGCATGCTACCAGCCATGCACATCATGCAAATGGCAAAAAGGAAAGCATTATTTCCCTCCGATAGGGTGCTTATTGCAAGTAAACAATCAAACCTCATGCACTGGGATGTGTTATACTTGTTTTGTTTGTCCTAAAAATAGTGTAGTGTGTGTGTACACATACACACACACACACCAGGACTAATAAAACAGGAAATTGGAAACGGGATAATTAGCTGTGGGTACTGCTATTGCCCTATTACCCAAGACCTCCTAATCCTCTAATTACACCATTTGTCTATCCATTCCTCCATTTTCCTCAAGCTGTAAGCAAGAGGATCACTGTAGTAATTATGCTTTGCATTAGAGACTCGGCTCGGCTCGCTCCTCTGCGGTCGACTCTGAGGTGCACAAAGAAAGCTTAAGAGAACACAAACACACAGAGACTTTGGTAATCTTCTTAAAACATGTTGAATACAATAATCAAAACTGAATTCACCATAATGTCACAAGTTAGAATGAATGGGCTCTACATTTTCCCTTCACACACTCAGTTCTGAAAAATCGGTTCTTTGAGGTAGATGACAAACTGTTTTCTGTTGTGCAATTATGTGAAGTGGCGCTGGTCTTTCATTTGTACTACAGAAAAGGCTCCTCAAATTTATATTTAAAAAATTGTTCCCTGCTTTTGTTTTTGGAAAAACAGCACCAAAGGATTTGATTTTGGAGACAGTGAGAGTGGAATATTGACGTTGTCATGAGCACTAGAAAGGCAAAACACAGCAACCACACACTTTGTCCTGTGACAGATAAGTTTTCCTCCATTATGCTCAGATTCAGAGAAAAAAAGCGTTTTGAAAAAAACTGATCTACCAAATCAATGAAAATACTATTTTCTCTTTCAGTGTTGGTGTAGTAACTGCATTTTGCTCTTTAAAGAATAATTGTCACTACAATTGACAAAGCAAATGAGACAAACTAAATAGTTTAACTTCTTCAATTCTGCATTATACTGCAGTGTATTTAAATGATATACAGACTATCAGAGCGATAGAACAATATATTGAACAACAGACAGAATGATAGACGATATATTGAACAACAGACAATGATAGATAAAACTATAGATCAATATATAGAATTTTAGACAGACAGACAGACCAATAGATCTAAGGCCCTGTTTACACGCGTTTGGTCGATCGGTTCACAAGTATACGAGAGAGACAAATGCTTGTTTACAACTGGTATTTTAATCCGTCTCTTTTGTCCACTTTCGACCACTTCTGTCCTGATCTCTGTAAGGAGGTGGTCTTTCGATCTAATGGATAAAATAAGCTTGTGCAATTTAACATCAGCTGTCGTTTCTGCTCTGATAGCCACAAGACTGCAGCGAACGCAGCGAGTCCATGTTTTAAATCAAGAATAGTGATAAACTGTTAATTTCGTTGACAAATTATTTTTGTCAACAACCTTTTTTCACTGATGAAAACGAGACGATAACTAAATAAAAAACAGTTTTGGAAGACAAAAACTATGAGGAAAATCTAATGTCATTTTCGTCAATGAATAAAAACGAGACAAAAATGTTAGGGAGGCACTATTAGGGAAGAGATCCAGTCAGAATGGATGTCCTGTGTAATAGATGCGCACATTTGATTTGTAACGTGCAGATCTAACCGCAGGAAAGTGTGGCGCTGTTACGCGCTCACGCAACAGAGCTTTAGAGCGGTTCAATCAATGAATAGCACACATTCATGCCAAGTAATTGTTTATGAACTAATGCTGATGAATAATGACAATGTTTATAAGGTAATATGTTTTAGACAGGTTTCACTATTAGGGCTGTAATCTCCCAGTCGATTAGTTGTCGATACGTTCTGGCTCGACCAAAATTCTGATTGGTCGATTTTTTGCCGCGTTCATTTCATCAGGTGGAAAGCACTAATTGCTAATGGGAGTGTTTTTAGAGAACCCCTGTTTCACAGGTAACAGTCTGTCTTCAGAACACCCCCATTGTTTTCACTTCTTTTGGATTAGCCCAACCCATTGGAGAAGAGACAGATTGAAGTAAGCTAGTTTGCTTTATTTATTTAATTGTGAGAGCGTTTTTTCTGCTCTTTATCTGGCTTGTTTAATAAATATTCCTTTTTTTATTAAAGTGGACATGCCTTTTGTGTTTAAGAGTAAAAGATTTAAGTTAATAGTCTATTCGTGTCTCAGCCGCGAAGCTGAGCTGATCTGAGCTCATTCGAGCTGCACACAGCGGCTGAAGTGATAGTGTCTTTCAGTTATTGTAATACATTTGACAAAAACAATTGTCTAAATTATGTTGCATATTCCTCAAAAGTTCTTGTGATGATATCACTAGTTGACAACATGCTACTATATTTTCGGAAATCATAGGCTATTATATTGCGCAGGTGCACGTGAAGCAATGCTGTCAGAGCCGACAGACTCGTGTGTCAGACTCATTTCAGTGCAAAATAATCAGGTCAAAAACGATTTAATATACTGCAAATAGCCTACTAGTTTTTATGTTTATTTAGAATTCATTTAGGCAGACAACAAGGCCACCAAGCAGCTAATTCATATAATGTGTTTTTTTTTGTTTTGTTTTTTTTAGACGGTTTTTAGTCGAACATTTCAGGACCTCAGTCGACCAAGATTTTCTTTGGTTGATTACAGGCCTAGTAACAATGCATATTTTATCTCCCTCATCTGAACTTGAATTATTAGGAACTGCAATGGTGCAGACATTTCAAATAAGAGTCCCGGTGTATTTCAAGCTTGTTTATAATTAAAATTCATGCATTATATAAACGTTTTTGGTTACTGTAAACTGTATTTAATTTCATTCCCATTTAATTCATAGTCAGGAGGATAGACTAAGAACAGCATTTGACACATAGTATTCAATAAAGTATCAGGGTTATAATAGTTAACTAAAACCATTAAAAAATATTCATTACTTGAAATTAAATAAATGTTAACTGAATTAAAAAAATAAATAAATAAACAAACTTATCTGAAGCTTTAGCTTAACCTGATATACTAACTAAAACAGAAATACAAAATTATGAAAACTTTATAGATGTTTTTAAAAAACAAACAAAAAAGTTAATTGAGCTCTCTTTCGTGTATTTTTGTGCTTGAATGGCCAAAAACACAATTATGTCAAACTATCAGTTTTGACATGTATTCAAGTAACAGTCGGTTATGTAATGCTTAAATGCTCAATTAATGCATTGCAATTTAACTCATTAGATTTTAGTCGACTAAAGTCTTATGATATAATATAATCTTATTATATATAGTCAAAAGACTATGACTAAAACTAAATAAAAATTTGCTGTCTTTTGTGGTTGTTTGAACACATTCGACCACATGAGCGTCTACACCACGAAAGCAATCTGGTAAAATGTGTTTTCAACTACCTCTGGAAATGGTGGAAAGTGGACAACCTCAAAATGTTTTAGATACCGTTTACACCTGTATTTAGCATCGTCCACTTGTGATCGACGATAAATAAAGGTTTCTGTAATGAGACTATTACAAAAATAGATAGAACAATAGAAAGATAGTGTTATACAGAACGATATAACAAACAACAGACAGAGATTAAAGAAGTGAGTTCAATCTAATGAAAGGTTTTTGTAATGTGACATTACATTCTTTACAATTAAAGGGGTGGTTGATTATGATTTCACTTTTTTAACTTTAGTTACTGTGTAATGTTGCGGTTTGAGCATAAAGCATTGCTTTTTAAGGACTACAACAAATGGCTGGTAAGGACTACAACGAGCTTATTCACGGGTTAGTGACATCACTAACACTAAAATGTCCATAAACCCTGCCTCCGGGAACATGTAACAAAGGGGGTGAGGCCATGTTGAGGAAGAGTTGTTGTGGCACATTTGGGAGTCTGTTCAAACTGTCGCATCCGTCTTTTCACATTTATTGCAACACAGTACATAACACAAATGCAATAGCATATCATAAAAGCAAGATGACAAAATAAGTGATAAACGTAATTAAACTATAACTATACCTTCATGCAGCATATATTCTCTGGCTCTGTAGGCATCTTACAACAGTTCCCACACGAGCGATTTATAGATTATCTTGACACAATATGCTAATCAATGACTTGAAGACAGTTAACTCCACATCAACTAACCATTCTGGAATGTCCAGTTGCATTCTACATGTTGTTACTTCTTCTCGAGTCTCTCCATCACTGTCAGACTCTAGTTTGAACATAAAAGGCTGAACGGTTTCAGACATCTGTGTGAGGTAATACGAGCTGCTAACACAAGCTCTTGAAGCTCCGCCCTCTTCTTGATAGGGGGATGGGAGCAGCAACTCATTTGCATTTAAAGGAACACACAAAAACTGCATTTTTGCTCATAAAGGTGACGATCTTTACTATATGCTATAAAAAAATTCTGTGGGGTATTTTGAGCTGAAACTTTGCATACACACTAACCTTATAAAAAGGGGCATTATGGGACCCCTTTAAAAATAGAATGATAGATAGATGACAGGGACGTGTGTGTGTGTGGTCGTAAGTCGTACAATCACAGCACCTCGAGCTATCATCTCTAATGCACTGTACACATCATCCGGTTTCAATTGTTACCATGGTTACTGCACCTGCTTGAACACATCACAAAGACATTGGCTGTATAATCTTATACTGTAGATCAGCTAAATGAACCTCTTAGTCTACCCAGACTATTTCCACTGTGGCTTTTCATAAACACATCCTCCAGAGAAGAATCTTAATTTGACAAGACCAATTAATTGACACAAGAACATTCCTTGCACATTTCCACGAGGGAGCTGTCTTCATCACATCATAATTAATACATTTGTGCCAAGCAGAAATGTATCAGGGCCGTTATTAATCAGAAACAATGATCAAATATTTGATGCTTGAGCCAAGACTCTCCCACTATACTAACGCTCTTTTACCTCCAACCTTTATTAATTATGGATATGAGTTCTGGAGGAAATATTTGTTGAAAGGACTCTTAACCCAATGCAAAAAAACATAAATTCCCTTCAGCGCAGAGGTTGCCGTTAGACAGCAGCTTCTGTTAAAGCCTTGTATTCACTTTATAGAGCGAGTACACAGAAGTGTGCAAGTTAGAAAGCAAATCTATGAAATATTCATATTTTTTTCATATTTCAAACATCCATGTCAGAGGTGAAGATGGCAAGATAAAGCAGAATGGAGTAACTATAACTAGCGCCTAAAATCATGTTTCATTTGTATTGAACGGTTTTCTTTTATTGAGTTTTTCATTTGTTTCATGTGATTCATTTAAAGGAGAAGTGCAAGTCCTCTGAATTCATGTGACAGCTTTGTGTGAAGTCATTACTCACTGGAAATCTTTGCTATTCTTAGTGAGTTAAATGATACTAATAGTAGTCATGTATGAGTGGAGAACAAATCATTTCATCAAATTAATCAGTTGATTTAAAGAAGGGTTGGAATGATTCATTCACTAATCCAGTCCTCAAGTAATTTGCTGACTTCGACCCAGTCAGAAAAGGTTCTTTGGGTCTTACTTTTTTAATTAATCAGTTAATTCAGAAAGGGGACTGAATCATTCATTCACTAATACAGTTCTCAAGTTAATCTCACTCCAGATCTGGTCAGGGAATGTTCTTTGAGTCATGTTTTTTCAAAGGGGTCTGAATTAATGATTCATTCACTAATCCAGTACTCAAGTTCAATTTGCTGACTTCGATCCAGAGAAGGTTTGAGCCATATTTTTTTAATTAATCAGTTGATTCAGAAAGGGGTCTGAATGATTAATTTAATAATACACTGCTCAAGTTAAACTCAAAAACATGACTCAAAAACATTCTCTGAACAGAACTGAGTTAGTAATGAATCAGTTGATTCAGAAAGGGATCTGAATGATTCATTCACTAATACATTGCTCAATTTAAAGAGATCCCATGGTGTTAAGACTTGTATGGCTTAATATAACATAAATGTTATCTCTTATTGAAATATGTAGTAGAAAACCCATGAAAGATCCACGTTATTTAAAAAATCCATTATATATTTGGACAATGGGCGGCGCCATTTTGTTTGCGTTCTAGGTTGATGACGTAGAACGGTTGCACTCGGCAATCCACTGGCTCTACCCGTAGCTATTTTTACCACAACACAACTCGAAAAATGTTTCAGAGTTAAATAAAACCAATTAATTGCTTTGTGATTGCTTTTAAAACATACTCAAACACATGCACACAAACTCGCACACACACACAGAACAGATCGGCGCGCGCTAACACACACACACATCCACGCACTGTGCGCGCACACACACGCTCAAACAGCTGTAATGTTATACTTGAGGTTGACTTGCCTAGTCACCTGGTTCCTATTCGGCAGGCCAGCACTACCTGGCTGAATCCGATATCGCGCTATACCCTCAATTAGGGCATTATTTGATGGGACAGCCACTATATATGTCCGAAACCATAGTGGTTATTGAGTGCACTCATTTAATCTCACACTGCACCGCAATAACGAGTGTACAGCCGATGTACACACAACAGCTGTCCGAATTAACTCACTCGTTTTCATTCCCTCATCAAGTGAACTGTATTAGTGGACTAGGGAATAGTCAATTAGGGGGCAATTTCAGATTCAGCCCCTGTCGTGGAGACTGACGAGGGAAGCCCATAACACATCTCGATTGAGACAGAGCAGTCTGTCAGACAACATTTTAGCTCGGGCAGTTCGGTCTGGACTTGATCCATAGAGAAGTAATTATGCCCGAACAGAAGAAATGTTTGTACCAATGAAATTGTCAGGGCCGGCTTTAGACGATGATGGACAGATGATAAACAGTAATGTAATCATCCACGTCATCAAAGGCGCTTGGGTTGAATTTGTTCTAATCCTAAACGGAGAACTTGTTCGTATATGCATTCACCTTTACTATTTCTCTCAGAAATGATGATCGTGTTGGTAAGTACTCTGTGTATCCTTAAATTATTTTGGGGGGTAAAATTTGGGCTGCCTGCTAAAATTTGCATTCCTGGGTCTGCATATCACATAATTGGGGTCGCTTCAACCCGCGGACATGGCAACACAGTGCAGTTGAGTTCTGTTGACATTTGACAACTAACGTTATGCGTCGCTCCGTTGCTCTGATTGGTTGTAGGTCTATCCAATTGAGGTCTTTCCTGGTTCGGTTGAAACACGCCCCATAATCACAGCCCAACGGAGCAGTATCAGACTCAAATTCTGACTAGAATTGAGTATGACAACGTCAGGCTACATTAACTCAGCTCTGGTCAGAGAATGTTCTTTGAGTCATGTTTTTTAATGAATCAGTTGATTTAGAAAGATGTTTGAATGATTTATTCACTAATACATTGCTCAAGTTAAACTCACTAACTCAGCTCTGGTCAGAAAATGTTCTTTGAGTCATATTTTTTAATGAATCAGTTGATTCAGAAAGAGGTCTGAATGATTCATTCACTAATACATTGCTCAATTTATACTCAGTAACTCAGCTCTGGTCAGAGAATGTTCTTTGAGTCATGTTTTTTAATGAGTCAGTTGATTCACAAAGGGGTCTGAATGATTCATTCACTAATACAGTGCTCAAGTTAAACTCACTAACTCAGCTCTGGTCAGAGAATGTTCTTTGAGTCATGTTTTTTAATGAATCAGTTGATTCAGAAAGAGGTCTGAATGATTCATTCACTAATACATTGCTCAATTTATACTCAGTAACTCAGCTCTGGTCAGAGAATGTTCTTTGAGTCATGTTTTTTAATGAATCAGTTGATTCAGAAAGAGGTCTGAATGATTCATTCACTAATACATTGCTCAATTTAAACTCACTAACTCAGGCTCTGGTCAGAGAATGTTCTTTGAGTCATGTTTTTTAATGAATCAGTTGATTCAGAAAGAGGTTTGAAAGATTCATTCACTAATACAGTGCTCAATTTAAACTCACTAACTCAGCTCTGGTCAGAGAATGTTCTTTGAGTCATGTTTTTTAATGAATCAGTTGATTCAGAAAGAGGTTTGAAAGATTCATTCACTAATACAGTGCTCAATTTAAACTCACTAACTCAGCTCTGGTCAGAGAATGTTCTTTGAGTCATGTTTTTTAATTAATTAGTTGGTTCACAAAGGGGTCTGAATGATTCATTTACTAATACAGTGCTCAATTTAAACTCACTAACTCAGCTCTGATCAGAGAATATTCTTTGACTCACTGACTCCAATCCGATCAGAGAAGTAAAGAGCAAACTGAAAAACAACAAGGATATTACTCAAAATGTCCCCTTTTGTGAAACAACTTTCTGCATACAAGTTTGGATCAACATGAGGGTGAGTAAATGCGAACAGAATTTTCATTTTTGGGTAATCTATCCCTTTAACAATATTTAATGCTATGTCATGAACCTGTTATCGTGGGGGGAAATAAAGTCATCATGAGTTGAGCTTGTATTCAGAGCCCACTTGCACACAGCATATAAATGAAATGATTCCATTCAGCCTTAAACTAAAACTTTCCAAGTTTTAAACCAGACATATCTTGAATTGTATGCTAAGGGCTGCAGTTTTGCCAATCTCAGTGCATTATAAAATTCAGCATGCTGAAAGACTAAAATAGACTACTGTCACACTTCCCTCTGCTTTCAATTAATGGCATGCAACCTGTGAGCGGCTGAGGAAGCAAAAGGATCCATGAGCTTTCTGAAGGAGAGAATGAAGCAAAGGACTTTAATGATTGGTTGTTTGGTCAATGAGCATCCGCTCTGGTTTGAGCAAAGAAATTTGAAGGTGTTTTGGAATTCTTCCAGAACCTTCCCCGCATCAGCATTCCTCTCGATCAATGGTTATTGACGCAGGTAAGTAGGTGCTTAATCATTTTTAATTAGTGATAATCAGACATCTTGTCTGTTTCGGTAAAGAGGCCACAATCCAGGCTTGTTAGGTCAAGTTTTCTATTCAAACGGCTTAATTGCGATTCATTTTATCTGGTTTCTGGAAAAGAAGGTGAATATTTTACCATTGGCTAATGTGGTGTTCTTCTAAAGCCAGCATAAACAAAGATGAACACCTCAGCTTACTTTAACAGTTCTTTACATGGTATTCCCCATTTAAATTTGCAGATCTCAATTCAAAGTCAACATTCAACGGCATTCGCAACCCATTTTAGTTCTGTAACATGACATTTCCAGCTGATACTGGAGTAACGGCGGCCAGCTAGTAAGAACTTAGAGGATAAAAACCTCACTTCCCTGTCCACAAGAGGTGCACTAGCGACTGACGCTAAAGGCTGTAGTCTTTAGCTTCCTTGTTAGCATTGGAAACACTGGTTCGAATCTCACTCGGAGCGGTACGAGTAGAGCCGTAGGGGTTACATTGGTGCCATGAACTGAATGGGAGTGAGGTTTAGGGGGCGTGAATGAAACGGAGGCCAGCTAGTAAGAGCTATATATGTGAGTAAACCACACTTCTCTGTCCTCATGAGGCATCACGAAGAATCTCTGTCCTCAAGAGGCTTGTTAGCATGCCCGCCTCACACGACGGAAACGCTGGTTCGGATCCTGCTCAGAGTGCTGCGAGTAGTTATGTGTTAACAGCATAACACTTGTAAAAATGTAGTAAATTAAACTAATGTGCTCATGAAAGATGGGAATTTAGTGCTGTACAATTAAAATATACATCGAATTTAAAATAAAAATCCACATTCAAATCCAAAAACGATGCCATTGAATTTTAGGTGTGCGTCAGTGGTGTTGTTTTTAAATGTTTTTGTTAGCCAATCCAGTTCAACTAGATGTGGCGCTGCTGCATTCAAAACATTGCTTAGTCTTGTTCAGACTGTCAGTCCAAATCCAATTATTGTGCATATCCGATTGGAATCAGATCATATTTAGCAAGTGTGAATGGCACAAAAGGAAGTAAATTTCACATGAGATGCAATTTTTACAAATCCCTTTTACAGAGAAGCTCAATGAAGAGAATATCTTGGTTACATAAAAACCGTGACCAAGACACTCAACATAGAACGCATTTTCTGTGCTGCTTTTTCATTATGTGGTGCATTAATATTTTTGTTGCCTTGTTGCTTTGTGTTTTATCCTTCAACTGAAATTATGCCTTTTAAATTTGAATATAATTAAAATAAAAGTAAAATTTGTAATTTAGGTTTTCAGCCATTTTGACACCCCTAAAGTATTTCATACCAAAATGTAGCCAAACTAAACAGTGGTACACCGATAATGATTTTTTTGATGGCCAATGCCAATGCCGACATCTTAGAGAGCGATATAATGCCGATGCATTTATCAAACTATTTAGTTTAAACAGTAAAAACTAGGGCTGCGCGATATATTGCAATTATTGAAATATCGCAAATGTGCATATTGCGATTTGCTTATTGCAACAGTTTGCAATACTATATGATATTAATACTCCAAAAGATTACAAAAAGCCCAAGTTTTAGGTCAATGCAGACAGCAGAGAGTAGACTGGGTAAACGCAGTCTGATCTGCCAGCGATTTGATTTCGCCTGCCAACTCAGTCTGGAAACCCGTACATTTATTTCTACTGCTTCTGTTACACTTTTGTGGGAACCAATCACAGACGGGCTTATCCACCTGGCGTGCTATTGAAGGGATTGTCACGATGACGGATAGAGAAGCGATGGGTCGTTGCCCGTTGATCACGCCTCTTGTGGTCTGATTGGTTGAAGGACTATCCAATTGCGTACAGAGTCATTTAATTTATGCGCGTTTATGCTTGCGTGTGCAGTAGAAAATACAGAGCAGACCCCCTAGACCAATGTTCAATCTTAAATTGAGCTTGGTCTGGTGATAGCCAGACAAAGCAGAGAGTAGACTGGATACATGACTGTTACATCTGTATGAAATGCTTAATGTTACTAAATGCAATAAACACAGCCTCTCAGAAAACTTATATGTGGTCATAAACACAAAATTGTGTCAGATTGCCCGTCTTGTTGAGTATTCATGTAAACAGTGTCAGTTATGTATTAAAGGGGTGATTAATTGAGAAATCAACTTTCCCTTGAGCTTTTGATATATAAAAGGTCATTGTAATATAAGAATATCCTGTAAGTTTCAGAGCTGAAAACTTCCTTGTTGGTCAAAGAAAAGCTTTTATTGACACCAGGCCCAGCAAACACTCGATCTCAGAATATGCCCGGCTATGACGTCAGAGTGTAGTGAAGCACCGCCTAAACAGAAGAACAACGGCCAAGTACTAAAAAAATAACATTCCAATCAACATTCCAATCCGTGGGTGGATGAACGATTAATCATTGTGTTTGTTTGATAAAGATATTTTGCGAGCTCCATGTGGGACGAATTATTCCTGTTACCGTTTTCCCACATGCTTCAAAACAATCCCTCACGGTGTACTCGCGGGGAGCCGAAGCTCATTAAATATGCAAATGTTATCCAATCCTAGCCGTGGGCGTTTACTTCCAGGTCTTCAGTGCAGAACGCCCATAAAATCTGAGCATGCAGGAGAGAGCCTCAAAACCTGGGTAGAAAATAGCCTATTACTTATTCATTATGATATTTTTGAATGTAAAAATCACAAGAACGTCATAAGTTGACCTCAGACAACAGCATAAAAAAAATTAAAAAGCTAGTTCATGACACCTTTAAGAGGACTAAACAATTGAGAAACAAATCGCACATGTAAGAATACATTGGATCCCTGAAGTTTTTAAAGTGACTTAATAAATAACCAAATACCCATAACCTAATAAATCTGCCGTCTGTGGGCTCAATGTTAATCAAACAACAAAAACTGATCTTGACTTTTGTAGCCTTAATAAGATAAAATATTTAATTACTGCTGTTCACGTTCAGAAGTTGTATTTCTTCTCAAAAAAGAATGTGAAACATGTTCATGTTCAGTTTTTTAAAATAATTAATTTATTTCACACACTTAAAGCATTTTCGTATCGCAAATCGAATACCGCATTATTTAGTTATCGCATATCCGTTTTCTTCAATATCTTGCAGCCCTAGTAAAAAAAAAACACATGCATAACAATTGCTGAAATTCAATTTATATTTATTTGACATAATATTTAATAATTAGAAAAAACTAATTTCAATTATAAGAAACTGAACTTGATAAAAAAAAATTTAAATAAACATTTATACTTTAAATTACTCCTTAATTCTTGTCAAAGTTTGCAACATTTGTGAAATTAAATATATAATATTAATTTACGGTAATATAATATAATAATATACTATAATAATGGCATTTCAACCACTAAAACTAAAACTATTTGGCTGTTAGATAAAATGATAGGTCATCCAAAAATAGAAATGTTGTCATCACTTACTTACCCTCCTGTTGTTGTACCCTCCTTACTTTCTTCTGTGGAACACAAAAGAAAAGATTTTTGAAGAAAAAAAAACTATTTTTGTTGTTGTAGTCGATGGTGTCTTCAAAATATCTACTCTTGTGTCTCACAAAAGAAAGAAAAGCTTGAAAAATCACAAGAGGGGGAGTGAACTTGCCCTAGCATCCTCACGTAGTCTGCACTACCTCGGTGACATCATCTGACAAGACCATCTGGACATTGTGTATAGAGCAATCATGTTCTATAATTGTTCTAAAAAATAAAAAAAATTCTGATAATTAGCAAGTGCAGCCTATTTAACTTTTTAAAAAATGGCTTTTGAAACGTTAAATGACTATAATTACCAATTTATTCAGCAGAAATTACATTCATTATTTAGATTAGTATCAGCAACATTAATATTATTAATACTTGGTATCGGAACGAAATGAAAATAAGTTATATCACATCATCACCCATCCCTAATTCAGAGGTAAAGCAAATTGTTATATTTGAGGATTACATTAGACATTTACTTTAGAATAACATTAGGATTGCATGTTAACTTCAAACCTCCTCAACATGTTGCATGCTCGACAACAAAGCTGGCTTTGTTTACTCCTCTGTTAGTTTCTTCCAGATAACGAGGAACTTGAGAATCCAGACTCCTTGCCTCCTCCAAACCTCCCGCTGAACGTTCATACATCATTAATGCTCACACATCATAGCAGTGATAATTGCGGAGGACGTGAATGTCACACGAGTCACACCTCCCAGACACCGACTGACAATTCTCCAGCCCCTGGTGCCCCGGCTGCCTGGCGTCATGTGAGAGTGCAACATTCGCTCCCTGTCCTCTGATGCTCCCTGTCGCGTATGTGAACTCCCTCCAAACCGCTGCCAGTTAAAAAACGCAACCTAGATTTGGAGTATTAGCGCAGTTAAAGCCTACATAAGCTACTCGACAAAAAGAGAAGCTGTTATTATTGTAATTTGTTGGACAGTTGCCTACAGCATATGGCCTATTTTTATTTCTTGCCTTTTTAATCAATTTCAGCATAACTTACCACAAATAACATAGTATTAAACAAGCAGAGATCGATTCGGCGAGTGCGCTAGCTAAGCGAGCTTCTTTGATCCCTGAGCTTAAGGATCAAGCCTTTCTAAGCATCTAAGGATGATTATACCATAAACCAGAGCATGTCTACAACTTATCACAGATAGCTCGGTGTTCACTGAACCGCAAACATCACATGGATCAGTCCCTAATTAAAGTACACCCCCACAGCTGTACTGGCAGGTAACAGATCTGAACATATTTATTGCCTGATTTTCCTCCTCCAACACATCTCTATCATGCAGCTCTGTGCTCGTACCTGTGCGTTGTACTCTTTTAACAAGCCTGGCACAGTTTGCATTGTCTATAGCAGTCGTCAGCTTGACAACCCGGCCCTCCCTTTGCCCCCTGAGCTCCTCTTAAAGTTGCAGCTGACATTTTCAACAAGTGCCCACGCTGCCGCAGGAACGCTCCCTAAAGAATACATTTAATAATGTTTTCTGAAGAAATCGTCTCTAACTCGAGAAAATGTGCGAACAATTTGTTTACTAGCACTGCTAGTAGTGCTAATTTTACCCGAAAACTTATTTCTGGTATCTTCTTTCGTCATGCACTCAAATGTTTTCAAAGGAGCACTCCGCTGTCAAATTCTCAGATCTTTTCCAGGAACCCTCGCAAGCACAAGCACTGTCTTCATTTTACAGAGTTATCCTCTCAAGCACAGACATCATTTGCCACGGCACAGAGTCGCGGCGTGACAAAAACGATGCGCGACTCAAACCGCAGACTCATCTCCCCTTCATCGACCGCCAATTCTTACATCCCCGAGCACATCACAAATCCCCCCACTTGAGATTTCAGCTGCGGTCGAATCTGCATTATTCATCTGAGGAGCATATTTACTTGGAGTTTGCAGTGATTGAGGCCGCAGGCCCCAAATTAACCTTCTCATCTCAGAACGCATCCTCCCCGCGGAGCCGCGCTCTGACTAGGGGGTTCATATCGATCAGCGGACTCTCGAGGGGTGGGTGCGTGCGTGCGTGTGTTTCTGCAGAGCTCTGCTGAGGTGCTGGGCGGCAGGTGGTGCTTGGCTGACGGTGAGCCTGCTGGCTTCTCTGTTTGAGTTATGCCAGCAGTGAGTATAAGGCCCCTGCAGTCTGTCTGACGAGGCTTGTTAGACGCTGCTTAAAATAGAGAGAAACATCTCTACCTGCCACTCAGCTCCTGGCAGAAGGTTACCTGGCGCCCAAAGTGCAGCAAAAAGAAAGAGCAAGGGAGGATCTGGATTGTTTATCGGAGTTCTCCCTCAGCACGTTCTTATTGGAGACAGCCTGCCGAGATTTCCCCCAGGACGCGGGGCGCTACGCTACAGGGGAGTCGGGGAGGAAAGAGGGCACCGCACCAACCTTCACTTCATCACACAACAACACCTCTGACTGGAAAGCTCCCCTGCTAGTTACCTGCTCCTTTTGTTTTGTGCCATTCCAGCTGATTTACTCAGCTTTTTCCTCTTCTAGCGAGCCGCCCGCTAGCAGGTAATGTAGCACAGATACAGCAGATTATTCCAAGATTTGAGAGAGAGCTTCATCCCAAAACTTGGCTGCAAAAGACACCTTTGCATTGTGCGCAAATGTGTAAAACAGATATGGCAAGAGCTAATATCAATTAGCGTGCAGCATCAATTAGCATGCAATCTCACAGCACATTAAGGAGGGTAATGGCTTGACCCCAAATTTTGCAGGCTCTAAAACACTTCAGCAAGTCCTTCTATAACTTGCGTGAAAGTCATTCCCGCGCTATCAGATCTTTCCATGCGACGTAAAAGCAATAATTACATCCGTCCGACTAAGCGTGCGCACATCGTTCTGATAATAAAAAAGGTGTACACGATGATTTTCCCCAGTTTCAGAACTGTTTTATAAAGATTTGATGTTCATTTTTGGACTGTTATAAAGTCTGAGAGGCACTCGAAACCACTCGAGATAACTATGAATTAACAGTGTCAATGGTGTGACTCATACCTTCTCCAGATGTGATAAAGGCGTGTACGAGGGTGTGAAACGGGCGAAGACGCGGCGAACGCACCTCGCTTTGATTTTCGTGAGTTATGCTGTTGTGAGCCCATAATAACCCACTCCATTAAACTTTATGAGGGGTTAGAGAAGAACAATTCCTTGCTGCCACCTCAATGTGATCTACAATGCTCTCTCATTCTCATTTTTCAGCAATAATATTGTCCATATTCATTTTACCTGTCTGTGATCATAAAGCTACTTGAAATTTGCACACATTTTAATGCACTCCATACTGTGTTTGAAGATCAAGGATGGACTATGGAGCCAGCCAATGGACCATCTGCCTTTAACAGAGAGGCAACTGCACGTTTAAAGTTGATATATAGACAAACAGCCAGAGCCACAAAGTGAAATAAACAAAGAAACAATCTAATAAGGCTGTATACTGGTCATGATACATTGTCACCTCTTTTGCCCTATATTACTCCCCTGGTGGGTTCAATGCAATTTCTTGTTATATGGACATTAATTGCGATAAGAGGAGCCTCCAGAGAACCTGGTGCCTTGGGGTTTTTCAGGACCATAATCAGTCCTTAAAAGCAGCTTCAATAGAAGTTCATCACAAAGGAGCAGACCACAACGCAATAATGGTGTAATCTAAACAGTGATACTGTAATAGAGCATAACAGGGTTAGAAAAATAGATTTTTAGCAGTCATGTGAATAAACCTTTCATATACACCTGTCCTCAGAGCTTCCAAGTTTCCATCTCTGATTTATTGCAAAAAACATAAAATAATTAAATGAAATATATTATGCATTTATAATGTATTTATATTAAAAAAAAAATCAAAAGTTTGGGGTCAGCAAGATTTTCTTTAAAGCTACACTATGTAACTTTTCCGTCCACTAGAGGTCGACTTTTATTATGACACGGTCGCCGGCGCCACTTCCTCTTTTCCAGTCATGAGTATGAGGTAACGCAACTCTGTTTATCGTATTAGATATATCTGAGTGTGTTGAAAAGGAAGTTATGACGTTCGCTCGGCGGCTGCTATGACACTTGTTCACACTGCAGTGAGAGTAAAGCGTTTCTTCTAAATAAAACCGGAAACCGAGGGGAACGCAGATATGACGCAATCGACAGGCGACTCCCTCAAACGCATAGCTCACACGTCCCGGTTCCTTGGTTAAAATAGCAATTTCTCACGATTTACAAATAGTTGGAAACATTTGGGATATTGTAAGTACTCAACTGAACAAAATATATAACACTGGCCTAGTGGTTTTTGGATATTTTACTGCAAAAATCTTACATAGTTCACCTTTAATTGTGTTGATAGAAGTTTCTTGCTTTTATTTTCTCAAAAATATGTTAAAAACAGCAATATTGTGAAACTGTTATATTACGGTTATAATTAATATAATTAATACAACAAAATATAATGTAGCCTAATATAACACATCATAACATAATATAATATATATAATATAATTTTAAATAATACATAGGAAGATTGTTTGCAATAATCTTCAAGTAGTATCTTACAGCACTGGGTAAAATGCTGTTGAGTTGAAAATGGACTAACCCAGCAATTGGGTTGTTTTAACCCAGCGGTTGGGTTAAATGTTTGCTTAAAACAACCCAATTGCTGGGTTAGTTCCTTTTCAACCCAACTTGGGTTATTTTTAACTAAGCATTTTTTAGAGTGAGAGATGGTTTATTAGCCAAAATGTTTTATTGCATTTTTTCTCGATTAATGTAAATATATTTCAAGTTGTATAAATTATTCTTATTGTATTATGAATAAACTAATTAATAATGACATTAACAAAAATTAACATTAACTTACATTTTTGTTCATGCCAATTCACCCAATTGTTGTTCATTGTTGGTTCATGAATCAACTTAAATGTATAGTACATTTCTCGCTGAGCCAAGGTGACTTAAAAAGTGGCCGGTCACTGTTACTGCCCACATTCTGTTACTGTGTATTTTTGGCACGTGGTTGAGAGAAACACATGGGTGATGTAGGGACAATCAGGCGAGAGTGCAGGCCAAGGGCGAGGGATGATATATGATTGAATGAGCATCACTCCCTGGGGAACTTCCTTCCAGTCGTCTGAAAGGAGGCTATTTACTCGGTCACAGTGCTGCAAAGGTGCGAGACAGACAGGGACTGAAAGTGCCGTTAATCCAACCCGTTTAGGCAGGCCTGCGACTCCCATCTCCAGCCAAATAGCTCTGCAAGCGGCAGATATACTGCTTTTGCAGAGGAGTGACAGTGACATATGAAGATTAAGGGGGGGTCTGGCATCCACTGTCTCCTTAGTGGGCTCAGGCTGAAGGAATATCGGAGAAGTTTGCATGCAGGTACAGATTTGCTTTTCTCCAACACGGCTTCCACACTCCTTACTGCGGATGGATGATAATGCCAGTCAGCAAACAGTCATGCGCAGATTAAAACATAAGGCTGTTATAATTATTGTCTCTCTTTGTGACGAGGTGGGAAGTGCCTCTTTGATGTCCTCTGATCTATACGTCTGTCAAGTCTGCAGCACTCGCTATTTTAAGCCACATCCTGCTATCGTATTAACCATGCAAAGTGTGCCTATGGCGACATATTGAACACTGCAAACTGACAGGGCATTTTTTTTTTTTTTGCAGTTTGCCCTCTCTGTTTGTGCCTTTGGGACTAATGTTTACGAAGCCATCCACATTACACACACGTCCACTCACTCGCAGCTGCTCCAGACCTATCGCGTGCCAGAGAGAGGCAGATAGGATGAAATCAGCTCGATCACCCATTCACTTAACCTTCCAGTGAATCGCTTGGAAAAACAGATTTTGTTTATTTAATTACACATGATAAGGAAATCACCACTGGCCAAAAAGACAGTAATCAAACTCCATTGCATCTCAGATAAATTCGAGCCCCAGGTCAGGTCACTGGTCAGAGCTGGTATGTCAAAAAATTCAAAAACCACATGTAAAAAAAGTGTTTATAGAAAACACATTTTTATTTCCTAATCTTGAATTCAGAGCCATATCTCACAGCTAAATCCAACATCAAACATTGCAAAGATTCAACAAAGGAGAGTCGGATCATATACATGAAAATGAATAACTGTGTTGAATGTTTGCTGTTTATTTTGGTATTTGAGGAAAAACGGCATTACTGTGAGCAGAAGAGTTTGAGCTTATGACAAACTTTAGCCTGTAGCTCTGATCAAATCAGCTCTACTGTTGCTTGGGAATTTACAGTAATTACACATCAGAAATTGTGTGCGCAGTACTACAGGGTGTTTTTCCATATTTTTATTCTTGCTACAGAGAGATACTTTATTTTAGAGGCTAGAACTTAGCAAACAACTTGAGAATGCATACAAAAAAATGTCAATTTTAAATAAATATTGATTTGAACTCTCTATTTATCAAAAATTCCTGAAAAAAAAGCACCACAGTTCAACTGTTTTCAACATTGATAATAAAAAAGGGGCAAAAAATTAGCATATTAAAATTATTTCTGAACAATCATGTGACACTGAAGACTGGTGTAATAATTCATGTAGCTTTGCCATCACAGGACTAAATTTCAATTCAAAATATATTCAAATGGAACAGTTAGTTAAAAATATGTTTCACATCATTAGTGTTTTTCTGTATTTTGATCAAATAAATGCAAATAAAAATTCTTTAAAAAAAAAAAAATTTTAAATCTTACTGACGCCAAATATTTGTATCGCTCCTATATTTTTTAAATTATAAACATCTTACAGATTCTGCAATGTGTATGTAAACTTATGAGAAGAACAGTTTATGAAACATTCAAAGCAGCTTTGCAGAAAATGCAAGCATTACAATTTAGAGTGATCTGTTATCAGAGGCGAAGGTGTCCAAATTATGCATTTCAGAAATGTACATATACAAATCACAAAGTTAGCAAACAAAGTATTAACTTAAGGCAGAAACAATGAGCTCATTGAAGTCATGAATACATGCTAACAAATGTGTGGTAAATGTGGTAAACATTGCGACAGAAATTACCATTTAGAAATCTGAATCTGACCAGGCCAATGGAGGCACACCTTCCACAGATCACTTTAAAATTAATATCATAATATCTATCCTCCATACACAAAGGAAGTTACTGTAATGTCAAATCTGCTATTTTGGGTTCCACGTATGCTTAAAAAAAAAAAAGATTAGACTGACACTTAAACTATAACTTTTTTCCCTTTGGTCTTCTCTTGCCAAGGGCACCAGCTAAAACTGCCACTGGTGCCCCCTGAAGAAAAATAAGTGCATGACACCACTGGAAGCGTAGTATATGAATCCTGATGAGGATGCAGGGTTAATTACACACACAGGCAAGTGCATACTTTAAAGATGCCACATTACTGCCTTTGGCAATGCATTACTGTAATGAGGATGTCAAGAACGTCAAGATTATTAAAGGTCAAACAACTGCTATTCACAACAGAAATGCTCTATACTGCGCTCTCTACATCAGATGCTAGTACAGAATGTCAAAATACTCTTAGAATCATCTTATCATCTGATGACTGAAAGGCTGTATATACAGGCAATAAATACTGAGCAGATTCAGATTATTTCACTCTCTCTTTATATTATAAAAAAAAATAATCAAACAATTGTGCAATGGAAGAAGGTGGCATGGACTGATGACAGATCATGTGGATGGCCGGGTGCGTGCGTGTCGTTTACCTGGATCTGCTGCTAACATCTTGGTGCCAGATACCACAGCACACCTTCAGGGGGTCTAGTGGAGTCCATGCCTCGACGGGTCAGGGCTGTTTTGGCAGCAAAAGGGGGACCAACACAATATTAGAAATATAATGTTATGCCTGATCGGTATATACAGTTGCAAGAAAACGTATGTGAACCACTTGCAGAACCTGTGAAATGTGAATAATTTTAACTAAATAAGAGAAATCATACAAAATGCATGTTATTTTTTATTTAGTGTTTTCCTGAATAAGATATTTTGCATAAAAAAATGTTTAGTCCACAAGACAAAAAAATAGCTGAATTTATTAAAATTACCCCGTTCAAAAGTTCATGAACCATTGATTTGATTGTGGCATTATCTGGATGATCCATGGCTGTTTTTTGAGTCCCTTGTTTGTCCTGAGCAGTTTTTGCACTGGGGGCTGAAAACATATTGAATTTGAAGATCAAGGAAAATTGTACTTAATTTGTTTTCCGGGAAACATGCAAGTATCTTCTGTTGCTTCTGAAGGGCAGTACTAAATGAATAAAATTGATATACAAAATAAGAAAAATGCTGCTGGAAAGGGTTTAAATATACAAAAGATGCTGAAAAACTGAAGAATTCGGGGACCTGGAGGATGTTTCTGAAGAACATTGGGCAGACAAGACAAACAAGGGACTCAAGAACAACCATCACAAAACAAAAAAACAGCCGTGGATTATCCAGGGAACAACACACATAAACTTTTGAACGGGTCATTTGAATAAATTCAGCAATTTGTTTATGTAAAAAAAAAATATATATATATATGTGTGTGTAAAATATCTTATTCAGGACAGCACTAAACAAAACAATGCATTTTGTATGATCTCTTTAATTTTGTTCAAATTATTCAAATTTTCACAGATTCTACAAGCGGTTCACATATTTTTTCTTGCAACTGTATAAAAACAAAGGATTAAAAAGGTAAAGATTTATATTGTTATAGAAAATATTTCTATCACTTTTTATCAATTTAACATCCTTGCTGAATTAAAGTAATCGTTTATTTCAAAAGAGGAAGAAAAAAATATTGACCCCAAAAAACATTCTATTTTAAATAAAAGCTGTTCTTTTATAACTTTTCATTTATCAAAGAATCCTAAAAAAAGTATCATAGGCTATAGCAAAATAATAAGCAGCACATCTGTTTCCAACATTGACAATATATCATCATATTATAATGATTTCTGAAGGATCATGTGACACTGAAAACTGGAGTAATGATGCTGAAAATTCAGCTTTGCATCACAGAAATAAATTATATTTTAAAGTATATTAAAATAGATTTTTTTTTATTGTAATATTATTTAACAATATTATGTTTTTTTCTGTATTTTTGATAGAATAAATGTATGCAAACTTTTGACCTGTACAGTATATGTATGTCTATGTATGTGTGTATGTGTATAAACAAATTACATGACAAGGAAAAAGCAACACTTTAGTTTAGGGTCCAAATCTCACTATTAACTAGTTGCTTATTAGTATGCATATTACTAGGATATTGGCTGTTTATTAGTACTTATTAAGCACGTATTAAAGGTGCTGTATGTAAGTTTTGACTGTACTAAATAATAAAAATAGCATAATATTTTTGCAGATCAGGGCATGACATGAACTTTTTTGCTCACCAGCCACTGTGGCTAATGGTTTTCCAAAGGTACTAGCCACTCAGCATTTTCACTGGCCACCATTTTGCAGTTTGGAATTTACATTTTGTATGATTAAAGTTGACTTTGGCATGCGTAAATTACTTGATTTTGAGTCATTTTACTTAATTTAGAAGATTTAAAACCATTTCAAACTTTCAAGTGACCACCCAAACCAAGACTATATTGTATATCAGCTGGTATGTGCAGGTGGGCAAGGGGTGGGCAATATGAGCATAGCAGTGGCGGCTTGTCAATAGAGGGCGCTGGGGCGCCACCCCCATCAAAATTCCAGAAATATACATGTATACAAAAATGATATAAAAATGAAATAAAAATAAAATAGTTTACTCATACGATGTGCTGGCTGTTAGTAAGAGCCTCAGCATTTAATAAAAACTGGCTTTGATCGGTTAACTATTTTATATGTACTTCAATATGTTTCATGCGGTTTCATGCGCGAGGGACACCGGACAAATGGATGTCTATCTGAGTACAAAAATCTACGGGCAGCATGTGACCTGAAGCTGGTCTCTAATTGGTTTCTTAAAGATCCTCCTCCGGACGCAGGCGAATCAGAATTGGATGCGTGTTATTTTATCCAATCTGATTGGTTCTCCCCACCTGTCATTCAACTTTCCGTTCTTGGCAACTAAAGCGAAAGTGCGCGGGCGACACAGTCACTCCGACTCCACCAAAACCTTGTTAGGATGATCACTTTCGTAGAGATGGCAGCAGTTAAACCAAATTCTTTCACAAGGCGTTCGCTGGAAGAAAAAAAAGGATAAAGGATCCCGGACCAACGCGATTTACAAATCCAGCAGCAGTCCAGTGACAGAGGACGAAGCTACACTCGGAGCTTCACGCGCTTGTTATGAGAAACGTAAGTTAGGTGACTGGCTGGATGTGTTGTTAGCAATGCTCTTTATTGCTTTCCCTGTCTTTTATTTCAAAGTGTTGGTACTGAAGTTTTGTGGACAACAACGGGGGTAAGAGACCTCAAATATCTAACTGAACAATGCAAACGTCATGACACTACTGAGATGACTGACTTTAATCAGAGAGTCATTGAGAAATTTGCTGGCCAGAAAGAAAGGAGAGCAAAATGTATGTTCAAGTAGTCAACATGCTAGTCTGTTGTTGCTGTTTTCTTTTGTTTTTCCTTTCCTCGTTCAATTATATGTGGGAAATGAATGTGTAAAAAGATAAAAGTGAAGACACTGTTTTCTTTTTAATGCTTGAATTTAGTCAACATGCATCTTGATACTCTCTGTCACACGCGCGATCAGTTCTCCTTGCGCCTGAATAGTAAAATACAAGCGCACACAGATGTCAAAATGTGCATCGTGTGGAGTATTCCACATAACCACAGTCGGTTATGGCTTAAGTGTACGTAAACAGGTAGGTAATAACTGGATATGTGTCAGAATATTACGTCCATGCATTCAGCAGCCCAATTAAATCTGTCATTAAGTCTGTCATTAATGTTAATCAAATGTATACATATTAAATAAACCTATTGTATCTGTATCTTTTTTTTGAGAAATGTACTATTGTTTTTGTAATTTGCTTCTTTGTTCTTTTATATAGCCTAACAAAAATAACTTGTATATAACATTTCTCATATTAGCCATATTGCCCACCTGCACACCAGCATTGAAAGCTTGAATGGGTTTTAAATCTTCTAAATCAAGTAAAATGACTCAAAATCAAGTAATTTATGCATGCCAAAGTCAACTTTAATCATATCAAATGTAATTTCCAAGCAGTAAAATTGTGGCCAGTGAAAATGCTAAGTGGCTAGTAACTTTTGAAAACCACTAGCCACAGTGGCTGGTGAGCAAAAAAGTTAAAGAGCACCTATCATGGCATTTAAAATGTTCCAAATATTGTTTTAGAAGTCCCCAACAACAGTTTTGCATGCATGCAATGACAAAAAAGAATTTAGTTTTCTTATAATATGCATTTATTTTTACCTGTTTTGACAGCGATTCTCAAATGATTCCTATAGTGATTCACTTTTCAAAACCCCGCCTTTACGTGACGCTAATCTGCGGTGATTGGTCCGATGACCCAGTCAGTTGTGATTGGTATAGTCCAGGGGTCTCCACACTCGGTCCTGGAGGGCCGCTGTCCTGCAGAGTTTAGCTCCAACCCCAATTAAACACACCTGAACCAGCTTATCAATGTCTAACTAGGGCCTTGTAAGACACTGATTTGCAGGTTCAGGTGTGTTTATTTGAGGTTGGAGCTAAACTCTGCAGGACAGAGGCCCTCCAGGACCGAGTGTGGAGACCCCTGGTATAGTCTGTGCAGATATTTTCGGAAACGGAACGCCCATCAAAGTCTTATAGTGACAGTAATTTGTTAATATGTGTCAGGAGTTATGAATATGAAAACCGCGTCGGAACCGTTTGATTGTAATATGAGCCTCAGCTGATCTCATTCATAAAAAAACTCCTCTATTCTCCTCACGAAGACTCGCGACAAATCAACATCCCTCAGGGCTTTTAGTTCAAAAGTGTGCATATGAGGAGACATATTGATAGATTCTCATATGTCTGTGTCAAATTTCTAAACAGAGGAGTATTTTTTATTCAATACTTCCTCAAAATGCGCAGATGTAGCCTAATCATGAGCGATGGAGTCTCTTATGTGTTGTTTTCAATTCATACTGGCAGCCGGAGGGCGCTCTGTGCACATGTAGTCCATATGGTACAGACAGACGAAGAAGAACCATGTGCCATAATAGAAGTCCATAATAAAAGCTTCCTGAGATCGCGAAACATGCAAATAGAGACATTTGACGATTAAATAAACACACAATCGCGACAATGTATGGTTTGTCTTCAAGCCACTTAGTCTTCAAATGCTCATCCTTGGGCAGAAGAAAAAAGTTTGCTTTTGAGTCGCACTTCAGAACACAGCGTCTCGTCGCCATGATGTTTTCTAGTTTTCACTGGCGTCTTGGAGCGCAATAAGTGGGCGTATCGTATTCAAATAACTTGACAAGTTGACGTCATCTAGTCAGAGAAAAAGCTTCGGTCTTCTAACGTTTCTTAAAAATGACTCAGAGTCGACTCTTACTTTTGAAAGAAAATAACTATATATACGGTGCACTGTCATATTTCTAAACTTTGCAAGATGTTTTTGTTCACTTAGATCTATGTTACACACTACATGAAAGGTACATTTCAAAATTCCATGATAGGTGCTCTTTAATGTCAAGCCCTGGCGATAACGCACGTTGCCAATTTACCCAAAAGAATTTCGACACCACAGGCTGGTGGAAAACACAGCGTATTGCTGCCATGGAAGCCAGCAAACAAACTGGGTCAGAGATCGCAGATTCTACCCGACCTAAAAAGCCTTGGAATCCATCTAAAAAAAGCACATTAAAACACGGATAAATCAACTCACGAACTTACAGATTAAGTCTTCTTGCCTTCCATTGCCAATTGCACTCATTCCTGTTGTGCGTCCTCAAACTGGAAACCCGCATAAGCGTCGAGTCTGAGAAGAGGGGGACAGGGCAAACAATATTTTGAATGTGGACTACAGTACCCATTTCAACCACTAGCTATCATTCCGTGATCCTACCATTACCTGAACTTAACAAATACCTTGCTAACTATTAATAAGCAGTAATTAGGAGTTAATTGAGGCAAAAGTCATAGTTAATAGTGAGAATTGGACCCTAATCTGAAGTGTGCCCCAAGAAAATATTCATGTATTAAAGTATCAATGTAAGTATAAGCAATCTTCACACAACAAAGCACAAAAAAGCTGAAATCTGTTAGTTACAATAAAAAGTGGCATAAAACCACCTGTAGTTGAAGAAACACCCTTACATATAACAACAATTTGATTTTCAGAAGGGTCTCAGAATGACAGCTGAAAAGAAACCCGTCTATTCTCACAGACCGGCTGAATGACTGAGACGTACATGAAATTCAATTGTTTCCGGCCCACGTTATCCATCATTTTTATTAGTGCGGCATTGAGATAAGACTTCGTTATCTTTTCAGGGAATCCATTTGCTCCACTTGAGTAATGTCAAACGAAAGAGAAAATCTCGAACTGGGGCTAACGGCACCACAGCTCATGGGACACGCGCCCCTGTCATTGATTAGAAACGGTTAAAGTGAGACGTGTTTGGGTTGGGTTGGGGAAGGTGCTTAGGCATGTATGTTATTACAAAATCATCAGATTAGAGTCGCATGCAGCGGGCCGTTCCTCGAGACTTTTGCCAAGAAAAAATGAAAACCCTATGACGGATTGAGATGAATGGGGAGCCAAATTAGCTGACAACAAAACGCCCCAGGCAATGCTTTACTATTCAATTAGTCTTTAAAAGGGCTTTGGGGAGAATGGCTTCCTTCCATCAGTCCACATGAAAAGAACTGGTTTCATGCCGTATTCTCATTAGAGAAAGCTTTAAGGGGGAATTCTCATTCATTCATCTCCACCCATCAGCCCACCCAGGTCTCCCTCCACAGGTCACTTTCATACCTGTCAGTAAACAGCAGAAATGCTGCTCATATGGACAATGCAGGTTCGAATCCAGCCTTCACATGGGATTGTCCATTTCACAGGATCTTGCTACATCTATATGACCAGACAATACAAATGACTGAGACAAATGGAAATAGACTAATGTTTATAGAGAGCAAGTAAAATGTCTATACATTTTATCCATAGGGAAATTATTTTTTAACAATAACTTTTAAACCATTATAGACAGCCCTACTGTGAGCAGCAAGGTTATTAATCGAACATATTTGCTTCTGTTAAAATAATTGTGTTTAACAGCTGAATTCATGATGAAAAACTACAATTCCCATGATGCTGTACCGAAAATTCAAACCAATTAAAAGTCAAGCAAATCATGGCAAAAGAGCTTGCAGGGAACACCCACTCCCATAAAACGCTGCAAATTACAGAATTGAGTCGGACTCCCTATACTTATAAATTTTTGTATATGCATATTTTGCAATAAACTTAAAATATATTGTCTCTATAGATATAACGAACAACTTTAAATTCATAGTTTTTATTTTTCCATATTTTTTCATTCGATTATGTTGTTTGCAATGCTTGATGGGATAGTATGCCGCATTCCAGGCAACCCATTACCCGTGTTTTTCCAACCTTCTACCCGTGAAAGTGGACTGGAACGGCAGCCAAACCCGTGACTTCCCACCCGTGAACTCGATGTACATTTACATTTACATTTATGCATTTGGCAGACGCTTTTATCCAAAGCGACTTACATTGCATTCAAGGTACACATTTTACATTTTGTCAATTCTTGCTTTCCCTGGGAATCGAACCCATGACCTTGGCGTTGCTAACGCCATGCTCTACTGTTTGAGCTACAGGAAAAAAAAATGTACTCCCAGTTACGAGTTTTGACGTCACATAGCCCGCGAAGCAACAATGGCAGCCTCCTACGGATGCAGTGTTTATGAAACAAATATACAAATAACGTAAAATAAAAGGTATAACAGCTTTTTTTGCCGTCTGCGCTGTTTTTCTCCCCCGTTTCCCTCAAATAAGCAAGGAGTAAGCACCTTTGGCGATAGAAATGATTGTAAATGAGCATACACCCCGTACGGTCCGCCATGCTTTGTTTACATCTAACTACCACACAATTCCTTGCGCTCAGGCAGTTTGGCGTGACTTTGCCTGGAACACTACAAAGTCGTGATTCGTGGTTTGAAGTTGTAATTTACAGGCTCAAAAACCTGCCTGGAACGCAGCAGTAGTTTGTAGTTTGTCCCTCATTAAAGCAGTGTCGTACCTTTGTTTTGTTTTGGGGGGGGGGGGGGGTTTGTCTCATTTTAAATACCTTTTTGCTTCAAAACAATGTTGTGATTCAACTTTTAGCTGGTTGGTTTGGTTCATGGCTTGTAACACTTTAATGAAGACCTTTTTAAAAATCCCTATGAGAAAAATTAATGAACCAAGGAACCAATGCCACTGAAAAACTGGGCAGGCACTCAATATTTCCAAATACGTTATATATATATAACAATGTAAAACCCCACCAGTCTAACAACACACCTTTACTGCCTTTATAAGGCCTTTTATGAGCACACAGGGAGACAAAATCTACTACAAATCCATCATAAAAACTGATAAACACACTAGACCTAAGCTACATTCATAAAAATCACATTAATGCATTGTGGCGTGGTTTGGTTATGTTTTAACCTGCGGGTTATAAACGACTCGGCAAGCTGATAAGGATACATGTCGCCTTGGGCTCGCATTCTCCCACCGCTAACAGCAACGATGGGAAAAGTCAACAGCAAAAGGCCAGACTCTGAAACTAATGACAGCCAGCAGCACCTGCCGAGCACAGCTCCACATTTCCCCATTTCTACAATGAATCAATTGGGAAATTTTTTTTTTTTCTTTTTTTTTTAATTATGCCAAGATGATGATGTATGCCCTCCTAATAAGACATGAATGGGAAATGAAAGGTCGGTGTTAGCTAGATAAATGACCACCATTATTTCACCAATCGGAGAGAAGCCCTCTATATGTTCTAATTTGAATGATAATAAAATTCTGAAATGCTTTGTCCTAGCAGGCCACTTTCTCCATGATAAGCAGCTTGGCAAGGTAACCTTGTCCGGTAACCCAGGCTATTATGGGCTTCTGAGAGCCGCTGTGCTTCCAAATGAGAAGTACTGAAAATAAATCACAGTTCCCCACGAGAAGACAATAGTTACATGACAATACAAAAACTAGCTTTAGCGTTTATAGATCTTTAACTTCAAACTGTGCTTAACCCTGGGTCTTTTTAAATTCCTCGGGCAAAATAACATTTTAAACTTGCAATTCTGAAAGAGTTAGCAGCAAAGGGATACTTAAAAAAATGAGTATTAATTCAACTTAAAACAGCCAGAGTACTGTAGACTTGGATGGCATAATTCTTAGTAATAGAAAATCAGTTCAGAAAAGGTCACATCAGAGCCATCAGAGCTGATCTGTGGATGATTTTCAAATTCCTTTCCAGTTCTTGAATTTAAATTAAAGGATGCAAAATTGCAATTCAAATTTAAAAAGCATTGAGAAGTGTTGTTATTGTTAAGTAAAACTAAAACTTAAAAAAAATATTTTTTGTTCATTTTAATAAAGATGGAATAAAATGACGATGAAAAACGCAAAATTCACTAAAACCTACCAGAAATGTTGCCTTTTTTTACTGAAATAAGTGGAAACAAGTTGAAGCACTAAAATTACTTTTTTTTTTTTATTTGTACAAAAAACAAATAAAATAAAGCTAAAAAAAAATAGTAAAAATGACAAAAGCATATAATAGTATATGCATATTACTAAGATAGACAGATAAGAGAGAACCAATTCTGAAATTCTGAAATTCTGAAATTTGCCCAGCCATTGTTAGAACATTAACCTAGGGTTTACAAATGTATAGTGTAAAATCTTGAAATAGGGGTGAGCAATATGTAGGGTTGGGAACCGAACTTGGTACTTTTAAGGGCACAGACCAAATTTCGGTACCTAAGAACACATCTGATGATAGACTAATGTCTGTGAATATTAAACCACAAAAAGACTATTTAAATACGAATCCTGCGTGTCTCTGTGTGAATGAATGGCGCAAGCGCGCGGTTTAATTTACCATACACACACAACGCGTTTCCATCTCTGCCATCTCATATGAGGACATGAACGCACAGATTTCATCTCCAGAGCCGCTCTGAGATAGCCTGGCTCCGCCCTCCTACTTACTTCCACTCAATTTTCATTTCCCTTCAGTACTCCGTCTGGGACTGCTGTATATGCTTAGGTTTTCTCCCAAACAATTTTTTACCGGTCCAATCAGCAAACAGAGGGAGTGGCTGAGAGCGATGACGTTGATGTCGTGCGCTAGTTTGAGTTGTAGTTCAGTAATGGCGGCGGAGAAAGATACGAGTGTGTGGCACTGGCACCGCTGACGAATGAGACACACCGGTCTCGAGTCCTCTCATGGGTCTCCCACCACCCGCAAAAAAAACCCAGGCTGAATTACCGACTGCTTTTGACAAACTCTCCTATATCACTTAAAAATTCACTGTTTATATCCTTTTTAGACCCCTGCAGAGCACCGTGCGGTTGCGTGCGCTATAATTTGGATGCATTTCTAGACTCGATGACAAAACTCTCCCCTCCACCGTGAATAAATAACAATCCGAATGCACGAGGTTTTATCACTGACACTGAGGTGGTGTGCACAGTTAATGTGAGAATCAAAGGCGAACGGCGCGTGACATACGTCACGACCAAACGTTAGCGATTGGTTAGGCAGATTTAGAGTGACTCTTGGCAGATCCAATAGTTTTAAACTTCAACAGAGTACCCGCCTTCAAGGAAGTAAACGCTTGTCAATGGAGAGGCCAGACTCTCTGTACAAATGAAATGTACGCGAGTCTGGTAAGACCAGGCTAGCTCTGAGAGTCACTTCATAAGCATTTTACCATTTCAGTTGAGAAAAAATATAGTCATATCATAAACACACAGAAACTCAAAAGGTCTTCACGTCAACCCGTCAAAATAAAAGTTCGGTTTAACTTGACAAATAAATTACTGTTGTACAGTAGAATTTAGATACGTCTTAATGTAATAATAATACTAACACTAATGTAATAATAATAATAACAAATTATCAAAAATGTATTAAGTAATAAATCACAATTGTTCTTCCATGTTTTATATATTAAAGCTGAGTTGTGCAGCACTTTGATTGACAAAAAAACTGTAGCAATCACAGACATTTGCATTCGGACGGGATTAGATTTCTCAGAGGAGCCTTGAGTTTGCCAAAAAACAGTACACTCTAAAAAAAAAAGGCTCGTAATCATAGGGGAACCTTTTTTAGTGCTATATAGCACCAATTTTGGTGCTTCAGTGGTTCTTCAGCGGTTCTTCAGAGGTGCTATATAGCACCTTAGTCAAAGAACCGGTGAAGAACCTCTGAAGAACCGCTGAAGAACCTCTGAAGAACCGCTGAAGAACCACTGAAGCACCAAAATTGGTGCTATATAGCACTAAAAAAGGTTCCCCTATGATTACGAGCCAAGAACCATTTTTGGTGCAATATAGAACTTTTTTTTTTTAGAGTGTAGGGTATTTGCCTTGGAATTTGAACAAATGTTGTGGGAGAAAAACACTGAGATTTTAATCCCGTACGAATCTGCTAAGTCAAAGTACGTCTGTGAAACATTAATTTTTCTAACGTCCCCCTGGAAAACGATTCCCTTCCGAATGGGGCTTAATATACAGACACGCATCCAGTTTTCTCCCAACTGTTTACGTTCACTTAAGACATAACAGACTGTGTTCATGTAAACCTTGTGTGTATTTGACAGTTTATACGCAACAAAGATGCGAAAGATAACTTAGTTTAGTAGCCAACTCACGCGGTGTTTGACAGGCTTTTAGTGTGTGATCACTTCGGGTGTATGCGGATAAAATGTTTAACCGGCAAGGCTTTAAAACGCATGCAAATAATATACTTTCATGATTGTGATTAACTGCAATATCACATGAGCATAACTCTACTGTACCTCTGCGTTTACGTGATGTGAATGTAAACTCTAAATAATGTTGGGTTAAAAACAACAATTTCTGGGTTATTTGGCAACCCAGTGCTGGTTAAATATTGGACAGAACACACGCTGGCTTACATTTACCCTGCTTGTTGGTTTTTATACATTAACCCATTTGCTGGGTCAGTCAATTTGATATTGAAGGTTTTTCATTTTAAATAATAAAAATGCACTCTAAAATCTCTGTTATATATAGGACAGGAACAGTTCATATACAATATTTTTTTTCTTTTACAGTCATAAAATACTCAAAAACATTTAGTAAATGTTTTAGGACGTGACAGGAGTAGCATTAGCAGCCAATGGGAATCTGTGAGGAGAAAATTGCTATCAGTAGGCTGTCCCAGTTCATTAAATGACAATCTTGTGTATTGATTTTTGAAAAGTTACATAAACAGCTTTACCTTGTGCCATCTGGTCTGTCAGACATTTAACCCTTAATCGGCCCTTGGGGTCCAGCTGACCCCACTGGACTTTTCCTCCATTTTTAAAAAGTGTTCCCTTCATCTCAGGGCCATTAGACTCCTAAAACTCCTATTAGACTTTCCTAAATAATCTATCTAAACATGCACAAAATATCTGGGCTTGATTTGGTTGTCCTAAAGGTGTGTAAAAATTTTTTTACCGTTTAAGTCCCTCTGGGTCAGATTGACCCCACATTGAAAATGAATGGGAAAGTTTTTTTTTTTTTTTTTGCACATTTTTTGTCAAAAAAAATTAACTAAATCCAGTGTAAATCTGAAAATGTATGCATTTATATCAAGGTCTGGTCCTAGAACATAAACACAAAGTAGAACGAACTTTCTATCTCATACACACACACACGTACGTACACACACACACACACACACACACACACACACACACACACACACACACACACACGTGTGTGACTGCAACAGAGAGTATTTTTGTTGAAATTGGCAAATAAAATCAACAAAACTGGCATAAATCTGAAAGATTTTCATACATATATGATGGACTAATACTAGAGCACAAATGCAATATGGAACAAGCATGTTCACTCACACACACACAAACAGGTGTCTGGAGCATTTTTTAGATTTTGGCAATGAATGGGAAAATGTAAAAAATACTTTTTTTTCACTTTGTTTGTAAAAAAAAAAATCAACCAAATCCAGTATAAATCTGAAAATGTCTACATTTATATCAAGATCTGGTCCTAGAGCATAAACACAAAGTGGAACGAACTTTCTGTCTCATACACACACACACGCACACACACGTGTGTGACTGCAACAGAGAGCATTTTTATAGAAACTGGCAAATAAAATCAACAAAACTGGCATAAATCTGAAAACATTCCATACATAAATGAAGGACAAATACTAGAGCACAAATGCAACATGGAACAATCATGAGAAAGAGAGGGAAAAGGGGCAAATAAAAGAAAGATGAAAGGCAGCTTAACTTTTGCATAACTTCCCTATGGACCTCTATTGGATAATGTGGTCATTGCACTCTCTCTTTTTAACTATAATTCCTAAAGTTTTTACACAAACCTACAGATGGCAGTATTTTATCCCTAACACATAGAGCAATGTCCAAAAACTATTTATATTTAATTAAGATCATCATTCAAGTGATTTTTTCATAAAAAAAAAATTTTTAATGAGCCAATTTATGACATAGTTAAGTATTTGTGCAGTAAATAGGTAAAAAACTACCAAATACCCACAAAAACACAGCATAAATGTATAGTTGAGAAGTAAATAAAAATGATATATAGTTTTCCATGTAAAAAAAATTATATTTCCTTATGCAATCGCTCTGTAAAAGTTTGGGGTCTATCTGACCCCAAGGGACTCAAACGTAAACCCTACTTGAGGGGCGATTAAGGGTTAAGTTTCAACCCGTCAAACGCATAGCGCGACCACTGCCGCGACGCTAGTGCACTAGACCAACAGCAGAACGCACGGCAGCTTAGTAAAGCAATGTTGCATCGTGTTTCAGCCCGGGTCGCGCATTCATTTGGCGGGAGGTGAAACTTCCAGGTGCCGCCGGCACATCGTTCGACTAGCGTTCCCGGCAGACGTTAGCTGTGACTAACATATTTGACAAAAAAAGAGGTAAAAATACAGACATTTATCTCTTTGTACAGTAATAATTTGACAGGAATACAATGTAATACAAACCTTAATTTCATTCAGGAAGTTTTCCCTCAGAACAGAACACAAAATGACTGTTGACAAATGTATCCAGTTTTAACCGGTTTGGTACAGACTACCCAACATTGTGTTACATTGACCCAGCGCTGGGTAGGTAGGCTATGTGATGACCCAGGAGCTGAGTTACAGAAAAACTACCCAGCACTGGGTAAAAATATTTAAAAAATAACCCAAATAAAATGACCCAGCAGGCTGAACCCACAATTTGGGTTAAAAAAATTGCATTTTTAGAGTGACATTGACTTGTACAGTATGTTGGGACGGAGGTGCCAGCAGAACTGCAAATGATAGAATGTGCACTGCAGCACAATACTATGATATTTCTTCAAAAGCAGATTGTGGAGACATTTTATATATATATATATATATATATATATATATATATATATATATATATTCATAATCATATCATCACGCACCCTTATCTTGAAACCAGACCAACAGTATCCCAGGGAAAAAAGTCAGAGTATAAAACCTAAAACATGATAACCCTGGAGTTACAGTGTCCCTCGGTTGACAATTTCAAGTTTGAGAAGCCCAAAAAAGAATGATTGCTTTTTTGAAGCCATCAAGAAAGAGTTTTATCTCATATCCCTGATGTTTGATGCCTCATCCGACGTTTGAAGTCTTGGCTAATGTAGATGACATACAAATCTCTGATTAACCTCTTTCACAAAAGACGTTTCGGTGCAACTTCCTCCCTCTGTGATTACATAAGAGGATTTCCCAGCGCAGATATTCCTCATTCAGCTTTATAATGGCAGTTTGAACAAATGAGGTGTCTAGACAAACAGTCGGGTTGGGACAGGGAACCAAAAGAATGCTGCATTTCCCATGAGCTTGGATGTGCATCAATGAAAACAATCTTCAAAGACAATTTATTTCACACTAATGTGTTGTTTCGGCCGCATGCGAACCATCATTAGTGTTTCAAATCCTAAATAAATAGTGTATTTTTAGCCTGTTGGAAGAGAGGTATAGGATGGCCATGCAAACATAAATAATAAATCACATTGTCCTTGTCTTAAAATACATCTGAAAAGCAATGAAATGTGATAAACTGTTTCATCCGGATCGCCTGATATTTGTGGCAGTCACTTTTCGAGATGATAGCACGACTATATAAGTTACTGATAGCACTGCAGACTGAGTCTCTGTGGGTCTACAGCTCAGGAAGAAAGAGGCCAAACAAGTCGATCCCATATTGTAACTCAGCAGCAGTCCCAGTCGAAGATAAGTACACGTCTGGTGCAAGACTGTCAGGAACTGCTCCACAAAAAACACAACATTCTGTGTCAGTCTTTGCTGACCACCAGCAGTATTTCCTTCCCTTATGTCCTTTTAAAACCAGCTCCTTGTCCGTTCTCAGCACTGTGGTTTTTACTGTGTTTCTGAGAGCCACCACACACATCCTGCTTTAGTTCAACCCAGTTAATTCTCTTATTAGTGGTGCTTGCTTATGCTCGTTCTAGGAATTATGGATTTTAACAAATCTTTAAACCCAAGTGTTAAGATTTGGCACATAACCCACTGCATCACTGTGCTAAAAAGACATGAACAATAATTCAAAATTCATTTTTTTGTTTTTAGTTGGGGCCTGTAACGATCCAACGGGGGAGGGGAGGAAACGGAAGGAAGGAGGGAGGGAAACGGAAGGAAGGAAGGAAGGAAGGAAGGAAGGAAGGAAGGAAGGAAGGAAGGAAGGAAGGAAGGAAGGAAGGAAGGAAGGAAGGAAGGAAGGAAGGAAGGAAGGAAGGAAGGAAGGAAGGAAGGAAGGAAGGAAGGAAGGAAGGAAGGAAGGAAGGAAGGAAGGAAGGAAGGAAGGAAGGAAGGAAGGAAGGAAGGAAGGAAGGAAGGAAGGAAGGAAGGAAGGAAATGTAAAACTAACTAAACTGAAAGAAAGTTTGCAAGACATACTACTGGTACTCATTTATGAGCAGATATAGGTGTAAACAAACTATATTTCCCATAATTCTCTGAGGCAGGACAAGATAAAATACACCACTTCCATTTAGCCACATTTCTTTGGCTGCATAAGTGGTAAAAATAAAAGGTTGACTTCAAAAAAGTTAACCATGTTAAATCATAAGAAGGAACTTCACATGAGGAACACAGCGCAAGTAGCCACCTAGCAACCACATAGCACCAACCCACAAGATCGTGGAGATGGTGGTCCAGTGGGTTAAACCACTTAACTGATATGCAGAAGGTTACTGGTTCGATCCCAGCGGTCACCACCAGTGTGTCCTTGAGCAAGGCACTTTACTCCATGTTGCTCCAGGGGGATTGTCCCTGTAATAAGTGCACTGTAAGTAAAAAGCATCTGCCAAATGCATAAATGTAAATGTAAATGTAAGATCGAACGCAATGAAGTGGTGGACAATTATTATGTAGCTTATTTAAATTTACAGAATAAAGACGCATACAGTTTGCGGCTCCATAGAAATTCTTCGTTATTCTCTATATATTGAAATACATGCGGTACAGAAATAGTGTGAGAGAGAAAAGAGAGGGAAAAGAGAAGGTTTGAGAGGCATGAAAATGTATGTGTGTTGTGTGTATATGTGTGCACACCTGGGAACAGTGTGAGAGATGATGGAGTGGATGAGAAAATGGAGGCTGGCGCTGAGGGCACAGTTTTAGCTCAGAAGAATAAAATTGGTGTCCGGTGAGCCAGATCTTCCCTCCAAGCACCGATCAAACCGTCAGCTAATCCCTCACAGCTAACCATCACTCGAATACAAACACATTTACCAGCGAACAAGCAGCATTCATTCAACACACGCTCGCAAAGGAAGCCCTAATGAATACATTCATTTGACAGCATGTTTTAGGATCTGTTGAAATTGGTTGTTTACTTTTTTACTTGCTAAATAAATATTAAAAGTTTAGCCAGTTAAAGGGATAGTTCAACCAAAATGGAAAATTCTGTCATTTACTTTCCCCTCATGCCTCATGGCTTTCTTTCTTCAGTGGAAAAAAAATAATGTTTTGCAGGCAAAAGGTACCTTAAAAATAGTTCATAAGACTTGTGCACTGTATTGCAAGTCTTTTAAAGCCAACACTGACATCAAAACATCCTGTACCTTCAACAATAACCAGCTTAACCACAAGTATTGCTCCTCAAACACCAGTTAACACCAGTATGTATGTTTCTAAAGAAAAGATCCTCTATATTGAAACGTATACCATTTTATTATCTCTGCTTCCTAAAGATTTTCTCATTAGGTGTATGAATGATCATTTTTGTCACAAGATAGTTGGGTGAAATTGTCCATGGCCTCCTTCACTCTCTTTTGAAGGCACTTCAGTTCCCCTCAATGAACATCATTCTCAATTAAAAGGAATGAAAAGCCTTAAAAAGCTGAAGGCAGCAGAACATGAATTGGTTCACATCATCAAGATTGATTTGTCACTCAAAAAAAAAGGTGCGTTCCCGGCCAACAATGGTTCCTTTTGAGCACATCAAAGCCGAGTTCCCCCTCAGGACACAATAGTGTGGTGCGCCTGTTTTAATCTCAAAATTGCTGTTCTGATGTTTTCAAAAAAACTGTCTACTTTGTCACATTCTTCACACTTCAGTCCGTACCTTCCAGTCTTTTACACCTTCTCTTCTCTGAACCACAAATACACTCTCAGCTTTACACAAAGCACACACAATATTTATGACACCATTTCCCTGGCATAGAGCACAAGAAATACTTCTTTAGACTGGAAGACAAATGAATTGTTAGCTGGCATAATTTCTGATTTGGTTGCTACATAAATTTGACTACAAATGTGAAACCTTGGATATTAATGTTTAATCTGCCCCCAAAAATACTGCATTTACTGAGGGACTTCAACCATAATGCAATTTTTCCCAGTTGCCTAAATAGATTTCCTGTACATTTTTCGATATTATAAACATGAAAGCAAAAGTACAAAATCAAGCTTTATTAATATTAATGTAATCTCATTTAAATTTTCCCTTCAAATAGCAAACAAACAAACAAGATATTCTACATAGTGCAAGTCCCTTGAAGTAATGCAATAACTTTGTGGGCAGTTTAAGTTGTTATTGTTATTGAAACTCTGCCCTGTTCCATTGTGCTACAGACATTAAAATATTACCTCAAATAATGCAGTTTGTTTAGGAGAGATGTGCTATTATTTTTCATATGTCTTTAACACAATTTACCTGGCAGTCAATGAAATGTCTGAAACAAGAATCCAAGAAAATTTTGTGAATGAGCTTTTTTTGACTTGGGCCCAGTAATGATGCATTGGAAATTAATTAATTCATTAATATCATTTCAATTACATCAGAAGCAAATTTTGCACAAGATAAAATACACAAAGAAAGAACATTTACACACATAATGTGCATATTTTGCTCTTCATTATATGGCATTAGAAATGTGTAAATAACTACTTTAGAAAGAAAAATTGATAATTAGCATAATTTCTGCTTTGGATACTCCATACCTTCTAATTGACCTATCGGTAAGCCCCGCCCCCCTTAGTTACTGTTGCTAACTCGGACAAACAAACTAACAGTCTGACAGCTGTCAGTGTGAAAACCTTATCCCAAGATGTTTTTGGACACAGAATGTAGCGGACCCCCTCCGATTGATGTCCAAACTTTATTGATGGTTTATGAAGTTTGTTACATCATTTTTCACTCCCCAAAAAAAAAAAAAATCACCGTAGAGTTAAACAAACGAGCATAAGAAATGTGCATTAATGTCTCATTCACAAACTCTCTCTCTCTGCGTTGCATTATCATTAACATACACAGCAAATTACACAAAAACACTCACAGTAAACAAACATATTTTGTATGTTACAAAATAGTTAGTATTACCCCCCGAAAAGACCTTATGCCTTTTCGGGGGTGCTAATTAACTGTAAACTTTGTATCTGCAAAACAACTCCGCAAAAACTGAGCTCTCCCTTTCACTACCCGTAGACTATAATACCCATCAAAATAAGAGTCCTCCTTAGTAAGCAGATAATGCAGACCTTAAAACATATCTAAACTCACTCATAGAAATATAAAAAATATATAAAAAAAACTAAATTCGATAATAAATCATAATAAAGTCTGTGGCATGCAGAACTTCGTTCATGTGTTTTGATAAGGTGACCAGATTTCTGAAATGGAAACCGGGGACATTTCCTATTTGAGTGGTCAAAATACCTCTAAAATCTCATTTGTGATTATATTTTATTTAAAAAAACGGGGACAATACATTTTTAAATGTTTTTGTTGTTGTGGGCTCTCTATATTATTATTAACATTAATAATTATTATTATTTAGTTTGATTATTAGGTTTTTTGGTCTGGATTTAATTCAATGCACCCGCAAAAAAACAAAAAACAATGAAAACCGTTAATAGTAACCATTGTAAATAACAAGCAGTTCAAAACAATATAACATGACTTAACAAAATCACATTACAAAAATAAAACAACATAAATATGATAAATACAACTATTTACAATTGTATTTAATATTTTCACAAGTTTATACTATATTATTTTTTATTTTTTTTACTTCAAATGTTTTGTTACGTTTAAGCTTGAAAATAATTCTTACTATCCTTAATTGGTTATTTAGCATTTTAGGTTTATTTTAAAGCAGTATGTATTATTCTAAAAGTATTTTAAAATATTTTAAAATTATTTTAAAAGTATGTATTCTGCGCATGTATTTGTTGCAAGTGTAATTGTTTAGGTTATTTTATAGTTCAGATGTGTGGTAATCACTGCTTTGTGACTGCAGAACTTTTGAGGGAAAAACAATCCCGCACCCTGTTGAGGGTTGAGGCCCTGTTATAAAGCACATACAAAACTTTTACTTTACTTTAACATTAATAGTTAGTATCTTACTACCTTGAAAGCGATAACAATGTTCCTTTTGATATTTGACGATAATGGCGCTCTGCTCTCGGTTACGTTCTTCATGAAGTAGTAGCGGCTCGTGTCCAAGTATAGTCAACGTATCTCACAACACCATCTGCTGGTGACAATAATCACTAAACGATTGCTCCTATAACCAGCAGCTGCTGTATTTTGGTTGGGCGCTTTTTTGCAATATATCTGCGGGTTGTTTTGAACGAGCTGTAAAACAGGGATATTTCCGGGGACAGCTCCAGTCGGGGACAGAACACCAAAAACCGGGACTGTCCCCGGAAAATGGGGATGACTGGTCACCCTAGTTTTTGACCAACAATAGCTATGTTTCCATCCAAAGTTGCGAATGTACTTTATGCGCAATAATGCAATATCGCATAAAACATTTGCGAATAAAGCACTGTTTCCATCCAGTGAGTCGAAGAGAACATAATCGTCACTTCCTGATAAACTACTGCTAAAAAAAATCACTAAGAAACATAGGAGAAGCCACCATATATAATAATTTTTGTATATAATATTTATAATTATTTATGTCTCAGAGAAACTTGTGCGTCTCAATTAACTTGTTGTCATGTTTTTAGAGGCAGATGCTGCTGTTTGGGAACAAAGTCATGTAAGACAGGAGGGAAATATACAGAGCATCTTTGACCAATGTTAATTTCGTTGACGAATAATTTGTGTCAATTTTCGTCAACAACCTTTTTTCACTGACAAAACGAGACGATAACTAAATAAAAACTAGTGTTGGATGACAAAAACTATGACAAAAATCAACTGTCATTTTCGTCAACAAATAAAAACGAGACGAAAATGTTAGGGAGGGACGATTAGGGAAGAGATCCAGTCAGAACTAATATCCTGTCTAACAGATGCGCACATTTGATTCAAACGTGCTGATCTAACCGCCGGAAAACTTGCGCTTCTACAGGCTCACGCATCCCCAATACAGCGCACCAGATGGGCTCAATCAATGAATAGCGCACATTTATGCCAGGCAATTGTTTATGAACTAATGCTGATGAATAATGACAATGTTTACTTTACAATGTTTATATAGTAATATGTTTTAGACAGTTGTAACAATGCATATTTTATCTCATCTGGGGCCCGTTTCAGTAAGGAGGTTCAACCAACTCTGAGTTTAAACCTGAACTCTGAGTTGACTTACTCTGAGAGGGGAAACTCTGAGTTTTGGGTTTCAGAACAGCTGAATTGAGGTAGTTCAATCAACTCTGAGTAGACTGACTCTGAGTTAAGCACATGCACTGAAAAGCCACGATCAATGGAGCTCCGAAATTACGATTCACCATGGCAACAGCACCCAACAAAAAGACATTTGCATACTTCCGGATCAATATGTAAGTTTAATTCTTAATTATTTTAATTAAGTTTAATTTTCATGGTATCCAAAAGGCAAAAAAAGAATGTGGCAGCAGCTAAAAATAAAAAATTAATTCAATCAGGTAAAGCTTTAAGCATGAAATGTTCATGGGTGTAGGTTTAATGACTTCACAAACATTTAACATATTAAATAAATATCATTCAGTGACAATATCATTTTCACAGACTGTGATGACACGTTTTAATGGTCATCAATATCGTAAATCCTGCAAGGTTTTTTTTTTTTTTTTTTTAAACGTATGTACATTTATAACACCAATACTTTGTATTATATTAATTTTGCATCAAATTACAAAAAACAAGCTACCGCTGCTGTGAGAGTGTTTCTAATACAGTGTCTATGGGAGTGATGGTGAAAATCTTTCTCCCTTTTCACTTCCATTATCAAACTCATTCTATTTTTTCCCTCTTTTTGAAAGTTGTTAAATCACTGTTGTGGAGTTTTGCTTTTGCTTTTTGAGCAAATGGGGACACAAAAAAAAATATATTTAATGTATTCTTTCATCCACTGCTATAAAAGTTAACCCTATGACGACTTCCGCTCTAAGAAACCCAGAAATGTGAAAAGGGTCTGACAGCACCACTGACAGATGAAGAAGAGATGGAGGAAGAATATTAACATCCAACAGGAAAAAGAATAGAGCAGTGTTAATTTTGACAGCAAATTTTGTTGGAAAGTTGGAAAAGTGCATGATATGAGTCTCTCCATGCAGCATTGTGTGTTTAATGCCAGGAACACTTTAATAAGGTTGTGTAGCCATTAACATTATCCTACACAATAGTTAGCATTAACTTACAATACTTTTAAAGCCTTTTTAAATTCTGGCTTATGTAAATTTCTACAAATACCATTTTATATGGGAAGTAAAGTGTGTAATAATAATAAAACAAAGTAATATGAACTAACATTAACAATAGACTAAAGTTTTTTTTTTTTTTTGGTAACACTTTACAGTAATGATGTATTAGTTAACATTAGTTAAAGCATTAGTTAACATGACCTAACCAACTAACCTGGTATTATGTTTTATTTTGCAACACCTCTGTTCAGCATTAGTTAACATGAACAACACCTCTGTTCAGCATTAGTTAACATGTACAAAACCTCTGTTCAGCATTAGTTAACATGAACAACACCTCTGTTCAGCATTAGTTAACATGTACAAAACCTCTGTTCAGCATTAGTTAACATGAACAACACCTCTGTTCAGCATTAGTTAGGGGTTCTGGAATCCATGAAATACACACTTTAACCCCATTTTGAGAACTACACCGAGACCTAAAGCACGATCAATGTAGAATTCAACAGCTTAGATACTCGCGTCTTCCTCTGCTTGTAAACAAATCGCTTCTGGGTCATGTGTCCGAACGCCGGATCTGCGTCATATTCTCGCGCATGCGTCGTGGAGGCACACACGGAAGACAAGAACAAGCTGGATAAAGGTGTTATTTAGATTTTTTTTTGCGCACAAAAACTATTGTCGTCGCATCGTAAAATTATTGTAGAGCCACTGTGGTGAGATGGACTTTGTAACGACGTTTTAAGTGCTTTTTATGGGTCTTGGGAGTGTAAATGTACTGAATGCCAATGGAGGCCTATCTGAAGCCTTTCTCAGCCATCAGCTTTCATCAAAAATATCTTTATTTGTGTTCCGAATATGAACGGAGGTCTTACGGGTGTCGAACGACATGAGGGTGAGTAATTAATGACAGAATTTTCATTTTTGGGTGAACTAACCCTTTAATAAAAATCCAGCTGTCCATGGTTTGTTCATGTTAGTTAACAGTGCATTAACTAATGTTAACAAGATTTGAATAATGCATTAGTAAATGTTGAAATTAACATTAACAAAGGTAAAATAATAAGTGCAGTTCATTATTAGTTCATGTTAACTAATGTATCTTATTGTAAAGTGTTACCGTTTTTTTTGCCCACTCTCTGACCTCTGAAGGCCGCTGTGTAATTCACACCCTGACTAAGACACATTAGGGGAAGCATTTTAATAATCCTATGAATGCATATAAAAATAAAAATAAAGCATAATCGAATCGAATTAATCTAATCGCATCGAATTTTAATGTGAATCGTCTTGAATCGAATCGTTCTGAATTGTCAAAAATCGTTCTTGAATCGAAAACCTATGAATTGTGAATCGAATCGATTCGCTTCCTACCCAAAGATTCACAGCCCTATCGTTTTACCATTTTGGTAGCATAAACACTATCAAACAGATGAGAGCTTCGGATTTTCCAATGTTTCTCTATGGTGCTGAAACCTAAAGAAGTCCGAGTTCCGGTCCCTGCGCAACTGATACTTAACTGCCATTGGCTCATCTGCGATCGAGGAGAGGGGCTTACCGATAGGTCAATTGCTAACGTAATACTCGTATTCTATATTCCTAAAGTGATACAATAGCTTTGTCCAAAAGCCACCAAAATACAGTTTGAGAGTCAACTGTCTCAATAGTTAACACCCTTAGCATAGGGAGCATTTTATGATACTTGTATGGTGCCTTTGTGTCCTTTTTTAACCTTGACAGCTCAAGTCCTCATTCATTTGTATTATATTAAAAGTAATAATTCAAATAATTCACCTTTTCTGCTCCACAGCAAAAAGAAAGTGAGATTGAGCAATGTAACAGAATTTTCATTTCAACTATTCCTTTAAAATATTAACCAAAAGCTGTAAGAGAAACTTGTATAGAGAATGCGAATCAGCATCTTTTGCAGGGTCAGGGCAGCGAATCTCATCTACATCACAGGCAATATTGCCCTGCCTTCCTCTTCTAATTTGAGCACTTTCTGCATTGTTTGGCTCCAACGCCAATGAATTCCATCTTTTAATACACGCTGAAGTCCTGCCTGAATAATTTCACTTAAGTTGAGAATGCTAGTTAAGTGTCCTTAAGTTCTACATGAGCACATGGTGTCAAATGCTGAATAGTTTGGAAATAAGGTTAAACAGATTTGCAATGTGTGAAACAGAAAAATATATGTTTGTAGTTTTGATGAATGACTCGTTCTTTTGGTCTGGCCAATTTTATTGCATAAGCAATTGAGAAAAAATCCAACGGACTGCAAAAGCATTATCTTGGTAAAACTCTAGTACATTAGAACATCTCAAAAGTTAATGGTCAAAAAGAGCTATGCCAGCAATTCCAGAAGTATTACGGAGTATTTATGGTTGGATTAAATCATGAGAGATGATTATGTAAATTTTCTCATACTACAAAAGGGCCATAAATAAACTGGAGGCGTTCATTAGCGCTTTGGCGATGTAATGTATGGCCCTGGCGTCCGATAGGAGGGTTAGTTAGCCAGCTATCAGCATGATGCATCAGTCCAGGCCGCCGTGCTCAGCGCTAGATTTGAAATGTGTCAGAGGTAATGGGAAATATCGTCTTATGTTTTTGCTATCATGACTTGCAGTGAGTTTAACTCCATCAAAGGTGCAGTGCAGTGTGAAGAGAGAAAATGCTCTCTATCCAAGATTCACGATGAGGCAATTCCCATCGCATTTCATATCGAATAATATTATGTTGCAGTTGCACGGAGTGCATTATGCTTTATATCTTCCACTCAAGATTTAGAACGCCAGCCGCATGAAAATACATTACAATGACAGTAAATATCTAAACAGGGTTTTACACAACGTATCTATTTACAACAAAAGACTTACACATGGGACACGATTCCGCCCATCATTCATGCCAGCTATGTGCTGATCCACTTCATTTATTTTCATTCATTTTTAATGGAAACACAAGAACGGCTTTTCGTGTTGCAGCACGCTGAAGCGCGTGCATCTCTCCCTAGAGAAGACAAACAAAGTCATCTCAGCAGGGTGCTGAAATTTATTTCACCCTGTCCTTTCTCTGTGGCCCTTAAATGGCAGCTCTACACCCAGCAGGGGTTTTTTTGCAGAGGATCAGAGGGAGGCAGCGCCTCCTCCAAAAATTTGGATGAGAAAATAATTGCAGCACAAATTTAAAACCAAAAGTACGAGATCAAAACACTCTAAAGTAATGCTGTATAACAATGACACCAGAGAAAAGTCTTTGTAAACAAAGACAGTGGTGCACTATACATCTTAACTTATGAAGCAATGTCGTCATTTACAACATTCTGGCTTATATTAATAAGAAGGGGATTATTTTTATGTTATGTCCGAGTACAGGATTACTTTTTTGCACTATTTTGTCTAAAATTATGATGTAAAAAAAGTCCAAATCAATCATTTGAAATGCTACAAATGAATTCAGACATCACAACATTATCTGAAAATTAAATTATATCTTAAAATGTAAAATTAATATTCCTTTTGAGATTTGCTAAAACGTACAAGTCGGCATGAAATGAAAATCTTTTTTTTTTTAAATGTATGTTAATTTAGTAGAAGCTATTGTTCAAAATTGTGAATTATTAATCCATGCATAATTTGGTCTTCCGGTGAAATGTCAGACTTGTTTTTGATGAATGTGCCTTTATTGCTGCAATATCTGCATTGATTTGTGAGTACAATTGTGGATTGGTGACATTTGCTGGAGCAGTGGCGTAGGCAGAATTTTATTTTTGGTCAGGCCTGGGCAAAAGTGAGCGGGCACTTTCACACTTGTCACTGTCAACATAAACCAAAACTGTAGCTAAGTTTCTACCTGTCCACATACACAAAACATGAGCAGAGGTTACAACAAACGTTAGACACTTTATTTCCACTTTTCGAAAATGTTCTTCATTTTTAGTTGAAAATAAATGCCTTTCCGATCTGATATGTGATGGGAAAAGGAAGTACAGCGAGTTCGTCAAAAGCCGGATTCGAACCTCGACACTGATGTCGTGACCTGAACACTGATGGCGTGTTCCTGGCTTTACAGAATTAACCTGCTCCTGGTATTGAACAGTTTTAAAGGGTTAGTTCACCCAAAAATGAAAATTCTGTCATTAATTACTCACCCTCATGTCGTTGGACACCCGTAAGACCTCCGTTCATATTCGGAACACAAATGAAGATATTTTAGTTGAAAGCTGATGGCTGAGAAAGGCTTCAGATAGGCCTCCATTGGCATTCAGTACATTGACACTTCCAAGATCCATGAAAGGCTCTTAAAACGTCGTTACAAAGTCCATCTCACCACAGTGACTCTACAATAATTTTACAATGTGACGACAATAGTTTTTGTGCGCAAAAAAAAAAATCAAAATAACACCTTTAACCAACTTGTTCTCGACTTCCGTGTGTGCCTCCACGACGCATGCGTGAGAATATGACGTAGCGCCGGCGTTTCAACTAAAATATCTTCATTTGTGTTCCGAATATTACGGGTGTCCAACGACATGAGTTTTGGGTGAACTAACCCTTTAAGGGGGTCGCACACCGGACGCGAAGCTCCACGTCTCAGGTATCTCACACCGGACGCGCATATTCTATACGCGCAAGCTCAATCAGTAAATTTGCCTGTACATTTGCCTTTGCTTTATTATTTCGCATTACTGAGATTAGTGTATGGAAAAATGGCACAACAGAGCAAAATAAAATATAAGAAAGGGCTACGTTAATTACACATTTCCCCCAAATATGTTTAGACTTTATTCAAGCTGTTGAACTCAGAATGTAAAACAAATGTATCTTGTAGCACAGGGTGAAATCAGTAGCTATATGTAGCCTACATTGACGATTTGAGGGAAATATAATATAAATTTAACATAAAACCTTTGAAATGGCGCTCTGTGGCGTGGCAGGATTTTGAACAACTTCCTGAGTCGTAGCTGGGCGCCGCGGACAGGCGCCGAATGACGCCGCCAGTGTGCGTACACTCATTGAAAACAATGTGTTCGAATTATAAAGACGTGACGCGGCGTTGTGCGGCACTGAGCTTCGCATCCAGTGTGCGACCTCCTTTACTGTTACTTGCGGCCGGATGGATGGGTTCTCTCCCATGTTAATGCAAGTTTTTAAAAGTCCTTTTTAAAGAATTTTGCATCGCTGCTGTTTATCTATCACACAACTGCAAATTATAGGCTAAGTAAATAGGTAAACACACTTCATGAACTCACAGGCGCGAGCCACACGACAGACCAGTGTTGGGGAAAGTTACTTTGAAAAGTAATGCATTACAATATAGCGTTACTCCCTTAAAAATAAACTAAATGAGTTACTTGGTTACTTTTTAAGAAAAGTAATCTGTTACATTACTTTTGCGTTACTTTTTCTCACCTGGACTGCTGCAAATGTAAAGACTTTTTCATACCAAAATTGAAATAAGCCTCAGGCTGAGGTAAAAATGAAAATGTATGCATGACCAGTACTGCCATGCTGTGCAGATAATGGAAGAATAGGACGCAGGAGAAAAAAGTTTTACCAATAAAAACCAAAAATCTAGAAATTTTTGCTCATGGTTTAACTGAATCATCAAAGGTCAGCAGCAAGACATTGGTAAATAAAGGTATATTAAATGCATAAAAATATTTGTTTTATTTAACATTTAATTATTTGCATAGTACTCTGATTTTGCATTTGACTGATTTTATTCATTTTGAAGAGTACTGGATCTTTATTGTGCAAATGAGATGAATAAATGCTCACATTTAGTCTAGATCTACAATAACCCTCATGTTTACACACAACGCCTCTGCACTTACTCTTGATTTTTCTCAACATGGGGACAGGAGAGCTGTGAGTCAAATAAATTTGACAAACTAATTTGCGTTACTTTTTTGGAAAAGTAACTTGGATATTTTGTTGTAAATTTGAAAAGAAATGCGTTACTTTACTAGTTACTTGAAAAAGTAATCTGATTACGTAACTCAAGTTACTTGTAATGCGTTACCCCCAACACTGCATGAGACAGCCTGACACCTAATTGACCAATCGGTAAGCCCCTCCCTCATACGCAGATGAGCCAATAACAGTTGAGTATCAGTTGCGCTGGGACCGGAACTCGGACATCTTTAGGTGTCAGCGCCATAGAGATGCATTGGAAAATCCGAAGCTGTCATCGGTTTGATGGTGTTTATGCTTCAAAAATGCTAAAACATCGTGCCTGAGGTACTGCAACACTGAATCCAGGGATCCTGAGAGGATTTTGTGTTTGTCATACTCTCGTTAAGTTACGATTAAAGTCCCTGCTAACATACAAACCTACTAACTAACTGTTCTCATGTCATGTAACACTGTAGGTCAAAAACACGAAGGTCTACATTTCAGTGCCTCTCCATATTAAACTGGTTATATGTAAATTAATTTAATTTTAGATATGTTTAAGGTCTACATTATCTGTCTTACTAAGGAGGACTCCTATTTTGATGGGTATTATAGTCTACGGGTAACGAAAGGGAGAGCTCGCACGCAGTTTATCAGAGTTGTTTTGCAGATACAAAGTTTACCGGTTATTAACTGCACCCTCGAAAAGGCATACGGTCTGTGTATATGTATGTTTACTGTTAGTTGTTTGAGTGTTTTTGTGTAATTTGCTGTGTATGTTAATGATAATGCAACGGAGAGAGAGAGTTTGTGAATGAGACGTTAATGCGCACTTCTTATGCTTTGTTTGTTCAGCTCTTACGATGATTTTTTGGAATGAATAACGATGCAATAAACTTGATAAACCATCAGTTAAGTTTGGCCATCATTCGGACGGGATATACGCTACAATCTGTGTCCAAAAACATCTTGGGATAAGGTTTTCACACTGACAGCTGTACATTGTAAGATATAGCAACTCCGTTTGTTTGTCCGAGTTAGCAATAGTAACTAAGGGGGGCGGGGCTTACCGATAGGTCAATTGCCTAACACAGCTGTCAATCATACTCAAGCATTATGCAAAAATCACAGTTTGTAATAAGTTTGTAATTACGTTAAAATCATTTAAACAACTGTTATTTAATAAATATTATTATATTTGTATAATAAACATGCACAATTAAATATCCAATATCAGCCGCATAACAATAAATTGAAAGTAACCAATACATTTTAAAAAAGTCAATGGCAGATAAATATAGTAATGCGTCCCTAATGAGACGATAATTCAATTCTGAAGATGGTGAACACACAGGCTATATTTAAAAAATTAAAAAATAAAAAGACAGAGATTTGCAGTTTCTTTGGCCAAAACTTTGCCTCCTGATTTCCAAAGTCCAGCACACAGGCTGTGCATTTTTCTTTTTCAGAAAGGGTGTGACTAGCATTCAGAGACAACCCACAGAATCAGTGCATGGCCCCGTTTCTGTATCTCACTTTTAACTTCCTGCCCAGCAAATAGAAGGGGAAAGCAAGCAGAGGGAGGGGTCGCGACCCTGGCTCCTCTAGTTTTGAGTGGCGTTGGTTACTCCAATGAATATCAAGGGCAGATCAGTTCCATTATTCATCACCCAGCTGCTTAAAAGTGCCTAAATTTACACATATATTGAAGAAGACAGAGTGAACTTCCTGTCCTCTCTCTCGCCTGTAATATTGCCTCATTCTGAGTATTGTTATTGTGGGATCTTCACAAAACCTGGCACCCCAGAGGCGTTGTATGCATTTGTGGGTGGCAGAAGATTTATAAACATAGGACAGCCAGATCACATTTACCCGCTGAATTATTGAACAGGGATTTTATGAGTTTCTCCTCTCTCTCCATCACATTTTCTGTTTGGCAATGTCATTCAGAGTTTACAGAGTTGCCAGCTTCTAAATGATCTCAATATACTGAAAGATGTGAATTCCGTGAGAAGTAAGTTCTACAGTGTTGAAACTCATAATTCTTATTTACCGGGTTGATGATGTCATGCCACCGAGTTTAAGTGTTTTTAGAACTGCGCTCACCTCACTTGTCATTCTGAAGCCAAACTGCAGCTGTGATGTCAGGTGTTTGTGGAGCAGCATGCTCAAGCTTTTTTCCCAGCATCATGCCAAATCATACACCCAGTTGGTGACCTGATCAAAATGCCAGTCATGCAAAGGCCATATTTTATTTTAGCTAATCAAAATGTTTTTCTTGTTAGCCTTCTGCTAAATTGCATAGCAGTTTGCTAACTTAGCTGGCTAATTGGTTAGCTTGCTAATTGTAAACATACAAAAAAAACGGATGGATGTAAACAGTTTTGTTCGCAAAACATTAGTTCATTTTCAAAACAAAAATGAAGATCGTTTTAATGAAATCTGAGAGAGCTACAAAATAATTAATCAAAATACTTAATCAGGTTCACACAATAATGTCTGCTCTCGCGTCAACACAACACCCATCTCTTGAACGTGCCTTGGAGATTCATATTTTGTAAATAAAGTGGTAAAAATTGTGCAAACAAAGTACTTGCGTTGCTTCATAAAATTGAGGTTAAACCATCGAATCACATGGATTACTTTATGTCTTATTCCTTTCAGGGGCTTCAAAGTGGTACTTTTGTACTGTCAATGGAGGGACAGAAAGCTTATATTTCATCAAAAAGATCTTAAAGTCCTCCTGTAGTCAATAATTTTATCCCTTAAAACGATACTCGGTTACTTAACGTAACCTCGGTTCTCTCTAGAAGAGGGAACGAGTATTGCGTAAGTTCCTTACGCTACGGGAAAGTATTCTTTCTTCGAGATTTCTGAAAAACCCAAAATTATCCTTAATTTTGTAACATTGTCAACGCAGTGCGGCAGCCTGGCAGACCATAGCAGGCTATTCCAGCGTGCTATTGGCTGCTCTGCTGGCAACTGCAGCAGCCTATCGGTGAGCCCGCGTGACGTGGCGACCAATGAGGGCGCTTCGCGCCCACCTGGCTTCATTTGCCTACAGGTGGGGCGTGGCCACGTGTATATAAGCAGGGCTCACGGGCTGCATATTCGGTTTTCTTAGTTCTGAAGCGTAAAAGCCAGCGGGGCGCACGGCAAGGAACGCAATACTCGTTCCCTCTTCTAGAGAGAACCGAGGTTACGTTAAGTAACCGAGTATCGTTCTCTTACGAGAGGTTCTCTCGTATTGCGTAAGTTCCTTACGCTACGGGAACATATTGTCAACGCCGTGCGCGCCTCGCATACAGCATATGTATCCCAGGGAACCGGGGACCATAACACTGCTCGGGCAGGGTGGCCGGTAAAGAAAAAACGGGCCACCACATATACAGACACTTCATTCGAACTGACGGGTGGTTTACGACGGGTGGTTACAACACCCTGTCCCATGAATGAGGGAACGGCACCTGCCGGTCTCCTTCAAATTCACCACACCTTGTCTCATGAATGAGGGAGCGGCAACGCCGGTCGCCTTCAAATTCACAATATCTTGTTATATGAGTGAGGTAACGGCACCGCCGGTCACCTTCAAACTCACAACAGCTCGTCTCGTAAATGAGGGAACGGCACCGCCGGTCTCCTTCAAATTCACATGAGCCTAGTACCGAACTTACTACCAGTATGTGAGCTATGTCTGCGCAGAATCACTGGGCAGAACCAACAGCCCTATTGAACTGATAACACTTTCGCCTGTAAGGCAGGAACTTCCAGATTGTAAAATCTCACGAACGTAGACGGGGAGGCCCAGCCTGCCGCCATACAGATATCGTGGATGGAAATCCCTCTGGCCCAAGCCCACGAAGAGGCCATGCCTCTGGTGGAGTGTGCTCTGACACCTAGCGGGCACTGCAGGTGTTTGGAAGCGTATGCAGTTGCAATCGCGTCCACTATCCACCTGGACAGGGTCTGTTTCGAGGAGGCGAGACCTTTAGCGCGCCCTCCAAACGAAACAAATAGCTGCTCAGAACGCCTGAAGGCGGCGGAGCGTGTGACATAAACCCTCAATGCCCTGACAGGGCAGAGGATATTGCCACCGTCCCCCTCGTCGGATGCTGGCAGAGCCGAGAGGGAGATAATCTGCGCCCTGAAGGGAGTGCCGATCGCTTTGGGGACATAACCCTGCCTCGGTCTGAGAATGACCTTAGAGTCATTAGGACCGAACTCCATACACGTCGGGCTCACCGAGAGCGCGTGTAGATCCCCCACGCGTTTCACTGAAACCAGAGCTATCAGGAACGCGGTTTTTAGCGAAAGGAACCTTGGTTCCACAGTCTCGAGCGGTTCAAAGGGATGAGCCTTCAGGGCCTCTAGGACCAAGGCCAGATCCCATATAGGAACCAAAGGGGGCCGCGGGGGATTCATCCTTCTGGCTCCTCTGAGGAAACGGATGATGAGCTCGTTCCTTCCTAGCGTGCTACCTAGCGTCGTCTGAGCGAACGCTGCTATAGCCGCCACATACACTTTGAGCGTGGAAGGGGACCTGCCCAGTTCCAAAAGCTCTTGGAGGAAGGAGAGCACCCGCTGGACCCCACATTGCTGTGGGTCCAATCCCTTGGAAACACACCACTCAGTGAACACCGACCACTTAGAACTATATAACCGCCTCGTCGAGGGGGCTCTAGAGTGTGAAATCGTGTTCATAACCCCTTCGGGCAGGTCAACGGGTATCCGTTGGTCACCCATACATGCAGAGACCATCGCTCTGGATGGGGATGCCAAACTGACCCTCCTGCTTGAGAGAGGAGGTCTGCTCTCAGCGGAACTGGCCAGGGGGGTGAGTGCGACAGCTTCACCAGCTCTGGGTACCAAATCTGGTTCTCCCAGCGCGGCGCTATAAGGAGCACCGGGCGGCGCGTCTCCCTGATTTTCGCTATGACCTGGGGCAATAGGGAAATCGGCGGGAAAGCATACAGCGGGAGGCTGGGCCAAGGTTGGGACAGCGCATCCTCGCTTTTGGACAGAAACGTCGGGCAGCGGGCGTTCTCTTTTGTTGCAAAGAGGTCGAGCTCCGCTCTGCCGAATAGGCGCCATACCAGCTGGACTGTCTGGGGGTGCAGGGACCATTCTCCTGAGAGAATGAGGCCCCTGGACAGCTTGTCCGGGCCCACATTGAGGTGGCCCGGTATGTGCGCAGCTCTCAGCGAGCGCAGCGAGCTGTCTGCCCACACGAGCAGGCGTTCTGTCAGATTGCCCAGACACCTGGACCTGACACCGCCCTGCCGGTTCACGTAGGACACCACTGTGGTATTGTCCGACCGGACCAACACGTGGTGTCCTCGTATAAGCGGGAGAAACTGCTTGAGCGCGTTCTCTACCGCTATCATCTCCAAACAGTTTATGTGTAGGAGTTTTTCCTCGCTCGACCAGAGGCCCGAGGCTGATCTGCCCTCGAAAACGGCGCCCCAACCCGTGGTGGAGGCGTCCGTCGAGATGACCTTGCGGTGTGAGATGGCTCCCATCGTCACTCCCCTCTGGTACCAGTCGGCTACTAACCAGGGCTCTAGGCTGAAACACAGCTCTGAGTCACTCTGATCCTGAAGCCTCCGGACGCCCAGGCTCTGTGAGGCACTCGGGCGTTTAACCAGCATTGCAGCGGGCGCATGCGCATTAAGCCCAGCTGGAGCACAGCTGCAGCTGAGGCCATACGTTCCAGCATCCTCTGAAAGAGCTTGAGAGGTGCGATTTTGCCCGGCCGGAAGTACTCAGCCATGCGCTGAACTTGGCGCGCGCGTTGGGGTGACAGGCGGGCTGACATTGCCACAGTGTCCAGATTCAAACCCAGAAATGAGGTTGATTGCGTGGGCACTAATGAGCTCTTGGTCCAATTGACCGTGAGCCCCAGGCTGTCCAGATGGCTGAGCAGCATTGCCCTGTGGGCGAGGAGCTCGGCCTCTGACTGCACCAGGATGAGCCAATCGTCCAGATAGTTCAACACTCGCATCCCTCTTTTTCTCAGAGGAGCGAGGGCCGCGTCCATGCACTTCGTAAATGTACGGGGTGCTAGTGACAGGCCGAACGGAAGGACGGTGTATTGATAAGCCTGGCCGTCGAAGGCGAATCGTAAGAATGGCCTGTGACGTGGCGTTATCTTGATTTGAAAACATGCATCTTTCAAATCTAGGGAGATTAGCCAGTCTCTCGGGCGAGTATGCGCGAGGATCTGCTTGGTCGTGAGCATCTTGAACGATCTTCTCATAAGAGCTTTGTTCAGACGCCTCAGATCCAGAATCGGTCTGAGCGACCCATCCCTTTTTGGCACGAGAAAATACTGGCTGTAAAAGCCTGACTCGCTCATAGAATGGGGAACCGGTTCTATAGCCCCTTTGCACAGCAGCGTGGCTATTTCTGCTCGAAGTAGATGTGCTACTTCCTCGCTCACTCTCGTCTCTGTACGCGCACAGAAGCGCGGAGGGTGGCGAGCGAACTGCAGAGTGTAGCCGTGCTTCACTGTTTTCAGCACCCATTCTGATACACCTGGAATGGCTTCCCACGCTCTCGCGTGTGCCACACGGGATAGAACGGCCTCCGGGCTCAAAACGCCGCGCTTCGCGGGTTTGACGGCCTGTATAGGAGGGGCGGGCGCAGTGCGCGCGCTCTCTGTGCTGTGGGCCAGCCGATCGCTCTCGATGGCTGGCCGCCTTACACACTGTATCTCTGCCGCTTCGAGCGGGGAGTGGCTTGTGTGTGGCCCTACACTCGTCGTTCCGGCCACCTTGGGCGGAGAACAAATGGTGTGTGGCGCGGCGCATGGCGCCGGGGGCAGAATGTTCGCGAAAATGTGTGAGCGCGTTTGAGCGGGCACAACTCTTACGCGTGGAACATGACCGGTTAAGAGTGGCTGTGTGACAGCGCGTGTGGTGATTAGGCGTGGGCGCAAATAAGCGGACACGTGACCTAACTCTAGCACTCGAGCGGCCGGTGGCCGCTTTATGTGAGTGAGAGACACGGGATTTATGGTGCTTGGGTGCAGGGGTGAACACAAAAGTGGGCACGTTTACTGCATTTGAAAACACATACGGCGTGAGCCGTGCAACCAGAAATAAAAGCAACTTCGTGATTTCTCTGGTTCGTCGTAAGACGGCGGTTGTAGACAGGCGAGAGGGCAGTTTTGCCGGCTCGTTGGCTGCGTGAGAGCCATCTGCAGCAGCCACAGGAGTGGGGGCTGACAGGAAGAAGAGTTTTTACGGTGGTCCGGCCACGGCGGGACTTAACCGTCACTTCCCCCTTCTGCTAGGAGGACTTTGGAGGGGCTTCAGTTGGAAACAGGCGAGAGGGCGAGTCCGCCGGCTCGTAGGCTGTGTGGAAAACATCTGCAGTAGCCACAGGAGTGGGGACTGACAGGAAAACAGAGTTTTAACGGTGGTCCGGCCGCAGCGGGACTTAACCGTCTATTCTCTCCTTATGTATAGACGCCCAAAAATACTCGAGCGCCACGTGGTGCAAGTTAGCTTTCTGTATGCAAGAAAAGCTGGCCGCGAGCCCGGGGAAGCGGACAGTAAACATTTTTATCTGCCGCGAGAGCTGGGCTCGAACTCGGGTCTCCGGCGTTTCAGCCGCTGATTTTGCCGCTGTGCTACCGGGAGGGACACAATAGCGTTCAGTTAGCGCGAGCATACGGCAGTACGTCCTCGTGCTTATTGGCAGTCGTGCGTGCATAAAAGACAGGCTCGTTACTGCAATAGTAATATTTCCAGCCGCCTGAACTGGAGAGGGGGCTGAGAAATGCTAGAGAAAGGCGGTTCGTCCGGCCACAGCAGGACGAAAACACCCTCTGTTAATTTTCCGGTGAGTGCGGCGCGCACACGCGCGCTGAACATGCTCGTGACCGTGCGCACTCTCATTCCTTGCGAACGGCGCAATCTGCGCGGTCCAACAGGGGGGAGTGCGGGTTCGTTGGAGAGCATATGTCAGCGTCATGTCTCATGACGGCATTTGTTCGCTGGCGTGCGTGTCTTAACAGGCTCGTGTACAGCAATATGAACAATTCCAGTCGCCTGAACTCATGAGGGGACTGAGAAATGTGCGCGAGGGTGGAACAGCTCTCTTGTAACGTAAAGAGAGCTGCAGGACCGTCCGTTTCTGCCATCCCTTGTATGTAAGCGGCGCATTAGCGCGGCATGAACAGAGGGGGGAGGAGGCTCGCTCCGAGACCGTTCATTTCTACCATCCCTTGCAAGCGGCGCGGTGGCGCGGCTTGAACAGAGGGGAAAGAGGCTCGCTCCGAGACCGTTCATTTCTACCATCCCTTGCAAGCGGCACGGTGGCGCGGCTTGAACAGAGGGGGAGGAGGCTCGCTCCGAGACCGTTCATTTCTACCATCCCTCGCAAGCGGCGCGGTGGCGCGGCTTGAACAGAGGGGGAGGAGGCTCGCTCCGAGACCGTTCATTTCTACCATCCCTCGCAAGCGGCGCGGTGGCGCGGCTTGAACAGAGGGGGAGGAGGCTCGCTCCGAGACCGTTCATTTCAACCATCCCTTATAAGCGGCGCGGTGGCGCGGCTTGAACAGAGGGGGGGAACAGCGGAGTGATGTCATCATAAAACTGCTCGAGTCGAGCCCGCAGGGTCGACATAGAGAGTTCCTCGCACTCGGGGCAATCGCCCGCGAGGAGTGCGGCGGCGGCGTGGTCACGGCCCAGACAGAGAGCGCAGACACATGGCGGTCTCTGGTGCTGAGCTGCACGTGGCACGAGCCGCAGGTGGAACGAGGCGTTTTTAATAAAAACGCTCGTGCTCTTTTATGAAACGTGTGACGCAACGGCGAGAACACGTGCAATGAAAGGATATAATGCTGCCGGATAGCAGAGCAGGCACGGATGGCTGAAGGTGGCGCGATGCTGCCGGCTTCTTCAGGCGCTGTCCTCTGCTTGCTCGTCTGCATGTTCAACGGCGGCGGGTTCCAGATCCAGCGATGCGAAGGGCTTCGCTGAAGAAAAGAAAATCGAATATGCAGCCCGTGAGCCCTGCTTATATACACGTGGCCACGCCCCACCTGTAGGCAAATGAAGCCAGGTGGGCGCGAAGCGCCCTCATTGGTCGCCACGTCACGCGGGCTCACCGATAGGCTGCTGCAGTTGCCAGCAGAGCAGCCAATAGCACGCTGGAATAGCCTGCTATGGTCTGCCAGGCTGCCGCACTGCGTTGACAATGTTACAAAATTAAGGATAATTTTGGGTTTTTCAGAAATCTCGAAGAAAGAATACTTTCCCGTAGCGTAAGGAACTTACGCAATACGAGAGAACCTCTCGTAAGAGAACTCATTGTTCATTCTTTGATCACCAAAATGACAACATTTTTTCCTGTGAAAAAAAAAGTATTCATGCCTTAAAATAGCTTGAATGTAATTCTACACCCTTGCTTATTTAGTATACACGGATCCATGAATATGCAAACGAGCCCCTCCACTCACTCACTCATACATGCTCGTCTACAAGTCGATGTATCAGAATGGGAATGCGTTTTATGTATTGTTCTCCACAACGTCGGACACATAATGTAAATAATATGATTAGCCTTTGACTTGACTGTGTTATGAAACAGCTAATAATGTTACAAAACATGTTCCCGTTCGCCATCTCAGAGTCAGAAAGCTGCCTTCTAAATATCAGTATCCTTCAAAACGCTCTGAACAACTTAGAACATCCATCAGTTCATCATAACATCGTAACATACATCATATGCATAATTCACCTGCTATATTGCTAAATGAACACAATTTTTCATGTCAACAGAAAAATATATCAGGATAACCTGGCTTCTCTTGAGATTCCCCTGCTTCACAGCATAGTTAAATATATGCTAAAACCTGCCCGCACGTTGACATGATTAGTTACAAGGTATTTTTTTCACTGCAGTTTTAAGGAGAACAATACTCAGCAATGGTGTTGACGTGAATTTGCACATGATTTGTCTTAAAGCATATTAAAAACACCACATAGACATATAAACAACTTCAGCGCTGGGAAGATGAATTTGTATTTAAACTGGGTCATTTATGTAGTAGAAATGTGAAATAATTTTTGAAATTGGTGCCTTCTAGACTGAGAAAAGACAGAAAATGTTGTCTTTCATCCACAAGAGACAAAAATACAACCCCCAGAATTAGGGCTGTACGATTAATCGAAAAATAACCGAAACCGACATTCAGAACCTCTATTATTTCGGTTTTCACGTGACTCCGCCCCGTCAGTCACATCAAGTGCAGTTTGCAGGCACACGGAGAGATCCAGGAGCGGTTATCTGTGTTTATAGATACCCAGAATCAGAAACTGCATGTTTTACACAGTTTATATACAGGTCAGTTAATTGCTGTTCTTATAGCCTACGCGCTGACACACACACACACACACACACACAGACGGCGCGCGCAAGCCCCGAAGCCAGATCGCTTTCACTTTCGTGCTCATAAAGTTTGTCAAGTACATGCGTTTAAAGGCTTACCAGTTTCAACATTTAAAGCGATTGTGCACTATTCAAAAACAACAATACGAACAATGTATCCATTCAGGGCTCAGCTTTTTTCTGTGACACAGAGAGCCGAGCCGTGTCGCGTCTCAAGCGCGCGCCCTGAAGGCAGACCTCTTTCACCTGCGTCCTCACAAAGCTTGTAATTTATATGTGGTTTAAGCCCTGCCAGTTTTCGACCATCAGATGTGTATTATGTTGAACTAATGCCTGATATATTGTGAAAAACGAACACTCAGACAGAAGCTCGCACATCACGTGAAGATCGTGCGCAGAGAGCAGCGCAGAAACGCAGTGTCAACGCTGTCCTGTGACTAAAGTAAAGTCACTAAAGTAGCTTAGAAACTCACCCGTTATAGGCATATACTTTAATACCTTTGAAGTAAGTAGAAACCACAGCTTCATAATTAATAGAGACGTTGTGAGTAATTCACACACACAATCACTCTCTCATTAATGCATTCAAATAAATGTAATGTAGGCCTGTGATAATTTATCTGTATCTGATGAACAACAAGCAGAAATCTGCCCCATAGACAATAACTGAAAGTGAACCGTTTCCTTCAAGTACTTTAAAATCACAAAGAAATGCACTTTTTCATTAGAAAAAAAAAATTCCACCTTTAATAGTAGAAAATATTTACAGTACAAACCTTGTCAGTGAACTTACTCAAAAACCTTATGAGGGCAAAAAAAAAAGAAAGGAATTAATCGTAATCGAGGTAATATGTTCAATTAATCAAGGTTTTTATTTTTGGTCAAATCGTTACAGCCCTACCCAGAATGCACTTACTTCGTTGCCCAACGAGGCCACTCCCAAAGCCACGGCTACTGGTTATCACTTGCCCACCATGACCGTCATTTTGATTTTCATACTAATAAAATAATTTTGTTCAGTTAGAGAATAGACACTACAATTAAAAACTGAACGTGTCTTTTCAATAAAGTGTTAGTGAGCCGAACGAAAGTCACGACACAAACGCAGCAGGAGTCAGATTTCATTCATCACAAGAGCGAAGAGCTGAGCAGAGCTGAGGTAAGAGCGCCAGTCATTCACAGCGCATGTTCAGTCTGGCGCATTTTGCAGATCATGCCTACGGAATTTTTCATTTAAAAGTTGAAACACTCACTTTGCTCCGCACCACTCCGTTATGAATGCACGAGCCAAGCGGCCATGCGCATTTACATTCTGTGAGTGAGATCCCACCCCTATGGGCGGGTTAAAAACATGCGGAACAGCTCCTACTACTGGCTGTAGTCTTTAGCCTCTGGCCAAAAAATCCTCAGATGACGAAACATGACGATATTTGCATCATCGGAGGATTTTTTCCAGAAATAAAATGCATAATTCTCTCGTCTCAGGAGGGTTTCTACTGATACAAAGCTTAATGCTAATCGCTGAAGTATCCCTTTAAAAACTTGATTTTCACCACAGAAGGTCTTTAATGTGTGTTCTGCAGATGAACGAATGTCTTATAGGTTTGAAACAACATGAGTGTGAGTAATTAATGTCAGAATTTTCATATTTGGGTGACCTATCCCTTTAAGTTGAAAACGTTAATTTGTTGAGTTCAGTTGACACAATAATGCTGATCATTACATTTACTTTCCAATTTCTGTGTTCATTGAATTTTTAAAATTAAGTTGTAGTAACAATGAAATTGTCTTGATAACTTGGGTTAAAATGGGTAGTCGATTTCTAGTTCCCAGCACGCTTTGCATATGACTGATAGGGAGAGTAAATGTTGAAATGTGTTATTTGATGTGTTTTTAGTAAAAGGAAAGACCTGTTTGTTTCTGTAATGTTGAAGTTTTTGTGGTTACCATTGTGCTGAAGAGTAAATACATGAAGGTAAACATTGATGCTATAAGTAATGCCTGCGCTAATGCCACTGACAAGTAATATCTTACTTTTACATGCTACATAATTACATTTAACATTTGCTGATAGCTGTGGATTTTATATAGATAAGATCGATAAGATCAATTGATTCCAGGGCTAAAACCCAAGTAGATGGAGCGATTTAATTTTAAGTAAATCAACTTACGTTACAGATTATTAGGTTCCTCTCAATACTAAATATAGTTTGTATAGCCTAATTTAATCCGAAGTGGTCATAACTCATAAAAAAAAATCAAAGCAACAGTTTGGATCAATTTTTTTTGGTTGAGCCAACACAATTTTTTTAGAGTCCTTGGTCTGCTATTGCGCTTATGAATGCACGTTTGCTTTTCATTTTCGCCTTTGAATTCACGATCACACACTCTGTCTATAGGCCTATAACCTGCGAATCATCAGGGAGCTGTTATCTATATTGCGGTGTATTGAAACCGCTTTTGAATGTACGCTCCCTTTTCACTTTTGAAATCGTGAAAATGAGTACTCTGTGCGTATAGGGAGCAGCTGTACTGACTGCAAGATGAGATATTTACAAGATGAGATACTTGTCAGCGACTCTCAGGATCTGTTGCGCACCGAATCCTATGCCATCGCCCTGTCAATCATCTTATCTCTCCTTACTCTCGTCACATAATAAGTGAAATTTGACCCCTGTTGCACTGTGCTGTGACTCTGCAGCTTGTGCTAAAGCAGAGCAGACGCTTTCAGTTCATAATTGTAGCATGTACTAGCGTCCGTTGTTCAACTGAACTAAATGCTTTTTATTTCTATAATGGTATTTCTACCTTTGGTGGGCAAGTAATGTAATCAGTGTACAGCCGAACACTGTAACACTGGTATGCAAGCTTATTCGACAAGTCACAAAATATATGTCATAAACACAGTCCAATCAGGTTGTGACTTTATCCTTATGCCTTTTGTTTCATATCTATAGGTTGGGTGAATGCCAAGCAAACTGGCACTAAATCCGGTCCGGACCAAAAGAACCAAGAGAACCGAACTACAAGTGTGAACACACCCTAACAAACAATACTTTAATTTTTTTTAAGTGAACACACACGAAGAAGAAAACAAGCCATTCCATCAACCTGACAAATAAATTAACAGGCATACTACTCTCACCCCCCAGGCGGAGTTCATCAGCCCAGGTGTTTACACCTCTTAACATACTGAGCGGAGCATGTAATTGACATTCATTTGAATAACAATAGCACCTGTGAGTTTGATTATATGGACGCCAGCCATCACTCCCGGCACTTTGAAGCCATCTAACCTTTATCGAATCCTTTATCGAAACCAAGAGATGTAGCGGCCGCTAATACAGCAGCAGCTCAGTCCTAATGGAAGATAGCTTGAAGCCTGTTGACAAAGCATTTGAGAGCAGGCCCTAATGCTGTGCCTCATTAGGATTACCCAGGGTCTAAACCCCGGCAACATCACTCACGACGGACGTCATGACAACAGGAGACTGCAGAGCTGTCACAGAGCCCTGGCTACAGCCAAACATATACTTCAGGAGGAGCTGGAAAATGAAGCGTGCGACAAAGGAGAGGGAGAGAAAGGGAGGGGAAAAAAAGAGAACAAGGGTTGATATACAGTCTATCACTTTCCCCTAAATAAATCCTCACAAGGGCAGACCGGCGGTGTCTCTTACCGTGAGACGGTCCAGATAGATGCACAATACAGAGGCAGGGTTTGAACTGTCCCCAATGGCTAATAAATCTCTGCATCAAGACAACGCTGCAACATGAGCTAGTTTATCCAAGCACTGGTCAGTCCAGCAAAGACCTGGTTATCGTCTCAGGGTTCTCTCATCGCACGGCCCGAAGGGAATCGAGACGGCGAGATGCCGATGACAGGATGTAGTTACGGCCTCCATATCTTATTCATGTGGTCAGATACCACCTGGGATTTGAGGTTGTCTAGAAGCATCTATTTGCCACCATTGTTGTTTTTAATTTATTGTGTACCCCAGGGGACGTACCAGACCAGACAACTATTCCAGGAACAGTAAATACATTTCAGCTCTATCTATCCCAAAACTAGCGTGTTACAGATAAATCCGGCTATGTGAAAATGATCTGTGCATCGTTTATACAGTACCTCAAAGTGTTACTAGCACTTCCATAATCAAATTGCAATCACACATTTTTTTTTTTAATCACAGGATGTTATTAATATTAATCACCAAGCTCTTTATATAAAGTTGAATATACACTCTTAAAATAATTTGTTGGAAACCATGGGCAAAGATGATCAGATGATAAAGTTTTAATCTAAAAAAAAGATCCGGCGTTCGGACATATGACCCAGAAGCGATTTGTTTACGAGCAGAGGAAGACGCGCGTGTCTAAGCTGTTGGATTCTACATTGATCGCGCTTTAGGTCTCGGCGTAGTTCTCAAAATGGGGCTTAAGTGTGTATTTCATGGATTCCCGAACGCCGGCGCTACGTCATATTCTCGCGCATGCGTCGTGGAGGCACACACGGAAGTCGAGAACAAGTTGGATAAAGGTGTTATTTTGATTTTTTTTTCCGCACAAAAACTATTGTCGTCGCATTGTAAGATTATTGTAGAGCCACTGTGGTGAGATAGACTTTGTAACGACGTTTTAAGTGCCTTTCATGGATCTTGGAAGTGTCAATGTACTGAATGCCAATGGAGGCCTGTCTGAAGCCTTTCTCAGCCATCAGCTTTCAACTAAAATATCTTCATTTGTGTTCCGAATATGAACGGAGGACTTACGGGTGTCCAACGACATGAGGGTGAGTAATTAATGACAGAATTTTCATTTTTGGGTGAACTAACCCTTTAATTTGGAAGAAAAGAAAAAATTCAGACTGAAACATAGCTAAAAGTAGCCTATTCCATAGCCTATATGTTGGACCTTTTATTGTCTATTGTCTTTTAATATAGTCAACTTCTACATGTTGATGCCTTCTCAAGCCCCCGTACAAGCTGTGTTTGTAATGTTTGAGCACGATGCGCGGATGGACCGTTTGCAAGGTTGCTTTAAAATTCCGCTATTGCTACTAGTGTCGCAGAAACTAAATACTGTAAGCACTAGGCTCCCTGCGATCAATCAAAGTGTGGGCGGCTGTAACGTGTAAAGCTGTAGCCTGATAACTATATCACGAAGATAAATCACAATGTCCTGTATCGACAACCTGCCATTAATAAACGTGCTCACAAATATTACATGCAAGTATATGATTGCCATGCCACGGCGGGCCAGACTAAGAACCTACCCATAGCTTACCTTGTATGGCTGATGTCTGTTCTAAACAAGTCAGAGTTGGCTGGGTTTTGAATTGAAGATGTTGATGTTTATCACTTATCAGTTAGTTCACTTTAAAACGACAAAAGTGTTATGGTGTCCTGTCATCTTTGTCAAGACGTGTTTCTTTCTTAAACTGTCATAACTGACAGTTTAGCCATTTTTTTTAATGATAAAAAAGACGCTGCTAGTTGGATCTGAATCCGCATATTGCCGCGAACATAACATTACTACTGGCGTGACGTAACTGAAGAGACGAATTAGCATATTTGTATTAATATTATAATAGAGTTCTAATGCATGACAAAATAAATCATATTTAAAATAATTACTGAAGAATTGTTAAACGTTAGAAAATTGTATTATTTAAAAAAAATGTATTACCCTGGATCTGACAGGATGGGCAAGCTGTCAAGGCCCACCCGTAGCTACGCTAGTGGCATGAAGTTGTCCGACATTCCACACTACAGTAAGAGCAACATCTGGTTATTTGAAGTGTATTTTTTCTTTGTTTAAAGTTAACACTATTTATACTCCAAAATGCCATAGAATAGAGCATATGTACTTGAATTGGGACGCACAATATATCTTTCCTCCAGGTGCACGAATTGAGATTCAGCAATGCCCATGTTGCCGAACACGGCTTCACATTCTCAAGCGACAACAATAGCTACAGCAGAAATCAAAAGCTGCGATCATGCACGGATTCAAGGCTGGCCTGTCAACACTTTTTGTCCACGGGAAGGGAGGCACTCCAAAGAGGGCATTTGCATGACTTCATTGTTTTCCGCCATGAGTCATTTGAATGGCACAGGGGGAAGCGTTAGAACAGACACTCTATGAGAACGAGTGCCGGGCAACAGCTGCCTTATCTTCCCTCTATTGCTTTTTTTCCAAAAGCAAAACCATAACGGCTGTGGCACGGTAAAGGAGATGTCATCGGAATGGAAACGAATTTGACAGTTGCGAATGAAATGAGGTGAAAAATCAAAGTCACATTTTATTTGGTCTGTGCGGCTGCCTGGTCTGAGATCAGTCTGAGCACATCTGGATGCATGTGTGTGTGTGTGTGTGTGTGTGTGCTTCCAAAGGCTTGAGTGCCTGCCCGCTCATATCATCAGCAACACACTAATTATTCACAACAGATCCAGCCCGTATCAAAATCACAGTTGAAATACAATTTACGACAGTAATCACCGGCAATCATTGAACTCCTGGCTTCAGAATTGATTGGTGCGATACACTCAAAACATTCCCCTTACCGGCTGGAAATGGAATTTCACACAAAATGCCTTATTCTCAGGATTAATCCGTGTTTTCCAGGCCCACCGTGATGTCTATTCTGCCGAGCTTGTTTGTTTGCGTGCACGTGTGTCCGCATAAACTCACAGAATCACTGTAGTCTGTTCAAGTGGCCTGCGCTCTGCTCCGAGAACAGCCTGCATCTAAAGAGCCCTAAAAGCGGAGCGAGGTACGGCAGTTACATCTGACATGGTGCCGGTCAGGGAAAACAAGCAGGATGGATGAGTCTATTCACAAGCTGTCCATTAGTTTTCATTAGTCTGTTCTGGGAACCTGTAGATTTATCGGCCACATTTGCCTCACACTAAGTCCTGGGGGCTTCCGTCTGATTGCGGGACTGAGCAAACGAGTGATCAGCTCCCATACGTTTCAGCTCGTACGCCTCATTTTTATCCCTCCCAATTCCACGTCAGGGAGAAAAGACTGCCAGATGAGGCCTACCATTACTCTTGATCTGATTCATTTAATTTGGACCAGTTCGAGCCATTTCAAAAAATTTGAATTGCTCTTGTGACAAGGCCATATACTCCACGGTCGCATGCTTGGGTAAACGTCCTTGAGGGGGGGGTCCTCAAAAATTCTCCTCACTCTATTAACAACAATCGCAACATGGCAGCGCTAGACATTAATTTTCTTTGGCATGGGTTGAGAATCGCAACTCATGTCCAGCATTGACCGCCGTGGCTAGTTGAGAATCATTAAAGACGAAGTGCTTTTATCGATTAAAGAGATATCGATATAGAGGAGGACATAAAAGAAGGTGCAATCTTGACTAATAATACCCACCATTCATATACACACTTTGCACAAGCTGACAAAACCCTCATAATATTCATTACTCGCCATGTCTGCGTTTGTTGTGACATTGAAGCATTATGTTCTTGTTTATGTCGGCTGAGGTGACAGAAAATCGGGTGTTTCATGTATCAAAGATATGATATTCTTGACCGCATCCTCCCAATATTTAAAGTGCAAACAGAAATGATTAATCTGATCACTATGGAGATATTGGATTCCTCCGGCAGTCTCCAATCAATACATTCTTTTCTCGAAGGGGAAATTTGGAGATTTCATTAACCCACTACGAAGCTCTTGACTGTGGTGGTTGAACCATTACACAAGGTGAGGAAGGGCAAGTCCATTCTTTTGGCCTAATCACACATATTTCCTTCCGCATGTCCATACTTTTTTGGGGGGGCTGTACTTTTACAAAACGGTGACCAGGATTTATGGCGCAATAAACTGAAATGTATTCAAAAATATGAACGGGCATTTTTTACAGCTTTCCACTGGTGATATATACTGCTTTGTTCAAACATGTTTCATATTTCTTTTCTACAATATTCTGTAATTAATATCAGTTTATCTTTGTCGACCGCATGGCCTGCAAGCATCTCTGCAGTATTGCATGGTTTATTCATGTAGAATTTGTTAAATATGGTTGCAAGCCATGCAGATCCATTCTTAACATGGCATTGTGTGGTGAACATCTGAAAGCTTTGACTTACTGTCTCCAAGGAAAAGCCCCAGTTCACTTTTGTAATCAGTCATTAGTTATTTCATTTTCCATTTATCAACAAGCCTTGTGATTCATATTACACCCAAAGCGTCGCTGAGAAAGAGTGCTTTAAATCAACATTGAAACTCATTTTACAAGTCTCCTTTCTCATTTGTTTTTCTATGTGTACAATTTCATGTGGGAATGTGTGTGGGCTTCTGCACTGGAGTTCATCCCATCAAGTCCTCCTCAATTTGTATTCGGAAGGACCTCTTTCCTCTGAAATGCTCAGAGTTTTCAAAGAAAGTCCAAAGACAAAAGGCTCATTAGCTAAATTTGTCAAACTTGCGTCTGATAAGCAAAAATTTGCTCTAACACAAGGGTAGAAAATGCAAGATGACCTTGCTGGTAAAATAGCTAGCTCCACTGGTTTATTTCTTCTAATTTTAAGGCTTGGAAAGCACAACTTTTAAAGTTGAAGTTAGCAACTATTCTCAAAATGGAATCTTTGCAGTGGACAGTACGGACAAAGCGTTTAATTGCAGTTTAATAAATTGCAGAGTGCTATTTAAACCTTTCCAAATCATGCATATGAGAAACAGTACAGTCCCTCACAATGTCCCAGTGTTTTTTCCCTTAACAACCCTGCAGCCAGTATTTCTGTTCCTCTTGGCTTTCATTAATTGATTATATTCTGTCCTCTCCACAAACCCACCAGACGGGGATAAAACACAAATGATTTTTCTGCTTTGCCACAGTGAGGATCAGTTCAGCAGGCCCTTGTCATTTCATTAAACTCTGTTTTATTCAAGAAGAATGCTCTCAAATCAATGACATTACATTTATTTGTATACTACTCTTTATTGCAGTTCTTCTATGCTGTTTTGTCTGTGCAATCTGATGTTCATCCCAAAGGTACTGAAATGTGATATAAACCGTGTTTTTCAGTATTCTGTTCTATATTGTGTTAGAAAACTGATTCTGGTACAGAATTCTGATTGGTCAGTAAACAACCTTTATGCTATATTTTTTCCCCAATGGAATACAATGAAAAACGGTCCATATAACTCATTGAAATGCAAATATATTCTTAAGACATGCGATAGCTGAAATTTGTTCAAAATTCCTTAAAGGGATAGTTCACCCAAAAATGAAAATTCACCCTCAAGTTGTTCCAAACCTGTATGAGTTTCTTTGTTCTGCTGAACACAAAAGAAGATATTTAGAATAATGTAACAAAGCAGATAGATAGAGCAAACCAAAGTGGGGAAAAAATACTATGGTAGTCAATGGTTGCTCTATCTCAGGGGTGTCCAATCCTGCTCCTGGAGGGCCACTGTCCTGCAGAGTTTAGCTCCAACCCCAATTAAACACACCTGTACGAGCTAATCAAGATCTTATTAGGCACACGAGAAACTTCCAGACAGGTGTTGAGGCAAGTTGGAACTAAACTCTGCAGGACAGTGGCCCTCCAGGACCGACTTTGAACACCCCTGCTCTATCTACTTGGTTACAAACATTATTCTAAATATCTTCTTTTGTGTTCAGCAGAACAAAGAAACTCATACAGTTTTGGAACAATGGTGAGAAAATGATGACAGAATTTTCATTTTTTGGGTAAACTTTCCCTTTATCTAAAAAATATATATTTGATAACACGTGTTTTTCAAACAGAAAACATGCATCCATTCTACCTTATAAATTTCAAATTACAATTCTTTATTCAATATCCAAATTGCTTAATAAACGCACTGGTTTATATGTGAGATAGCACATTTGCTTTACAAATTATATATTATTACATAATTGAATTACTACATTTATTACATAAATTATAACATCAGTTGATGAGAGATCAACTGAGGTTATAAATAAATAACATCAGTATTTAAACTGATATAAAAGTTTGAGAACGGTAAGATTTTTGTAATGTTTTTAAAGAAGTCTCGTGCTCACCAAGGCTGCATTTATGTTATTTAAAATACACAAAAAAGCTGTAATATTGTGAAATATTATTAAAATGTAAAATAATTGTTTTCTATTTGAATATATTTTAAAATGTAATTTATTCTTGTGATGCAAAGCTGAATTTTGAGCATCACTAAACCAGTCTTCAGTGTCACATGATCCTTCTGATATGATGATTTGCTGCTCAAGAAACATTTATGATTATTTTTAGGATTCTTTGATGAATAGAAAGTTCAAAAGAACAGTATTTATCTGAAATAGAAAGCTTTTGTAACATTGTACTACCGTGCATTTTAAAATATATTCAAATAGAAAATAAGTTATTTTAAATTGTAAAAATATTTCACAATAATACTGTTTTCTTATATAAAAATAGCATTACGCACACAAAGAAAGAACTTATGTCACTCCACAAAGTTTTAAACCAGAAAGAGAAACAACTAGAAATCCTCATGTCGCACTATACAGGCCACAAATGTTGTTGAGGTCATTTTGTCTCTCCTGGTGGAGAGACGGAATTACCCATCCTTATGTGTTCATACATCTTTCCTTCTCCAGATGACCGGCCCTCCCCTCTGGGATTGACACCTACCATTTATTCTCATTTTATACTTTCTTCAAGACATACAGAGCTCCTTAGTGAGGTATAACCAGCCTGGCTTTCAGCAGACTGTGTAGTCCAAGCTATCCTGGAGCTCTGAAGCTCCCACTGTGCCAGGCCATCAGCGACGGCCAGCATCAGAAGACTGATGCCATCTCATCATGCTATGGGAATAAGCGGCAACACATCAGATCAGTCCATCCTTGGTGAGGAGGGTAGAGTGGAGCCATTTGTCATTATCAAATGCCGTTTAATTTCAGCGGCTGATTTATGAGTTTCACTCCTCAAAGTAAGACGTTCATTGGCAGTGTGTTTCTATTCTGTGGCATTTAGTTCGCATTAATGCTGCATTGTGAGGCCCTATATGAATCACAACTACTCTAGACGTCTCATCAAATAATGACATTATAATTTACATATAATTTGTCCAGCAGTGTTCTATTCAGAATTGAATTAAAAATCAGTGAATTAGATTTGGATTGAAGAAAACAGGATGTAGACTTAGAATTTAAAAGGATAGTTCACCCAAAAATTTAAATGTCCCCATTATTTACTCACCCTCAAGTCATCCTAGGTGTGTATAGAGTTATATAAAAAAAAATGTCCTGGCTAATCCAAGCATTATAATGGCAGCTCAAAATGAAGTTCAAAAAAGTGCATCCATCCATTATAAAAGTGCTCCACAAAGCTATGTGTGATTAATAAAGGCCTTCTGAAGCATTTACATTTACATTTATGCATTTGGCAGACGCTTTTATCCAAAGCGACTTACATTGCATTCAAGGTACACATTTTTTTTTTTTTTTTGGTCAATTCTTGCTTTCCCTGGGAATCGAACCCATGACCTTGGCGTTGCTAGCGCCATCCGCTAGACTGTTTGAGCTACAGGAAAGCATAGCAATGAAGCATAGCAATGCATTTGTGCAAGAAAAATATACATATTTAACGTGATGTAAAATATCTAGCTACCGCCAGACCGCCTTCCATATTCAACTTACGAAGAAAGTGTAATGCCTCTCGCAGTTCATTACGCTTACGCTACGTCCAATGTCATATGTTTCGCAAGTTAAGTTATAACATGTTAAATATAATATTTTTCTTACACATATTATGGGATTATTTTCATTTTTAGGTGAACTATCCCTTTAACAAAGAATAATAAATGCATATTTTCAGTATGAAAACCCATGAATGTTATTTTGAAATATAACAAACTAAATATAGGCTAAGTTAGCCTAATTCGAAATTGAATTTAAATGTTTGTTATCTGAAAGAAATATCCTAAACACTTTGTGTTGCTGCTGTATAGAATATATAAATAAGTTAAAAACGATGCTCAAATAGCCTATGCGTTGTCCCAAAACAAATGACAAGACAATTAGCCTAACCTAATAAGCCAGTTAAAACAGATTACAATTGTTCTATAGGCTAAGTAAACCCATTATAAATATAACTAATAAAACAATATCCACACAAACTACACTCTAAAAAATGCTGGGTTAAAAATAACCCAAGTTGGGTTGAAAATGGACTAACCCAGCAATTGGGTTGGTTTAAGCAAACATTTAACCCAAACGCTGGGTTAAAACAACCCAATTGCTGGGTTAGTCCATTTTCAACCCAACTTGGGTTATTTTTTTACCTAGCATTTTTAGAGTGCATTAAAAGTGAAATCCAGAGAACTAAAAACAGATAATAAAAAAAGAGATATTATTAAAAAAAACGTGTTTCATAAGGCCCTAAACATGTAATTTTTGTTGTAACATGTAAACTTTTAATAAATTCTTGTTAATAAAAAGTTTCATTTAAATTAACTAGACATGCTTTTTAAATAACTATTTAAATGGAGTCCAAAAAGGAAAATTTTCATGCAGTTTGGGAAAAAATAAGATTTCATAGAGCCCAAATTCACTGCATTATGGCAGCATAACACACACTGGCAGCCATGCTGTTGTTTTGCATGTTTTTAAGGGTTTAATAGTAAATGCTTGATAAAAAATAACCCAAGTTGGGTTGAAAATGGACTAACCCAGCAATTGGGTTGTTTTAAGCAAACATTTAACCCAACCGCTGGGTTAAAACAACCCCTGTGTGTTCAACATAAAGAAATGTATACATGTTTGTATTGAGGGTGAGTAAATAATGACAGAATTTTCATTTTTGGGTGAACTGTCCCTTTAAGCAGTCATTCTGAACCAGTAATCACTTTTTTTTATTTAAAAAAATGCAATTATTTTTTATTTGATCAATTTACTTAAATTATGACTATATCATCATGTAATTATTTGTCCCATTTTTATCTAAATATTTTTTTAAATGTCAAACTTTATATGACAGGATTATTTATTATGTATGATTAGGAGGAGCGCTGAAGTAAAACCCTGCCCTCTATTCAATATTCCGTTTCGCGTGGAAATACGTCACAGCACTGAAATAAAATCATATAGCTTAGCTTAATTATAAATTAATAATAACATTTATTAGGCTACAGTCTATTAATTAACCTGTCTAAAAAAATAATTATTCTGTCTGCCAAGCTCTGATAATGTATGGAATATTATATTAATTATCCATTAAAAAACTATAGGCCTATACCTTTAGAAGCATGGATGTGTGTGTGTCACCGCTGCTTCTTAGTCAGACAGTCTGAGCAACTGAAATGCTTCTCATAAAGTGTGCAGTTCATCACGAGTTACTGGACAGACCCATTGATACCTTTTTGATATTCAGCTCTATATCTGGAGATCCTCTTGCGTTCAACCGGTGGACGCGACGCAAGCTCGACATGTTTTTAAAAAACCGCACAAGTTTACAGGCACACCGTGACAGCGCATGTTCTCGAGACTCCGCCGCTATGGCAACAAAGCCACTAAAACGCAACCACGCACAAATGAGCTCCTGTTATACTTATTGTGAATTTGATTTCTTTATAATTGCTATCAGTATTCTCCACACTGTAAAATCCGTATGTGTTTATTGAACTATGTGTGGACCTGTGAAAAATACGGGACAAATCGCGTCCCGTATTGGTTTGATACGGCAGTCGGGACGCGTCATTTTGCTTATAAATACGATTCCGTATTTTACGGGACGGGTGGCAACACAAACACAAACACAAAGCGCACAGGCCAACCAACCACTGTAGAACGTTCTCAATTATTTCAACAAAACATTTCAAACGAATTGTCTGCTGTTGTTTGTGATATACAGGCCTAGGCACGCCATATTAATCATTACTGAAGCGAATCGAGGAGAATAAATGCGTTTTGTTATTCTAACAGCACGGCAGCCATAAGTTAATCATGCACAAGAAATAACAACCGCGAACTTACCGAACTCCGCTAATTGTGTCCACCTGCTTCGCATATCCGGTATCCATCAACATTTTTAGTGCCAATCAATGTTTTTACAAGGTAGAATTCGGCAGAATTAATGTAGAATTCGGTTGAGAGCGCCTCCCTCGACCCTCACATGATCATGGGATGTGCATGCATGGTGCCACGTGCATTTATTTGCACCCAAGGCATACATTCTACTCGTTCTACTTATTGAATAATGTGGAAACTGCATAGTCAACATGAAATTAAAATGCACAATTCTTTGTGTTTTTAATGACATTTTGCAGGGTTCGACATTACGCTTCTTCACGGTCTTGTCCTTTCGGACAAGGAAATTTGTCATTCACTTGTCCCAGTAAAAATTGTGCTTGTCCAGAAAAAAATTTAATAAAATTGTGTGTTGTAATTAAATAAAATGTAATCTGAAGCAATATTCTCACCAGTGTTCAATCAGCTTTGACATATTTAAATCTGCATATTTGTGATATTTTTACCTTTTATAAAGGGCATTTTTCCCCTAATCTTATAAAATATAGGCTATGCTTCAGCTTTCCTTTTATATTCTTAAATTTGATCAATAAATTAAATTAGAAGACGACACTGGCTGCAGTCAAATTAAATAATTTACACTGAAAAATTACAACTGCATTAAATAATGTTATGAGATTGTTTTAAATATTTTTTGAATATACAAATAAGAAAAGTTGGAAAGATGAAACTAAACCACCAGTAGGTGGCAGCATGTGACCGTCTTAATGAGTGAGTCATTGAGTCGATTCGTTCAAACAGCTGATTCATTCAAGAATAAGGCAGTCGTTTACGAATAGGTAATTGAATCTTTTCAACTAACACGCTGTTGCAGTGACACGCATTCTGCTGTGATCTTTGTTTGGAACTATTTTCTCTGCTGAAATCGAACAAAAACACTCAATATTGCATCTAAAATGTAAGTGACTTGATGTTAACCCTTAATCGTCCCTTGGGGTCCAGCTGACCCCACTGGACTTTTCCTCCATTTTTTAAAAGTGTTCCCTTCATCTCAGGGCCATGAGACTCGGTGACTTTTCCTAAATAATCTATCTAAACATGTACAAAAAATCTGGGCTTGATTTGGTTGTTCTAAAGGTGTGTAAAAAAAAATTTACCGTTTAAGTCCCTCGGGGTCAGATTGACCCCACATTGAAAATGAATGGGAAAGTGTAAAAAATACATTTTTTTCACTTTTTTTGTCAAATATTTTTTACTAAATCCAGTATAAATCTGAAAATTTCCACATTTATATCAAGGTCTGGTCCTAGAGCATAAACACAAAGTAGAACGAACTTTCTGTCTCATACACACACACACGCACACGCACACACACAAACACATACATGTGTGTGACTGCAACAGAGAGCATTTTTATAGAAACTGGCAAATAAAATCAACAAAACTGGCATAAATCTGAAAGATTTTCATACATAAATGAAGTACTAATACTAGAGCACAAATGCAATATGGAACAAGCATGTTCACTCACACGCACACACACACAAACACAGGTGTCTGGAGCATTTTTTTGGATTTTGGCAATGAATGGGAAAATGTAAAAAATGTTTGTAAAAAAAATCAACTAAATCCAGTATAAATCTGAAAATGTCTACATTTATATCAAGATCTGGTCCTAGAGCATAAACACAAAGTGGAACGAACTTTCTGTCTCATACACACACACACGCACACACACACACACACACACACACATGTGTGTGACTGCAACAGAGAGCATTTTTATAGAAACTGGCAAATAAAATAGACAAAACTGGCATAAATCTGAAAAAATTCCATACATAAATGAAGGACAAATACTAGAGCACAAATGCAACATGGAACAGTCATGAGAAAGAGAGGGAAAAGGGCAAATAAAAGAAAGATGAAAGGCAGCTTAACTTTTGCATAACTTCCCTATGGACCTCTATTGGATAATGTGGTCATTGCACTCTCTTTCTCTTTAACTATAATTCCTAAAGTTTTTCCACAAACCTACAGATGGCGGTATTCTATCCCTAACACATAGAGCAATGTCCAAAAACTATTTATATTTATTTAAGATCATCATTCAAGTGATTTTTTCATAAAAAAATGATTTTTAATGAGCCAATTTATGACATAGTTAAGTATTTGTGCAGTAAATAGGTAAAAAACTACCAAATACCCACAAAAACACAGCATAAATGTATAGTTGAGAAGTAAATAAAAAAAATGATATATAGTTTTCCATGTAAAAAAATTATATTTCCTTATGCAATCGCTCTGTAAAAGTTTGGGGTCTATCTGACCCCAAGGGACTCAAACGTAAACCCTACTTGAGGGGCGATTAAGGGTCAATAATTGTTTATGGAACTGTCATATGAAATCAGTGACACAATTTCAGTCGTGATGTTATTCAGGAAAACAGCACTCTTAGTAATGTGATGTTGCAACTGTATCATATGTTATAAATATAAATAAACTCCACATTTCTACATTTTTACGGCAGTGTGTTAACTGAGTTTCTCTGTGTGAGCGGTGCTCATTTGATTCGATTTCTCCTCGAGAGGTTGCGCGAGCGTCAACAGCGCAGCGTTACCGTCAGTTCATTATACATTATATATTATCCACTATCGATCGCCACTTACACTAATGAATGCAGAATCATTCTTGCATTTTGGTGATTCCCTAGTTATTTTTTGTTAATGACGTTTTATCAGGCTACTTGTCCGGTCGGGCAAGTAAAATTCTCTTTCACTTGCCCCTTCAAAAAATCCACTTGTCCCGGACAAGCGGACAAGCGTTAATGTCGAGTCCTGCATTTTGTAATGTTTACAATCAATGATTTATCCATGCGCATCATTATTTTTCAAATCTTCAAATCTGCCCTTCAAATCGTTAAAGGTACAGTAAATTCAGTAAAATCTTGAAAAAACCACTAGGCCAGTGTTATATATATTTTGTTCAGTTGAGTACTTACAATATCCCAAATGTTTCCAACTATTTGTAAATCGTGAGAAATTGCTATTTTAACCGGGGAACCAGGACTGTGAGGGAGTCGCCTGTCAATGGCGTCATATCTGCGTTACTCTTGGTTTTATTTTGCAGAAAAGCTTTACTCTTACTGCAGTGTGGACCAGCCGCTGAGCCAACACAGAATATGTCACAATAGGGAAGAAAAAATGATTCAACTAGTGAAATAGTAGGCATTTAAAATAAAATATTTAAGCTGCATTGTTGTCATATGACCTCATCAAGTGGAATGTTTAATATATATAAACAGCCTGCAAGTTGTAAATAAAAATGGTTATTTTGCATTTGTAAAAAAAAAAAAAAAAAAAAAATCACACTGTGCACACTAGCCTATATTTAGTATTTTACTCCGAATTTCTTTAGATTCTCTGTCCAATTCTTTGTTAGGATTCTTTGTTCACCAATACTACTAAGCATTAATGTTGATATAGGCCTAATAATGTACTATTTCCTTTCATATTTTATGTATGCACAAGAAGGCTCGGCAGATTCCAACAGGCGTTCTCTCCCAAATTCTCATATCCATACAAACATGCCTTGGGCCGCATTGAATATGCAAGTCATATTAAAACAAGCCCCCTTAGCTTTGTAATGCATGGCTTCACTTGCTCTTTGTTTGTCTTGGGAGACAGTGTTTTGGTTTTAAAAAAAATATATCTTTTTTGCACTTTTTTTTTTGTGCTGCTTAATTCATTATAGCGATTTGCAACACCATACCAAAAGCCACAAAAAAATGAGAAAGAAGTAAAAAATACAGTTGCTTCAGTATCCTTGAATTAGTCTAACCCTTTGAATGTTGTGTTTTTCATTGAGTTTATTCATTCTCCGGACATTAATATTAAATATTTGGTCTTTGCTGAATTAATTAAATCCCCCAAGAAAGTTATATGCAATTCTCACAGATGGAGGCAGAGTGTAGGTACCGCTGTTTTATGTTCCCTACAAGACAAAGTTTTTGTTCTGTGCAAAACAAACCGGCCAGGAAGCTGCTATCCTGGGCCAAGGTTATACAGAAACCCATTTATTAGGTTTGCAATATAGAACATAAAGGAAATTACAATGTACCGACAGCTGAGCAGTTGCAGACTACTAACCTAAAAAGCTAATTTGATTCATTTTCCAAACAGCTGAATGGAACCGCTTTCCCGTGACTCATTTGTTTACCGTCCGTGACTGAAGATCCACAATCACTGGAAACCACATCTAGAATGAGAAGAGGTGAAAAAAGCGTTGCTGGTGAAATAGACGGCGATTCAGATTGCTCTTAAAGCCTTGTGATTGTGTAGAGAGACCTCGTCTCCACTCAGGAACAATCTCGGCAGCACAGGAGCGTTCCAGTTCGGGGGTGGCATCTAAATTGCAAACAACAGACACAATCAGCAAGGAAATGGCCATTTCCTGTGAGTCAGTCACCGTGACAATTCTCCTCTGATAGCTACTGTTACAGTACAATGAGCAGGCATTGATGGAGATGCGAGCAGGGAAAACAAACCCTCGGTAAGTCAACAAGCCCGTGCAGTTTGGGATGGTCAGTGGAGGAGAAAGGGGTATGGATCACCTGTGGGGTTAGCGGGGACCAATGCAGGACCAATTTAACATGTTTCTATGCAGCGGGAAGCTAAACGACCCCTGAGACACGGTCAAGGGTGCAGACACACTAGAACTCATGATAGACTGTGGCAACTCAATCTCTTTGATTTGACAAATCCCATCATTTCAGAAGCATATGCTATTCGCACTTGCGCTCATTAGATCAAACGGGTGAAGTTCGAGAATGATATTGCCCGAGACGCACTGACGTCGCTTTCTGATGGCTTGTTTATTGTTTAATTTGGGTTCAGCGAGAGCTCCTGCCCAAGTGCTCTAGCCCTCAGTCACAGAGCAAAACAAGCATGTCTATTCACTGATGGCTTTAATGATTGTCTTTCGGGCTTGTTGTCCGGGAAACCATTCCTTGTTTAGACGTGTTGTCAAGGCAACAAAGATGGAAAAATCAGTGGATTGAAATTATATTTTTAGAAAATCACCAAGACGCTGCTCGAGGTTGATCTAAGGGGCTGTTAATTCTCGAGATTCTGCGTGTGTGAAAAACACAAGGATGTTTCATTTTCTGGCACTTTGTAACTCTGAAATATCTTTTTAAATAGGCCATTAAAATGAAATCGAGATCAAGACTTCGGCTTTTGTATCAATCCTTTAAATGAACCTCTGTTCACAATTATAGATTTTTCACCTTGATTATGTATTACTCTGATGCTTGAGGCTTAGATTAATTTGTTGTTTGTTTTCATCAGAAAGCTTGAGCACTGCAAAAAAAATCGGAGATTAGATAGATTTGTTGTGTTGCTATATAATTACTCTTTCTGCATGAGAGGCTCGCACTGCTGAAGTTTTACTGCTGCGGTCTTGAGAGAATAGTTAGGCGTTATGGCACTGTATAGTTCTTGCCTTAAACTAAACCTGGCCCAAATCTCTTCCCACATAGCTCTTTTGTTTTCTGTCAACACACCCACTACATCTGTCATGTTAAGCATTCTTCTCTCACTTCACTTGTTTTTTTCTCTTTTCTCTGCGATTCACACTGTCTGCAACAGTGATGCATATTTGAGTTTATCACCTTGAAGTCAATATGAAACACAGTTCACAACCTACTTTACTTCTGCAAAAAATGGGATATTCTCTTTTCTGTACTTTGTGTCTTCCAATTCAATACAATTCTTAATGCACATTCCATTCCCTTGAATAAACACACTTTTTTGTCTCTCACAACCTAATAACTAAAGAATGCATATATATATATAATACTATACTATATTGCCAAAAGATTTGGGACGCCTGCCTTTACATGCACGTGAACTTTAATGACATCCCATTTTAATCCGTAGGGTTTAATATGGAGTTGGCCCACCCTTTGCAGCTATAACAGCTTCAGCTCTTCTGGGAAGGCTTTCTTCAAGGTTTAGGAGTGTGTTTATGGGAATTTTTGACCATTCTCCTAGAAGCGCATTTGTGAGGTCAAGCACTGATGTTGGACGAGAAGGCCTGGCTCGCAGTCTCCGCTCTAATTCATCCCAAAGGTGTTCTATCAGGTTGAGGTCAGGACTCTGTGCAGGCCAGTCAAGTTCCTCCACACCAAACTCACTCATCCATGTCTTTATGGACCTTGCTTTGTGCACTGGTGCGCAGTCATGTTGAAACAGGAAGGGGCCATTCCCAAACTGTTCCCATAAAGTTGGGAGCATGAAATTGTCCAAAATGTCTTGGTAAGCTGAAGCATTAATAGTTCCTTTCATTCAAACTAAAGGGCCAAGCCCAACCCCTGAAAAACAACCCCACACTATAATCCCCCCTCCACCAAACTTTACACTTGGCACAATGCAGTCAGGCAAGTACCGTTCTCCTGTCAACAGCCAAACCCAGGCTAGTCCATCGGATTGCCAGACAGAGAAGCATGATTCGTCACTCCAGAGAACACGTCTCCACTGCTCTAGAGTCCAGTGGCGGCGTGCTTTACACACTGCATCCGACGCTTTGCATTGCACTTGGTGATGTAAGGCTTGGATGCAGCAGTTCGGCCATGGAAACCCATTCCATGAAGCTCTCTATGCACTGTTCTTGGGCTAATCTGAAAGCCACATGAAGTTTGGAGGTCTGTAGCGATTGACTCTGCAGAAAGTTGGCGACTTCTGCACACTGTGCACCTCAGCATGCGCTGACCCCTCTCTGTGATTTTATGTGGCCCACAACTTTGCGTCTGAGTTGCTGTTGTCCCAATTGCTTCCTTTGTTATAATACCACTAACAGTTGACCGTGGAATATTTAGTAGTGAGGAAATTTTACGAATGGACTTACTGCTCAGGTGGCAACCTATCATGGTACCACGCTTGAATTCACTGAGCTCCTGAAAGCGAACCATTCTTTCACAAATGTTAGTAGAAGCGTCTGCATGCCTAGGTGCTTGATTTTATACACCTGTGGCCAGGGAAGTGATTGGAACACCTGAATTCAATGATTTGGAGGGGTGTCCCAATATGATTACGAGCCAAGAACCATTTTTGGTGCCATATAGAACCTTTTTTTTTAGAGTGTATATATATATACACCAACACACACACACACACACACATTTTAAAAGATTGCTTTCAATGAGATTAATATCAATTAGAGTCTTTTAAGAAAGTCAAATTTTGGAATCATTTTGTCTCTTTTTAAAAGGTCCCTCAAGCAGCATCTTGGATGACTACCTGTCCGATGTCTTTTGGAGAAATGCTTGTTTATATTTCGGTGAACGGCGTAATTAGTATGTAATTATTTTAAAAATCTAGCTTGTCATACTATTGGCATTTTCCCTCTAAGAATTTCTCTGTGCAAAAATGTTCATTTAGCTGTAAGCGATCATCTTCCTTCACGTAGCATTAGTCACAAAGATGAGAATTATGACAACTTCACAAAAACATCTCGAGGAGCCTGTCCTGGAGCTGACGGAGAGGCTTTGTAAAACTTCATTTAGAGGATAATTGGTGTGCAGACATTGTTAGATTACAACCTTTCAATGGCAGTTCACTGAAGGCAGGTGATTATAACGTCTGATATTCATGGTGGGGACAAAGCAGAGTGTGCTGCATGACAAGAACTCCTTCTGCTGCCATTCCCTTGCCCCGACCCTCAAGAAAACACCTGCCATGTGAGACAAGGTTGTCAACTTTAATGGGATGGGGGGCTTCTTAGGATAAGGGGCCGCAGGGACTTGTAAGAGAAAAAAATACCTCATAAATCTCTGCAAAATCTTAATTATGTCTTCTAGACAGCAAAAGACTAAAATGAACTTTTCCATAAGTCTCATCTAGAGTTTCAGAAGTGATCTCAAATGTCTCAGATGTGCTCAGATTTAAATCAGCAATCAAAAGATTTTATCATTTTTTTCCAAAGCCAATTCTATAAGCTATACACATTCATTTCATGCATACATACTTTTAATTTATGGCAACAATTGTCTCATATTTCTTGAAATTCAGAGCAAAATTAAATCTTTATATGATACAAAACTGTCTCAATCTCCTGAGCAAGGAAAGACTCCCTTTATGGAAAAAGGGGCTAATTTCACATATTACACATGCTGTATAGAAAACTATATTTTGTTTGGTCAGTCACGGCCTCTGGCTTTCAGACAGGTAACACTTTATTTTGATGGTCCACTTTAGACATTCTACTAACTATAAGTAACTTTGCAACTATGTCATCTTATTCTACACTCTTAAAAATAATGGTTCTTAAATGGTTCTTTGGCGAGGTGTATGGTTCCATGAAGAACCTTTAATATCCAAAGAACCTTTCCATTGCACAAAAGGTTCTTTGTAGCGCAGAAAGGTTCTTTAGACTATAAAATAGTTCGAAAAAAAAGGTTCTTCAAAGAACCTTTCACAAAACGGTTCTTCGGGGAACCAAAAATGGTTCTTCTATGGCATCACTGTGAAACCCCCTTTTTGGTTCTTCCTGGTACCTTTATTTTTAAGGGTGTAGTAACCTGAAATCGAACACCTAACCCTAACCTTACAGTCAACTAGTCTACTTGAAAGTTAATTGACATGTAGTTGCAAAGTTACTTATAGCTTTAGCAGAATGTGTAAAGTGGAACATCAAAATAAAGTGCAACCTTACAGATATTTCCTAATATTCATAACAAATGACCTACTGTATCGACCTGGGTAACTGAAATGGATGCTACTTTTATGTCTCGTTTTCACACCATGGACTTGCACTCCTTGTTACAAGCGCATTGTATTGAGCTACTGAGAGAAATTACCTAAAAAAGACCACTGTAATACATTTCTTACAGTGTCCTTCTATTTGAAATGCTGATTGTTTTGTAGATTATTCTGAGCTTTCGCTAAGAAAAAAAAGTAGCCTTGGAATAATCGCAAAATAAAATGACTGGCTGATTTTACATTGTCCCTTACTTAAATCAGGCTCTGAACTGTTCAGAAAGAAACTAATTCTTCATTCAGGGACAAGCATTATTTCATCACAGGATTAAACACAGTTTAAGTGCAAGAGCCGATGTCCTCTATCTGATTCGTCGGTCTGTGCAGGGAAACTGCAGGGCAAGCTTTGGTATTTGCTGCAATACATCTACAGAGAGGCTCATTACTGAGAAGGAGGGTCTTTTCTGTACTGGCTTACCCACATTATTAGAGGTCTTTATTACTTTCCATTTTAATGAACCACAGAGCAGGATCAGTTTGTCTGTCTGTCTGTTTATTTGAGTTGCTAATGGACCAATCTATTTCAGTTCAAGGCTAGAAATTCCGATCTGAGAGCTGGGAACAGCCCCTAAAGAGATGGTAGGAAATTGTGATGATTTTTGGGACAAAAATGACAAAATGACAGAAAATGTACTTGGGTGCAGTTAAGAATATTTTATTTAGGGAAGTCAGCTTTTTGTCTAATCATGCATATTTATTCCCAGTTATGTATTATAATAAATCTCCAATGATTAGACAGTTAGACAGCACTGTTAAAAAGATTTAAAAAGTAATCAACACACATTTTAATTTTGCAGCACAGCAACACAAAATGTCAAGCCCATTTTTTCATATAACATAATAGTGACATTTAAAGACATTTAAAATATATCCGATTTTTGGATAAAAAATTATAATTATATACTTTGTTGACTTGTGTACTTACATTATCCCAAATGTTTCAAAGAATGTTTAAATCCAGAGAAATAAGCCATTTTAACCAGGACACAGACCGTGTCCGTGCGTCGCCTATCAATGACATAATACCCACGTTACCATCGACATCCGGTTTTATTTTGTAGAAACCATGGAAACACCAAAGACGCTTTAATATATTATGTTTTATTTGACAGATGAGCATCTGTTTGGATACACGAATACACGAAACGAATCATTGTTATAGCTCAACACGTTTAGTCTTGTTGTTTAAATCTTGTTTTCTTGATTGACCGCGAGTACCATATTTTACCATGCCTAATATCGTTCTAGCTTAATGCAGTGTGCAACAATTGTCTCATAGTATCCACCGAGCGAACACACAGAGTAGCATTATAATATAACTGGCAACACACTCAAATGTATCTAATATGATAAAACTGCGCTGTGCAACCTCACATATCGGAAGAAGCGGAAGTGGTCGTCTGCGGCATAATAAAAGCTCCTCTGCTCTTGAGCCGTGTGTCGTGCTTGTCTCTCATTTGCAATCGCTCCAGTGGCCTCGTTCTGCTCCAACGGATTTCAGCCACACCCTGTTTCATACTACAGTATGGCGAAGTTGACGAGCGAGAGACATGGGAGGAGCGAGCGAGATCGGTGTGCGTGATTGAGAATGAGCGTCACCTGCGAGGCACACCGGTCTCGAGCCCTCTCATGAGGGAGCACAGAGGCATATAAGGACGAGCGACAACAGTGAAGGACTAGAGAGGACCAGGCCTGGAATTTACGTTGTGTTTTGTTTACGTTTTGTTGTGTGTGTGCGCAGCAATCGTCCGTGAGGGGCTGCCGCTTTTGCTTTCATTTTGTGTTTATTATTTGATTAAAGTTGTTGAATGTTCGCCGGTTCCCGCCTCCTTCTTCCCTGAACATACAAACTACGTTACATTGGTGCCGAAACCCGGGAGGAAGGAGAGACATGCTCTTGGAGAGCCCTCGCTACTAGTAGGGGCTGTCTCGGGTGTACCCCCCGGGCTGTGAGGGGCGATAGGGGTATGTGGCGAGGTTGACGAGCGAGAGACATGGGAGGAGTGAGCGAGACTGGTGCGTGATTGAGAATGAGCGTCACCTGCGAGGTCTCGAGTCCTCTCATGAGGGAGCGTGGAGGCATATAAGGACGAGCGACACCAGTGAAGGACGAGAGAGGACCAGGCCTGGACTTTGCGTTGTTTTTTTATGTTTTGTTATGTGTGTGCACATCAGTCGTCCGTGATGGGCTGCCGCTTTTACTTTCATTTTGTGTTTATTATTTGATTAATGTTGTTGAGCGTTCGCCGGTTCCCGCCTCCTTCTTCCCCTACGAACAAACTATGTTAAATACAGTAACGTTAATAGATCTTTAATACATTAGCTCATCCATGAATATGATCCCACTGGCTGTAAAGATGAAGACAACAACTCCCATGATTCCACAAAAAGGTGTCATCAAGCTTTGTTTTGAATAAGCCACCTCTAGCGGAAAAAAATACATATTTTGCCTTTAATTCAACATCGTCCATAAAATGAAAACATTTATATATTAAATATTTAGAAATACATGTACATTTTGGTGTCACTTTATTTTGATAGTCCCTTTAACACAATCTGTTGACTATAAGTAACATTGCACCTACATGTCTACTAACTCTCATTAGAGTGTTAGTAAAGTATTAGTTGACTGGTAGGGTTAGAATAAATTGACTTGTACTTGAAAAGTTAGAATGTCTGTTGGAGGACCGTCACAATAAAGTTGGCAGATATTAAGTAGAGTTTACTAACACTCTAATGAGAGTTAGTTAATCTGTAGTTGCAAAGTTACTTATAGTCAACATAATGTTCAAATGGGACCATCAAAATAAAGTCTTACCTAAATTATATACATAAAGGTGGCATTTCAAAATTGTATAACTATAATATACAGTACAATGTTTTTGGAAATACTCCATATGTGTTTGCTAAGGTGTTGCTGGTTTATAGTAAGGTTTACCTTAAAGGGGTGGTAAAACACATTCTTTTGAAGGCTTGACTGTGTTTGTGGGGTGCACTGTAACATGTGTTCATGCTTCGTTTTAAAAAAAATTGCCTTATTTTTCATATATTTGGCCTTTATTCTACACTGCTCTGTCCCTCCTTGTAAAACGGTCTGATGCTTTCCGGGTTGTATGAAGCCAGTCCCTCAAAAATACGCAGTGGGCTCTGATTGGTTAGCTGGCCTAATGTGTTCTGATTCGCTAACCGCAGTGCATGGTTGTCGGAAACGTCACGCCCCTTACCTGGAGGCTGTGCTTTGGTCGGCGTCAATAAAACCATCTGAGCCCAAATCAGACCCAGAACATTTTAGTGAAGATGATCGAGCAGAAGCTGTTCAGTCCTCGAGAGTAAAGACTGCGGATCTACAGTGATCGCTACTGAATGGCACTTTTACTTTTGTATTTTTAGAACGATTATAGCCAAATATCTGTCGCAAGAACTAACCCAAAACAAACACTAAGCACTGGCTTTACTAGTAAGTTAGCCAAATCACACACAGAACCATGTTTAGCATGCCTGAAGATAAACAATACATAAAAGCTCTAATCAAAGAATCATTTACACTAATGTCAGGTTCGCTGTTGAGATTTTAACGTTAGTGTTTGTAATGTTAGGTGTTCGTCGGATAACGTTAAGTATGAATGAGCATTTAACAGACTGGTTTGCAGAACAGCGTTGTCATCTGTTTACTTCCTTGCTACAACCTATTACAGGAAAACACATCGATGAAAAATAAATCAGACTTACAGGTTGTGGCCCGTAAACAGCTTCTGTTTGTAAATCCAGCTTTCAGGACAAGCTGTTGTGCATATCCTGTATTGAACTCGCGAAGTTTGTGGAAGTTTGTGTTGTCCTCCGTGAAATGTGCAGCGTGCGCGTCGTGCATCCACGCACCGGCAGTGTTTTTTTCACGCAGCTGACGTTGTGCAAATCCGGCATTGAAATCGCGAAGACGGTGGATGTTTTCCTCTGTTAGATGTGCTGCAGGGAGCCCCGCGCGCGCCTGATTCCCCGCTGACTCAAACACACGTGCATATAACATGCTGTGTGTTAAACGCTCTGCAACGCACCCCGGTCCCAAGGAAGGCTGAACAGAGCAAGTACCCCAGACCTGCAATCCAGATGGAAATAACAGCGTTTCCTCGGCATCGCGGCAACAACACTCCAGCCTACTATACCACAACAGCGCCGCGATACAAAATGGCCTCACCCCCCCTTATTTAATATTCTCGGAGGAGGGGTTTATGTAAATATTGAGCCTGTTGATGTCACCAACCCTGGAGGAATGTGTGTAGTCGCCTACTGGCCGTTTGCTGTAGTCCTTAGAAACTGATTTCTTTAAAAGCAAATATCTCCCTTTGCTTTAAACTTTGAATGTTGTAACTTTGCAGATGTTGTTAATGCTCAAGCAGCAACATTACAGCTAAAGTTAGAATAGTGAAATCGTGGTTTACCACCCCTTTAAACATCCTCCACACAATTCTGTGGATTGACACATAGTGGATTATAGAAGAGAGCTCTTAATTATTACCAATTATTTTTTGCTAAGAAAACTTTTTTTTTCTTATTTGTATGAAATATGCATATGTGAATGTGATAATGTAATGAATATGACTGCATTTTTTCTTGTTCATGTTATCTGGCACCCAGTAGAGGTGCAAATGACATTCATTGATGTCTGACAGTTTTTTTACTCTCATCTAAAGTCTCTAAAAAAACAAATAAGAAAATTCTGTCATTATTTACTTACCTATGATGTTTTAAATCTGTGTGACTTCTGTGGAACACAAAAAAAAGATACATTTCACACATCAGTCATCGTCACTTCTATTATGAGCAAGGAGTGGTGAGGCAGATGTCAGGATTTTCATTGAATAACGACATTAATTTCAGTCTGTCCTCATATAAAGCTATTGTATGATTTGGAACATAGTGTACAAATAGTGTATAGTGTACTACTTTAATAGTCATTTTGGAGCATGACAGCCACAGTTCTCATTCACTTCATTATATTGAAAAGAGCAACATGAGGGTGAGTTTCAATTTTGGGTTATCCTTTAATAGTGTGTGTACTTGGTATTGCAAGCGATAAAAACAAGAAAATTTACAAGCTCATACCATCCAACAAGGTTGAGATCACGGATTATGGCGCTGCATGAAAGCAAGTGCCATACAAGTGCCAAGCATGAGATATTCACTGCGCTAAAGCCCACCTTGAATGGAACGGCACAAGGACGGGGTCTCTTTAAAGAGGAGAAATATCTACTTAGCCCTTTTCATCTACAGCCCACAGTGGGGAGGTGAAGATCAATCAAATGCATTTTGAGAAATGTCAACCTCCCGTCTCCCTCCAGCCCGCTGTACTGTAAACAGAAGGGCCTCTATTCGCTGAAAATTGCTGCTGTTAATTATAAAGCCCATTAGGTTGGGACGCAGTCGATAGAATCCTGCTATAACAAACTAGAGCTTGTTTTTTTCCCGAAACTCATTCCGGCAACCCTTCGCAAACAATCTCTGTCCGTGCACTGTTAATCACCTCCACGTTGCCACAGCGACATTAGTTCTGAAGACAGTTCTGTCAATTAAATGACATTCAACAGAAAACAAACAGCCGATAGCGTGCACCGTGGCCATTATGTGTGTGGCAATAATATTCATCTAGAATATGGAGATGTCGAAAGTGGAGATGGAAAAAAAAATGACAGAAATAGCTACTGCACACATCCAGGTGACACATGGATCTGGTATTTATATATGGAAATAAATCTGTAGGTCTGGAAGCATTCGTTTTATTTTCCTTAACCGCAGTCATCCTAAAAAAATAATGAGTACATTTTGTAGAAAACTGCCAAGACATTATTAATTGATTATGGAATAAAGTATTCATTAGGTGATGGCATGACTTCTACCCTGTCTTGGAAAAGTGAGAACACTGGTCATTTAGCTCTTGGTGGGAATAAATATAAAACTAGACCTGTCAATCAATAAAAATACACAATATGCCAATTAATAAATTACAATAATTGCAAAATTAACACTATAGTGTGGCAAAAGAGAATGTTGAACATTACGGTTCCATTTAAATCAATATAGTGTTAGTTTTATCTGTCGCTGGCTTCAGCCCACAGCAATCAATTTTCTAGTCAAGATTGGCGGTTTGTCTTTTATTCCGCCTGCACTATTTTTAAAAAGAGTCAGGGGCATAATTAACTGCTTTATTTTCATGTTATATTCTTTAAAATGAATCCTGCTAAATTAACACGTCAAATTGACAGGCCAAATCAAAACATGCGGACCAAATGTGACTAACATTATGGCCACATAAAAGTCTGCTGGATGTATCATTATCCTTACACTTTTAAAGGCCAAGCATTACATTATTGGTGATTATGACCAATTAATTGTAATAGTCATAAAACTGAGGGATTTAGCCAAGTTATGTCATTAACCAGCCTCAGAAGCATTTCTAGAACTGTTAGCCGAATGTCATGATATTAATAGTTAATCCATAACACTGGGACACTTCACATGATGTTAAGCTGAGAAACACTGAGTAAATGCGTCTAAGTATCCAGGTTGAAGCCTGTTACAAAATGGTATAATTTTGCCAATAACAAAATTGGATAAGTACCTTGATCAACCTTCCTAACACTAATAATGTTTTAGAGTTGGGTTATGGGTTAAAGGGGTGGTAAAACACATTCTTTTGAAGGCTTGATTGTGTTTGAGGGGTGCACTGTAACATGTGTTCATGGTTCGTTTTAAAAAAAAAACATTATTTTTCATATATTTGACCTTTATTCTACACTGCTCTGTCCCTCCTTGTAAAACGGTCTGATGCTTTCCGGGTTGTATGAAGCCAGTCCCTCAAAAATACGCGATGGGCTCTGATTGGTTAGCTGGCCCAGTGTGTTGTGATTCGCTAACCGCCTAGTGCACGTTTGTCGGAAACGTCACGCCCCTTACCTTTACCGGTAGACTGTGCTTTGGCAGTATTAGAAACAATGGCATCAATAAAACCATACCAATCTGAGCCCGAATCAGACCCAGAACATTTTAGTGAAGATGATCGAGCAGAACCTGTTCAGTCCTCAAGAGTAAAGACTGCGGATCTATAGTGATCGCTACTGAATGGCACTGTTACTTTTGTATTTTTAGAACGATTATAGCCAAATATCTGTCGCAAGAACTAACCCAAAACGAACACTAAACACTGGCTTTACTAGTAAGTTAGCCAAATCACACACAGAACCATGTTTAGCATGCCTGTAGATAAACAATACATAAAAGCTCTAATCAAAGAATCATTTACACTAATGCCAAGTTCGCTGTTGAGATTTTAACGTTAGGTGTTCGTCGGATAACGTTAAGTATGAATGAGCATTTAACAGACTGGTTTGCAGAACAGTGTTGTCATCTGTTTACTTCCTTGCTACAACCTATTACAGGAAAACACATCGATGAAAAATTAATCAGACTTACAGGTTGTGGCCCGTAAACAGCTTCTGTTTGTAAATCCAGCTTTCAGGACAAGCTGTTGTGCATATCCTGCATTGAACTTCGCGAAGATGGGGGAAGTTTTCCTCCTTGGATGTGCTGCGGGAGCCCCGCGCGCGCCTGTTCCCCGTCTCATACACACGTGCATATAACATGCTGTATGTTAAACGCTCTGCAACGCACCCCCAGACCTGAAATCCGGATGAAAATTTCCTTGGCATCGCGGCAACATCACTCCAGCCTAACTATACCACAACAGCGCCGCGATACAAAATGGCCTCACCCCCCCTTATTTAATATTCTCGGAGGAGGGGTTTATGTAAATATTGAGCCTGTTGATGTCACCAACCCTGGAGGAATGTGTGTAGTCGCCTGCTGGCCATTTGCTGTAGTCCTTAGAAACTGATTTCTTTAAAAGCAAATATCTCCCTTTGCTTTAAACTTTGAACATTGTAACTTTGCAGATGTTGTTTATGCTCAAGCAGCAACATTACAGCTAAAGTTAGAATAGTGAAATCGTGGTTTACCACCCCTTTAAAATTAGCAATATGGGCAGGATAAATTTATAATTTACCCCCCTTTTGTATGGGCTGAGGATCTAACACAGTATGCGGTAACATTTTGGCTTCATAAATGTTGGGGGTAAAAGTACATGATTTTCATGTTTTTAGCATTCTACCAAAATAGTGAGATGTTTAACTAGTATGAATACATATTGGTCAAGCTCAGGGACTAAAAAAATTATAGTTATGAGTAGATTCATTGTTCAGACACTGGCCGGGAAGGTGTTCCACCCTGTTAGGGACACATACATACACTCAAAAAAAAAAAAAAAAGGTTCTATATGGCACCAAAAATGGTTCTTGGCTCGTAATCATAGGGGAACCTTTTTTAGTACTATATAGCACCAATTTTGGTGCTTCAGTGGTTCTTCAGAGGTTCTTCAGTGGTTCTTCAGAGGTTCTTCACCGGTTCTTTGACTAAGGTGCTATATAGCACCTCTGAAGAACCGCTGAAGAACCACTGAAGCACCAAAATTGGTGCTAAATAGTACTAAAAAAGGTTCCCCTATGATTACGAAACAAGAACCATTTTTGGTGCCATATAGAACCTTTTTTTTTAGAGTGTAGTTATCACAAAATGTTAATAATGTAAATGTTAAACAATAACAGTTTTTCTTGGATAGTATATGTCCCTTATGCCATCATGGTATTTTTTTATTTATTCTTGAACCAATAACAAAACTATTATTGATGAATAGAATGTCTTGATTATTAAGAACAGGTACATTTTGTACCCATATTTGCCAACAAGATGGTAAATAATAAAAAAATTTGTTCAAAAACATATATTGTATATGCTGTTAATGATCCTCACCTCCCAAAATAAAACATAAGTATGCAAAACATTTAATGTCGCTGTCAAATTATTATTTAAAAATGACTCGCCTAACAGGGTGGAACGGAGCATAACAGGGTGGAACACCATAATAGTGGATGAGTTTTCTGTCATTGTCCTGCATGATTTGCCATCAGTAATGTGTGGAACTGCACCTATATAATATTGTTTTATGTATATAATATTTATATATACATATATGTGTATATCGAATTTGCAATATACACTAAATACGATTTATTCTATAAGAATTTAGACCCTGTTAGGTTTATAGATCTAACAGGGTTGAAAATTTTAAGCTAAGTTAGCCGTAGCTCTTTGAGTGATCAACATTTAGCTAGCTAACCTTCTACGGTTAAACAAAACTTTTATAACTATGTCAGATATGTTTTCACATTTTACACAAACAAAAAAAAGGTAAAGGTGAGAGTTGAAGCATACTTAATTTTGTACGGTTGAATTTCAGCAGGAAAAACAAATGATGTAATTTCCTGAAAATTGTCTCAATGGAATTGTGGTCTTTTTTGGAAGTCGAGAAATACATACTAACAGGGTGGAAGATGACTTCAGGGACACAGTAAATGAAGACAATTGTAAAAAAATAACTATAGTTTCACATGATTTATATGTATAACTAGAGGTAGTTTAGCTATTCTATAACAATCTAAAAATATTTCATTCAATAAATATAATTTCATAGTTTATAGTTCTTGTGGAAGTTGATTACTTTGCACTGAGGACATGATACAATTGAATGCAAAAAGGTGTGTAAAATACAAAATAGTATTTTTAATGTTTATTATATCTGTTTAAGTGATAAAGAAGACCTACATTTATAATTTAAACCATTTCTTATAAATATGCGACTCATTTTATAGAAAATATGAGTAAGTAAATCATAAAGACAGAAAAGTCACTGTATAAGAGGAACGACCCATCTACACCATTTAGACCAGTGATTCTCAAACTTTTTTGGTCACGCCCCCTTTAAACCTTAAAAAAAAAAGAAAAGAAAAAAAAAAAAAAAAAAATGTTCACTAAAATGATTACAAAAGACGGAACGTTAATGGATAATGATACATCCAGCAGACTTTTATGTCACTATAATGTTAGTCACATTAAAGCTGCAGTGCGTAAGTTGTGTGCAATTGCAGTTATTTGCAGAGTTATCTGTACGTGAGTTGTGCGTCTGCACGGCTCCTCAGGGAGGATGAATCTAACGTTTTGAGGAGTATGTGCACACACAATGGGCAGAACAAGAAGACAAGAAACCAGACTGCAAGAAAAATGTGAGAATGCCAACATACGAAAAACAACTGACACAGCGACATTAGTTCTGAAGACAGTTCTGTCAATTAAATGACAATCAACAGAAAACAAACAGCCATTCAGGGATAGTGTGCACCGTGGCCATTATGTGTGTGGCAAAACAACTGACACAGCAAAAATATAAAAAAAACACTAGAGTTGCATCCAAAATCACATACTATATATGTACTACATTTTGTTTAAAATTTCGTACAACATCCGCCATGTTGTCATTGACATGTGACCTGCGGCGTCAGTTGCGTTGCTTCACTTTCATTTGCGTTGCTTAACAAATCCTCTCCCATGGCCTCACGGGATAGTAAAGTGTCCATCGAATAAGAATCTTACCATAAGTGATAGGTCATCCGTGTACTTTTCGCCTACTTAATTTGGACATATTACTCGGCTCACATACAATACAATATGGAAGTATGGCATATTCGAATGCGGTGTAGGGCTTAAATACACAGGGATAACAAGAGAGCATCACCAACTCAGGTGCAAACAATCAGGGAGCAACAAGGGGAACCAAAAGAACTACAAAAGGACTACAAAACTAGAAACAGGAAATGAAGCGAATCAAAACAAAACATAAAAGTCCAAATGAGCGACATATATAAAAAGCTTTTTACGGTATATTATTCCATGATAAACAGCACCATGCACGTTGAAATCATGTTTTGAAAGCAAAAATAGTGTTCTATCACATCCATCTACTGTTAAAAAACAAATCATTACCAGGGCCTTAAAATAGCACAGCTGTCTGTTTCAAACCAAAGCTGCCACCCCGGATCCTCTGTAAAAACAGACCTATTGGCAAAAAAAAGATACATGATTTATAAGCACCTTTAATCTATAAGTGACTTCCTCATGAATCATTTCATTGTATTCTGTGTGTTTCCCTATTCAGTCCCTGTGGGGAAGCAGCAGTAATCAACAGAGCCATATAGAGCAGCAGTGCTCTTACCTCCCGTGTGGAAAACAAAGTGCCAATCCTAATAAGTAATGGTGCAGCTATGGCAACTGTGTTCAGCTGCTGATGCTCAGGCTCCATTCCTTCAAGTGCTCACAGCGAGGAGGTGCATTATGGGATGTGTTTTCTTCAATGTCTGGACCACCTATGAGTTAAAGGCTTCCACAGTGATTTCTGCACTGGAGCCCTGTGTGTTGATGTTGCAAGCGCGGTTCAGACAGCCAGTCACGCTGGGGACTATAGAGGTGGACAATGTCAGGCCAGGCTGAATAATGGGCCCTGCATTAGCCTTAGCTTGCAGCATATGCCAAAAAAACACATTTCCCTTAGCTATTCTCTCTCATGTTTTTGGAGCACCTCTAGCCAGTCTGCTAACTGGACATGGATGAAAGCAGTAAAGGAAAGCAGAGACTTATATTTAGACTAGTTTTCTGGTATGAGGAAAAGGGGAAGGCTTTCTTATTCCTCAGGTGTTTCACTCTCTCTCTCTCTCTCTCTCTCTCTCTCTCTCTCTCTCTCTCTCTCTCTCTCTCTCTCTCTCTCTCTCTATCAATCTTATTCTTGCCTTCACAAAATATATTACACTATGGTTGAAGGGATTTGATTTAAGTTGCTCTGGAGGCTCAGCGTGCATTTAGACTCGGGGGGTTCTATATGGTTTATCATAGGGGAACCTTTTTAAGTGCTTTATAGCACCAATTTTGGTGCTTCAGTGGTTCATTAGCGGTTCTTCAGAGGTTCTTCACCGGTTCTTTGACTAAGGTGCCATATAGCTCCGCTACCATATACAGAACATGTTAAGATATGGTGCTATATAGCACCAAAAGTGGTTCCTCTATAATTACGACGAAGAACCATTTTTGGTGCCATATAGAACCTTTTTTTTAGAGTGTAAGGAGGCAGTGCTTCTTATAAATAATTAGCAGCACACAAATAAAATAAGAAATATAAAAAATTATGATAATCATAGAAAGCATTAATAGCGACAACAGTGAATAAAGGCGATGACAAATGTTTCTGTGATTGGCTAATTATGTTGTCAGTGTGATAATGCCCGCCTACAAGCTTAATCCAATTAATGGATGACTCTTTTGAACCGGTTCTTTTAGTGAATCAAAAACATATACAGCTCCACCAGTATAGTCCAATTTGCGGACAAATGACTCTTATGATTCGGTTCTTTTTGTTGAATCAAAAACATACAGAGAGACCAGTGGAGTCCGATTACCCAATTATTCATGATACTTAATGAATTTAACCAAAACATACCAAGTTTTATTTAACCAAAACTTACCAATTTGAATCAGTTTGACAAATCCTTTGCTGAATTGAATCCATGAAGGTTTAGTTTCCGAAAACATTGTAAGCATAAAGCCACATTTCCACCCCAATCACCTGGAACAATTTGTCCCAAGATTGAAATTTTTTTTTTTTGCTGTCTGTGTTTCCATCTTCCATTTTAAAGTACTGTGAAGATTAGGCAAATTAGTCTAGTGATGTAGGACTGTGCCCGACTTTCCAGTTCCTGCTGGATTTCGTACTGATTGTTTGACCATGTGACAACATTTCCTGAAATGAGGAGGCAAAGAGATGAAACTCAGAACACCACCACACGGCACTGCTTACACTGATATCAGGTTTTAGCATCCCACAATCACGACTTCGAGGAAGAGTTTTACATATGACTTAAAGCACATGCACACAGGGGTCTTTTTCTGAGGTTTTCGAATTTGAATACTGCTCTTCCTGAGGTCATGACTGTGCCGCAATGCAAAGGCCAGACAAAATATCTTCAAAGTGGTTTCGCTGAATTTACCACAGAGCACGATCGACGTTTACCTGCTCTCTATATTCAGCAAAAAAGCTTTCAGCACCTTCGAATTTCAAAAGGAGTGACTCAACAGTGCTGTGAAGTATGAAATCCTGTTGGAAAACAATGCTGCATTCAGCAGGAAACATATTTATGCATGCACTGATGCAACGCTTAAAGTTGAATGAGACACACAGTGAGGTCGATATAAAATGGAACAAAGAGTAATATAAAATAGAACAAAGTTCCTGTGCAGATCCTCACACTTCTTATTTTCATGCTGAAATCTAAAAGAACTTCAAACTGATGGCAAAGACCCCTTGACTCCTGCAAAGCCTTAAATATGTATGTATCCTATTTAAGAATTTAACGGCATCATTCAAAAACAGACCAGACTCCTGCTCTCACAGTCTCACATTCCTCCTCACCCCTGACACCGCTGATACACACACACACACACACACACACACTGAGTTTAACTCCATTACCACTAAAACTAGCGGCTATGTCTCACTCCCCTAATGCAGCCCTGCTCATCCGTAAAATTATGTTTTACATAAAGGACCCGTAACTGAGCGTGTGGTCGACCTGAAATGTCCACAACAGCCACTCTCTCAAATGCTAGTTAACTAATGCTCCCCCTGGTTTAATTATTCTATTTAAAGCCTCCGACTGTAAGGAGGGCTGTTTTTTGGGGATCTAGTCTGCGTGCATGTGTGCTTGAGACAGCCAATTAATTCCGCTTTTTGAGAGCGGGTGAGGAGACATAGTGACTTCCAGGCAGTATTAGTCATGCAGCGTGGCACAGAACGGCAGTCATTGGGGGAAGCTCTCATGCATTTTAAAGGTGATGGTGGAGATGTGCTCCTTCTCGTCTATTTGCCTCCTGGCTACGGTCCTGTCCTGTCCATGACTCCTCTCATAGTGCCACGCCAATGCTGTCCCCTCACTGCTTAGACTCATGCAACTGCAGCCATGTCTGAGAAAAAGTTAACTGCACTTCCTCAACTCCACCAGTAGAGGAATATTTCACTTACTATTGAAAATGTATGATTTACTCATTCTCACTCTTCTCTCTGTCAGGGATGTGCACAATTCTGAATGACAGTTTTTCTCAGTCGCTTTGGTCCACTTCTCAGATCACAACTGAAATTCTCAAAACTACTTTTTCAACCTTCACATCCTCAAGTCACTCGTGCACATCATAAAAGCAATTAATGATTGTTTTGAACAGATTGCAAATGCTTTGGTACAGTCATGGAATTGACTGCTGCTTCCTACATTATCAATTGCTTATCTCATGTTTATCAAAATCATTGAATAGTCTTACCCCTCAAAACATATAAGCATTAGTTCATTAAGTCATTAAATGCAAAATGGTTAAACTAGTTGTCATAAGGTGCCGGGCATTTTCTATACTTTTCTATTAGACTTGTGTCCTGAATTGATGAATTGCGGAGGAGAATTTTGATTTTCAGTAATGAAGGGAAATGTAAAGGGCTAGATCAACCAATGATCAACTAGTTCTCTAAAATAGCTCTCTGAGATGCATCTCACGAGCCTTCATTTGGCAAGAATATATATACATGTATATACACATACAGATGACAACACAGTGTTCCAATTTCTTATAATGGAAGAACAACTAGGAAACAATGTTCTCAACCATGATAGTTATGACTGAGGCGGGTCAAAAGGTACAGCCGAATTTTGGGAGAACAACCGTGTCCCCAATCATTCAAACGTTTGTAGAACAGGTATGTAATCAGACAACGTTCACTATACTGTAATACTGTACACTTACTGTAATGTTATATTACAGTAGTACACTTGCATTTAACATAATACAGATACAGTTATACACTTTATAGACATAATGTAACACACACACACACACACACACACACACTCATGTACATATAGTATATATATATATAGAGAGAGAGAGTCTTCTCGTTTTCTTTATATCGCAGTGATATTGCACTGTAATTTGTTGACAGACCAACAGTTAAAGTGTAACTGTGAATCCTGTCCAGTCTCTTGCAGTTAATATCCCTAACGTGTATATCCTAATGTGTAAATTCGTAATATTGAAATTAATATGCCATACAGATAAAGTCTTGTGAATTTTCAATCATTGTCATCAAAATCGCAGCCATATGTTTACATTTGAAAATACTGACAGATACACTGTTATATTGACAACATGACTAAGCATTTTGACTATCTTGTTTGTGAACAATGACATAAGGATCTTGTCATGCTGATGGGACTGATATGTTCATTGACAAAAACACTTATTTTCGAGAGATGAACTAAGGATTTTGAGCAAGTTACATACTCCAGCAGGTAATCCATTGTGTGGGGCTGTTTGTACGAATTGTTTTGAGAAATGCACTTACTGGTTTGCAAATCTTAAGGATGTAAGAAAATTACCAAAGCGACTGAGAAAAACTGTACATTTAATTCAATTGGCTCTTTTTAAATTGAGGTAAGAAATTCAAGTGTCATTTTTAATTGAAATTTAATTGGAACCAAAGACCATAAAAAAATATGGACGACGCGACTTCATTGACTTCCGCTGACCAGAGTTGAAGCTTTCGTAGGCCCGCACACGGTGCTGACATCTTGGGACCGAGTCTGCGCAGTAGCGATCTCGGGACCGGAGTTGCGCAGTAGAGAGCAGGAAGTAGAGGCGCGATTATCAAAAGCCCGCCCTCACTCTCACAGATGCAGAACAATTCATTATGTTGGTGTGAAATAAACAGTTATAGAAATGTAGAAATTAAAGCTAAAAGCTCCAATCTCCTCCCCAAAATCCCGAAAAAAGTCTGTTAGTGCCTCAGTGACAACTTCACTCAGAGAAGCCGTCAATCTCAGCTGTCAATCATGACGTCACACCCCCCGTTTTTATAGCATCAAATAACTAACTAAAACTAAGCTTATTTAAAAAACGAACACTTGAAATGAAATCATCGTAATAAAAACTGCCTAAAATGACAGAAACCATCTTTAGGAAACAATTATTTGAAGTGCAATTTAATTGTTTAGTGAGTCTCGCGTCCATTCTAATATATGGAGAGGTGGGGTTTAGGAGCTATTCTGGGACCAACCACCGGGGGGCGATCGAGGCGCGGAGGCTTCAGTTTCTGACAGGAGTGCTACTGCCTTGGAGCAAACATGTTAATGTTAGCGTGACAACACTGTGTTTGAAAGTTTATAAAATCTAAATTTGAAGGTTTAATAGGCCTAACAGATTAACTGACGATTGGATGGATGGATGGATGGACGGATGGATAAAACTGTAGCACGACAGACAGACAGACAGACAGACAGATTTAATAGGCCTTACAAACAGATTAACTGACGATTGGATGGATGGATGGATGGATGGATGGATGGATGGATGGATGGATGGATGGATGGATGGATGGATGGATGGATGGATGGATGGATGGATGGATGGATGGATGGATGGATGGATGGATGGATGGATGGATGGACGGATGGATGGACGAAGGGATGGACGAAGGATGGATAAAACTGTAGCACGACAGACAGACAGAGAGATTTAATAGGCCTTACAAACAGATTAATTAATGATTGGATGGATGGATGGATGATGATAGATGGATGGATGGATGGATGGATGGATGGATGGATGGATGGATGGATGGATGGATGGATGGACGGATGGATGAAAGGATGGATGGATAAACTGTAGCACGACAGACAGACAGATTTAATAGGCCTTACAAACAGATTGACTTACAATTGGATGGATGGATGGATGGATGGATGGATGGATGGATGGATGGATGGATGGATGGATGGATGGATGGATGGATGGATGGACGGATGGACGAACGGATGGATAAAACTGTAGCACGACAGACAGACAGACAGATTTAATAGGCCTTACAAACAGATTAATTAATGATTGGATGGATGGATGGATGGATGGATGGATGGATGGATGGATGGATGGATGGATGGATGGATGGATGGATGGATGGATGGATGGATGGATGGATGGATGGATGGATGGATGGATGGATGGATGGATGGATGATGATGGATGGACGGATGGATGGATGGATGGATGGACAGATGGATAAAAGGATGGATGGATAAACTGTAGCACGACAGACAGACAGATTTAATAGGCCTTACAAACAGATTGACTTACAATTGGATGGATGGATGGATGGATGGATGGATGGATGGATGGATGGATGGATGGATGGATGGATGGATGGATGGATGGATGGATGGATGGATGGATGGATGGATGGATGGATGGATGGATGGATGGATGGATGGATGGATGGATGGATGGATAATACTGTAGCACGACGGACGTATAGATAGATAGATAGATAGATAGATAGATAGATAGATAGATAGATAGATAGATAGATAGATAGATAGATAGATAGATAGATAGATAGATAGATAGATAGATAGATAGATAGATAGATAGATAGATAGATAGATAGATGATAGATAGATAGATAATTCTTCCACATGTGTCATCACCAGGTAGGCATGTGCAAGAACTCTCACACAAACACAGTGCAATCACAACCACACCCTGGGTAATTTCATGACAACTATAGGGAACCTAAAGCACACAACTGAGTTCAAATTAAATTTCCAATCACTCAGGCTTGTTGTGTTTCAGCAGCAGTGCACACAGCCTGTAAGGATGAAAACATCGGTAGTTAAATAAGACAGAAGGAGCGCTAAGAGACTACAGCTGCACTGAGCTGTCTCTGGGCTTGCAGAAGTGTTATGAGTAATTAAGACTCGGTTGGAAGCGGGTTTGGACCGCTAGAGGAATGTAACTGTACACTTATTGTTATCGACTTCTCTGCGGCTGCCAAAAGGTTACGTGCGTTACACAATACAGAAGATGATCAAGAGCAATAAGACACCTGAAGATGAGTTCAGCATTTCTCAGCATAAATCCTCATGCAAAAAGATTATTGGAAAAATTGGATGCATCTTCTCATCATCTATTCATTTTTAAGAAGGGTTTTAAAATAGGTCCTCACTTATTTATGAATCAAAGGTGTTTCTTGCGTCTTACAAATATTACCTAGTTCTTCATTGTGAGGCAGACGCTCATGATATAAACACAAATGGAGCTGGGTATTGTCAGGGGTGTGTGGTTGCAATAAAGTGCACAGTGATGGAGAATTCTCAATAGTCTTTAAATCAACAAAATCCAAGGGCTTGAATACACAGGGAGAGAAAATTAACCAGAACAGAAACAGGTGCAGGATTAATTAACAACCAAGGAAACTAACTAGGAAAACAGAACACAGGAAAATGAGGGTGGGGGATCTGGAGGGCAGGACACAGGAGGAGATAATGGTAGGAGAAACCAGGGGGCCAATGACGGTGGGAGGAGTCATCGTGGAGACTTGGCTGACGAAATCAGGGGGACGACAGTTGAAGACGAAGACGATGAGACCACATGACACCGATGGATCAGGACACCGAGGCACAGCCGGTGGGACTAAGGACCACGGTCGGAGCCGGAGCCGGAGCTGGAGTCGGAGGGAGGGCAGAGCACGACGGAGCTGAATGGGTGTAGGGACAAAGAGCAGCTGATGGCTCGGAAGCCGAGCCGAGGTGGAGTGATGGGCTCGGCGGCCGGAGGTGGAGCCAGGGGATCCTCTAGCCAAGGCAGAGCTGATGATCGGAAGATCACTGGAGAAAGAGGATGCTTGAAGCTGGGCTGGACCAGCGGAAACACAGGAGACTTGGCGATAGGTGGGACCAGCGGAGATGAAAGATTAAAGGGATAGTTCAACCAAAAATGAAAATTTGCCCATAATTTACTCACCTTCAAGTCATCCTAGGTGTATAGGACATTCTTCTTTCAGACGAATAAAATCAGAGTTATATTACAAAAGTCCAGGCTAATCCAAGCATTAGAATTTGATTCATAGTTGCTCTGTTTTTGAAGTCCATAAAAAGTGCATCTGCCCATCAAATAACGTGCTCCACGTGGCTCTGGGTTGTTAATAAAGGCCTTCTGAAGCGTTTAATATTCATATTTAAAACTTTATCAAGTAGAGTTCCAGCAGATGGATTTCCTTGGAAAAGTGTTGAATGTTGACAGTGAAACTCAAGATGCGTACGTGACGTCATGACGAGCGGACCTGGTCGGGTTAGTCTTTCGATCGGCAGGGGAACTTTCAACAATTTTTCCATAAATTTAACAGGGAAGGCGTCGGCCGAAAGTTTACTTGATAAAGTTTTAAACATGGATATTTTTCTTACACAAACGCATCGATTCGCGTCAGAAGGCCTTTATTAACACCCCAGAGCCGCGTGGAGCACGTTATTTGATGGGCAGATGCACTTTTTATGGACTTCAAAAACAGAGCAACTATGAATCCAATTCTAATGCTTGGATTAGCCTGGACTTTTGTAATATACCTCAGATTTTATTCATCTGAAAAAAGAATGTGATATACACCTAGGATGACTTGAGGGTGAGTAAATTATGGGCTAATTTTCATTTTTGGGTGAACTGTCCCTTTAAGGGAAATATCCACTTCCAAATTCTCAAATCCTCAAATTTGCGGAGGCCAGTTGTAGCTCACCCTCAATGGTGGGAGTGTGGACGGGGCTTTCCTCCATCCTCATGAACTACGAAACTAATGCCGAGTTCACACTGCACGATTTTAGCCCCGATTTTCACACGCTGACAGATTTTGCAAAATCGCCAACAAATGCCCGAAATCGGAGGCATACGGTGCTCGTTCACATGAGTGACAATCAGGTAGTGTGAATTATCAAAGACGTGATCTGAGAGAATTGACGATGTGTCGCCGACGCCCATGATATATTTGGAATGCTAAATATCTAGACCTGTCTGCGATTAAAAATACTGCTGTGTGAAATATGTCAATTTTTTAAGATTGAACATTGGTCTGGGGAGTCTGCTCAGTATTTTCAACTGCACAAGAGGCATGATCAACGGGCATCGTTCAAATGACTGTACGCAATTGGATTGTCCTTCAACCAATCAGACCAACGATCCATCGCTTCTCCATCCGTCATTGTGTTAAACCTGCTGTTAAACCCGATCCATCATGCAATGTGCACACAGCAGCAAATTAATGCTACCCCAGATAGTCGTGCAGTGTGAAAAGAACTGTGATCTGACGACTTTGAAAATCATGCATTGTGAACTCGACATAACTAGGAAAACAGAACAGAAAATGAAGCACAGGGAGAATTACAGTAAAACACAAGAAACTAAACAGAACTAAACCTGACTGTGACAGGTATTCACAAGGCACTTTAATGCTCTTTAAAGAGTATCGTTACCCTAGTAGATTTATTGCTATTTAACGCATTTAATGAACATAGCCAGTTGTCTTGATTTACTGGTTGTGACAAACAACTAAGTAGCAAATCATGATGTTGAACACACACACACTCACACACACACACACACACACACACACCAACTGCCTTGGAGCCTTTTGTAAATGCTATATGAACTTGGAAGCCTGTTTTTAGAGGGGAGTTAAAAACATAAAAGCAGAAAGTATATTTTCCTGTTATATTCCCATGACTATATTCACCTTATTTTGCAACGCAGAAGCTATAATGATATAAGCTACAATAATACATTAAAAATAATATGTAATATCAAGCAGCATAAAGGACTCTTCAGATAAAGATGAAGGCGTTGACGCCAAAAGCCTTGCACATTCAAGTTACAAATGGCTGCACTTGCTCTAACCTTAAAAATATGGTTACTTTCACATAATATTTATGTATTTCAAGTTTTCCTTGCATTTTAAAAATATTACTGAGTGTTCTATTATAATGCCTATGCTCACTTTCTTAACGCTCTTATGCACTTTATGGAGCTGGGTATTCACCAGGCATTCAGTGGTACTTTTTTCTCATTTGCTTTGGCTCAATTCTGGATTTTTCTCAAAACAATAAGTTCAGCTCTCTAAAAAAATGAATGTCTTGTTCACATCAAATTTGAATTTCTTATTCATTTAAGCAATGAAGCACATGTGTGACAATAAGTACAATTGTCAATTTGCACATGGCTTGCAAATCAAAACCATTGAGTTGATTCTCTTTGAAATCATGTGTACGATCACATGCAAAATGAGCCATTCAATAATCAAACATCAACATTCATGTATATTCCATACACATGTATGACATGAAATATCTGTGATATCTGTTAAATTGGCAAATGTTGACTTTATGACTTTACGCGTATAAATGAAGCTGCATTTTGTTATAACTCATCTGTTTAAATTAAATTAAGCCTTAAAGTTCTGCATAATTAAGGGGCGTGGCCACTTGAGTGACAGGTGGATTGCCGCTATGGTCGAGCTAGGTGGGTGTGGTTTCAGCAACCAGGCACCTCAGCTCCACCCATGTCCTGCCTCTTTGCCCATTTTCAGTTATCTGGGAATGACAGTGACGTGCTGCCAAGATGGCGACGGCCCACTTTAGGCTGTAAAAAATGCTCTTCGGAAACCTACGAGTGTCACGGACACTACATATTTTTTTACAGTCTATGGTAAAAATGTGTAAAATAGACATGCAAATATTTACTTGTAACACATTGCTACAAAAAAAAATGTACTGTATACTGTGCATATTATTTTTCTGTGTACTACAGTATTTACTTTTCCCTTTAAACCTTTACCTAATTTTGAAATCTGTAACCTAAAAAGCTCAGTGTAATACACAATAGCAAAGAGAAATTCTTGTATAGTGCAGTAAACAGTGTCAGCAAAAAAGAACAAAACATTTTTTATTTGTACATAATATTTTTTGTGTTGACATTATGTTTTTTTATTAAATTAAAAGGTGAGTTGCAGATGTCCCATAAAACAGTTGTGACAATTGCACTTACAGTTGTTGAGAATGTTAAGACTGTTTCCAAAAATTTGCCAAGGCAAATGAGAAAAACTGTAAATTGATTTAAGTCTGCATAATCTCACATTCTCATCCATCGTGCAGAGGGGCGGATCCTGGCACATGTGGCATGTTTTCCCGCACACAGGTCTAAGACAACCACTCCACTTTTCTTTTACTCATTCGCAACAATTTTATGGGATTGAGTCCACTCTCCGTTCCGCCTCCAACTTTCATCATAAATGAATTGTGTCCTAGCGGGTGACTTCTTCCGAGCAGCACCTTGCACTATTCTTCACTCCCTGCTGCCCCATCCCCACTGCTATCTGTATATCTGTATACTGCTATCTGTACGCCCACTAAAAAGTTTCCTTTAAAGCCGAAATGAAACAGAACTTGCTATCGTCTTTTCTTCCCTATTGTGACGTGAAACAAGAGAAACAAGTAAAAATGTAGGGTGAGACTTTTGTCGATCTGGAATTGATTGGATCATTGGATCATTGTTGTTTGTTATTGCTGCAATAATGTGAGTGACAGGTTGCTGGAGGGGAAAGGTTATTGTCTTGTCCTCGTGCCAATGCACGTCATTGGAGAAGAGATGACATTACAAGGGGGACATTTAAGAGGGCACATACATTTCAAAAAATAATAATGATGTGCACAGATAAATCGTTTATAATAAACACTGCAGTATTCCATAAATAATAAGAATTGTCAATATTGATTTCATGGTGACTCAACAGAGGGCAATTACATTTATTTAATTTTTTTTATTTTTTATTTACAAATGAAAAATAATACAAAAAGGAGCTATTAATTCAAGGTAAAATATATGTAGTGCTATCATGCCAAATTTCAGTAGTATGACACTAGAGCTTAAGTTTTTTTTTATGCAAGTTTCTTTTTCAAAGTGCAAAAAGGCAAAGTGCAAATAGGCTTGTTAGTTAAGTCTTGCAGATTTCGCAGCTCGGGTGAAGGTTGGGAGTTTTGCACCAAGGGACAGTGAGTGTTAAATTTTTTGAAAGTGGCCTTGTACCACGCTGTGATTTTATCACCAAACGTGATGCAGGCACATTTTGAAGTGATGGATTATATTATTTTAATTTAATGTTAGTAAATTAACCCTCTGGGCTTCTTCATTTATGGGTCACACTCAGGACCTTCGGGTCAAAAATGAACCGGAGGGCGGGATTAAGATAAAAAAAGATTTGAGTAAAATCAATGAAATATATTTTTGTTCAGTAATATTTTTTCTTTTCTTTTTTGGTGTTTTGAGATAATTTTATGATTTATAATTAATGTTTATGCAATAATTATGACCCATTTTTTCCATTGAACATAATAAAAAAAAAAAAAATATATATATATATATATATATATATATATATATATATATATATATATATATATATATATATATATATATATATATATATATATATATATATATATATATATATAAAAAATTATTATTAAAGCTGTATTTCATTTTAGAGTCAAGCCTAGGCCTCTTGAAAGCAATTTTTTAAATGAGATCGGTGCCATCCGGTGGACACATTAAGCATTTTTATCACGCAATAGCACATTTTTACCACTATGGTGGATCTTGCGTTTTATAAAAGAAATTTTAAAAATCGTAGCTTCATCGGAATGGTCCGAAACTTGGTGACTTTATTGGTACTTGGTATATGAACACCCCAAAAAATTGGGGACAGGATTTGAAAAGTCTAAGTGGTCATAAAAAAAAAATAGTCACACTCAGGAGTCAGGACCTTCGGGTCAAAAATGACCCCCATAGTGACTATTTTTTTACAACCACTTAGACTTTTCAAATCCTGTCCCCAATTTGTTTTGGGTGTTCATATACCAAGTACCAATAAAGTCACCAAGTTTCGGACCATTCCGATGAAGCTACGATTTTTAACATTTTTTATTTTAAAAAATTCGGGTCAGAAATGACCGAAGAGCCCCAGAGGGTTAATCAAATTAGTAATGCAACCACATTTACATTGATGCATTTGGCAGATGATTTTATCCAAAGCAACTTACATTACTTTCAATTGATTTATTTCCCTGGGATTCGAACCCGTGACCTTGGAATTGCTGGTGCTATGCTTCACTGTTTGAGCTACAGGAATTTTTATGATGTTTTATAAACAAGGTTCAGGAGGAACACGTTCAAATTGCCTCTCCAATCAGTACGAGATGAAGTATATCGCCAACTCACCTAGGTTCCTCAACAGTTTCCAGCATCCCACCACCACCCAGTCTCCTCACACTTGCTTGGTTATCCTAACTATCCTAATCAGAAGATGGGGGGTACTCTGGGTTCATGCAAAAATTCTGAGCTCGGAGTCCTCCCCTCAGATAGCATGCCAAATACGCATACATTTTATTATATCAGATTATTTGTAAGTGTGAACTTGTGAAATATATACAATAGCTTGGATGGATGGATGGATTGATATAGAGTTCAGTCTCAACACACTTTCTAATTGAACCATTAGCAACACACACAAGGCCACAAGGAGCATACAAGGTCATTGAGAGATTTGAGTAGTCCAGGGATGCAGCCTCATATTTACACTCATCAAATATGTACTTAACCTGGGTCAGCTGATCAAAGACTTGTGAGTTGAAGTCTACAGTTGATGCATGAAGGCTCGTCGTGGATATAATGGCCGTGTTATGATTTACAGTGTCTGTATTTAGCAGGGGATATTAATTACCGGGAGAGGAGTGACAGGAACAATGGGATGAGGAGTGGGACGTTTCTGCTCTGGCGTTCTTCGACATCTCCCCCTGCAGCAAGGCCGACAGCAGCTCACTGGGCTTTACATTTGCCCTTCAGAAGCCCTCTCCCAGCCAGGAGCATCTGGAGAGAGAGAGACAGAAACAAGAGATCAGAAAGATAAAGAGGATGATCCATGAAAGCAAAAAAGGGGAGTGGAAGAATCTGGTTAAAAGCAAAAAGGCCTTCTGAGGAACTGTAGCACCAAAACAAGAGAAACTCAAAGGAGGGAGTTAAAGAGGGAATCCAAACGGGTAAAGGAAGATTGAGTCAGTGCTCATGAAAGCCTTTATGAGTCCCCGTGATCTATTTTGCCATAACTCACATAAGCAATGGCTCAATGATCAGAGCGTGGTCACAGAATCATCTCTCTTGAACCAGAACCTTTCCCAAGGGGAACGCGGCCTTCCTACTCTCCTGCCAGCCGCCTGCGGCAAGATAAGACAGCTCAGGACAAGACCGCACGGACGGAGGATGTAAACATGGTACTGAAACAAATGGAAAACCAACAACCAATCTGAAACATCCATATCCCCTCATATTGATAAATAACCTGAAAGATCCATGCAGCCCAAAATCTTATATGACGTTTACGGAATGTGGAGGAAAGGACATACAGACATTGTGCATCCAGCTCCGTGTTTATTCTCCTCCCATCAGGACCTTGAAAGGAGTCGGTCGGCGATTTAATCAGCAGCCTTTTTGTTGACTTTTTCTCAGAACAGGAATTATTGATTGGTGATGTCACCGCGATAAGCAAAAATGCCAGATAAACGGCAGTCAAAGACATGCAGTTCGCAGACGCCTCACCTTCCTCTCAATCAAATACAGTCTGTCGAGAGAGAAGCTTTGATGCAAACTGTGAATGTCACTTTGATTCTCATTACAGAAATTTCCCAAAGGACATGCGCGGTGACAGCGGTTAATATATAATCAACAACCGCTAGTTAATACACAATTAAAAGAATGCCTCGAATAATTGAAACCTCCTCTGATAGTGTTGCTGATTAGATTGTTAAATATCTTCTTATAATGTCTCAATTATGAGAAACGTATCTATTGTTGCATGACTTAAATGAAATATATTCTCCCTTAAGTAAATCACTGTCAGCGAACTAAACATAGAATCAAGCTTCATTTGATATTCAATTAGTTTGCATTACAGATAATTGCACCTCCTGTTAAATTCCACAGCAAAACAGGTGATGTAATGAGGTTACTAAATAAACCGACGGCGGACAGAAATGAAGACAAATTCAGGGAGAATTGAACAGACAGGGACATGTTTGAAACACAAAAGGGGCATGACACGAGGGCATTTTTGAGAGTCTTCACTGATCAGGAATCCAAGTTTGAAACACCAGGACGCCATGACATTTCTCCCACCATGAATTTAATTACTGGGGTTACTAAGGGCAATAGGAAAAAGACAGAAAAAGAAAGAAATTGACACACAATAACTACAAAGTGGAGCACTACTGCCCTCTGTTGATTTCGTCAGCAAATAAATTTCTTTGAATAGGCCAATAAAACAAACTGAAACTGCACTTGAAAAAAAAAAAATCTGTATGTTTTAATCCTGTAACATAGATGGATTTTAGAAAGTTAATCATATTTGGGGGTCCTTGGCATCATAAAGTTTGATTAGGTAGGTGGTGTGTGTCAAAGTAACATCCACATGGATGGCAGGACCCAAGGTTTCCCAGCAGAACATTGAACATTAGAAAATGTTCAATTGGAGAGTCCGGAATTTTTTTACAGTGCAGCGTTTTGTTTTGACACAACACAAAATTAGATCAAAACTGTTTTGACTGACTAAATCTCACAAATGTTGATATTAAGATGAAATGACAAAATTAAAAATAGTATATTCATTCATCAAAAGTGCTGAGATGAGATTTTGTGTCGTCTATGGTCAGGAGAAAAAATTAGGGCTCAGAGAGTGAGGGAGAGCCCACTGAGCATCAGCCAAATCACACAGTTACATGCTGTCAGTAAAGGTAAGAGTAAGAGTAAGAAAGATGGATAATTTGTATGGACAAGCACCCTGTCCTCGCCCCCAATGCCACCCCACCCCAGTGCCCCTTTCTTTGGTTTGGGCCACTGCCCCTCAAAATGTCTGTGCACGGCCCTGTCCCATAGTGTATGCTGGTGCCATGTGTTCCCCCAGGTAAGGTACCCGGCCATCCACGTGTCGTAAAAGAAAACCTGATTCATCAGACCAGGCCACCTTCTTCCATTGCTCCGTGGTCCAGTTCTGCTTTCGGCGGTGGACAAGGATCAGCATGGGCAGCCTGACTGGTCTGCGGCTATGCAGCCCCATTCAAACTGTGATGCACTGTGTAGCCTGAACAGCCTTTGCTCCCCACTTGCATCAATGAGTTATACAGGAATAAAGCATACTGTAAAAAAATTTAACATTTTTAAACGTGCAGTTATATATATATATTTATAAGAGACCACTTAACATTGATTTCTTGAAGTGGCCTCTTAATTTTTTCCATATGCTATTTTAGAATGTAAATTGATTGATGTGATTGATTACTTACTCAAAATGTGTTAACTAAATAATTAGATGGTTTACCAGACAAAGGGTTGTCAATCTGATTTCTGAAGGCAGAGAGTAAACAGTGTACGGTGTTCATGATTTTTCTCGCAAGCTAGAAGCGAACACGACTGTTTTTTTCTGTCTCAGGCAGTCTCAAGCACGCGCACGCACGGGTGATTGTTTTACGCATGCGTGTTGCTCAAATAGATGATGTCATTGAAGGCACCGAGACCACTTATAGGCCTGTTAATGTCTCTTTTCTGCGAAAAACGAGTGGGTACAGTTTAAAGAAATACCAGCTGTTCTGACTTTTTTCGGATTTTATAATCCTCTGAATAAATGGGTCTGCCTTTTGAGTGTCTTCTGATTGGTAGGCTACATGTTGGGTTTATTAATAAACAACTTTGAGGCAGAATGTTAGGTCTAGGGCCTAGGCTATATCTTTTCTAATAGGCTAAATTAATAAAGAAAACAGAAAACAGTTGATGCAGCAGGAATATAAATTGTACGTGCTGGATACATTGTGGCTCGAATATTGTTTCTTTCGTAATGGCCCTGGTGTTTGGTTAAATCAAATATGTTAAAGGTCTTTGCATGTTCGCAATGTAAAGTTCATCATCATGTCCAAACACTTCGGGAGTTCCGCTATTTTCTCCTCTCTCTGGTAAAGTCTCTAGACGGTACATTACTGCCATCTGTCGGAATGTAGAGAAAACGCCACGGCCATTTGAACTCCTCTACACCAGAGGCATTTCATCCATATTAGTTTTTAAAGAAAACAGATTTGACAAAAAACAGCACAGGTAGGTGTTTTCTTCCTGGTCGAGAATGGTGATGTAGTTTATTATAAGCCACATTCTTATTAGCCTCATTATTAGTCAGTATACAGTCAATGTGTAAGAGAAGACTTGCCTGCTCTTATTACCACCTCTGTTGTTTGCAGCCACATCTTTATTTAAAAAGGACTCATTCATTACCTAAAACTCTACAGGTGTGGATTGTATGCAGGCCTCTCTGGCAATCACATGACAAAGAATGTGTTGTGAAAGCAAAGTTATTTGGAGTTATTGAATTATGGGTGCCACTGCTGAATTGTTTGCCTAGGGTCATGAATGTGCCACGCGCCTCTCGGTGTCCATATGCCATTATGACACGTCAGGTTGAGTTTTACTGATGATCACATATATAATTATAGTTGACTTTCAGTCTAACATAACACTTACTAACTTTCAGTAATCCAACTTTTAAGTCAACATCTACACCACCTTCTTTTTTTTGTCTTACTGTTCTTTTAAGAAATGAATACTTTTTTGAGCAAAGATGCATCAGACTGTTCAAAAGTGAAAGTATAAAGGCATTTTGTTTAAGAAATGTTCTATTTCAAATGAATGCTGTTCTTTTGAAAATGTTATTCATCAAAGAAGCCAAAAAACATATATCACAAGTTTCACAAAAATATTAAAAATATATTATTATGCTGTTTTCAGCATTGATAATAATCAGAAATGAGCTTGTTAGAATCATGTGACACTGAAGACTGGAGTAATGATTCTGAAAATTCCGCTCTGCCATCTCAGAATTACTTTAAATTACATTTTAAAATGTATTAAATTAAAATGAAACAAAAATGCTATTTTAACCATATTTCACAATATTAGGTCTACTGTTTTGCTCTATTTTTTATTCATTTTGAAATGTCAGCCTATAAGAGACTTATCAACCCCAAACTTTAAAAAAAAAAAAATAAATAAAAGAATAATAATATATATATATATATATATGTGATGCAAATTACAGATGCTAATACCTACAATTCCACATTTGCTATGCAAACGTTTGAACGGCATACCTTCCTTGACAACATTTTTATTTTATTTTTTAAACACTGATAGAGAAGAAAACCTTTACATAATCCACCTTTTCACAGAGATATAGCCAAACCCCTGGTGAAAACATTTTATGAAAATATCAATGTTTCAAACTTGCAGTAAAAATTTAAAAGCACTGGATATATATTTGAAAGTGCTCTAGCCTATTAACCCTACTTTACTGCACATATCTGTGTTAATATTGACTGTAGGCAATACAGTGAGTATTGCTAACTTGCACTCCCAAAGTACATATTGTAATAACTGACTTCAGCTGAACAATGTAGAGACGAATTTAACTCTGTTTGCATCCTTGAATCATTTTCCTGTCTGAGAAAAAAGTGTTAGTTTTGTGTTCTAATGATTTTGGTAGCTCATCTGAGCAAAAGTGGCCGCTGTTCTTTAACATCAAAGATCTGAACAATTGAACAATTGCATTGAAAATATGCTTAGGCTACTATTGATCGCATTGATCCATCATAATATAATGTGAATTTTAATGAGCCCTTGGGCTCAACAGAATATTACTTCCCTTCCTAAAAAATAATGAGTCGCTAATTTGCTTAATTTGCGGGTAACCCCCTAAATTAGACTCAGAGTGACAAGTCAGTATCTAAAGGAGCACGTCCGTACCTCGGGCTGAATTGGAATAATTACATGGGGCTGAGATCAAGGGCGGTGTTGAGATAGGCCGAGCGATTTTCACTGTTTCTCTGTGATATTGTCTATTGTGTGAAAAGTGGAAGCGTTCGATCTCGGCGGGTCTTTAATTAACTAAAGAAAAAACAGGCGATGCACGCGCACCCCCGGTCAGACGCGGATCATTCACCCGCGCTTGACTGAGCTCTGAAGAAAGGGTCCATCGTTTCAGGCTCTGCCACCACTACTGGAGTTTATCGGCGTATATTATTATTTATTTATTTCTACATTGGCCTAAACACGAGCCAATGTTCTATTTACAAGCTTTCAAGTTTGTCGTGTCGCGTATTTTCATGTGCGATTTCAACTGCTTAGACCTCAATGAATGACTGACTTTTTAAAGTTAGTTAGCCTACATAAAAAGGCATTATATAAATAGGAAAAGTCAGACGTATTACCTCTTGTCTAGTTGGTCTAACTTCTTAAGACATAGTTAACTATAGCAACTGTTAGGTATAGCTACTCTGGTCTTTTAAATAGGCTACTACACATTCACAAAATCGCGTGTCTGAGGAGGATGCTAGACCTTATTCAGAGCAGCGCCATATGAATTGTATATCACTCCACATGGTGGCAACTGTAGCATAAAGCTTTCAGTGGCAATGTGGATCGGCAAACAGGCAAAACAACAAATTAATATTATTCAACATATCCTAGCTTTTTACAGAACATATTTAGATGTAGGCCTATAGGCTAACCCCCTTTGTAATAGTTAACATTTTCATAGGGTAACTGTAGGCTAATGTAATTACAAATTTTTTATCTCAGTAACTGTAGGCTAACTGATTACATAGTGATAGTAGCCTACAATTATTGTAGTTAAATTATGTAACTCCGTTACATGTAACTATTACGCTACCTACAACATCCAACCCGCATCATGGCAAGACGTGAAACAGTTGGTCCACTTTTGTAAAACGTGTAGATGTCACGGTTTAACCCCTCAAACGTGAAACTTACACGTTTGCGTTAACATGGCTAATGGAGACACGTAATAGCCGTGACATTTCATAAAATTTACAGGTACATCCCACTGAAGAGCTGTCTGTCCCTCACAACCTCGCTTTCGGTTAAAAATCAAAAAGTTGTGAATAAGGTCGGCTATAGCCTAATGTTCGAGCACGTGACACAATATATAAAGCGCTTATTTACTTACTTAATTAACAAACAAATATGTGAAATAAGCTGACATTTGGCGAAGTGTGAGTGGGAGTTTGTGTTGCGCTTGCGCCCTTCCACCGTTCTGGCTGCATGTCTGTCTATCAGGATGACCAGAATTAATCATTTTAGTTGTAGCCTAGTCATACTTCTGTATAGCATACTTTTTTTCTTCATTAACCACTCATTACTATTGCCCCTTTTCTGCCAAAACCTGACTAAACACTGTGCATCAATAACCATGACGCCATGGGGGCTCATAAATTGACCTTTGATATGCTCCCAACACCTTCCGCGGTCCTCCACCGCCACCCCCGTCTCAAGGCCTATACAGCAGATGGGGAGTGTGTCCCTGTCTGCTCAGGGCTGCAGGCTGTTGCGCTGGCAGTAGGGTAGCGAGAATTAAATATTCATGTAAAAAAATGAATGGAGAACCCCTGCACGGAGAGCGTGCCCATTTATTCAGCTCGCGCAAGCCTCATTAACCCGATGACTGGCTAGCAGGTCACGCTGATTTCCTTACCAACATTTAACATCTACCGCCTGTCTCCAAACACATTCACCAACAGAGCGACAGAGAGGAATGTCAGACCTTCCCTTTAGAGTTTCGGAAAATAATTGCATGGCCTATTCAAATAAAACAGGGTAGTGTATCATGTTTTGACTGTGCCTGTTTTGATGTGCAGCACAAATATACAAATATTTAAGCACAGTTATGCCAATACCATTACCATTAAAGAACGATATTAAACAACAAATTACAGAAAGTAAGCAAAATAGAATATTTTCAAAATTAAATTTAAAACTCGTTTAAATTCAGATGCTGCCCATGAGGTAGCCTATAGGTTATTTCACAAAACATTCAGTGCGCTGAAATGGAAAATTCTTTACTATGATTTTAAGGAAGTATAGCCATATTTTGTAAGAACTGCGCGTGAGGCTCAAGAAGAAGAGCTGGCCCCTGTAAATTAAAATGATGATGTTGTAGTGCTCAGTGATTAACACAGTCATGGATGAGGGGGGGAAAGTGTGAAAGTTAAGCGATCCCTGGACGCGTCGCGGCATATGGGAGACGTTAGGGTCGGCCTCTGACTGTGAGACGGGTGCCAGGGGACAACAGCTGACTGGGCTGAAGTTTGCTACTCTATTCAACCATCACGAAGAGCAGCCTCAGAGGGGCCACTGTCATCATGCTCTCTCTCTCTCTCTCTCTCTCTCTCTCTCTCTCTCTCTCTCTCTCTCTCTCTCTCTCTCTCTCTCTCTCTCTCTCTCTCTCTCTCTCTCTCTCTCTCTCTCTCTCTCTCTCTCTCTCTCTCTCTCTCTCTAAAAACAGTCTCGTGTTAAAAGACGTTGTCTTGGACGTTAAAGAAGTTTTTAAAAACAAATGGACAAGAAATAGACCTATAGACAACATCAGTGACTCCCTAGCCCTGCCGTTTACACAACGTTGACATCGTATTTTAGAAAGGATAATAGGATAATACAAACAAAACAAATAAAAACTATAGCCCATAATATAGCCTATAATAACACAATGAAATAAAGAGGTAGCCATATAGGCGACCTTTCAACGACGTTATAAAATGTTTCAGTAGGCCTAATCACAAAGTTAAGTTATAAATACACTCGCGAACTGAAGTCCCCTTCGCCTGCGTTGAGCAGTTTCCGCTCAGACATCGCCACATTCAGTCCCTGTTTATGGCTTATTGTACTAATAAAAACGAAGAAAAAGAAGAATCAATAATTGCATACAATTATTTTTCTTTAAATATGGTCGTTTCGTCTGTTGTTGCTCACTGACCGTCTCCACCTATGATTTGTCCAAATATTGTTTTGCTTCATTGCTATAAATGATTTATGACGAGACTGAAGACACTTATCAGTTTCCCTGGACTTCGCTGACGACAGGTGCGACTCACGACGTGCTTTCCACCTGCTCGTTTTATTGCTGGAGATTTTACAGTTTATTTGAGAAGAAATATGACGCTGCTATGCAAGTTTCTTGTTGGATTTTATTGGATACCAATTCCGTTGCTTATCTTGAATGAAGTGGATAAGGATGTTAGATCAAGACGTCCTCTGAGGTTTGAGATTTGAGTTCTTCGATCTTTTAAGAATCGATGCATAATTCAAAACTCTGGTTAGACTGTTTTTTATTATTTATTTATTTATTATTATAAAACAGCAGACATCACAAAATATGTCACGACTGTTTTAGATAAAAAATAAAATAAATAAGTAAAATATATTAGCCTAGGCTATTTAAATCCACAGTAGCCTAATTTAATTAGGTTATAAAACAAATGTTAAAATGCCAGTTGTGTAAAGTCTAATCTGTGTTGTGATCATTCTTTGGAAACGATCTTCCATCACTCCAGGACGTGTGAGGAAGAGATAAAAAAAAAACTCTTTATTCTATGGAAGTTTGAGGAGCATTTTCTATTGGCTGTGAGCATTCAACAGGAGCTTTGAGGGGAGGAGGGAGGAAGGTGATGCCGCTATAAGGCCGACAAGGATCCTGTCTGAAGGTAAAGGGCCCACTCAAGACAGCAAGATTGAATTCTGTATTCTCCATACTTGATTTTTATTTTTTATTTTTTTTGCAGCCTACGTTATATCAGCAATGACGTCAAAAACCAAACTTTTGCACTGGTCGGATGGAAAATTTCGAGGACGAGCGGATGAGTTTTCTCTCTCTGAACATCCGAGGTTGACCCGCAGTGACCCACGGGCCTGGATTACCTCCACGACCCCCGCGTACTCATCCGCGGGTGACCACTACGCTCACACGTCGGTGGATGCCGCGATGGACAAGTACATGTCTGGAGCCAACAGTCCTTTGACAGCGGAATCTGATCTGGGAGGATCTAAAGCACATGGGGGGACCCAGCAAACTCTCCCCGGACCTCAAAAACACAGACGCGTGGCCGCTAATGCGAGAGAAAGACGGAGGATGCACGGACTGAACCGAGCATTTGACAAACTGAGGAGCGTCATTCCGTCCCTGGAGAACGAGAAAAAACTCTCTAAATATGACACTCTTCAGATGGCGCAGATTTACATCACAGAACTGTCCGAGTTGTTGGATGGTGTTGTGCAGTCGGATTGCCGAGGTCTGAGGGACGGATGCAGCGCATCTGGCAACCATGGTAACCTCGGTCAGAGGAGTTCAGCTCAGTCTCTGAGGACCAGCATCCCTTACGCAATTGACGCGCCTTCTTCGAATTTTGTTCCGGAGAAAAATGATGGCACGTCAAATGCGAGTGATGGCGAATCGTCCCATTTCAGCGACATGGAAGAAGGACAGACTGGAGGACGCTGACGGCTTGCACTCTGATTAATCCTAATTTATTTGTCTGTGTTTTAGTAGACACTGAAGGAACCAAATAGATAGGCCCTGAGGATAATGGTTAGTTATTCTAGACAATGCTTCATTACTTGATTGACAACATTTATAAAAACTCACAAAAAGGGACGGGCGGGGTTGGGGTTGGGGTTGGGGTTGGGGGGGGGGGGGGGGGCATACAAGCCCTTTAGTTGCACTTTAAGACAGATAATTGCCTACATTTTGGGGATTTTTTTTCCATGTGTACAAAACCTCCATCAGTAATGACAAAAAATGCTATTTATGTCTCTTTGTGATTTTTTTATTACCTCAAAAGTTTAATAAAGATTTGTTTTCATATATTTATTGGGATTGCTTCGATTCATACATTGGTTACTGCAATCTGAATGGCAGAAAACGTTTCGTGCAGCCTATTTAAATAGCGGTTGTTTCATCCAATAGCCATATTTTATATTTCATTGATTAACCAGCACTAGCCTACTATTTTTATACAGGTTTGATACAGTTCATGCTATCCCTAATGAGGAAATGAAATTGCATTTGAGCATGATTTATTATTTAATAATTTGAGCATTTGATTTATCATTTGAGCAGCCGTTTTGAGTTTGATTTATTATTTAATAATTTGAGCATTTGATTTATCATTTGAGCAGCTGTTTCGAGAGTTTGATTGATTATTTAATAATTTGAGCATTTGATTTATCATTTGAGTAGCTGTTTTGAGACTTTGATTTATTATTTTATCTTTTTAAGCATTTTAATTTTGTCAGGAAAAACATAGCTATAGCCTACTAGCTTTTCAACCCGTTTACCAAAAAAAAAGTAATTCAGACTCGCTCTTTAATTCTTTAGGTTAGGCTTCATCAGTAGCCTACTAGTTCGCGACAAAGTGCCTTTTTTGTTGTCGTTTAAATTATTCACTCATATTCACGACTGCAACAAGTCATCGTTTAAAATGTCACATGCGTTACCCAAATGTCAACAAAGGCAGTTCATAATTCTCCCTCCCTTTTGGAAGGAAGTATGACTTTTGTTGAACAATACCCCAAGTTTCAGTAGGCTAAATACCACCCTTTCGCCATTTCAATTGAGTTAACACATCCATAATCATTCCGAACCAATCTCTTCGAATGTTTAAATCTCGACTGACTCACATGATGAGCCTCGTTCAGTCGGTCAGCACAGCAGCAGCTCCTCTTCACGAACGAGACTTCATTCAATCAGGTCCCAAATGAGTTTAAAGCCCGCAAGGGGGCGTGTTCGTTCAGTATTAGTCCAATCAATGAAAAATTTATACAAGGCACTGAATTCTTGTGGCTCTTGCTGCTGTGTAGTCAGGGTTTAAAGGCACAGTATGTAAGATTTTTGGATTAAAGTATCCAAAAACCACAAGAACAATGTTACATATTTTGTTAACTTGTGTGCTTCCCAAATGTTTCCAAGAATGTTTAAATCCAGAGAAATAAGCAATTTTAACCAGGACATGGACAGAGTCCGTGTGTCGCCTATCAATGACATCATACCCAAATTGAGTTACTCTCAATTTCCGTTTTATTCTGTAGAAACACCAAAGACACTTTAATATATTATGTGTTTTATTAGACAGGTGAGCAACTGTTTGTTTGCATTAAATCGACAGAAAAATAATCATTGTCTTATTGTCTTGTACATAGTCTTATTGTTTAAATCTCGTTGGGTCTGGGAACACACCATTGGCAAGTCTCAATCCGAGGGGCGGGATCAGGCCCGGTTCTACGTGCTAAGCACCCTCAAACGCAAGCAAAAGCACCATCAGATACTGTAAGAATATTGGCAAAACAGATTTGGCAGATTTGCAAATTTGTGTCCGAGCTCTGGAGAGCATCAAATGCATCTCTTTAGGCTACAGTGTGTTTTTGCAAAGGCGAGTAATGTGGCCAATCGCAGTTGACCTCTTGAACGCGATTAGAGGTGTTTAAGATAAGCCAGAATCTCACCGCTCAAAACGGCAGAGTTTTTATTTAGCGTTGAGTTAATGCAGGCTCGTGAAACCTCACATTATCAAACAAATATGTAAGTAAGAGATTTATTGTTGACATTTTTATAACGTAACTTTGTGAGATTGCGAGATGAACTGACAAAGCAACAGCATTTTAGTGATCGAAGCGATGCTCACTTTCAAGGCTACAGTCTATAAAATTAATTGAATAAAACTATTGCTAAGAGGACCGACGGCCAATTGCATGCTGGAAAGAAATATCCTCCTGACCCAGAATAGAGGTTTTGACATTATTTAAGCAAATTTCTCTGACAACAAACACAGTTTTAAGTCAGGATATTCTTATGCAATATGAGACTTTTTTAATGAAAATATTATTACACGTCTTTTTACATGACATATTGTCCCAAAACACATTAATATGCAGATTAGACACAGTGTCGAGATGCATTGCCTAGAATGGGAATGGCATTTATGGCCATGTTTACACACACGTTGGATAAAGTAAAATTGTATATCAAATTATTCTGTTATCTTTCATTACATTAAGAATCATGTTTTTTACATGGTTTGGATAGAAAAAGAAGAAGCTTGAAGCATAAAAATTGATTGGTGAATGAAAAAGAAAAATCCCACTACAGTGTATCAACAAGAGTCGGAAATGCGTAACAATGAATCAATGTAACAGAATGTCTAAACGTCCCTAATCAAAGCGTGTGTTAGTTACTGTGAGAGCTTCACTACTTGACCATCTAACCAGACACCAAACTCAATAAATATGCCAGTCTGCCTTTACCGACGACAACCAGCAGTCTGCAAATGCAGGGGGAAAAAATAAAGCCACCGCGTCCGCATATATGATGCCCTGAGGTTTTAATTGTCATAAATCGCCTGCTGCTTATCATTTACGATGATTTTCACTTACACAAGCGCCTATATCTTCAGCCTGTAGTAGAGCTCCGGCCAGAGAGAGAAACACACATTCACACGAGCTTCACACCAGCAACCTCAGCGATGGCAAGCCATTTTAATAAGTATACCTTTGACATTTTTTATATATTGGTTAGAAATACACATTTTTGGGGGGGGTGGGTGGGGGTGTTCTAAATTAAAGCAGTAAGTACATAGTTTAGTGTACTGCTTAGGAAGTTTGAGTTATTTATCCTGTATAGTTTCTGGTTTTGGTGTTTTCGTGTGTGTTGTCTTAAGAAAAAAAAAGAAAAAAAAAAGAAATGCACATTTTTACAAAGACTTTAGCATTCATATCATGCAGTTTTCTTTATATTTAATCATTAGCCTATCTCAGTCTGTACATTATACAGTCCCTCCAGAAAAACGTGATTATGCGATCACATGATTTAAAGCATAATCAGCCAAAGTCCGCATATTTATGCAGGGGCCGCATTTTTTTAAATATGCCGCACTTTCGTCGCATAAATTGCCTATTTCCGCGTGCAAAATATGCGGGGCTAGCATGATTTCATAATCCCCGCATTTTCGTGGCAAAAAAAGTCATATATTAGCAGAAAGTTGAAATTTTTTTGTTTACTTCACACAAGAGCCACCATTTCCTCCTATTGCCATGGGAACGTTTTGAAGTGACGTAATTACCCGACGTGAACGTCATCGAAAAGCTGCAAACCCCGTGGTGAAACCATAGATATTGGTGAAACCATGATCAGAGCTGCCAACTTTTCAAAAAAACTTAGAGTGAGATTTGGTGGGGCCAACCAAAATTTTGCCGCGAACAAAGCAAAAATTGCAACAAAAAATAAAATAAATAATAATATTATAATAATAGCTATATATATATATATATATATATATATATATATATATATATATATATATATATATATATATATATATATATATATATATATATATATATATATATATATATATATATATATATATATATATTATATATATATATATATATATATATATATATAAAAAATAGCTATATAGCTACACACACATCACAGAAAACACTCTCTCTGCATCAGCATTTGAATGGGGTAGTATTGGTTTTTGTTGTTGATTTCTTTTTTGCCTTTGATAGATAAGGTTGATAATTAATTATTTCTATTAAGACAAAATGCATCTATATGACGCTTTGTATACAGTATATCCTATAGACACACACACACACACACACACAATTTTAAAGCACTATGTAGAGGCATGGTTTTGTCTAAATAGAACAAATTGATTATACATCAACCTACAGCATAGCCTACTTTTACAGGGAAGAAAAAGGAAAATAACTGTCTGTCCTGTCTGTTGCTCTTCTGTCTGTTGTGTGGTTCTTTTTTGCTGTGGCTGATCTAAAAAAACAGTGTTGTAGTAAAAACTACTTTGAGTAGTTAAGTTATTTTCAAGCTACCCTTTTGAAAATAGCTACACTACAAGTTACTATCAAAAAGTAGCTGGCTACATTGAAACCATGTTTCTTTTTCTTCTTTTTTACAATGAGATTGTTACAAATAACTGAATAATTGTTCATGAAGAATGTTATAATATTTGGGGTTTCAAGCTTCATAATGCAGTGTAATTATGATTTCAAAGAGTATAGGCATTCAGGGTTATTGGGACACTTTTCCCCAGTCATTTCAATGGAAAAAACTGTCAGAATCATTACACACAATACTCAAATATAGCCTATAGGCTATCTCAAACTGGCAGCCCAAGTGCAAAATGGCTACAAATTTAACATCAGTGCAAGAAAAAAATGTATGAAAATCAACTTTGCGATGCTGTTTGCGAACGTTCGTTGGAACTATGGTTTCGGGAAACACGACTCGTTTAACTATGCTTTTAATGATGACGGAACTTGTGTGACCATAGTTAGCGAACGACGCTTTCGGGAAACGCACCCCTGAGCGTCACAGCGCTCCACTTCGCTCATTACAGGCTCGTTCTCGTCAGAACCCAAAACGGAATGTAGCTTTAGGTCGCGCAACACCGTATTTATTTGCCCATTTATCTTGAACCCCCTCACCGAAAGCATGATCGGCTCAACATGTAGATATAGATATATAGATAGATATATAGATATAGATTTGACAGACCGGGTTGGCACTTCAGCGTGAGAAATCGGGGGTGTGGCGTGTGAGCGTGTGAAACCAATCAAATGCGTGTGTCTCACGGCCAATGCGTGAGAGTTGGCAGCTCTGCATGATGAAGCACGCAAATTCCCATTTGCCAACAAAAATAACAGCAAAAGACCGCGCAAAGCAGTTTCCCGGTGTGTTGACCGATTTAAAAACACAGCATCATGAAGCTTCGAAGCGGTATGAATCAGTGAGTCGATTCAGCGGTTTGGATCGCCAAAGTCACGTATTTCAGCGGTTTGACATGCGCTCCGAATCATGAATCGACTCACTGATTCATAACGCTTCGAAGCTTCATGATGCCGTGTTTTGAAATCGGTCATCACTATATAAGTTGTTATTTATTTGCGCACAAAAACTATTCTTGTTGCTTCATAAAGTTATTGTAGAACCACTGTAGTGAGATGGACTTTGTAACAGCGTCTTTAGTGCCTTTTAAGGGTCTTGAGAGTGCACAGTGCATTGTGCCAATGGAGGCCTTTCTGAGCCATCAGATTTCAACTAAAATATCTTCATTTGTATTCCGAAGATGAACGGAGGTCTTACGGGTGTCCAACGACATGAGGGGAACAGAATTTTCATTTTTGGGTGAACTAACCCTTTAAGAGATTGCACTTAGTGCATTGGAAGCACTCAAATGTCTGTTTTGTATAGCTACCTCTGTAAAACAGGAAGTTATTTATTAATTTTTTACAGAAGTTGTAGCATATTCCTTTTGTGAAGCTGTAAAGTTGTAATTGCATAAAATTGCATAAATATCCCGCATTTTTTAAGAAAACGTGCTGCATAATCAAGGATTTTCGCCCGCAACAATCACAAAAAAAGCTGCATTTTCCTGGAAGAACTGATTATTATTAAAAAAAGCTATGTTAAAACTTCATAATCACACAGTATAACACATATCACTTACATTATCAGGCTAGCAGTGACCTCAACTGTAGACACGCACAGAAACCTTAATCAGTCATCTGCTCATCTATACTGTCTAACTGTTCGCAACTTCCTCCATGTGACCTGGAAGGAAACGGGGGTGGCATTTTGGACAGCTCTTTAAACAGAATACTAGAAAGGGCCTGTTTGAAGTCGGCAGGGATTTCGTTTGAAGTGATCCCAGGAGTTTGTTGGTCAGCGCTTGGCTGCTCCTGACGTTCATTGTCCTCAGTTTGTCTGTTCTTAAACTTAGAGGCAAAATTCACTTTGCTATACAGATCCTCGATATTTGGTTGATCCTGCTCGGCAGTAGTCTTAGCAGTCCAGTTAGTGTAGGGAGCCTCCTCATTGCTGCTCTCAGAAGGTTCTTGTGATATTTTCCATTCCCTCTCTTTCTCCGCAATTACATCTGCATCCGGATGAATGTGAAATCCAAAGTGTTGCGGTAGACTGGGAAGTGTTGCAACTTCTGGGAGATTCATTTTTGCTCTTGGTTTTGGTTGTAGAGATACTGTTGAATACAAAACATCATCTGGGCTACTCACAGGGCTTTTGACACAAGAAGGTGGATCCGGTAAGGATATGTTTCTGCGTGGTAGAGCAGGACAGGGTCTTTCTTGAATCAAGTTGGCCGGAGGATGCCAGTCCCGTGGTTTGGTTTTAGGCAAGGGCGACGGCAGTGGAGGGGCTTGTCGAGCAGGTTTGGATGGTGCCAGCAGCTCTTGGACATTGTGGCGTGTGAGAGCTCCTTCCATGACCCTGTGTATTGGCGGCCCATATTTCTGCAGTGGAGGTGGACAAGGTCTTTCCTGATTCTTGTTGACCGGAAAATGCTTATTGCCTTTAGTTTTGTGTTTTGGTGAAATTGGTGGGGTTGGAATGGTTTGTTTAGAGGGTGTGGATGGTGGCAGCAGGTTTTGGGGACTCTGGTGTGCGAGTGCCTCCTCAATGGCTTTGTTTATTGGCTGTCCATATTTCTGCAGTGGAGGTGGACAAGGTCTTTCCTGATTCTTGTTGACCGGAAAATGCTTATTGCCTTTAGTTTTGTGTTTTGGTGAAATTGGTGGGGTTGGAATGGTTTGTTTAGAGGGTGTGGATGGTGGCAGCAGGTTTTGGGGACTCTGGTGTGCGAGTGCCTCCTCAATGGCTTTGTTTATTGGCTGTCCATATTTCTGCAGTGGAGGTGGACAAGGTCTTTCCTGATTCTTGTTGACCGGAAAATGCTTATTGCCTTTAGTTTTGTGTTTTGGTGAAATTGGTGGGGGTGGAATGGTTTGTTTAGAGGGTGTGGATGGTGGCAGCAGGTTTTGGGGACTCTTGTGTGCGAGTACCTCCTCAATGGCTTTGTGTATTGGCTGTCCATATTTGCATTTTAATGCTGGGCGCGGTTGCTCTTGAGTCCTGCTGATTGGAGGAAGCATTTTCACCTTAGGCCTGTCCTGTGGTTTGCTTTTAGGCGAGGGGGGCTTCGGTGCAAACTCTTGCGGAAGAGCAGTAGCTTGTGCCAGCAGGTCTTGGACACTCTGATGCATGATAGCCTCCTCAATGGCCCTGTGTATTTGCGACCCCTGTTTTGACAAGAAAATGAACTGGCCCTCCCCAGTGTGACAGCGACGACCAGCCTCGATCATAATTCCCCCCTGAAAAAAACAGCAACACCATAAATAAATAAATACCATAATTCAATATAATTTTACAATATATATATATATATATATATATATATATATATATATATATATATATATATATATATATATATATATATATATATATATATATATATATATATATATAGTAAGTGGGTATGTAATCTGGATTACACAATCAGTTTCCAAAAACTTTTTAAAATACTTGTAATGAGACTACAGTTACTTTTTTTATTGATTACAAGATTGCAATTCACACAATTATAAATAATTAATAATTGATTGATTCTCCCTAATTCTTCTTTTACATATTTTCCTTTCTAAAAAAATATTATCGCTTAGAAAGATTCAGAAAGGCCTCTAGCTTTGTGAAATTGCACACACACACACACACACACACACACACACACACACACACACACACACACACACACACACACACACACACACACACACACACACACACACACACACACACACACACACACACACACACACACACACACACACACACACACACACACACACACACACACACACACACACACACACACACACACACACACACACACACACACACACACACACACACAAGCCACTAGTCAGCTGGCTATAATTACATGAAAAATTGAGAGGCCACAAAGCATTTGATCACTGGATTTACAGAAATCATTTCACTTTTAAGGAGTATTTTCTCAACTTCGCAACATTGCATATCGATTCAACTCCTGACAAACACTTTCATTATTATAATAAAAAAAGCAGTTCAACTGTTTTCATCATTGTTAACAAAAATAAATGTTTCTTGAGCACTAAATTAGCATATTGTGACACGGAATGCTGAAAATTCAGCTTTGACATCAGATATAAATAATAAAATTTATTTTTATTTTAATATTTCACAATATTACCTTAAACTGTATTTTTGTTCAACAACTAAATGCAACCTTGGTGAGCATAATGCCTTTCAATGGTCCTTTAGGGACCCACCACTCTGCACATTTTATGTCTTCCTTATTTAACACACCTGATTCAGATCATCAGCTCATTAGGTAAAAGTTCTATAAAAGAGAGATATGCAAAATGTGCAGAGTTGTCACATTTGAAAACCACTTCCATAAGACACTTCTTTCAAAAACATTTAAAAAATCTTATTTTTCATACTCAACATTTTTGCTTAAAGCTGCAGTCCATTACATTTTGCGCTCTAGCAGTTAATAAACAGAACTGCATGCGTCTTGCGGAAGAACATTGCAGCCGGAGCTACTTCCCTCTGTTTATGTCTATGGTGAGTCACGCAGGGACTGTGCTCCTCCCTACCAGTCTGTTCTGAAATAGTCCCAATATAAACACTTATTATAAGTGTACCATAATGATTCAAGGACAAAAACACGGTTTGGAAAATGGATTCATGTTGTACATTCTCATTATATATTTTTTGTAAATCTTGAACACAAAAAAAGTTACGGACAGCAGAAGTAAATGATAAAACATAATATGGTTGGTTTGATATAAATCAAACCATCAGTTTAAGGGGTACATATCTCTTTATTCCTCATGAAGCACCTTGACTTGGCCAAATCTCCGGAGCAGCCTGTAGGGCCAGCGGTAGATGGCCTCTCCGGTCTTGAGGTCCAGAAGGGAAATAGTCTCTTTCTCAGAAGACAGCAGGTATGACCCAGATATCCTGCACCTTTGAGACGCATCTGTGCTCTGCACTGTCACCTGGAACTGGCCTGTGGGGTGTAATTCATAAAAACATTAGACCAAAGTCTCTCTGGACAAACCCTGTCAGGTCAGACCACTGGAATGAAAGACTTGAAGTAGTAGTTGTGAAGTAGTAACATTGATTACATGAATGTTTGGTCTAAAAGCAATCTTGCCTCTTGAACAATAGGGAAAAAATTACCTTGGAGGACCTCAGTATATATGTATGTATGTATACAACTATAATAACTAATATACACCAATCAGGCATAACATTATGACCGGGGAAGTGAATAACAATGATTATCTCTTTAACCTGTTAGTTGGTGGGAGACAGTGGGGCAAAAAAGTATTTAGTCAGCCACCAATTGTGCAAGTTCTCCCACTTAAAAAGTTGAAAGAGGCCTGTAATTTTCATCATAGGTACACTTCAACTATGAGAGACAGAATGAGGGAGAACAAATCCAGAAAAGCACATTGTCTGATTTTTAAAGAATTTATTTACAAATTATGGTGGAAAATAAGTATTTGGTCAATAAGGTCAACAAAAGTTCACCTCAATACTTTGTTATATACCCTTTGTTGGCAATGACAGAGGTCAAACGTTTTCTGTAAGTCTCCACAAGATTTTTACACACTGTTGCTGGTAGTTTGGCCCATTCCTCCATGCAGATCTCCTCTAGAGCAGTGATGTTTTGGGGCTGTCGCTGGGCAACACGGATTTTCAACTCCCTCCAAAGATTTTCTAAGGGGTTGCAATCTGGAGACTGGCTAGGCCAGGGGTTTTCAAACTGGGGTCCGGGGACCCCCAGGGGTCATCCAGAAGGTGTAACGCTGTCACAATTCGTCCTGTGTGAGTGCCCATGAGAACCACCTGAGGTCACTCCACTCCAGACTGTCACTCCATCAAGGACTACATCTCCCATAATCCTTTGCCCGGACTCTTCAACACCCATTGATTACATCCACCTGCACCCCATTACCTAGTTAGCTCACCCTATATAAGCCTGTTCATTCTGTCAATCAGTGCTAAGTCTTGTTTGTTTGTCTATACTTCATTTCTGAGCAATCTCCCTAGTTTCATGTCTCTTGGTTTTGGATTTCTTGCCTGTTCCGTGGATTACCCGTTTGCCTGTCTCTCCTGTCTTGTTTGCCTGTTTGCACTTCTTACCTGTTATGACCTCTTGCCTGTTTTTGACTACGAGTGTGGATTACCCCTCCAATAAAGCTGCATTTGGATCTTCTACCTTCTGTCTCAGAGCAGTACATTACAGAAGACTTAGCCAACAATGGATCCAGCAGCAGTCACCCTTGTTCGACTATGCCAAGGGACTCACTCACTCGAGGACCACATCAGAGACTTTCTGAACATCTCAAACACCACCAACCTCCCGGACTTTATGTTGATTGACTTTTTTTGCTATGGACTCAACCAACACATACAAACCAAACTGATCCGTGATGGTCCTCGAGAGTCCTTGAGTGAGTTCCTTGATTATGCCCTTCAGGTGAGCGGTTCTGCATTCACTGTGGGAGTTTCAGATGAGGAACACTGCACTCCCGCAGTACCCACCAGTCCAGAGTCTCATCCAGCTACGTCTCCAATCACTGTCCAGAGCCCAGTGACGTTCCCTGTCTCCATCCAGCGTTCAGAGATGGCTCCAGCCACTGACCAGCATCCAGAGATGGCTCCAGCCACTGACCGACGTCCAGAGTTGGCTCCGGCCACTGACCAGCGTCCAGAGATGGCCCCAGCCACTGACCAGCATCCAGAGATGGCTCCAGCCACTGACCGACGTCCAGAGTTGGCTCCGGCCACTGACCGACGTCCAGAGTTGGCTCCGGCCACTGACCGACGTCCAGAGAGGGCTCCGGCCCGTGTCCCGAGTCCAGAGAGGGCTCCGGCCCGTGTCCCGAGTCCAGAGAGGGCTCCGGCCCGTGTCCCGAGTCCAGAGAGGGCTCCGGCCCGTGTCCCGAGTCCAGAGAGGGCTCCGCCTCCTGTCACGAGTCCAGAGAGGACTCCTACCGGGCCACCTGCTCTGCTGTGGTGGTCGTCTGCTCCGCCGTGGGGGTCTTCAACCTCGTCTGCGCTGCTGTGGTGGTCGTCTGCTCCGCCATGGGGGTCTTCAACCTTGTCTGCGCTGATGTGGTGGTCGTCTGCTCCACCATGGGGGTCTTTAACCTCGTCTGCGCTGATGTGGTGGTCGTCTGCTCCACCATGGGGGTCTTCAACCTCGTCTGCGCTGCTGTGGTTGTCTGCTCCACCATGGGGGTCTTCAACCTCGTCTGCGCTGCTGTGGTGGTCGTCTGCTCCACCGTGGCGGTCTTCAACCTCGTCTGCGCTGATGTGGTGGTCGTCTGCTCCACCGTGGGGGGCTTCAAGACCGTCTGCGCTGCTGTGGTGGTCGTCTGCTCCACCCTGGCTGCCTGCTCTGCCTACGCCAGCCTGGTCATCTGTCCCGCCTACACCACCCTGGCCATCTGTTCAGCCTGCTCCTTTCTGGTCTTCTGCTCTGTCTCCAGGCCCTCTTCCGCTCCATGGGCCTGGCCCTCCATCCCACCCCCGGGTCCGCCTCCGCTCCACCTCCCTCCGGGATTATTATTATAGGAGTGTCTGGAAGCCACTCATTAGGAGGGGGGCTATGTCACAATTTGTCCTGTGTGAGTGCCCATGAGAACCACCTGAGGGCACTCCACTCCAGACTGTCACCCCATCAAGGACTACATCTCCCATAATCCTTTGCCCGGACTCTTCAACACCCATTGATTACATCCACCTGCACCCCATTACCTAGTTAGCTCACCCTATATAAGCCTGTTCATTCTGTCAATCAGTGCTAAGTCTTGTTTGTTTGTCTATACTGCATTTCTGAGCATTCTCCCTGGTTTCATGTCTCTTGGTTTTGGATTTCTTGCCTTTTCCGTGGATTACCCGTTTGCCTGTCTCTCCTGTCTTGTTTGCCTGTTTTGACTGCTTACCTGTTATGACCTCTTGCCTGTTTTTGACTACGAGTGTGGATTACCCCTCCAATAAAGCTGCATTTGGATCTTCTACCTTCTGTCTCAGAGCAGTACATTACAAACGCGCAGCTGACACTCATCATCCAATCACTCACCGGCCTCGCGTCACTCTCTCGCGGCTCTCGCTCGCCCTGCTCGTCACATATAAGTTTGCTGTGTATCTTTCTAGTGAGTTTTCCTCACTATAGTCCCCTTTATTTCACTCACTGGGGTTGTAAGGCGTTATTCTTAACGCAGTACGCAAGCTGCTTGCATACATTTATTGTGAAAATTGCTTATACAAATAATTTTTAATTGAAAATGTCTGCTTCAGGTTTATACATCCAACATTAAGTATAGCCAATTTAAGTTTGGAAACTTACTATTTATCTAACAGTTTGAATGTTTTTTCCATACATACAAAATATAGAGATGGATTTTAGGAAGGGGGTCCCTCATAAAAGGTTCATCATGTTTGGGGGTCCTTGGCATCATAAAGTTTGAAAACCCATGGGCTAGGCCACTCCAGGACCTTGAAATGCTTCTTACGAAGCCAATACTTAGTTGCCCGGGTGGTGTGTTAGGGATCACTGTCATGCTGAAAGACCCAGCCACGTTTCATCTTCAATGTCCTTGCTGATAGAGGAAGGTTTTTACTCAAAATCTCATGATACATGGCCCCATTCATTCTTTCCTTTACACGGATCAGTCGTCCTGGGCCTTTTGCAGAAAAACAGCCCCAAAGCATGTTTCCACCCCTATGAGTTTTTACCAAAAAGTTATATTTTGGTTTCATCTGACCATATGACATTCTCCCAATCCTCTTCTGGATCATCCAAATGCTCTCTAGCAAACTTCAGACGGGCCCGGACATGTACTGGCTTAAGCAGGGGGACACGTCTGGCACTGCAGGATTTGAGTCCCTGGCGGCGTAGTGTGTTACTGATGGTAGCCTTTGTTACTTTGGTCCCAGCTCTCTGCAGGTCATTCACTAGGTGGTTCTGGGATTTTTGCTCACTGTTCTTGTGATCATTTTGACCCCACGGGGTGAGATCTTGCGTGGAGCCCCAGATAGAGGGAGATTATCAGTGGTCTTGTATGTCTTCCATTTTCTAATAATTGCTCCCACAGTTGATTTCTTCACACCAAGCTGCTTACCTATTGCAGATTCAGTCTTTCCAGCCTGGTGCAGGTCTACAATTTTGTTTCTGGTGTCCTTTGACAGCTCTGTGGTCTTGGCCATAGTGGAGTTTGGAGTCTGACTGTTTGAGGTTGTGGACAGGTGTCTTTTATACTGATAACGAGTTCAAACAGGTGACATTAATACAGGTAACGAGTGGAGGTCCGAGGAGCCTCTTAAAAAAGAAGTTACAGGTCTGTGAGACCCAGAAATCTTGCTTTTTTTGTTATTGACCGAATACTTATTTTCCACCATAATTTGCAAATAAATTCTTTAAAACTCAGACATTTCTGGAGTTTTTTTCTCATTCTGTCTCTCATAGTTGAAGTGTACCTATGATGAAAAGCACAGGCCTCTCTCATCTTTTTAAGTGGGAGAACTTGCACAATTGGTGGCTGACTAAATACTTTTTTGCCCCACTGTATATTAGGCAGCAAGTGAACATTTTGTCCTCTAAATTGATGTGTTAGAAGCAGGAAAAATGGTAAGTGTAAGCATTTGAGTGAGTTTGAGAAAGGCCAAATTGTGATGGCTAGACAGCTGGGTCAGAGCATCTCCAGAACTGCAGCTCTTGTGGGTTGTTCCTGCATTAGTGTTATCAGTGTTGCAATTCAGCTTGCGACACACCATCAATTTCTCTGAGACTAAACTAGACTCATCATTCACTAAAGAAAAAAGGAACTTTTTAAAGACCATCCGTTATTTAACGCACCTCTGGGTGAGCATAAGAATATGAAAAACTAGGCATGCACAGCCACAGCGTAATGTTTTAAATACATTTTACAAGTTAATAAAATAAGACCTGTAACAGCTTTCTCACCAGAATACTTCTAAATAAGACAGAAATATGTCAAGATGCTGAAACGAACAGCAAGATATGATGCAACACCAAAGGTGGCCATCTACACAAGTACATAAAACCAACAACAAAACAAAATATAAGACAGATAACAAAAAGAAAAACTGGAACCTGAACACTTTTAGACTTAATGTTCAAAGATACGGAAATAAAACTATATATTTTGACACTTTACATAGATAAAGGACCACTGACCTCAATAAAAGCCCCACGTAATGGAAATAGAAGTACATCTGCATCATTAAAAAAAACACCCTCTTGCTCAACTGCAGCAAACAGTTGGTAACACCCAGATTAACAGATAATCGTTATCGTGGTTCTGGATCAGGCTTCGCTTGTAGCGAAGTGGATTTTCAGAGCCCATTCTCACCTGCTCCCCAGGTGGAGTACAGTTGATTGTCACCCAGTGGCATGAATTTATCTGCCTGGACTTTCCTGGCATCTTCGGTTCCTTTGGTCTTCTAAAAAAATATAAGACAGTTGATAGCAATGTACATTAGTAATTCCTCTTTTTTTTATGCTATCATTCTTTGAAAAGAACTTTTGCACAATCATAAACTCAAAGGTCTCATCAACACTTCCTCTGTGACAGACGAGCTGTTATGTGAAGCTGTAGCTCAAAAACTGAAGTTTGTCATAGATGTGTTTAGTCGTGAGAAAATGTACTTCCATCTAATTATGACTTGCTTTATGAGCTAGGGCTTTCAAAAAAGGTGCAACTAAAATTATTTTAAAAACAGCTTGTTTTACCAGCGCTTCGTCTTTTGCTCCTGGCGAAGAGTTGGTTGATGACTGGCTTGGATATGAGACTAAATGTAGTGTCAACTATTTTAGGGTATCAGACAAACTTTCGGCCCCACTTAATATTAGGTGGCCTTAACTACTATGTACTTACATCAAAAAGTAAGTACTTTGTACTTACTGTGTTCAAAATGTATTGCAAATCACCTTTGCTGATATTGAGGTGGGGTACGGGTAGAGTTAGAGACAGGTGTGGTGGTACGGGTAAGTTTAAGGGTAGGGTTAGGTATAAGGGAAGTGTCATCAGTGTAATTATAAATGTAACTACATAAATTATTTACAGATGTAATTACATGCAGGTATTTTTCAAAATGTAAGTATAATGTAAAAACATGTATGTACACAATAAGTGCAATGTATCAAATGATTAATTAAAATGTTAGTACATAGTAGTTAAGGACACCTAATATAAAGTGGGTCCAAACTTTCTGTAGACTGGTTTTGGGTGTCAGACAAAACTGGTTTTGGATATATGAATGGATCAAAACCGATAACTTCTGAGAGGAGACTGGATCCAACAATATGTTCCTAGATAAACATCCTTGTTCTTAGTTTTTTTAAAAATTGATAATAACAATTTACAATAATATAATGGATTGGTAATTTCCATTTGATTAAAGCAGTAGCTCATAACTTAACAAAATAAGGCAACCACCTATCACACTCAACTTTTTAAAGTGAACTCAACTGGCTCCAATTAAAGTCAACTTAAATACTTTTGTTCATCTAATGAGTAATAGGTAGTCTTTTGAACTTAAAAATTCTTGTCAAGGTAACTATAGAATGTTTAGCATTTAGCAATGCAAGCAGCTACAATCCCTTTTCATCTCCATGTTTGATTTTCAAAGATAACTGCATAACAAGAACATTGTTTGCCTCTTTAAACTAGAAGCACGTTTTTTTTTAAATAGCTCAAACAGTAGAGAATGGGTTTGATTCTCATGGAATGCAATGCAAGTCACAGAATAAAAGCATTAGCCAAATATGTAAATGAAATGTAATTGTTAAAGTTATGGTTAATGATAGAGTTTGTTTGACAGGGATGTTTGATCCAAAGACACATTGTACTTTGCAAAATCACCATACCTGAAATGCTAGCTTACACAGAACAGAGATCCAGTCCTCCCGGGTGGGAGCAGCGACGGTGTAGGTGCATGAGGTGGTGTTTAAAAAGAAGGCAGAGCAATCCGTGGGACAGCTCTCGCCTGGAGCCGGGGTGATGCTCAGACAGTCTGTCAGGCGGATCACCCGTTTGTCCATCTTCCTGATCCCTGCAGGCCTCCCTTTGACGAACCCCTTCAGACCCCCTCCATCACGCATGTCGTACAGCTCCATACGACCAATCCCTGCAGGGCTAGGCTCAAACAGAACCATCCAGGATTTCCGCCATATTTTCTGCAGGAACAAAGGGGGATGTTTTAATTCATGCAAAGGCAGAGTAAGGAAAATAAATGATTTTGTGGCATAACTCAGAAGGGTTTAACATCAGACTGTCTAGTTCAGTACTCCTCCACTGGGACTGGTTAGTATCTGGGAGAACATGCCAGAGGCGGAAGCAGAAGTTCTGAAAAGTTCCTTCATTTTATCTCCTATGCATGATTCATAGCCTTTAAACGCTACCATGAAGATGGAAGCACCTCAGGTGGTTAACCAGCTGCCGTTTCCCTTCTGTTTTAATAATGTACATTTGAAGATATTTGACCACCTATAATTCCCAAAGCTGGTTGTAAATAATTAAAGGGATGCTTTAATGCTGTTATAACTATGATTAGCAATGATTTTCCATTACATCCTACCTAATAAATTGTAATTACATTAAAGACGCAGTTCACCTGAAAATGGAAATTCTGTCGTCATCATTTACTCAAACCTGTATGACCTTTTCTTCTCTAGAACACAAAATATGATATTTTGAAGAACATTAGGAACCAAACAATCTAACTGCAAATATAAAACATTATTAACTACTGAGAACACACACAAAAAATGTATTTGTTACATGTCCCCGGTATCTAAATCTAAACTTTATCATGAAATATAATCATTAAAATCATTCAGAAATCGTACTTTTTTTGCATTGTTGTGTGACTCCATATACCATCTATGCTTAAATAATATATTTTTATTAAAAAATCCATAATATGTAATAAAAATACACATTTGAGTCGTGTCCCCAGGTTTTCACTCAGTCCTGTTATATCCTCACACATTGCCCCCTCTAAAAACTTGGAACATGCCACTTGACAAAAGGATGTTGCATCATCTGAATCTTATGTAAGCCATGGGAAGAACAAAAGTAAGTCCTCTCATTTTTATTTCTGTATATTTGATGAAATTGTAACTTTGACTAAGAAGGTCATAACTCAACGCACTGACCTGTTACCTAAAATATTTCTTAGAGGTTATTTGTTTATTTAAAAATATTAACTTTAGGTAAGTCACTACAATTTTCTCAGTGTCCTCATGCTATTAGCTACTTAGCCAAGTGGCAATTTGGCATGTATTTGCTAATGTTTTGCTTAAAAACCCAATCTTGTTACTCATTTGCAAAATAACAGGACTGAGTGGAGTCCTCTGTTTTGTTTGTGAATATTAGTTGATATAATATTCACCTGATTTATGAGTTTTACAGTTGAAATTACGCAAAAAATTTAGACATTTAGCACACACAGCTATGTACACTCACTCTCTCTCTCTCTCTCTCTCTCTCTCTCTCTCTCTCTCTCTCTCACACACACACACACACACACACACACACACACACACACACACACACATATATATATATAAATATGTATATATATATACACTCATTCCTATTACACAGTCTTCATTCCTGTTACAAAAATTTACTTTAAAAAATAAATAAATAAATAAAAACAATGAGTTTGAGTTATGAGTTTTGGTAACAGGACATCCATCTTCTGCTTAGAAACCTTGTAAATAACTAAATGAACTTACCTGAGATTGACCAATACACATTTTGAAGAGTTAAATATGTGTAGTATTAGATTCAGTGTTGAAAAAAAATAAATAATAAAGTTAAATTTTTAAGAGTTACAACAAGCCAATGTCATCCATTCGATGGAATGGCTCTTTAATATCCTAAAAACATCATATTTATGCATTTGCGTGACATTTTTAATCACAGTGATCACATTTTTTATTAGTATGTGTGTCTCCTGCAAGTTTAACCTGCGACCTCGTCCTGGCTGACTTCACGCTAGTTGAGCAATAAACTATTAATATAAGCAATATAAATACATCAAACTTAAGGCATCAAATATAATAGTAGTACCGGTACTATAATTAAAATAATGAATCAATCAAATTAAAGCCTCACAATTTCCACCTTGAAGTGTCAAATGATACTTTTCAATGAGCCCTTACCTTTCCAAACTTGACACCCTGCAAAAAGAATGGCCCCTCTTTAGAGATTGCATCCATTGTGCTTGTTTGCCTCTAAGTGCTCCAGTTCCTTTATTTTCTACAGAAGGTGACAAAAGAGAAAGAAAGAGAGAGACGGTGTGCTAAATTTGATAGTAATCAAGCTTCTGTGAGGGTGGGGGCCGCGTCATTCACCACCAAGAGGTCTAAAAATGGTCCACACTGGTTTCCTACACGCGCTGAGAGCGTTACATTGACATGCTTCTTTATTAATAATCAGCCAAAGTTGATCATAAACCGGACGTTTGCAAAGAGATGTAATCAGATATTCAAAATACTACGAATTTTATTGCAGTTTGCAAACAAAAAGGGTGCATGAAATGACATTCATATATTTACATGCCCGAGCGGAATTCAGATACATACTGTAACACTTTATCACATAACAAACATCAATATAGAGCTTAAAACTCTAGAGACATTTTATGTATTTTTACTTATACAAAGCTGTATTTTTGACTGTATTTTGCAACAAACAAAAGGTTCATTGAAATGAATAAAAAAACAAAAAATGTGCAGTTCCACGAATAATACATTTGTACAAAATGCCATAAAACATGACACAGATGAAAGATGTGACGGCAAACAGCATTAAAAATCCATGGAGCTGTTGGCCAGGTAGTCTTTGCGGCCGATATTGGTGACCTGTTTTGTCTGCATGGCCTCCAACTTTGGACAGTCTGTGATCCTGTGGCCCAAACCGCCACAAAATGTACAGCCTCTCTCTCCTAGAAATGAAAAGCAGAAGATAAAAATGCCTTTATCTTGTATTTTTGAGCACAGCAGAGCCTCTTTGCACAATCAAGCAAATGTTGCAACAATGCTGGGTACTGTATAAGCACGTTTCAGCAATAATGTGTGTATGTCATTTGTACCTCCGATATCCAGCATGGTCTCGTCTCCCGTTTGGAGGACCTGCAGTACAGGAGGAACCTTCTGTTTGGCTTCAACCAACAGAGCTTTCAGATCCATCAGCACAGACTCATCTATGACACAAAACAAGGGTTTCAGCAAGTCAAATTTAAGACTTTTTAAGACCATTATGAATTAAATTTAAGACCTATATCACGCAATAAAAAAACGTACAAAGGAAATGCAGAATCACAAAATGATTTGCAAAGCAAATTAATTAATTTATTAGTAAACATTCACATCCTCATAGCTCAATCCCACCAGGATAAAAAAAGCCACATTTTTATATTTATATGGTGGTCATTTCCAGAAATGTGCAAGTTCACATTTACCATATTATTATGTTAGATGCACAATAGTCACACGACAAAATGCATGAATCTTGTTTAGTATTACAAAAAAAGGCTAGTCCGGTGGCGTGCTATCTAGCTTTAATAACACTATCGCTTAGGGTGGGAAATATCACCAACATCTTACAAGTAAACCACAGCAATAAGCAATTGTAAGTAAAGTAAACGGTCAGTAATAAAATAAGAACTTATAAACAAATAATAATAATAGGACAAATACAGTGGCATGAAAAAGTATGTGAACCGCTTGCAGAATCTGTGAAAATGGGAATAATTTTAATTAAATAAGAGGGATCATACAAAATGCATGTTATTTTTTATTTAGTACTGTCCTGAATAAGATATTTTACATATAGTCCACAAGACAAAAAAATAGCTGAAAAAACCCTGATAAAAAGTTTATGAACAGGACCTGGAGATAAAATCATACAGTCACTGCTGGAGCGGGTTCAAATATGAAAAAGATGCTGGAAAACTGAAGAATGTGCAGGACCTGGAGGATTTTTCTGAAGAACGTTGGGCAGTTTAACTGCTCAGGACAAACAAGGGACTCGTGAACAACCATCACAAAACAAAAAAACAGCCGTGGATCATCCAGGGAACGACACAGCACTGAGAATCAATGGTTCATAAACTTTTTATCAGGGTTATTTTAATAAATTCGGCTATTTTTTTGTCTTGTGGACTATATGTAAAAAAAATGTTATGTAAAATATCTTATTCAGGACAGTACTAAATAAAAAATAACGTGCATTTTGTATGATCCCTCTTATTTGGTTAAAATTATTCCCATTTTCACAGATTCTGCAAGCGGTTCACATACTTTTTCATGCCACAGTAAAAAACAACATAAATATACAGATACAAACACTGCTTAAAGTTTAGATATGCTACTGATTGTTGTTTTTTTTTTTTAACATTAACACACAGACGGGAGCGGGTATAGGCTATATTAGGTTGCTTTCACTTTAAAACCTGCAGTAAAGCGCCGATCCAATACTGACACACGTCGCACACTTTTTTACGCACAACAGAACCACCAATATGGACATAGGCATAATAATGTGTGTATTTGATCGTTCAAGAGATATGGAACACATTCGGTATACTCGCGCGAGCGCCGACAGGCAGCAAACGTGTGCACAGAATCCACAGCCAGTCTGACACATCGCTCTGTGTCAGTAACGAACTGAGTTCGGGGTTTACATCGCTTTTATTAACTCTTTTTTAGTGCTATCAGGCATATGATACTTTTATTTGGTCATTATGCGAGATTGCAGGTGAAAGAAAGAACTACAACACCCCGAAATAAACACACACACTCACGCGCTGCGGGAGCATTTCAATGAGAATAGAGGTAACGTAGTGTAGGAAAATTAAGACCTGTTTAAAATGATTTAAGACCTAGAACTCAATACTTCAGAGGCCAGTTGCATAAACTTAGCCATTATGTTAAGACTGTGTCTTAAGAACTAATTTGACACACTAGCAATTAGTCAAGAGGTAATCAGTCTAACTTTTCTGATTCAAATTAGGCCAATCTAACTTTAAATGTAACTGACTTTAAAAAGTTAAGAACAGTCTTGAAGAAAAAAAAATAGACGACTAACTTTTAAGACTAGTCTAAGCAGTTTATGCAACCGGCCCCAGCTCATTTAAGACTTTTTAAGACCTAACATTTTTATTTTGAAATTGTAGACTTTTTAAGACCCCGTGGGAACCATATATGCTTTGAAATAAGTATTCACTGGTTGTGGTCATTTAACAAGAAATTAAAATGGAAAGAGAGAAATTAAAGATCAGTCTTTAAAAATAACTTACCACATCCTTTGTTGATAAATGTTGTGGCTATTCCAGTCTTTCCAGATCGACCTGTTCTGCCTATTCTGTGGACTGTGGAATAAACATGTTACATACATTTTAAACAAGTTAACATTCAAAAAACTACAGTTATATTATGCTGGAGATATAATCAGAAATAACTTCACTTTTCTCAATGACATGTAATCAGCTGCTCCAAGGCTGTTTTTAATAATTGTGTAAAAGAGTTTGTACAACCATTATTTCAAATAAAATGCCCCTTTGTTTTGATATCGAAAACATATTCCTGCATGTGTGGCTTCTAAATACTTTTTGAACTGTATGAACCATATTAAACACTTTGTTCAAATGTTTGTGGTTGGTACGAGGGGAGACTGACAGCACATCAACGGCTTCTGATTCAGACCATTTTATTTCACTCTCATTAAAGGGTTAGTTCACCCAAAAATGAAAATTCTGTCATTAATTACTCACCCTCATGTCGTTGGACACCCGTAAGACCTCCGTTCATATTCGGAACACAAATGAAGATATTTTAGTTGAAAGCTGATGGCTGAGAAAGGCTTCAGACAGGCCTCCATTGGCATTCAGTACATTGACACTTCCAAGATCCATGAAAGGCACTTAAAACGTCGTTATAAAGTCCATCTCACCACAGTGGCTCTACAATAATTTTACGATGCGACGACAATAGTTTTTGTGCGCAAAAAAAAAATCAAAATAACACCTTTATCCAACTTGTTCTCGACTTCCGTGTGTGCCTCCAGGACGCATGCGCGAGAATATGACGTAGCGCCAGCGTTCGGGAATCCATGAAATACACACTTTAACCCCATTTTGAGAACTACGCCGAGACGTAAAGCACGATCAATGTAGAATCCAACAGCTTAGACACGCGCGTCTTCCTCTGCTCGTAAACAAATCGCTTCTGGGTCATGTGTCCGAACGCCGGATCTGCGTCATATTCTCGCGCATGCGTCGTGGAGGCATACACGGAAGTCGAGAACAAGTTGGATAAAGGTGTTATTTTGATTTTTTTTGCGCACAAAAACTATTGTCGTCGCATCGTAAAATTATTGTAGAGCCACTGTGGTGAGATAGACTTTGTAACGACGTTTTAAGTGCCTTTTATGGATATTGGAAGTGTCAATGTACTGAATGCCAATGGAGGTCTGTCAGAAGCCTTTCTCAGCCATCAGCTGAAAATATCTTAATTTCTGTTCCGAATATGAACGGAGGTCTTACAGGTGTCCAACGACATGAGGGTGAGTAATTAATGACAGAATTTTCATTTTTGGGTGAACTAACCCTTTAAAAGCATCAAAGCTTCCCACAAATGCACGCTGCAAATGACCATTAAGTTACACGCAACACAATATACACATGGATTTGTAAGCTCACGGTTACACAAATACATATATATCCTGTGACATCCTGTGACCTGTGAATCTGAGAAAACGTCACATCCTATGACGTTGACATCTGCGTTCACACTACAGGGCTTAATGCTCAATTCCGATTTTTTTGAAAAAATTCGATTTTTTTGCAAGGCCGTTCACATTTCCAATTAAATGCGACCTTTTGTGATCTCCTGTGTGAACGTGAAATAACCCAGAAGTGACCCGCATGCGCAGAAGAGTACTCAATGGTCAACGACGTCACTTGTTGTTTACGGAAGTAGCCAAATATGGGTGTCAGCATTGGAGTTCGTTTAGCTTTATTAAAGTTATTTTCGCAACAGAGCCAGCACCATTACAACCTTCTCATGTTCAGAAGAAAATTAAAAAAGAGGAGGAGAGCAAGGTTTTTGGCCATGGCGTTTTGTGGAGCAGTGGTAGCAACGTCAGTACATAGTTGTTTATCTTCTCATTCCCGCTTACTTCAACGTACAATGATGACGTTTGTCGCGTATCAACGACGTGCGGGTCGGATACATGTGACCAGGCAGTTCAGACTGAAGACGCATTTCAAAAGATCGGATATGTATCGGATTTGGACCACATACCCAAGTGGCCTGGGTCGCATTTGAAAAGATTGGATCTGTGTCGTTCAGACTGTCATGAAAAGATCAGATACAGGTCGCATAAGGGCAAAAAAATCGGAATTGGGTCGTTTCAGCCTGCAGTGTGAACGCAGCCATAAAGACGAATTTAAACCGGGAAGTTGAAAATAGAGAAAAAAGGTTTAAAATTAACTCGTTTTCTCCCACATTCAAAACTAACAGATGGTAACATTGTCTTTCACGATTTTCAACACACATACTTCTGTTAAAATCTCAGAAAAATTGGTTTAGGGTTTCATGACCCTTTAAAAAAGTGTCTTATGCTCAACAAGGCTGATCAAAAACACTGTAAAAACAGCTTAAATATTATTACAACATAAAATAAATGGTCTGCTTTAATATATTTTCAAATGAACATATCAATGTTGAAAACAGATGTGTTGCGTCACATTTTTGATTGAATAGAAAGATTAAAAGAATTATAAATGTCTTTGCATGTCTCTTTCTATGTTCATTCATAAAAATCATTTTAATTTATATATATATATAAAAAATCTAAATCATCTGAACACCTACCGTAGTTCTCAATCTCCTCTGGCATGTCATAATTGACTACATGCTGGATAGCTGGGAAATCCAGACCCTTGGAAGCAACATCAGTAGCCACCAAGACGTCTTTCTTTCCCTCTTTGAATGCTTCAATGGCTTTCGTTCTCTCTTCTTGGTCTAAAAAAGCACAAATGGTGTTAATTGAGGAGTGTGTGGCTGAACTGTACGACTTGTTTACTTTTGTGCTGAGCAGTCACATTCATAACAGACTATTGGACATTTTAGGTAACGTGAACAGCATAAGCTAATGCGTATGAGTAGTGTCCAGTGAAGCCACAGAAACTGCAGCGTTCATCGCTCCTTTGAGGTCAAGTGAGATCAACAGTTCTGGTTTAGTATGTTATGATAGAGCCACACCGCAGCAGAAACTGACACCCGGTGGAGAGCGTCTGTAGCTGCAGGAGCCAGCATGCATACAGCTGATTGATGGTGTGTGCTTTACGAGCAGATTGAGATGGATGATGTGGTACCTTTTCCTCCGTGAATAGCCACCGCCTCTACACCTTTCAGCAGAAGATACTCGTGTATGGCATCTACATCTGCTTTCTTCTCCGCAAAGATTAATACCTAAGACACAATGTAAGAATTATGACCTTTAGACGAGGTAATGTAGGGTTCTCAGATGTGGTTTAAAGAGAACAAGAGGCAGGCTACGTACCGGAGGTGGGGTCTTCTGAAGACACTCCAGGAGATAAACCATTTTGGCTTCCTCTTTGACATATTCCACTTCCTAAAACACAGAAATTAAAGTGAGGATGTATATAAGAAAAACGTTCTTTTTTGATGTATTATCATATGCTACTGCTCAAAAGTTTAGGGTTGGTAAGATTTGTTTAATGTTTTTGAAAGAAATCTCTTATGCTCTCCCAAGCTGCATTTATTTGATCAAAATAGAGTAACAACCATTAAAAATCACTGCAAAATATCAGTAACACTTTAAAATAAGGTCTCATTTGTTAACAATTAATGTATTAACTAAGATGAACTAACAATGAGCAATACATTTATAACTATTTATTAATCTTTGATCATTTTAGTTAATACAAATCCAGCTGTTTACTGTTTGTTCATGTTAGTGCATTAACAAATGTAGTAACACTTTACATTAAGGTTCATTAGTTAACTACATTAGTTAACATGAACTAATAATGAACTGCACTTATAAAGCATTTATTTATCTTTGTTAATGTTAATTTCAACATTTACTAATACATTATTAAAATCTGGCAAAGATTAGTTAATGCACTGCGAACTAACCTGAACAGCTGGATTTTTACTAACTAACGTTAACAAAGATTTACAAATACAGTAACAAATGTATTGCTCATGGTTAGTTCATGTTAGTTAATACATTAACTAATGTTAACTAAAGAGACCTTATTGTAAAGCGGTACCTCTAATGTTAACAAATGAAGAGTTCAGATACAAACACTTCTAAGTCCGCCTGACGTTTTTCTTTAAAATAAGTATTTTTGTCAGGCTTCTGTGTATAGGTTTCTACCTAAGCAACGGTCCTTCTGAATGGGCTGAGGCTGGGATTTATTGGGTTTGAAGTGAAAGTATTTTGTGAACGTACACTATATGCGCAGAACATTCACTCAGTATCGTTATCTCATTTTTGAAAGAAGTGGCTTTTAGATAGCCTAAGCCAGACCCACATCAAGATGTTGGGTCTGGGAACACACCATTGGCAGGGCTCAATCCGAGGGGCGGGATAAACGGTTGTCTTTCAAATTCACTCTGCACGCAATAGGATAGCGCTACAACCAACCAGAGCAACGAAGAAGGTGAAGCGGAGCTAGTTGATAGATTAAACTTTTGACGTATCCGGTCGGCAAAACTCCGAACACATCTTCCTTTTTTAAGAATGACTTCAGTGCCGTTCTTTGTTCTTTCTTCAAAGAAAAGCTTAACTCAAGTCTTCCAGAGTCGCGGCCAAAGCCAAAGGCCGCTGTTCGCCAGCTTCTTTGTTTACGAGTAGCACATGGAAACACTGCAACTCTGCCGTCATTATGTTAAGCCCGCCAACTGACTCTATACATGATGTGATTGGCCTGATCAGAGTTTGGTTTTTCCAGCTCGCAAGCCAACAGAGAGTTGCTAGACGACCCTGGCTGCAAATTATATTTGCTGCCTCTAGGGTGCGTCTAGGTTTCTAGGCTAGCTTTTAGAGGCTTGTGCATCTGAACTCTTCAAATACAACTTTGGATTTTAATAATGTATTAGATTAAGATTAATAAATGCTGAAGAAGTATCGTTAATTATTAGTTCATGTTTTCTAAAGTAGTTAACTAATGAAACCTTATTTTTAAGTGTTACCAAAATATGTGTTTTCCATTTTAATATTTAAAAATGTTTTAATTAATTTCTTGTGATGGCAGGAGTTTTCAGCACCATTACTCCAGTCGTCAGTAGGTGCGTTTACATGGAGCACTGTAATCGGTTTAAAAGTCCAATCCGAATGAAAATGCTCCATTATAAACACCTCAATCAGAATAAAAATGGCCAAACCGAATTAAATTGTAATCGGTTTGAGAAGGGGTGGGATAAACCTTTTCATGAACCGATCAAACGAAAAATTCCACCATGTAAAAGATCTGATCTGATTACTTTGAGTGCACGTCTTTCTGTGACGTGATATATAGCGCGCGCCTCCACAACTGAAGAGCGTGCGCCGCGCTCACACCAGGCTAATGTTGACAAGAGAGGAAAGTAAATTTTTCTTAGGTATTAAACTTTTTATTTCGTAACATGTTATGAACATGATGTTGGAATAATGACACAGACATAGCCTGGCTACACCATCTCATCTTGACAGCGTTTGTCCTAGGCTTCAACTGCGCCTGACAGAAGAATTCATTTTTCTGAGGTGATTCTTACACTTTACAACAAATAATGAATAGCTTTTATAAAACTGTATAAGTCCTGGTGGCCGTTGAGAGTTTCCATTGCAACGGGGAACATTCAAGCTGCTGGAGAGGTCGCGTGTCGATATTTTGTTTCTCGTAAGTTAGATATAAAAAAAAGTTAAACAACTGCTTCAAATTGGTTAAGTAACATTACCCACAGTCTACTTTAATTACTTTTGTTAATATTTATACCTTTGTGATTATGGTATCTTTCCTTAATCATCTGAAATATCTATGCGTTTAGTAATGATGCGGAGCACGTCTTGAATGCTTTCATTCTTGTTTCACCGTACATCCTATGTTTTTATTAATAATTTGGGTGCATTATAGTTTATTTTGTGTTTTTCAAAATAAATTAATTGAATTAATTTTGATTCCGCATTCATCACTCACAGCTGTTGAAATAGCCATTGTATAGGACATAAATTAGTTTAAACTACTGCATGTCCGCCCACAGAAAAATAAATAAATATAAAAATTACCAACACAGAACTATTGATCCACGATACTAACGTTACGAATCTGATGTGGCACACAAACTGTGTGTGCATGTCACAAAATTATTCCGACTGAAAGTCCACACATGTAAACACCAGATCGGTTTAGATAACGTCTCATGTAAACAATCCACCGAATCTTTCAATCGGAATGATTTTAATCGGAAGGACAAAAAAGTGCGCATGTAAACGTGGCTAGTGTCACATGATCCTTCAGAAATCATAATATGCTGATTTGTTGCTCAAGAAACATTACGTATTATTATCAAGGTCAAAAAGAGTTGCTTGTTATTTTTGTGTAAACCATAATTCTTAATTTTTTTCTCAGGATATTTGATGAATAGAAAGATCAAAAGAACAGACATTTATTTGAAATAGTAACATCTTAAATGTCGTTATTGTTACATTGAATTGAATGCATTTTTGCTCAATAAAATAACGAACTTCTTCCAAAAGCCCTTTTGAACAGTAGTGTATGATTCACATTAGTCATACTCACCCTCTTGTCATTCCAAATCTGTATTCTTTATGTATTTCTTTCTTCTGCAGAACATAAAGGAAGATGTTTCGAAGAATGTTGGTTACCAAACAGTTTTAGTTCCCAACATTCTTTGAAATATCTTCTCTTTCATACAGGTTTGGAATGACATGAGGCTGAGAAAATGATGATAGAATTCAAATTTTTTGGCTGGAGTATTCCTCTAACAATTCAACTTGGCAAAGCACACAAAACAAGTGAAAGAATCGAATGGAACACGAGGAAAGAATGATGCTGGGCCTTGCATGAAACTTAATGTCTTACCTGGATGACGTCCAAGCTTGCAGCTCCAGCTCTGCCCACATTAATGGTGATGGGTTTCACTAAAGCACTTTTGGCAAAGTTCTGGATCTTCTTGGGCATAGTGGCACTAAAGAGCAGTGTTTGTCTCTGACCCTAAAGCAGACCATAATATTGTGCAAAAAGCATTTGGTGAAATTACCTTTCATTACCCTCGATGATAAAATGATAAAACCACTACATATTCAGGACAACATTGAAAAGGGGGGTGACATTTCAATAAATGTACTGATTAAATGTTCTATGATTGAGTTGTTTAATCATGAGACGTGCAGAAAAGTACCTTAAAGTAAGAGAAGATGGTCCTAATGTCCTCCTCAAAACCCATGTCAATCATCCTGTCGGCCTCGTCCAGAGCCAGATAGCGGCAGATATCCAGACTCACCATCTTCTTGTTCAGCAGGTCCATCAGTCTGCCAGGAGTGGCCACCATCATGTGCACCCCACTTCAATCACACCATCATTCATTAGTTTATAAGGGTTTTCTAAATCAATAAATGTCATGAGGTGCAAATGTAAACAATTTGACTTACTGCTTTACCACCTCCATCTGGTCTTTGACGGACATGCCCCCAATACACAGTGCACAACGCAACTGAGGAGCCCCTTCATCCTCTAGGAGTTTACAGTAGTATTCAATGATACTGTGTGTCTGCCTCGCCAGCTCCCTCTACAGACGAAAAGACATACAATATAAACATACTGCTGCCATCTGACTAAATCTGAATTAAAAAGCTGAATTTTCAGCATCATTACTCCAGTCTTCAGTGTCACATGATCCTCCAGAAATCATTCTAATATGCTGATTTGCTCAATAAACTAATTATTATTATGTTGAAAACAGTTGTGTACATTTTTTCAGGATTCTTTGATGAATAGAAAGCTCAAAAGAACAGGATTTATCTGAAATAGAAAGCTTTTGTAACATCATACACTATCGTTCAAAAGTTTGGGGTCAGTAAACATTTTTTTGGGGAACAGAAATAAACTAAACAAATACTTTTATTCAGCAAGGATGCATTAAATTGGTCAGAAATGACAGTAAAGACATTTTTAATGTTACAGAAGATTATATTTCAAATAAATGCTGTTCTTTTGAACTTTCTATTCATCAAAGAATCCTGAAAGAAAATTGTACACAACTGTTTTCAATATTGATCATTTGTTGAGCACCAAATCAGCATATTAGAATGATTTCTGAAGGATCATGTGACACTGACACTAATGGAAATTCAGATTTGCCATCACAGGATTAAAATACATTTTAAACTATATTCAAATAGTAAATAATAGTAAATTCTAATAATATTTCACAATATTACAGTTTTTTAATCAAATAAATGCAGCCTTGTTGAGCATAAGAAACTTCTTTTAAAAACATTAAAGGATTAGTTCACTTCAAAATGAAAATTTCCTGATAATTTACTCACCCCCATCTCATCCAAGATGTTCATGTCATTCTTCCTTCAGTCGAATTTTTTTTTTTTTTTTTTTGAGGAAAACATTCCAGGATTTTTCTTCACATAATGGTTTTCAATTGCAACCAAAATGTTGAAGGTCCAAATCACATAGAAAATGTCACACTAGACGTCGTAGGTGGAAGCACCGCCCCCATATTTACAAAGCACACATGCGAAGACTAATACAAATGCCCTTTAACAAAAAAAAAAGGTAAAACAACGATGTCGGACGATTTTGAAGTTGAAGATGGATTTTTTTGGGGTAAAGGGAGTTTGTATTAGTCCTTGCACATTTGGTTGGGGCGGTACTTTCGCCTAACTCTAGTGTGACGTCTCAACGTGATTGCGCAATCACTGGCGGCAGTAGAGCAGATGAGCAATTTAGGTGAAAAAGTATATTAATTTGTAATTTTCTTTTTAAATGACCGATCGTTTGGCTAGATAAGACCCTGTTCCTCGCCTGAGATCGCACAGAGCCTCGGAAGCCCTTCGAAGTGCTTTGAAACTGCATTGATTTGGACCTTCAGCATTTTGGTTGCAATTGAAAACCATTATGTGAAGAAAAATCCTGGAATGCTTTCCTCAAAAAACGTATTTTCTTTTCGACTGAAGAAAGAAAGACATGAACTTCTTGGATAAAATAGGGCTGAGTAAATTATCAGGACATTTTCATTTTGAAGTGAACTAATCCTTTAAACATCTTACTGATCCCTAACGGCAGTGTATATGATGAAATATTGTTACATATAGGTAATCTGCTTCTCATTTTCCTGCCGTATTTCTAGCAGATGAGGCAGGATGTGTGAGACAGAGTGGGCTTACAGAAGGGCAAATGATGAGGCCATAGGGTCCCTCTCTCTTACAGAAGGGTAGCCGTTTCTCCTGCTCCAGGCAAAACATAATGATGGGCAGCGTGAAAACCAGGGTTTTCCCTGAGCCGGTGAAGGCAATGCCAATCATGTCCCTGCCATAGAGACTAAACAAAAACAAACATTTCAGTATTAGCTTATAAAAACAATAGAATTGATATTTTGAAATGTTTATAATGTGTTGGTAATCCAGAGCTGTATACATAAATGTTTTACATTTATTTGCACTTTTTTAAATGAACAAAAAGCTAAAAGCATCTAAAGCCCCCCTGACACTGTATGATAATGATTGAATATCGCCCCAAGCAAAACAGCCCCACATGCGACTCACATGGTTGGTATTCCTTGAATCTGAATGGGTGTTGGGTGAACGATTCCTTTCTTCTTCAGTCCTTTCAGGATGGCTGCAAAGACCATTAAAGTTAAGAGCGGGCCATTAGCGTGAAGCTGTGAGTGAGGTGCTGCATGTAAAATAGGTGTGATAGATCTTACCCTGAGGAAGCTTCATCTCTCTGAAGCTCTTAATGGGTGGTGGAATGCCTTCACCTTCAACAAGAATATGGAACTTCTTTCTTACACGCTCATGCCGTGCTGGCGGCATGCCGAGAATGTAACGTGGCGCATTCCAGCTGTAGAGAATATCAGAAGTTATTTGGTGTTGTCTTTATTGCAAACAACACATGATCTGACAATTGAATGGAGAGTGAAAGGCAGCTCACCTTGTTTTTATTGGGTCTTCGTATGTGATTCCTTTGGCCATTTCCTTTACAGACATTAGAGCTGATAAAGATATTGAAAGATGCAGGTTTATGATGATAAATAAATACTTCTTACCAATAAATTTAAAAATCTGGCAAATGATTCTATTTTAGCTTACCTCTGCCTTCAGCCACACTTTCCAGAATTTTTTCTTCCTCTTTCAACTGTTTCTCCTTGGCAGACTCCTTTCGAGCTAGAATTATTCAATTTAAGAATTGAGAATAAATAACAATTATAAAAATAAAAATAAAAGAATTTTCCTTTTGAAATTATACTAAAAGTATAATTTAAGTGAATAAAAAAAAAAAGTGTCCTACTTTCAAAATCCTAGATCTTTTTTTATTTCCAGGTTAAAACTACATTTAGAATCCTCACATTTTACACACAGGTTAAAAAATCTAAAAATTGCGATAAAAATAAAAATTTCTGAAGGTAACTCACAAAAAACTAAATTTAACTATTTAATACCTCAAACACTAAATACCTCAACCAAAAGTTTGAAATGACGGATGGGCCAAAGACAAAGTTGTTTCCGTACATACACATACATATACAGTGCGTGTGTATGTATGTATGTGTATATATATAAATATATTAATATAATATAATATATATATTAAAAAAGTAGGCCTTCTACACTGTAAACAATTAATCATGGGTCTTGTCATTTCACAAAATAAATTGTGTATATTGTCTTAATAAAATTGTGGTTCAGTGTTGTGTAGAAAATATTGAGAACAATTCACTGATAAAACCAAGAGATACATTTTCCTAATTTTTTTTAAAGGAAATGTAAACAATTTTGAGGACTTGATTAAGCTGATACAATTAAGAGAAAAAGGCTACTTCTTTATTTGAAGAGAATTAGTTAAAATTATGCAGTTTTATTTAGAGACACCATTGTTAGTTCCCAGCATGCTTTGCATATGGCTATAGAAATGGAGCATTAATATAGAAAGAAAGTGTTATTGTATGTGTTTTTGAGTGAAGGGAAACAACTGTTAATGTGTAATGTTCAGTTATGTTTGACTTTTGAAAGAGTTTCTGTTATGTTGAAGTTTTGATCGTTGTGCAGAAGAGTACATCTTATGGTTAGGTTGTGGATAACGGCATGCATACTAATATTATAACGCATGTTGCTTTGTCCATTGAGCAATAGTTTTGCCAATGTCAGTGCAGTAATAAGTTTGTTTCTGCTTGTGCTGTGCTAGCATGCAGTCTATTAATTGTATAACGTAATAAGGTAATTTCCATTCACTCTAATTTATACCCTTTTTTAAAAAAAAGTCAACTTAAAATAAATAAGCACATTTCACTAAAAATATTAAATTAATGGTTTCATAGTCTAAATAATCTAGGAGATTTTTCATGATTTATTCAGGTAGGTAGGCCAAAATTACTCAAAAATATTAAGTGTAATATTGTTACCATCATTTTTTTAAGTAAATAGCACATAACATTTTTTACAGTGTAATATTGTGTTAAACAGTGGGACGCCTTCAAGTTAAAAAGGTTGAGAATCACAGCATTAGACTGTAAACAAGTAATGAAGCACAGGGGAGGATGTAAAGACCTTCAGCTTTCTCCTTGAGGTGTTGGTGCTGGTCCAGTAGACTGACATTGGATCGGGGTCCCAGGCCCTCATCCTCATCTTTCTGCTCTCCACCACTGTCTTTCTGTTCCTCTTCCGTGAGCCCTTTCCCACGCAGACGCATCACCTTGTGGAGCTGAGGGTCCCAGCAAAAGAGTTTGACATAGCAAATAGAGAAAACAAAAACACATTTCTCATGACAATTAATGACCGGGCTGTAGTAGAGATTACTTACCATCTGCTGTTTTCTAATCTTAACAGGAACATACGGCACATAGTCGTCATCCTCAGAGCCCTCTGATCCAGACTTCTCCGAGTAGTTTCTCTGACAATTACAGAAGTCACACAGCATTACATATAATAGAAACTGCATACATTACATGTCACACAGCATCACATAACGTTATAAGGCAGTTCAGGAGCACACATTCTCTTCTTATAAGTGCTTATTTACACTGTAAAGCAGTGATTAAATAATCACAGATCTTTTAAAACATAAGCACACACACATTTGCTTAATTTTGACACATTTAACTCGTTATTTAAACTGCTGAAACGTCCTTTTATAATAGATAAATATAGTATCCAGAAGGGGGGGACGAAACGAAATACAATTAATCACGTTTAATACTGTGGATGTGGGTGAACCTGTTAACTTTATCAAGACGCATTTATTTACACAAGTACTCACCTTTTTGGGTCTGTTTTCTGTTTCCATGATGCTCGACGTTATTGGCTTTAGTATAACAATTTAGCGATGATATTTAGAATAAAAATGTAAGATAATGGTTACATTACATCCGATCAAGCATTGTTTATACTCGCTAGCATGCTATGCTGCTACTGCGCAGCAGAAGGGTGACGTACAGGTTACGTACACTACGGTGGCCCAAAGGGACTAAACGAAACGAAAGCATATCGGATCGTCCATATTTTTCACCATAATCTGTGGAACACACAACGAAATGCAAGGCAGAAGGACAATCTCGGTCATCATTAATCATTCCTATGACAAATATTCTGCCTAAAATGTCTTTAAAGTCACACGGTTTTAAAAGAAACGAGTGGAAACATTTTCTTTTTAATTTGACCTTGAAAACAAAACCAAGGTGAATAACTTTCATTTGGAACTGCAATTTTCCAAGTTATCTATATCTATCTATATATATATATATATCTATATATATCTAATAGGAACGCAATAATTCTGACTAAAATATACATATTTCTAAAATATTTGTTGTTGGACAGTAAATGTGCCATATGTGGAATTTTAAACCCACAAGTAAATATATTTTTATGAAAGTGACCATTATGGGGTAATCAAGTATTCTAATAGCCTATGCTTTTTCAAAATTATTAATTTAGTTTTTGGCCACCGTATAAACCCCTTTTTGCACAATGTATTGCATAGCCTACATTACATTCACTGTATTTCAATATCAACATTGCTTTTAGGACATCCGTGGGCAGGATGTGAGATAAAATTATTAAAATAAGTAGATTCGTTTTTTTCCAAATAGAAAAACTTTAAAAAAAAACGGGATATATATCTATATATATTATATACCAGGCTATATACCGTTTTATCACCATTCAGCCAAAAAAGTATTGGGTTTACAAAATCGAATGATTCTGACAGTTTTTGCCATTGAAATGACTGGGGAAAAAGTGTCCCAATAACCCTGAATTCACCCCATACTCTTTGAAATCATAATTGCATTGCATTATGTTGCTTGAAACCCCAAATATTACAACATTCTTCATTAACAATTGTTCAGTTATTTGTAACAATGCCATTGTAAAAATGCTTTTTGATAGTAACTTAGCTATATTTTCAAAAGGGTAGCTTGAATGTAACAACTAGTTTAACGTACAAGTAGCTTGTAAGTTAAAGTAGTTCTATTTAGACAAAATCATGCATCTACATAGTACTTTAAAATTGTGTCTTATAGATGCATTTTGTCTTAATTGACAAAGAAATCAACAACAAAAAAACAATACTACCCCATTCAAATACTGATGCAGAGAGAATGTTTTCTGTGGTGAACCACTGAAGTGTGTGTGTGTGTGTGTGTGTGTATATATTTATGCTGAATGAGGCAAAAAAAAATTAGCTTCGTACCGCGACAAAATTTTGGTTGGCCCCACCAAACCTCACTCCAAGATTATTCGAAAAGTTGGCAGCTCTGTGTGTATATATTAACAGATTTGCAAGATACCAACACAAGCTTAGAAAGCAAACACAACACATTTTTTTGTTTTCTCAAAACTGTCATGTTTTAATCTTTCGGCATGAAAGATTTTCACAGTATCAAAAGTGAATAATAATAATAATTATAATAATAAAAAACAACAAAATAAAACAGAAAGCCAACATACACTTGGCCATTAATGGTATAGTATAAATCTACATTCCAAATGTTTAAGATAATGTTTTCTAGTTGAATATAACCTGGATAGAGTCAAAGATGTCAGAAAAATATGAAAACAAAAACTCGAAACATTTCTTAAGAGATCTCGATCCACCAAAGGAGATTCGGACTATCATAAACCCAGAGACCCTAATTTTCAACATAATGTCATATGTCTGTAGTTGGGATTTTTTTCCAGAAGGGGGTCAGCAAAAAAAAAATATGATGCAGACATACAAAGCTATGGAAAGGGAAGCCAGCCGTACCACTGAGAGGAGACTTAAATCATCATGAAATGATCTTGATTGCGAATATAACGGGCGAAAACAGGTCCGAACTTGTAGCAGAGCTACTGCAAGTGTCTGGGATGAACAAAATGAGGTCATGCAGCCAAAACAAGGGTGCACTGCTGGAGAACCAACTACAAACTGAAACTCACAACAAGAACGTGGTCACAGCACAGAACTATATCCAAACCACCACATGGGAGGATCAGCAGGGACACTACCATAAGATTTTGCTCTGGGAATCAGGGAATTTTGCCAGTCTAAAAGTCAGTTTTGAACAGCATTCCATACAGTGGTGAAGGAGATGGGAGAGGTTTGTAGTAGCCTATACGCGTCAGTTTTACTCATCATCATGCAAAGGAAACGTAGCTCATCTGCTCAACCTTCCAATTTGTGTATAAAAGGGACAGTCAACGGATACAGGTCTTTAAAATCAGGTTCTTTTTAGTGTTTGATACCTTTTTCTTTTCTTGAAAATGTCCAAAGTAATAAAACAAAAGTTCCACACGTCATACATTGTAAGCAAAGGTACTGATAATCTAGTTGTTGTTCTAAAGGACAACAAAGTCCATGTGCACGGCTTTACAAAGTCGACTGTGAAACGACACAGGTGCGGTATAGTCTATCCAGATCTTTGCATTTCACATGGACAAACTACAAACTAAAACACATCAGTGAACACAACAGTCTTTGCTGCCTTTTCACCTCCATTATGACAATCAGACATGATACAGCAATTTGAATTTTGTATTAAAAACCCACATTTTTTGCATCTATTCTAAGACTACAGTATATTTGCAGGGCGAGTGGCGTCTGCAAAATGCATGATGGTGATCTGCAAGCGGAGAAGTACCTTTTAAAATGACCAGCTGAAAAAGGCTTGATGGGTCAAACAGTGCCATTGTTGCAAATTTAAAACATTTTATTGTAAAATAACTGTGTACATACAACATATAGCATAAAGATGAACTGGATCAGTACCCAGACGCACGCGTTTTAGCGACTGTTTTGCAATAACAAGATGCAGGTTTTCGGACTGAGGTCAGGGTGCAGTGTGATCCCCCACGAACAACAGGTATAACGAAAACGTGTTTGATGACTGGTGGTCAAAAATCAAGGTCCCGTGGCATAGAGGCAGAAAGGGCTGTGAGAGGGAGCAACCTTAGGCCGATTGAGTGTTAAGTACAGTAACCAAAGGCCAAACTGGTTTTTAGTACAGTCTTGCTGGGAGGGGAGGGGGGTCTGTTTACCATCACCCATCTGTTACTGAGCTGCATTTGAGGGCATCTTTTTGAGGCTGAAGTTGGACCAGTTCACAGCCACCTTCTGTCGGGTTTGTTTAGCAGAGTCAAGGCAAAACCTACAGGAAAAAAATGGGGATATTAAAAGAATGTCAAGCAACAAGTGGGACATTTACATTCTGGCTCCGAGAATGACATTTTCCTTGTAAATATGACTTCGTGTGAATATGTAAACATGTTCCTTGTTAACATGACTAGCAATGAGCAGCAGGAAGTTTTGGTTACCCTATCTAGATCTTAGTTACTATATCTGCACTTGGTTCATTAACATGAAATCTAATAGGAAAAATGGCAAAATCCCATTTTGCATAACTGTATATAAAGCATCAGATATGTTCTAATTGGCATTAAACAGTAATACTGTGAAATATTATTACCATTAAAAATAACTTTTCTCTTTTAATGTTTGTGATGCAAAGCTACATTTTCAGCACCATTACGTCAGTCTTCAGTGTCACATGACCCTTCAGAAATAATTCTAATATGCTCAAGAAACATTTATTTTTATCAATGTTGAAAACATTTGTGGTGCTTGATATTTTTGTTGACTGATGTATTTTTTTCAGGATTCTTTGATGAATAGGAAGTTGAACAATTTATATGAAATATAGATCTTTTGTAACATTATAAAATGTTTTACTGTCACTTTTGATCAATTTAATGCATCCTTATTGAGTAAAATTATTCATTTCTTTAAAAGAACCTTTGAACTGTAGTGTACCAACAGTTGTCTGTGATCACCATATTAGAGCAGATTTATATTTATACAAATATTTATAAAAAATGTAACTCAACTAAACTTCTGTATTGTATCCTTAATATATATAATAGTGATGCTTGTCTTAAAGGATTAGTTCACTTTAAAATGAAAATTAGCCCATGATTTACTCACCCGCAAGCCATTCTAGGTCTATATGGCTTTCTTCTTTTTGATGAAGACGATAAGAGTTATATTAATAAATATCCTGACGCTTCCACGCTTTATAATGGCAGTGAAGGGGGCTCACGAGTTTGAAGCTCAAAAAAGTGCATAGGGGAGAGATATCCATATCCATATTTAAAACTTTATGAAGTAATATCTAGCTTCCACCAGATCGCCTTCCGTATTCAACTTATGCAGAAAGTGTTATGCAACTCACAGTTCAAAACGCTTGCACTACGTTCTAGCCATATGTCGTGCCAGTAACATAAGTTGAATACGGAAGGCAGCCTGGCGGAAGCTAGACTTTACTTTATAAAGGTTTAAATGTGGATACTTTTCTTACAAAACTTGATTGATTCGCTTTAGAAGGCCTTTATTAACCCCCCGGAGCCGTGTGGAGCACTTTTATAATGGATGGAGGCCCTTTTTTGAGCTTCAAACTCAATGGACCCTGTCACTGCCATTATAAAGCGTGGAAGCGTCAGGATATTTATTAATATAACTCCGACTGTGTTCATCAGAAAGAAGAAAGTCATATAATCCTAGGATGACTTGAGGGTGAGTAACTCATGGGCTAATTTTAATTTTAAATGGAGCTAATCCTTTAAGAAACACAGCTAAGAAACAGAGCAGTTTGTCTTTGGTAATGACTGGGCTTTACCTCTTGAAATATTCAACCTCACGATCGATCTCATCCATTTCCGTAGGGTCAACATCTTTGGGAAGGAACACATCATCTATCAGGGATAAAGAGGGTGAAAAGTAATGAGGACCTGAAAATTGTCAAGATAAAGATGATTAAACAGATCTACAAGATCAGACCAATTTGCTACTTCCCAAAGGTCACTTACCGATTGCATTATTTGACTTTTCTGTCTTGTTTTTGTTCTTATTTTTAGTCTTTCCCTTCGGTTGCTGTACTTGCTGCTGTGAACTGGGAGTGTTGGAGGTGGTTTTAGTGTCTACGTCCCGCGTGTCCGATAGTTCGTTCTTCCCCCTCTGCGTGTTAGACCCTGTATTATGGTGCCCGTTTGAGGCTCCGTTGGATGACTGCTTGCACGCTTTAACCTCTTCTGCTCTCTTATTTCCTGTTTTCTGCGATTCTGCCTGCTGCTGAGTCTGGTGGTTCTGTTTGGATCCACCTTTGGTGCTCTTATCTGAATCAGCTGCCCTCGTTTCCTGCGCTTTGTGCATCTCAGTTTTTGCTGCTTTCGTACTGGTCACCTGCTCCTGAGTCGCCTGGTCCTGCTGCCGCTGATTCTGCTGTTTCTTACCCTTCTTCGTCTTGGGTCCGGCTGCAGTTGAGGTCTTGGTTTCAGGAACTGAATCGTTGGGTTTGCCAGCAGACGTGGTGCCAGGCTGGATGGACTCTGAACCCATGGCTGGGCTTCGTTCTGGTGACCGAACACGGATGAGCTTGGAAAGACTGGGTGTGGAGTTGAGCCTTTGGATGTCTTTGGCTGCAGTTGTGGTGTCCTCCCAACCGTTTACTATGTCTAGGTCTCTCTTGAAGTTCCTCAGCGAGAGCGGTGCCAGATCCAAGTCTATCTGCTGCAGATCAGAAGATCCGTTGAGGTGAGACAGCAGATGGTTTCCTTCCAGTGTCGCCGCCTTCTTTGGGAAGTCGTTGACGTCCAGGTTGAGGTCGTACATGCTGAAGGAGGCACGGATGGAGTCTTTTATGGTGTTTTTGATCTCCTCCAGACGGCTGGTCAGGAAACTGTTAACTCGCTCCAGCTCCAGCTGAGGCCACTCCAACAGTCTGTTCGCCTCCCCATCTCGAGTCGAATCTTCTATGGGGTCGGGGGGAGATGCCGAGCGGGGTTCACTGCTAGATGCCTCAACGCTGCCCTGAAGAGCCCTTTCCTTCTCCTGTTCAAGGTTGAGAATTTTTTTTAAAGAAAGTTGGAAGAGCAAAAGATGCATTTGCATAAAGACTACAACTGGCAAGTTGGCTTCAAAAAAACTATTTCTGGAAATCAAAAAAGCCAGAGCTTCAAAAGGTACAATACAACAGAAGCCTGTTAGAAATCAGTGGCTTATCAGTAACAGAAATTAAAAATAGTAATATTTTTAAGCACATTATTCAAGCGCACATATATACATACACACACACACACACACACAACAACACCATTCAAACATTTTTAAAAGAAAAAAATATTACAATTTTGTAAAAAAATACAGAAATTATTTTAGTTTTAAAAGGCACAATATGTAAGATTTTTTAGATTTAAATATCCAAAAACCACTAGAACAACATCATACATTTTATTAACCTGGGTACTTCCATTATCCCAAATGTTTCCAACAATCCAGAGAAATCAGCTATTTTAACCAGCGTTACGGACCATGTCCTTGTGTCTCCTGTCAATGACGTTATATCCACGCTACTCTTGATTTCCGTAGAAACCATGGAAACACCAAAGACGCTTTAATAGGGCTGGACAATAATTCAATATCAATATATATCGCGATATAAACAGTGATATGATTTTTAAACACATTTCCGATATTTCGATAATATACATTGCAGCATTTCTCATTGACTGACTTTCAGGGCGCAGCCGTCAGAAAGAGCAGAACACGATTGGCTACTTGCGTGATGACGTACACCACAGACACGCAGACCCAAATTTTAGCTACAAAATGATTAGGCCTACCCCTGACCGCAAATGTGACTGAACGAGCCTTCCACAAGTAAGGAGAAACAACCCTCTTAATGGGAGTACACCTTCACTTCTGGGCGACTAAATAATATCTATCATAAATGCTTTGATTTTACTCACCAGTGCGTGTCTAAGAGGCTAAGAGTAAGTTTAGCATAGATATATTTTCACTCGCTGAACACAGTGTTTCGTTCTCCGTCAAGCGATCTGTCTATTTCAGGTCAGCTCCACGGACCGTAAATTCTAGTGTGAAGGCGCACAATTCGCCGTCGCTTTGCTGAGAGCGCTGTTTCTCTCTCTCTCTCTCTCTCACACACACACACACGGGCGCACGTGCACAAAGACAGAGAGTCTTACATACCATGCAGAATCAACGCGCTACATGTGAACGATATTCTTTGTTGTATTTTCCTGTCAAAATAACGGAGTTCATTTGGAATTATTCAGCTTTTAAGAACAAGCGGTTTCTCTGGTAGTGGGCGGTAGAAGTTTGTAGGTACAGACATCCGTTGTGGGTGTTCTTGGTAGTTTTTCTGAAGCTTTTATATAGTTCATATCGATATCGGAATTATATCGTATCGACCGAAATTAAGAAATAAATTGTGATATAAATTTTGGCCATATCGTCCAGCCCTACGCTTTAATATAGTATGTATTTATACAGGCGAGCAACTGTCATCATAAATCGAATCATTGTTATACAGTGCAACACGGTTCGTTTTATTGTTTGAATCGCTTGTTTTCTTATATCACCGCAAGTAACATTTTTACCATGCCTCGGAGACAACACTATTTTGTCAAGTAGCTAACACAGCATAATCAGAGAGAGCTTTCTTCATCATACAATATATTTTACAATTAATTGCATGTCATTTAGTCATCCTGTGTTCATTAATATGATATTCTAATATCGATATAGATTACCGTAGTGTGTAGTCTCTCTTACCAGCCACCGAGTGAATGCACAGAGTAACGTTATAACATAACTTTCAACACACTGAAATGTATTTAGTATGATGTAAAACAGCGCTGCGTTACCCCACATACACGACAAAAGGAGTGTGGAAGCGACTGCAGCATAAGCATAATAAAAGCTCAGAGACCAGTCTTAAGCATTTGCTCCTCCCACGGCTCTCTGCGCGTCCTGCTTCATACCACAGTAGGGCTGGGCGATATGGCTGAAAACTGTATCACGATATAAGGGTTTCATATCGGTCGATATCGATAATTATTTATATGTTTTATGACCTATTCAAAATAAGGACCAGGAGAAAAATATATTACATTTAAACATTTCTATTTTAAACTTAACCTTCTTCGGATTATAATCCCCTCAGTTATAAAGGCAGAAATGTCAACACAACCATGGAAAACACTCAAATAATTAAAATATAAACACAAGTCTAAAATCACAATGAACACTTAACAATTATCTCTTAACATTAAGGTGCAGTGCCTCCGTTATTTATTTGTAACTGTTACTGTTTAGATACTTTGTCATAAGGCACTGATGCAGAGTACCTCTCCATGTAGTTTCAATCGCCCCCTATACCCTTAAATAGGGCACTATTTGAGGGGACAGCCATTTGTAGTGATGTCCAAAACGATAGTGGATGTTATTGAGTGCATTCATTCTATCCCACTTTGCACCGTAATAACAAGTGTACAGCCGATGTACACACAGCGGCTGTCTGAATTCACTCACTTGTTTTCCTTCACTCCTTCAAGTGAACTGTATCAGTGGACTAAAGTAGGGAGTAGTGATTGAGGGTTTAGGGGGCGATTTCGGATTCAGCCAAAGAAGTGAAGTGAAGTGTGGCCAAGTATGGTGACCCATACTTGGAATTTGTGCTCTGCATTTAACCCATCCAAGTGCACACACACAGTGGTGAACACACACACACACCGTGAACACACACCCGGAGCAGTGGGCAGCCATAATGCTGCGGCGCCCGGGGAGCAGTTGGGCGTTCGGTGCCTTGCTCAAGGGTCTCACCTCAGTCGTGGTATTGATGGTGGTGGAGGGTGCTGGTTATTCACTCCCCCCACCAACAATTCCTGCCGGACCTGAGACTTGAACTTGCAACCTTCCGGTTCCAAGTCCGACTCTCTAACCTTTAGGCCACGGCTGCCCCAAAGACAAGAATAGCACAATGGCGAGCGAGTCGAGTATAAACACGTCCCCTTCGCGTGCACGCTGTCAGCGAAGGCTCGCGCTGCAGAGCCAGACGAAAGAATAATCAAGGCATAAGGTGGCAAAACAAGTTCGTGGTATTACCAGTCTTGGTGGGGACGAGTCTTGCAGACGACATTGGTCTGACTACGGTTAGACTTATACAATCCAAAAAACTGCCATACTGGCGAGCTGATTTGTTTTCCTGTTTTACCAACAATTTCCTCGCTCGCTGCAGCACTCATTTTCTACTTATCACTCCACGCCGGTTCTGTTTACTGAAGAATGAATCCAACACGAGAGACAACGATATGGCGCAACCAAACTGGATACAGTTACCAGAGAGTGAGTGCCTTTGTTCATGCAACCAAACTTGCTTCGCAACGTTTTATCGAACACATTTTTTATTGATATCGATTACGTGTCTATCGCGATACATATCGTTATCGTTTTATCGCCCAGCCCAATACCACAGTAACATTAGTAAAACTTGAATCCATTAGCTCATCCATGAACATGATTTCTGCTCAAGTCCATTGGATTCCATTCCTTTACATCGGCTGTGGAGGTGAAGAATCAAGACAACAACTCCCATGATTCCACGCTCATTCACAGTGTCATCAAGCTACGTCTTTGTTCTGAATAAGCGACCTCTAGTGGTGAAACTTACATACTGTGCCTTTAATATATTTCAAAAAGCAAATTTATTTCTGTGATAGCAAAACTGAATTTTTAACAGAAAAAGGTGTAATTTACTTACAATTAGTTATATTCATGTAGCATATTTTGGAATAGCATAGCAACATACTACTCTAACTATTTTTGTAGTTTAAAGTGTCTATATTGCGCACAGTGAACTGGAAAACACAGTACCTTTTTCTTCTGTTTGTGCCGTGCCCGTTTTGCAGCCTTGGCACTGTTGATGGGCTTGGGCTCTGTGCTGTTGATGAAGTCCAGGAGTTCATCCACATCTCGATGGTCTATGGCACTCGGTGCTGCCGGGTCTAGATCCTGCCTCTGAGGAATTTCCTCTTTACGGCGGGTCAGTCTGGACCGAAGCTTCTCCCTGATCTCAGCATAGTTCCGACTGGTGGGGGCAGCCGGAGGCTGTAAAGGGGAATACCAATACTTTTATTTATGGTAGACAGAGCACAAACATAATGTGTCAGAACAATGTCTAAACATTAAAGATGGAGCATTAGTAAAACAGTACCGCGTTGTGGCCGAAGAACTCGCAGTAGCAACAGTCACAGTATTTCCCGTCCTTCTGATTGTTGGAAGAGGAAGCACAGGAGCTGCGCTCTGAGCTGCTGTCCTCATCATCTCCTTCTTCAAGCTCACAGGGCGGAGCGTGACACAACGACCCGTTGGGCAACTTGTGCCCTTTACACGCCTGGTCCCTGTTCAAAACAGAACAACACAACTTAACACAAATTTTCTTGATTCGATTTCAATTCGATTAAATTACGATCGCTATTCAATTTAATTTGATATAGATTCATTTGAAATGGATATATATCAAGTACAGTACATGTCAATTCTTCTCAAGGAAAACAAATGTCTTTCAACTAAAGCTGTGAAATATACGGGGAACCTTGTCAGTTGGTACATGACTGTAATATTTAGGGCTGCAACAACTAGTCGATAAAATCGATAATAATCTTTAATGAAAATCATTGACAATGATTCTCATTATCGATTAATCAGGTCTGCCCTTACACCTGGCTTCCACCAGTCGTGCCAAATTACAGCACTGAATAACGCATTTTGCTTGAAAGCGCGTCCTGACAGTCTGTGTTAAACTTCAAACTTCACTGAAAGAGCGCCGGCGCTGCGGGCGCGCGCATGTGCGTCAAACAGACTATGAACAGAACGGAGTCGAGAGGGAGACGATTAATATTCAGCGCAAAAACACTAATTTAGCTGAAATATCTGCTGTTGGACGCTAAATTTAGGTTTAAAAGTCAACATGTAATTCAAGAATTTTATGAGAGTAGTAACTGTCAAGGGATAACAACGCGTAATTGAATATAAATGCAAGACGTTTCTTATAGCCGGTTAACAGGATAAAGAAATGACAGTAACAGTTTACTGTGTCCATAAATTTACCATGGTTTTATTATAGTAAAACCATTTGTATAACCACACAGATACCATAGTTTAACTATGGATTTGAAGCAAAACCAGGGTTAATTTGAGGTTACCATTGAATAACTACAATAACCCTGTTATTATTATTTTTGTTTGTTTGTTCCTAATCATCCCCATATATATATACAATTGGTATCATCACTCTGTCTCCTCTCCACCATAAGCTGGTGTGTGGTGGGCGTACTGGCGCAATATGGTCATCCAGGTGGATGCTGCACATTGGTGGTGGTTGAGGAGATTCCCCCCTTCTATGTAAAGCGCTTTAAGTGCCTAGAAAAAGCGCTATACAAATGTAACAAATTATTATTATAAATAATTTTTTGTTCATTGTAAAACCATGGTTAATTTTTGTAAGGGTAGATATATTCACTATGTGTGTTTTCATAGCACTCAGTTGACACGTTTGTTTGAAGGACAGCATTGGGCAGGATGTGGAATAGTGTGTTTTATAAATAAAATAAAATAAAAATTGGCTTTTTATCCAATTAATCGAAAAAGTAATCGGCCAACTGATCGATTATCAAAATAATCGTTAGTTGCAGCCCTAGTAATATTATAGGGATAGTTCACCCAAAAATTCACCCTCAAGTTGTTCCAAACCAGTATAAATCTCTTTGTTCTGCTATGTTTGGAAGAATGTTTGTAACCAAGCAGTAAAAATGCAATGAATATGTAATATAGTGCATACATTTATCAAAATTACATTTACATTTATGCATTTGGCAGGCGCTTTTATCCAATGCGACTTACATTGCATTCAAGGTACACATTTTACATTTTGTCAGTTCTTGCTTTTCCCTGGGAATCGAACCCATGACCTTGGCGTTGTTAGCGCCACGCTCTCATGTTTGAGCTACAGGAAAGCCTGTTAGTTCATATTAGTTCATTTTTGCAATCTAACAATTGAGCTGTGGACACTAAATCGCTTTTCTGAGGTAAATATGACGTTACGTGACTGAAATATATTTTATTGACATCCTTCTGCGGTTGAAAGACTTATTGCGTGATTGACACGTGATCCGAATCATGATTCGACACTGATTCATAACGCTCCAAAGCTTCATGAAGCAGTGTTTTGAAATGGGTTATCACTATACAAGTCGTTATTTGGGTTTTTTTAGGCGAAGCAAAAATATTCTCATTGCTTTATAATATTAATATTGAACCACTGTACTCACATGAACTGATTTAAATATGTTTTTAGTACATTAATGGATATTGAGAGAGGAAATGTCATTGCTGGCTATGCAGGCCTCACTGAGCCATCAGATTTCAACAAAAAATTTCTTAATTTGTGTTCCAAAGATGAACAGAGGTTTTACGGGTGTGGAACGGCATGAGGGTGAGGAATAAATTACATTATTTTCATTTTTGGGTGAACTAACCCTTTAACAATCAAGATGTGCATTTATTATTTAAAAATAGCGATGTAACCCCATTGTTGCTGAGAAATATAATGTAGTGATCCAGTAGCGAAGCTATTTTATGACTAAAAGTCGCGGGGCGGCATTAATAACAAGTGTCTGTGCGCGCAGCGCAATCTCCGCGCTCTGCATGCGAGTGACGTGTGTGTGTGCACAGCGCGATCTCCGCGCTCTGTATGTGAGTGACGAAGGCCTATGTGTGTCAGCGCATTAATATAGAACAGTGATTCAACTGACTTGGAACTATCTGTCCTTTAAATTATTTTATTGCGCATCTTCCAACCAATCAGACTCGAGTATTCAGACAGACCATGGCATAAATTACTTCGTTATTGTTACATCACAATGTTAAGGAGTTATGTTATACTTTTACTTTAGATTTTACACCCCTTTATTGAAGGGGAGGCACGCTACAAATAATGTTAGGTGAAGTTTTGTTCATGCATCAACTGAAAACAGCATAGACTAAAAGATCGATTCCTGGGATTTAAGAATAGAATCTATTAAAGAGAACGAGAATCAATAAATCGATATTTTCAACAAAGCCCTACTACTTAACATACAGAAATGTTAAGTAATAAAAACAGCTAATGACCAATGCACGCCCACCGATGCTCACCTGCATGCTCCAGATGTCAGATGGCCAGCATTAGAGGAGGCTACAGGGCTGCCGTTACTGTGTCCATTGCAGGGGTGACTGCAGCCTATGAGTGAGTTGCCGAGTTTGCCGTGTTGCGTGCTAACAGCGGGAATGTGGGAATTCTTGCAGGCGCTGGGCTTGTGCAGGGCCACCGGACTGTCTGCCCCACTCGAGTGCTTGGTTGCGGGAGCGTGAATGTTTGGTACCAACGGAGAGAACGGAGCATGCGAAGGCAGCCCCGGACTAGTGGAGTTGACGTGAACATGCTGACTGGAGTTTTGTTTGGGAGGCAGCAGCGAGGAATGCTGGGATGAGAGACCCGTTGGACTGTTGGGCGGCACTGACAGGTCTGCAGCTTGGTGGTGATCGTTTGGGTGGAACGCTTCACCTGAAGAGAAACACATATTTCATATTTTTATTTAGTTGTCTTTAGGGGACGTACAATTAGTTTGCATCCAGACACAAGTGATAAATCAACTCTTTCATGCTAATTTGAGTGATAGCAACAAGCAATGGGACACTTTATCGGTTGCTTAGTTTCTATTTTTTGCTGCGTCCAGTGGTACTGCCCAGTGAATCTTCATTGGTTCATAATCCCACCTTATGCGGTTTAACAAACATCAAAATGTGCTTGTAATTGTGACACATTGCAGCTACATTTCCTTTCCAGTGATGTGTCTGACACATTCTTGTCACGTTGGGTATGGTTACGAGATGGTGTGAATTTGAACGATTTGCGGCTGGCACCCATTACATAATGCAGTGCAATATGAACAACTGAAAAAGTAAATGGTAAAAGTATATAAATTAATGTATATAATGTATATAAATGTTGTATACATTAAAGCTGAAGTGATTCATACATATGCACCCACACAATCCCCTTTACTCTTTCTACTGCAACACTGCACTAAAATTAGAACAAGCACTTCGATCTGCAATCTATTATCTTCTATCCCTAAACACAACGTCAATACAACCATTGAGATAAAAAAAAACATCTGATATTAACAGATTCCATATGTAAATAAATACACATTAAATGATATGACATTCTAGTAACACTTTAATTTGATTAAGTTAATTAATGCATAAGGTATCATGAACTAACAGTGAACGATACTTTTACAGCCTTTATTAAAGGGTTAGTTCACCCAAAAATGAAAATAATGTCATTTATTACTCACCCTCATGCTGTTCCACACCAGTAAGACCTAAAAAATCTTCGGAACGCAAATTAATATATTTTAGTTGAAATCTGATGGCTCAGTGAGGCCAGCATAGCCAGCAATGACATTTCCTCTCTCAAGATCCATCAATGTACTAAAAACATATTTAAATCAGTTCATGTGAGTCCAGTGGTTTAATATTAATATTGTAAAGCGACGAGAATATTTTTGGTGCACCAAAAAAAAACTAAATAAAGACTTATATAGTGATAACCGATTTCAAAACACTGCTTCATGAAGATTCGGAGTGTTATGAATAAGCGCATCGAATCATGATTCGGATCACGTGTCAAACTGATGAAATCACGTGACTTTGGCGGTCCGATACGCTGATTCATAACAGTTCGAATCTTCATGAATCAGTGTTTTGAAATCGGTTATCACTATATAAGTCGTTATTTTGGGAGGGTTTTCGACACACAAAAAATATTCTCGCCGCTTTATAATATTATTATTGAACCACTGGACTCACATGAACTGATTTAAATATGTTTTTAGAACATTAATGGATCTCGAGAGAGGAAATGTCATTGCTAGCTATGCAGGCCTCACTGAGCCATCAGATTTCAACAAAAATATCGTCATTTGTGTTCCGAAGATGAACGAAGGTCTAATGGGTGTGGAACGGCATGAGGGTGAGTAATAAATGACATTATTTTCATTTTGGGGTGAACTAACCCTTTAATCATGGTTAATATTAATTTCTACAGTCAGTAAATGTTTTCAAAAGAAGAATGTACTGAACTGATCAAACGTGACAGTAAAGCTTTTTATAATGTTCCAAAAGATTTCTATTTTTAAATAAATGCTGCTCTTTTGAACAAATTTATTACGGTTTGCACAAAAATATTAATCAGCACAACTGTTTTCAACACTGATAATGATAAAAAAAAATGTTTCTTAAATCAGTATATTAGAATGATTTCTGAATAATCATATGACTCTGAATACTGGAGTAATGATGCTGAAAATTCAACTTTGTCAAGAATACATAGGAATACATTACATTCTATTAAAACAGAAAACAGTTATTTAGGGTGCTTTCACGCTTGGTTCGTGTGCCTGGACCGAACCGGAGTTTGATTGCTCCCCCCTCCCCCTGCACCCGCTGGACTGTGTTCATATTATATTATTTGTATCATATCAATAATATTATTATTATATTATAATATTTATTCTAAAGCTTCAGTACGTAATGGCACTTGCGTCTATATGCCGCAAATGTACTGAAAATGCTCTAAAGAACGCTGAAGACGAGCAGAAATGAGATCTACAGCTCTCTGCTTGCAGTATGCCAGTCACGCTCGTCAGGAAAATGAGTGACACACACACAAACACACATTTTGATCAAATCATACGTCATTAATAGCGGTTCACTTCCGTGATTTAGTACGATTGAGTTCACATCAGCAGCGAACCGTACCGGAGTTCACATGAACCGTACCCAATACCACCCTTTTTAAGCGGACTCTGGTACGGTTCGCGAGTTCTGAAGACCGCGTTCACATCATCCAAACGTACCGAACTCTGACGTCAATCGAACCCAGGTGCGCACCAAAACTGCTAGTGTGAAAGCACCCTTAAAATGTTCATAATATTTCTCAATATTTCAGTATTATTGATCAAATAAATGCAGCCTTTGTGAGCGACCTTTTGAAAGATACATTTTAACATGAAAAGTAAATTAACATTGGTTAATGTATTATGAATGCACATGAATTAACAATGAACAATATCATATTTATAAATGAATTTATTACAAATGCTGCAAAAAAAGTGTTGCTTGTTGTTAGCTCATGATCCCTACTGCTATAACCAATTCAAACTTTTACCTATATTTCATATTGTGTTCTCACCTGGAGGAGTTGGTCGTCGACACATTGTCTTGAAGTGCTTGGGGTTGGTCTTACATAGATCAGTGGAGGCAGACAGTGTCCCAGGAGAAGCTGCATTGGAATTCTGGGATGAGGGATGACTGTAGGGACAGACTTTAGTCCCGAATGTTTTGGCAGCCTTCCCCGGAGCATCATGAGAAGATCTCTTCTCATGACAAGCTGGTCCCAACGTTCCGCCTACCAGGACAAGAAATAATATAGTTGGTCGGTCTTATTTCTTCAGCCAAATTCTATTTAATACTTAAGAAAACCACTCAGCAGACTACACGAAAAGTTTGATCAGGTCTTATCGACCCTGAAGCGGTTTATTTTGTCACAATGCCCGTCTGACTGTACATTATCCTGCTTATTACACAGCTAAGTACCAAATAAATCAATTAATGAGCATGACATATTGATTTGAGTTTATCATCTGTGAACAAAGACGAAATTACAGAGTGATATGAAACCCGAAACTTGCACAGTTATGCAGAAAATTGGCTGTCTGAGACCATTCAGTGGTACAAAAAATGCTGCATTGACCAATCAGAATCAAGTGTTCCAGAGTGCCATGTAATGAAGTAAAAGAGCAGGGAGACGTACCCTGTGAAAGTGTAGGTGTGCTGTGGTTGCAGTGAGACCCTCCGTTAGAATGAGCCGAATTCCACAGGCCAGACAGTTTGCGCGCAGAGAGGAAGGAGCTGGGGTCCCAATCCACCGAGCTATGCTCCGGATAACCATTCCCGCAGCTCTGAGACTTACATGAGGACGAGTGGGACAGCGGCACCTGGACAACAACACATCCATCTTTTAGACAAGTGACAGAAAGCAAAATGTGAGTCTGCAAAATCTGTTAGGGCTCTATGAAGTGCATGGAAAACTATGTCGCACTAGACATGCGAGCGCTTTTTTTGCCTGTTTTATGTACACAGGATTGTCCTCAATGACCCACTGAGCTTTCCTGTCTAAAGAAGGAACAGTGTCGGTCACACCAGCTATGTTTCCATCTACCTAGTTTTATGCGCATTTTGGGATATCGCATAAAAAGCTGGATGGAAATGCCAAGATACCCATAAAAATGTGCATAAAAAAACGTATGCGCTCAATTGAGGAGGATACATTTTTTATCTGATAAGAAGATATGCACATAAACTATGATGGAAACACATTTACCCAAAAAATCCCTCGATGCACAACAACAACAAAAAAAACGCATGTGACTTTGCCTCAACAGTGGATGTGATTTGATAACTGGACTAAACAGACGACAAATTAGCATCTCATAATTTATCATTCCGAAATGCCTGAGCCAAAGTCTGTCATCAGAATGATTTGGTATAGTGACCTCCCAGAAGTGTCTTGCACGATTGCGTTCCCAAAAACCAGGCATCCCAACCCAAGATAGCATGACAGTGTTTATTGCGTGTCATCTGCGCATTTATGATTAATTACAGATATTTTGCGCCAATTTCCCAGGAAGGGATGATTTTGTTCTCTTGAACACATGGGATGAAAATGATGCTTTATCCAATGTTTTAGCCCATATTAAAATTTTACGCAATTAAGTTAACTTCATGGAAACATAACTACTGTTCTGCATGCAATCAAAGGATAGAAGCAACTTAACATCAGCAAATCTTTATGAACACTGCACAATCAGCTAGTGCAATCTTCCAATAAAAATAAGACAGACAAAATTAACCACTTTATACAGTACAGACTTACACCTCAATGCCTAAACGCATTTGGACACTTAACACACGCGTACTATATGAATGCCACTGAAATAAAATATTACAGTGCATTATATATTTATTTAAATGTAATTTTTCATTATTTTAGACACATTTGGACACTTTCTGGATGTCAAATGTTTGTTAAACACGTGTGTGAACTTAAAGGGAACCGACTTCATGTAGCTACTAATAATCACTACAATACTGAATGATTAAAAATCACAACCAAGAATGGTTTAGAACAGTGAAGTTAGTTTTCAGAAAGGCTTTATCATGATTTGTTTACCACTTGGTCTGTTTTGCCATTCTATAGTCTGTATACAGACCATGTAATATATTCGGCCTCAATTACCTGCGTAGTTTGCTCCTGAACCGTTCTCCTCTCCTCCTCTTCCACACTCTTCCTGCAGCTCTGGCAGATCCACAGTGGCACCTCACCCAACAGCGACTGGGAGAGCGAAGGCACGGCGTCTGCCAGCTTGCGGCCCGGAACCTCCCTCAGCAGGGCCTGGGACAGCGCGGGTACAGCCTCCGCCAGTTTGGACCCGTGACTGGGGAGCCCGTTCACCTGGCCTGCCCCCCAGTCTTTAAACTCCCGATGGCACAGCAAGCAGCACGTGTGCATGGACTGTGTGACCAGAGCAAATGAGTTAACAAGAAGTCGTAATGAGCTCTCCATCTGAAACCATTCAATTATATTCATTCAAATATCTATGACTTATCTAAGACTTTTTCATGCCTGGATTTTTTTGTTTAAAAAAGGCATCCAATGGTTAAACGGGTTCATAAATTTATATATTTTTCAAATATTACGATTAATTTTCTGCAAGGAAATAAGCGCTGCAGTGCAGACATTAAATATTTGCTTGGTTATATCTCAAGCTCGTTTTAATTTGTTCTAGATCTTTAGAGATAATGTTATAGTGTTTAGGAAAGCCTGTCTGAAACCAGTTCATAAAAAATATTCATACAAAAAAGCTGTCTGTCAAGTCAATGCCACTGGTCAACGGGAACAGCTTTTTATAGCAGGAACTAAATAATTAAATTAATTATTCTAGTTATTAAAATGTAAAACAGACCTGTGCACATAAATCAAATGATAAATATTCGTTTTTGAACTGGTTACACAATTATTACAGAAATGTGAAAGGGTTCAGCAAGACTACTGTAACCCACCAAAACAAATACCAACTCCACTGTAAGACAATCCAACCATGGCAAAAGCAGTGTTATATGCATAAGCTCAAAGATTTTAACGTTATTAATATTTTTGTTCATTGCAAGTGTAACGTTTACAGTGTTGCAGATGTCATGTTTGCAGGTTGGTGGTAACGTTAACCATGAAAGGCAGCCAGAATTTAATCGTATGGCAATAATATAACCCTTGACACATAGTAAATACGCCTCTTAAGTCATTTAATGCACAAACACATGGTAATTTATGTCAGCGCATAAAGTGAGACTGTGGCTGGGTTAGTAGTGCCGTTTTAGCTTGAGCTCTAACGTTACAGAAATAATTTAGTAGCCACAGCAATAGACGACAGCAACACTGTTAGCTTTGTGCTTCACGGACTTTCGTTTAGCTTTCTTGAACCAGCTATATCTAAACAATCAGTGTCGTATAAAACATTCAGGTGTAAGGTGCTGCACTGCTTGGGGTTATTCAAAACGCTGTGAAGGCAACACATTTATTTATTTATATCGTTGTATAGGTGGCGAGCGAGCTAGTGCTGCTCCGCCCGTACAGCGCGAGAGCAAGCGTAGTGATGGGAAATTTGACTCGTTTCCGTGAAACGGTTCTTTCGAACAGTTCGTTTCAAAGAACCGGTTCAACAACAGATTCAGAGTTTATTTTACGTCGGGACGTAATTGCGTCATCAAATGGTCCCTCATTGACATTCATAAACAGATAAATATGTCGCTGACATCCCGTTGTGGTATATTATAAGCAAACAGCACATTACTGTTTAATCGATTTTTGTTTAATGGTTTTATTTTTTACGTTTTACTAATAACATAAAAAAAAATCCAAGTGTACTAGCTCAGTTTGTTTTGACATGATTCAGTTAATTAAAACAAATTAATTGTATAATATAAATATAATTTACATGAAACAATAATATATTTAAGTCAAATGTTGTTTAGAGGATGTAATTTAATCATGTTGTAAACATGTTTCCATTACGTTTTTGTAACATTTCTGTTATTGGGCTATACTAAAATAAATAAATGTTCACCCCATCACTCTATCACATTACTTACCGGCTTCAGCTCGAATCGTGCATTTCTGAAAACGAAAGTCAGTCAGTTGTTTTGACCCGAGAACTGATCTGACAGATTCCGTCCGATTCGCGAATGAATCGTTTAAACCGATTTTGAGAATCGGTTCAACCGATTAATAAAAGATCCGACTCCAAAGAACGAGTCGTTCATGAATTGGACATCGCTAATCAGGCGCTACAAAACGTAAAATAAGCGCGAAAACACAAATAACTGCACGTGCAATAAAGCCCTAGATAAAGAGCCCGTTAAAATAGTTTAAAAAATCAAGTCGCTAACAGCGCGAACCGGCTCGAGGTGGTGTGCTGTTGGATGGACGTGTTAGCATTAGCTACCTGATTGGTCCTGCTCGCTCCTGCATCTCCTCCACCGCCAGCGTCGCCGCCTGCCGCCGCTGCTGCTGCTGCTACTCCCGCATCGCCGGGCTTCTTCGACAGGCTCTGCTGCTGCTGCTGTCCCGACACTAAATCCTTGGCCCCGACTCCCTGCTGCTTGCTTTTTTTTCTCGCCATCGCTTTAGTCCGTATTATGCCCGTCGGCTGGTCTCCAAGTTCGGTGTATAAACACAGTTTCGGTTCTTGTGGGCAGTCGCGAATGCTCCCTGTTCTTTCTCAAGGCAAGACAACAGTGAATATGGCGGAGGGCTGGCACGCACACACTCACACACACTCACACACAAACTCACACACTCGAGCAGGTTCAGGGGTCACACGTACTGATGGCAAACGGCTTCAGTAGGGTTGGGGAAAACTGACGACTCCATGTTTAATGAGGGCAAGATTTCCAGGTGACAGACTACACTACAGTGAGTCAAACTACAGTAGTGCAGGATTGAAGGAGAAATATCAACATAGTAGTCACGTGCAGCTTTAATACGTACATGCAAATATGTTCTTTAATGGGAGGTAACGCCAGTAAAATGATTAATAAAACAACAATTTTTATTCGTTTATGTTGTGTTAAGAATATTTTTATGAAAATTTAAATAACTTTATCATTTATATTGTATTAATAGATGCACCATTGTGTTTTTCATACGCTTTATTCATAAAATGTATATATATACACAGTGAGGAAAATAAGTATTTGAACACCCTGCTATTTTGCAAGTTCTCCCACTTAGAAATCATGGAGGGGTCTGAAATTGTCATCATAGGTGCATGTCCACTATGAGAGACATAATCTAAAAAAAAAAAATCCAGAAATCACAATGTATGATTTTTTTTACTATTTATTTGTACGAAACATACAGCTGCAAATAAGTATTTGACCCCCTGAGAAAATCAATGTTAATATTTGGTACAGTAGCCTTTGTTTGCAATTACAGAGGTCAAACGTTTCCTGTAGTTTTTCACCAGGTTTGCACACACTACAGGAGGGATTTTGGCCCACTCCTCCACACAGATCTGCTTTAGATCAGTCAGGTTTCTGGCCTGTCGCTGAGAAACACAGAGTTTGAGCTCCCTCCAAATATTCTCTATTGGGTTTAGGTCTGGAGACTGGCTAGGCCACGCCAGAACCTTGATATGCTTCTTACAGAGCCACTCCTTGGTTATCCTGGCTGTGTGCTTCAGGTCATTGTCATGTTGGAAGACCCTGCCTTGACCCATCTTCAATGCTCTAACTGAGGGAAGGAGGTTGTTCCCCAAAATCTCGCAATACATGGCCCCGGTCATCCTCTCCTTAATGCAGTGCAGTTAGTCGCCCTGTCCCATGTGCAGAAAAACACCCCCAAAGCATGATGCTACCACCCCCATGCTTCACAGAAGGGATGGTGTTCTTGGGATGGTACTCATCATTCTTCTTCCTCCAAACACGTTTAGTGGAATTATGACCAAAAAGTTATATTTTGGTCTCATCTGACCACATGACTTTCTCCCATGACTCCTCTGGATCATCCAAATGGTCATTGGCAAACTTAAGACGGGCCTGGACATGTGCTGGTTTAAGCAGGGGAACCTTCCGTGCCATGCATGATTTCAAACCATGACGTCTTAGTGTATTACCAACAGTAACCTTGGAAACGGTGCTCCCAGCTCTTTTCAGGTCATTGACCAGCTCCTCCCGTGTAGTTCTGGGCTGATTTCTCACCTTTCTTAGGCTCATTGAGACCCCATGAGGTGAGATCTTGCATGGAGCCCCAGTCCGAGGGAGATTGACAGTCATGTTTAGCTTCTTCCATTTTCTAATGATTGCTCCAACAGTGGACCTTTTTTCACCAAGCTCCTTGGCAATTTCCCCGTAGCTTTTTCCAGCCTTGTGGAGGTGTACAATTTTGTCTCTAGTGTCTTTGGACAGCTCTTTGGTCTTGGCCATGTTAGTAGTTGGATTCTTACTGATTGTAGGGGGTGGACAGGTGTCTTTATGCAGCTAACGACCTCAAACAGGTGCATCTAATGCCGCGTTCCAGGCAACCCGTAACCCGTGTTTTTCCAACCTTCTACCCGTGAAAGTGGACTGGAACGGCAGCCAAACCCGTGACTTCCCACCCGTGAACTCGTACTAGATCGATGTACTCCCAGTTACGAGTTTTGACGTCACATAGCCCGCGAAGCAACAATGGCAGCCTCCTACGGATGCAGTGTTTATGAAACAAGTACCGTATACAAATAACGTAAAATAAAAGGTATAACAGCTTTTCTTGCCGTCTGCGCTGTTTTCCTCCTCCGTTTCCCTCAAATAAGCAAGGAGTAAGCACCTTTGGCGAAAGAAATGATTGTCAATGAGCATACACCCCGTACGGTCCGCCATGCTTTGTTTACATCTAACTACCACACAATTCCTTGCACTCAGGCAGTTTGGCGTGACTTTGCCTGGAACGCTATAAAGTCGTGAGTCGTGGTTTGAAGTTGTAATTTACGGGCTCAAAAACCTGCCTGGAACGCAGCATAATTTAGGATAATAAATGGAGTGGAGGTGGACATTTTAAAGGCAGACTAACAGGTCTTTGAGGGTCAGAATTCTAGCTGATAGACAGGTGTTCAAATACTTATTTGCAGCTGTATCATACAAACAAATAGTTTAAAAAATCATACATTGTGATTTCTGGATTTTTTTTTAGATTATGTCTCTCACAGTGGACATGCACCTACGATGACAATTTCTAAGTGGGAGAACTTGCAAAATAGCAAGGTGTTCAAATACTTATTTTCCTCACTGTATATATAGCCTATATATATTATACAGTATACTAATGATTTTCACTCTTCATTTCCCTTTGTCAAACATGACATTTAAAGGCCCCCATATTGTTTCTCCTGTAGTTCTGCATATGTAAAGTTAAAACTTACCATGTCCATTTTGTTTACCATTTTATGTTGTTTGCTGCAGAAAAAAAATATCTGAGAATTCCTGATACTTGACATAATATTGTCTTCCATATTTCACTGTCAGCATTTGTGACTTAGTTTATAAGTTTCATTTTGAAGAAAACAATTACACTCAATACTTAGGATTTCCTTTTTATTTTAGAGTGGAGAAACAAATGGCCCATGATGAATACACGACAGATCAGATCAAGTGACAGTAGTAATATACAAAACATTTAAATCTGTTGAAACACTAGGATTGTTAGTTGTTACTGTAGTATTGGCAGTGATTAGGATTTAAGAGATTGAAATACATGTAGCACTGATTTTTAAGAATGCAGTTCACAGAAAATGTGTATTTTGAATCAAGTCTCAAATGAGCACCAGTCATTGCAAAAGATCTGTTTAAGTACAACTCACTTAAATTTGTTAAACATTATTTCTTTCTTTTCTAAGATTAAAACAATGGTCTGCCCATGCCATGGCCGTTTTCCCGAAGCATTATTTTATAAAAACATGCAAACATTTGCTCTAAAAATGAGGATATTCTATGTAGGTGAAACAAAAATATAGATTGCTAGTTCATTTATTTGCATTACAATTCAAAATACAATATTTTCAGAGATCTGCTCATTAATTAATTGCTCTGTTCATTAATAGTTTTAAAGACACCTTGATGTGTGAGAGAATTATGGTTTGGAGGCACGTCTGTCTCAGTTGGTAAATAATGGCATGATTATATATATGATTAAAGGCAGTGAGGTCACAAAGACAAGGTTTTGTATGGGTTGAGCACATGTAGGTTAGCTTCAGGTCACTGTGAGTTTTTAGGGAAGACAGAGTAACACACTTCTGTCAATCCAACCGCTGCACACTGCCTCCCCTTCCACCAGGTTTGTAGTTCCAGTAACACAGTCTTCGGTAAGAATCACATTCAGTGTTCTAAATCTTCATCCTTTCAAAATGCAATTCTTGTCCCAAAAAAAATCCATGGCTATAAGCTGGAATACTTGTGAAGAAACCGGTCGTAGGCGTCGTAAATTGCTTGCCTGGAAGTCAACAAACATGCATGAAATTCAAAAGTTAATGCATGTATTTAAAAATATTGGGCATACGGTTCATTCACTTGACTACAAGCAATATATGCTATAGTTTAACCACATGATTAACATTGATCACTATTAAAGGAATAATTCACTGAAAAACATGATATACTATATCCCAATGTTCAAATGTTTATGGTCGGTAGATTTTTTTTAAATTTAATGTATTCCTGTGATGTCAAAGCTGAATTTTCAGCATCATTAAGGCTTGTCCTAACCAGCGGATGATATAGTTCTGTTTATTCTGTATTCATTTATTTACTTATATGAATGGTAGTGTAAATAGTAATAACATCCATGTTCTTTTCAATGCAATTACAAAACAAGGACTGAAAAAAAGTTGAAAATGATGCAAAACATAAAAGAATCATGAATGTAGTGCATATGATTTGTGTATATTCAAGTTTTCTGAAGTCAAGCTGTTGTTATTCACTAATAATCTTGACTTCCACACTAGAGAAGCTGGGATTTGTGGACCATTTCTTTGAATTAGGCCTTTTCAATGAATCTGTTGATGTAGTTTATAAAACTACTCTGAATGATTTGTACACTGACTAAAAGCTTAATTTTTTGAAGCTTGAACGCTTCTGCTTCATGTTCTCATTTTGTGTTCCGCAGAAGAAAGAACTCATTCAGGTGTAGGGTAAAATATCTATTTAAACTCCATGGATATTTCCCTTTTCTAACATTCGACTGTGCTTACCGAAACAGTCTTTGTTTGAAAAGGTAGGCGCTGATGTGGCCTCCTTTGAGGTAGCGAACCTCGCAGCCAGGCCAGATTTCCTGTAAGCTGCGAACTCCAGTGCGGGGAATATAAGCGTCTTCCTTTGCCTGGACTATAATGATCAGACTGGGATCCACAGGCACTGGAGACAAAGCATGCAAAAAAAGATACATGATCAAACACAGGAACACAAGCCAAACCATGTCCAAAACCAAACAGATTTAGTACCTGAAAAATTGGCGATGTGTGTGCATTCGTCCATCACGCCCTTCATGAAGCAGAGAGACTCCCGCTGCAGCGACTGCCGCGGGCCAGCCCCGTAGGTAATGTTCTTAGCATGTAGCATGTCCAAATGAGGCCCGCTGCTGCTCACAGCGGATAGCATCTGATCCAGTCCGTCTCTCTCTCTTCGCCCCAACAGCAGGGCTGAGTCTGATGTGTGACCTCCAGTCCCGGGCTGAGAACACGAGGAGTGCAGCCCCATCTGCTGGTCCCTCTCTGGCGAGTGGAGGTCAAGAAGGTCATGGGCAAGATCCAGGTCAGAGAGACTGTCAAAGCTGCCTGGGGCATTTTTTACGAATTCCTGGCCCATCCGGAAAGAGTCTGTCTGAAAATCAAGGGTGTGTCAGTGAGTGATTTGTCAAAAATGTTGCACCTTCAACATCAGTCATGTGATACACAACGCAAGGAACAAATGGTATCTTCCTTTGTGATCTAAAATAAATCACTGCAAAACTCCACCACAGAATAACACACCTACCCCACAATACTCCAGCATACTGATGATTTCTTCCTCATAGACTGTGTGCGCTGCATACTGCTTTTCCAGTTCTCTCCAGTTCACGGCTCGACTTAAAACTCCCTGCAGAATAAAAGATCATATTAATAAATCTGATGTTAAGAAAGACACCCAACGGAGTTATTCATGAATGAGTAATTGTGAATGGGAATGAGTGACACTTGGTGACGTCTGCATTACCATGTTCTGATGCTATCAATTCACTGACACAAGCATGAAGATGTAATGATATTCACAGCTACAAAGTTCAATAGCTAAGTGACTTATACTGCCTTTACGGCCCGGGAAGTCCCTACATACCAGGGTTATTACAGTTAACTAAAACTAAAACCATTAACATAAAACCATTTCATTACTTACAAAATAAAACCTAATTGAAATTAAAAAAAAATATAAGAAAACTGATAGTATATAACAAAGGGATAGTTCACGCTAAAATGTTGTCATCGTTTACAAGTTGTTCCAAACCTGTATGAGTTTCTTTCTTCTGTTGAACACAAAAGAAGATATTTGAATCAATGTTGGTAACCAGACAGTATTCATTGTCTTCCATAGTATTTTTTTTTCCTACTATGGAAGTCAATGGCCACTGTCAACTGTTTGATTACCAACATTCATTTTTGGGTAACCTATCCCTATAAAACTTTAAAAGTGAAATAAAAACAATATAAAGATACAAAAAACCTAATCCCCCCCACAAAATTACTAAAATTAGAATGGAAATTAAAAAATAAAAAGTAATTTACAATATGTCTGAAACTTGGAAGTTTTTCCTTTGCGTTTTTCACGAACAGATGACAACAAAGCGATCCCTGTTCACACGGATCGGTAAAGCGATTAAAATGCTGTATTATGCTGCCAGGCTAGTAGTTGTGTCACTTTGTAAAGAAACCCTATGTGCCCTATAGACTGAACACTTTGGGCCCTATCATACACCCGGCGCAATGCAAGGTGTGACGCAAGTGTTTTTTGCTAGTTTCAGCCCAACGCAGTTATCATTTTCACGTCCAGTGCCAAGTTGTTTAAATAGCACTCGTGCCCATCTGTTCACCCATGGTCTGGTCTGAAAACGAGGTTCAAGTGCATTGTTGGCGCATTGCTATTTTGAGGTATACTGAAATCGCAGTATTTTTTGTGTTATTTAAAGGGTGTGTTAGTAATATTTGCCTATATGCCGATGCATAACGCACGTACACTCTGCTTATTACACACACAGGGATGCGCAGCAGCACACAAACATTTTTAAATATAAAAAAATTAAAGGATTCCTCTCTGGAGAAGTGTTCAGTCTTTCCGCTCGCAAATTCCGCCATGTAAATGGCGAATCCACCATGGTACAAGCGCAACTGTCATTTAAAAGGAATGAGAGATGAGTTGGTTGGTTTATTGCACACACAACACACCCATGACTCATTAAGAGACTAGGTACAACCCTTTTGGACCATGCGTCTGTCGCGCCGACCATTTTTTCCCGACGTTAAACTAGTACAAGTGGATTTCGGACACGCCCTAAGTGCTTCAGCGTTTCAGACCCTGCACTCAGATCGTTAAAATAGGGCCCTTAAAGGGTTAGTTCACCCAGAGTTACTCACCCTCATGCCGTTCCACACCCGAAAGTTCCCATCTTCGGAACGCAAATGAAGATATTTTTGTTGAAATCCGATGGCTCAGTGAGGCCTGCATAGGCATCAATGTAATTTACACTCTCAAGATCCATTAATGTACTAAAAACATATTTAAATCAGTTCATGTGAGTACAGTGGTTCAATATTAATATTATAAAGCGACGAGAATTAAAAAAAAAAACTAAACTAAATAATGACTTATATAGTGGTAACCGATTTCAAAACACTGCTTCATGAAGCTTCGGAGCGGAAACAAATTAGCGAGTCGATTCAGCGAAGTCACGTGGTTTCAGCAGTTTGGCGGTTTGACACGCGATCCAAATCAGGATTCGCTTCACTGATTTGTTTCCGCTCCGAAGCTTCATGAAGCAGTGTTTTGAAATCGGTTCTCACTATACAAGTCATTATTTAGTTTTTTTTTGGCGCACAAAAAATATTCTTGTCGCTTTATAATATTAATATTGAACCACTGTACTCACATGAACTGATTTAAATATGTTTTTAGTACATTAATGGATCTTGAGAGTGTAAATTGCTTTGGTCTCTATGGAGGCCTCACTGAGCCATCGGATTTCAACAAAAATATCTTAATTTGTGTTCCGAAGATGAACGGAGGTCTTACGGGTGTGGAACGGCATGAGGGTGAGTAATAATTTTTTTTAAATGTTTGTGATTTTAGGCCCCCAAAATGCCATTGTCGTGTAAATGAACGACCAATATTCAATATGTAAATGACCCCTAATACTTAAAAATAATAGTATTTTTAAAAACTATTATTACACGGCTCTGTGGAATACTTGATTCTGACTGGTCAATCGCGCATTCCAGTGATATGTTATTCCCAGAGAACAACCGCCAAAGTGAATAACACATCGCTCCTCCAGGTACTACGGCCAGAACCTTACTTTATAAATATGGATATTCTTCTTACACAAACGCATCGATTCTCTTCAGAAGGCCTTTATTAACCCCCCAGAGCCGTGTGGAGCACGTTATTTGATGGACAGGTGCATTTTTTATGGACTTCAAAAACAGAGCAACAACTACTGCTATTATAAAGCTTGGATTAGCCAGGACTTTTTTAATACAACTCCAATTTTATTCGTCTGAAAGAAGAATGTCATATACACCTAGGCTGACTTGAGGGTGAGTAAATCATGGGCTGATTTTCATTTTTGGGTGAACTATCCCTTTCAGCAATAATTTCAACATATATGGTAAAAACAAATCTCTTCAGCAATAGATAAAGGCTTAAAGCAGTTTGGAACTGTTTTTCTTCACGGAAGCTTTGCGTAAAAACTAATAAAATATTTAAACTCAAGACAATATTGTGTGTCTAATTTACTTGAGACAAGTAGCCGTGTAATAAGAGGGATAATGCTTCGCGTCGGGGTCCTGATCACTCTGTCGGGGTTTATTCTGCGATAACAACCGGCTGGAAGTACATTATCCCTTACATAACAGTTTCCGGTGTTGCTAAAATAACACTGATACATACAATCATACTTTCTTTCACTTTTCTATTTTCGTTTTCTTGCACAGATGCTTTATCTATGTGTTTTATCATCACTTACATTCTTGTCCTGCCACATTTCATAAACCTGAGGAATAAGCAGTATTTTCTGGGAGCATTTATAGTTACTGATCATTAAAAGATCAGAAATTGCATTCAAATTAAAAAGTAGATTTTTTAATATTGAGAAATAACAACTGACTTGGTAAATCAGTTTGAGTTTCTCACTGGAAATTATGATTTTGTGGCATCTTATAAACACAGCCAATACAAAATGACTGGTAGGCAGCATTAATATGTTGAAGCATAGTTGTTTAAATCTTACTGTGGTAAAAACACTTGAAGCAGTCGTCCAGGATAAACAAGGTATGAGCGGAATTGGTTTGGGCCAGTTTGTCACAGCTAATGATGCCATCTAGGAAGAAAATGAGTCAACAAACCAAAAATAGATTTTGGATATGTTATGTATAGGATATGGAACAGGTTCTTCTGAACACAATTGATTGGAAACAAAATAAAGTAATCAAAAATGTTAATGAGGAATGCAGAACCTACATGTCCACCCATAGAAATGCCAGTCATGCCCAGAGGCCAGAAACCCTCTCGCTCCAGCCAGTGTAACAGCACAGCAGACTCCAGGATCAGTGCTCCACCCATCACAAACAGGTCCGATACGTTCTTCAGGCTGGAGCGACTGCATTAAACGCAAATCATATACACTGTAAACATGCATTGTTCATACTTACCCTCCATGTATCAAAGACATCCATCACAGCTGCTGCCAATAAACAAACACTCACAGTTGGTCTTTAGGTTTCCTGTATCCATGTATGGCTCAGAGTCAAGGAGGTATCAGATGAGATCTAGTAATATTTGATACCAGGGATCTACATGGCAAACTAGTATGTCTGTAGTTTAGCATTTCCAAGGATATAATAAGGATTCTCCAACAGAAGAGACGCCATCCCTGATTCTTTAACCATCGGACGGGCCATTAGTGTTCGCCTTCTCCAGAAAAACTGTGAAAGATAGAGATGCATCAAATTCAAATAAAATTCTAGCTGACACTGATAAGTCAATAATTATTGCTATAATGGCTGATAATTAATATTAAATACTAAATACTATTTAATAGTTTTAAATTTTTTTTTTAAAGAAATGAAAATAAAAAAGATGAAAAATAAAACATCAAATGCTAGAGATGTACATTATGAAAAATGTATATTTTTTATTTTGCTAAACCGTTAAATGACAGCAAATATAATCAAAATTTAAAAATAAGGAAAATATGCATAACAAGCTATTTAAAATCCAATATTAATTAAAAAAGGGTTACACTTTATTTTAAGGTTTCCTTGTTACAGTGTTATTATACAATGAAGTACTGAATAATATTAAGCAACTAAACTATGCATAATTGACTGTTATTACTATAGTAACTGCATGTGAAATGTGTAACAGTGTTACCATTTTTTTTATAATTTTGAAAGAAGTCTCTTATGCTTACCAAAGCTGCATTTATTAGATCAAAAATATAGTAAAACTGTAATATTATCAAATGTTATTACAATTTAAATGTACTGTTTTCTATTTGAATATATTTTAAAATGTAATGTATTTCTGTGAGGCAAAGTCTCCAGTGTCACATGATCCTTAAATAAATCTAATATGCCGATTTGCTGCTCAAGAAAGATTTCTTATTATTATCAATGTTGAAAACAGTTGTGATGCTTAATATTTTGGAATAGAAATCTTTATTGTCACTTCTAATCAATTTAATGCAACCTTGATGAAAAACAAATCTTACTGACCCCAACTTTTGAAGTTTAAAGCATATTGTGCATCCCAAAAATTCACAAACACAGGCAGTTTTTGCACACTCACATGGTCTCCTGTTCCAGCCAGGTGAATACAGACTGGTCTGTGCCTCTTCCATTTCTTAGGTACAATGAACTGGAATCTGGTTGTAAAGGTGAAACAAAACGTCTTTATTTGAAGGAACTTTGCATAAAAAATGTCATCATTTGAAAGAACTTTGAATACAAGTCACATTAATCCTTCTCATTTGCATTCAGCATTTGTGGGTGATTTGTTTTGGTTACCGGGCTTTGACGGACTCGGCTGGCAAGATGCCCGGGACAAAGTGCTCTAGTGGTGATATGAAATGACCGTTGTGAATTTTGCAGTCAGTTTGATCTTCTACCTTTGGACACAGCAGTAACACAAAGGTTAATGGGTCATTATGCAATTTTCAATAGTGCTGAATAATATACAGTATATTCCTCTACTACAGGTACTATTACTAACAATAAAGAGTTTTAACAAGTGTCTCTTACTTTGTCAATAAATATTGGGTAGTCCCTCTGTACCAGATCTTTGCACCTCTCCCTGTTGCCAATAATCTTCCGGAACTCGAATATTCTGTAATACCCATAAAGCAATTCAAATTAAATTAATTAATATCATTAAAGGTGCACTCAGTGTTTTTTGTTCATTGTCAAGCTGGTTCACAATGTGGATCATCCAAATGCAAAACCGTTCAGAAACTGATGCAATTGTAAAATTGTAGCATTCACGATAAGCCATGATTCATATTTTCTTCCACTAGTGAAAGCTTTCAATAGAAGAAAGAGAAAAAAAATTTCTTAAAGGGATAGTTCACCCAAAAATGAAAATTCTGTCATCATTTACTCACCCTCAGGGGCGGTACTAGACCCTTTTTAGGGGGGCTTCAGCCCTTAACTTCTGCCCAGCCCCCCTAAAAAATGTGTGATTTAACCTTTAAAGCATATGAAACTGGCGGGAGGCTTCAGCTTCGTCCCGTCTTTTAGTCAGCATGTGCTGGGCACAGCGCACGTCAGAAGCAGAGGTGTGTGCGTTCATCTGAGCCTCATTGGTCTGTCATCGCTCGTCAATGTCAAAATATTCGAGAAAACCAATCAAATCAGAGTAGGCGGGCTTTATGTTCACACAGAATCTGCTGAGGCTAAACGCAAATTTTAGCCGCACAACTCGACATCAAGTGAGAGAAATGTAAGATAAGACTCTTTAAGTCAGAAATGTTAACTTCTTAACCCGCACCGGTTCGTGGACGGGGGGGTTGACGGAAGTGGGGGGGTGTGTACTTTTATTTACTTTTGTTTTATACAAAATATTCAATCAACTATCACAAACTATGCATCATTTGAAAGCTAAAACACTCAAGATTCATGTTCTGAACTTGTTTTTGCAATAAATACACCAGAGAGGAAAGGGTTAAATGAAACGCTAAAGGACCGTCCATGTAAACATTAGCATAATATCAGCGTTACTCATCTTTCATCTCCTGTCGTTCAGATCAGATCGGACGAATCCAATAAACACCCGCATACATCTCTGTGTAAGAGTCCATTCTTCAAAATGCATCCCACTTTTTAATCCAAAACAACGAAAAAATAGGGAAAAAACTAAAAATCCTCCGTTGTTTGCAAGAGAGTTTTGAGTTAGCGTGATCAATCATGTCCATTTTCAATGAAATATCGATTCTATTCCGTGTCTGGCAAACTCCCCCTGCTAGAATAGCTTCTCCCACGTATTTTAAACCCTCCCCCGTCTCTCTCCTTCAATCAGAGTCTCTTCTGGGATGCATCATATAGAGGAAGTGCCTTACAGGCTTGGTGAGCTGTCAATCATTGCGCCCATGGTTTTCGTTGGATAAAGGCACTCGGTGCCCAGCCAATGCCTTTCCAACAAAGGTTTGATTGATGGACTTAGTAACCAATCAAAAGGCATTATCTTGCGCAGTTTGCGTAAGTAGGCTTTGGTGAATACTTTTTGTGCACTGGCTGCGCGTTCTCCATGGCGCAACTGCAGTGGAGCGCGCTGTCTCTCACTGACGCTTCCCATCAGCTAAATGAGTTTTTTACACTTTGTAATCTCTGTAAATAGTTGCTTTAGTTTTTCAGTAACTGTTTATCCATTATAATTAGTAGTATATTGCAGTTTATTGCAGATTTATTTGAATGAAAAACTACTCTTTACAATAGCAAATGTTCAGAAATAAATGGCCTTTTTGAAATGACGCCTAGACTTTTCTTGACATAAAAGCTCACAGAAGCTACATTACTGAGAGAATCATCCTCATATTTGAATCATGACATGATTAGACATTCAGTTTTATATTTAAGTTATTTTCAGGCTCTTAACATTAAATTATAATATTTTTTTCCCTAAGTGAAAACAAAAAACAAAAAACGTTAGTCACTTACATGTATATTACTCTGTTCCCATATTACTTTGAGTTATTATGACTCTTGGGTAGCAATATTTCAAGTGTCTAGTTTAAAATAAGACCAGGTTTATGAATATAGACCATAGGGTTTAAGAGCTGCAGACATTTTCATTTGGGTATATCGTTTTCAAAGAATTCCTAAAAAATGGGGCGCTTGTTAAGAGGTTAAACAAAGACAAAAATATTCAGGCAAATGAATAGCCTACACTTTTGTCTAATTTCGCCAATTTGAATTGAAAATAGGCCAATATGTAATTCATAATGTAATTAACAAACAAGAAATATTAACAAAACCGTTTTCTTCAGATTAGGCATAAGATTAATAATGAATGTGTACATATTGTAAATTAATATTATTCCATTTGTAGCCTTCAGTAAATAAATAAAAAAGCTCAGGTATTTCAGCCTGTATTGGGCATAAGATTAGTAATGAATGTGTTTATTTTGTGAATTAATTTAATAAACTTAACTTTAATAAACAGTAAATTAACGTGTCTAAGAAAAGTATTCATAAAACATATAAATATCAGTATGTTAATATGTAAACCATATTTACTTTCTTCTCTGACGAAAATGGAAAAACTATATCAGTTAAAGCTCAGCGTTAGGAGGGGAAGAGACTGGGCATGATAAAAACAGAGAAAAAAGAGATGTGGAGATAAAAAAGACCAGATAAGAGATAATCTACTGCCCAGTGACATGGTTTTCAAGCTACTGTTATCAAATTTTTTGGCCTTCAAAACATCTTAAAATGCACATATGTAGATCAGAGAAATAAACATTTTCTCGGGTGAGCTTTATAAGTATTACTTTATAAGTATTAATAAACAGCCATCCTATGGATATGCATGTTATTAAGCTACTAGTTCATAGCGCAATTTGGACCCTAAAATACCCTCACTGGCGGCTAAGCCCCCCTAAAATGAAAATCCTAGAACCGCCCCTGCTCACCCTCATATTGTTCCAAACCTGTATGAGTTTCTTTCTTCTGCTGAACACAAAAGAAGATATTTAGAAGAATGTTTGTAACCAAGCAGATAGAGCAACTATTGACTACCAAAGTATTTTTCCCCTACTATGGTAGTCAATGGTTGCTCTATATGCTTAGTTACAAACATTTGTCTAAATATCTTCTTTTGTGTTCAGGAGAACAAAGAAACTCATACAGGTTTGGAACAACATGAGGGTGAGTAAATTATGACAGAATTTTCATTTTTGGGTGAACTATCCCTTTAATACAAATTGCAATAAATATTTCCTCAATAAATAATGCTTTTTTATATACAAATGTTGTTTTTCCCCCACTACTATTCATTACCATGTGACTGATCATGTAATATTCCACTGCCTGTACGCAAGACTACATGCTCAAAATGTATTTTTAAGTGTGCTTTTTGGCACATATCCGTTTCTTTTTGTTACAACTATAACTGAGTGCATCTATGCACATTCTATAAGTAAAATATTAACAAATATAATGTTCATTCATACCACTGCTAATTATTATTTTAGCATCAATTACTAATTAGTAATTATCAAAAGTTTCTATACAAGCTTCACCCCACTACCATAAGTGATGAAGTCATACGATGCAATGTGTTTTTATTGTGTCTAGTTTTTACCTTTTCAGGTCCTCTGGCTTCCCCCATCCTTGGATGAAGAGTTTGGTGAGGAGAAGCCTTCTATACAGCACATCAAGCCGACTCACACCCATTGACAAAAAAACATTCTTCTGCAGAGAACAAAATAAACGTAACCAGCACTTGTCACAAGTCATAATCCGTCAGTCAGCTTTATGGCTTTACACATTCCAATATATAAGAACTGAGCAGCTGAGAGGGGTTAACAACAACAACACACACTTAACAGAACACCGGATAGACTGGGGCTTTCCAATCGTTTAGATATCAGGGACCCCCAAATGATCATCCTCGAGTCAGGGACCCCCAACCCTAAAATTTTAAAGTATCTTTCCTTTATGAACACCCAATTTATACAGATAAAATATTATATTATAAGTTACATTATTATATATTTTTTTGTACTCACTATAGTAATGTATGGTTAGGCTTTTCGCAATAATCAATACATCGATATATCGCACAATATATGTACATGACCTCAATAATGTTTTTGTGATGCAATATATCGCCCATTATGTTTACATGATAAAGAATGTCACCAACATTTTACTTGTTTGTGCTGTCATCTTGTATGTTTTCCGTGACAGAGGCTGTTCCTTCATACACAGAGCGGTTCTCGACAGGTGAAAAAAGGCGCCATTTGAGGCGTTCTAGTGTTTTCCTGACAACTACTGACAGTTTGGAAGAATAAGCCCAAATGGACTCGATTTCAAAGCCGCAATCCCCTGTTCCGGTGCACATATAAATGTCAACGCAGAATGACGAGATTAAAAGCCGTTTCACAAGGGAAAATGTTTATTTACTATTTATTCAATTTATTTTATTTTTATTTAGGATATATTTTTTTTACCCTTAATTTCCATGATCTAAAGAATTAAAAGGTTGTCATTTGAAAGTGTGTATGTCTACTTGCATTATTATGCTGTTATATTTGGATTATATATTCAGTGGCATAAAATAGTCTTAAAATGACAATAATATCGTTTATCGCAATTATTTCTGGGACGATATATCGCGAAACAAAAAGTAGTTATCGTGACAGGCCAATGTACGGTTGAATGTATTATTTATTTATTGAATTGTAATCTATTTTTATTTATTTACATTAATCAATGTTTATTTTGATTTAATCTTATCTATTTTAATCACATTTTTATTCATTTATTTGAATCAAATCTATTTAAATTTACTGATTTTAATCGTATTATTTGTTTTTTTTTTACAGTTTTTCTCTAGTCTAGACTTTTCCACAGACCCCCTGTTACTCCTATGGAGCCCAGTTTAAAAAAAAAAAAACCTGTGCTAGACGATATAAAAATGAACCATCTCTGGTCATCAAACTTCACTGGATACTTTCTGAAACAGATCAAGTTAGATATTGGACATGTCAACCTCTCATGCTTAATGAATGACTATTGAGTAACCACAGACAACTGGGCAATAACACTTCAGAAGGTTTGTGTGAAATCTAGTATCTTAAAATGACTATCGGGTTTCTTACATTGTCCCTAAAAGATGAAGTTTTTGAACATCCTACACTGACTGTCTGTTGTGAAAGTAACGTTACTCAGCTGTCAGCGGTGAAGCTGCAGTAGAGTTGTATACAAAGTTACTACCTGCTTGTCTCTTCAAACCCACACATACTTTAAAACAAAGCGCGAATGAATGAACGTAAATAAATAAGTTCATACCTCGAGCTAAAAGGACGGAGATTTGGATTTCTTTGAAGAAACTGGATCAGTGCACATGACAGAGGGCGAATTCCAGTTGATGGTGCAGCGCCATCCCAGCGTTCAACTCACTGCCGGAAGTAACTCTTCTTCTACGCTCATGATCGGTAGTGATGCATTCTTTGGTTGCACCACTAGATGGCGGAGTTGCACAGGTACAGTCGAGCTCTACAAACAACCAATACTAACTATACATCATATTTTTTATAGGATTAGATTCCTATATTAAAATACATTTTTACACAAATTACAGTAGCATTATGATTTCTTATGCCCTGTTGGACATCCAAACGATAATTTTTTTTTTAAAGTCTATTGTTCCAGATGCAGTTTCCTACCCAATCTCATATAATCTAAGAATTATATTTCCTATATATTTATGGTTATAAAGCAGTTTCTATAAGGAATAGTACATTTACGTCACCATTTTGTAAGCTTAATTAAAAGTTTGAACTGAAAATAAGATGAGCGTCACTCTGTATGATAAGCAGATTTAACTTTGGTTTTAGAAATACTGTCAAACATTGAAACAATGCCACTTTTTAAATTATGATAACTTTTCTGTCCTCTCGGCTGATCTTAAAGACACATGCTTTAAAAAAAAATTGTGTTAAAGGATATAACATTTTAATTGTGTCTCCTTAATAACATTTTGACTTTTCAAGCACATGTTGATATGGCATAGTTTTTTTTTTCTTCTTCAAGATTTCAAGTATAAAAGTGCCTCTATCGGCTAATTAATAATGGAAACATATTTGAGTATCTGTTACATGTGGATCCATAAATATTTGAAAATATCCAAATATTGTCATTGAAATTGAAAATGAATTAAATAAATAAATGCACAACGAAAAGCGTTTTAATTACATGCAGGCTCCGCCCACGCCCCGCCCACAAACAATATGCAAAATGTTTGTTAGTGATGAATTTAGCTCTGCGTTTTCATTCGCATGCAGTTTACTGTAGGCTATAAAAAAATTTTTTTTAATTTATTTATTTATTTATTTTTACCCGTGCCAGTGTCTATCTAACGTAAAAGTTAATTAGCCTAAATTATTTTGATGGAGCCACTTCTGGTTGAATTACAGTCAAGATATTTTGACCACAGCAGGTTTGAGAACTAGTTTATTAGTGGGTGAAACATGGTGGGCTGAGTGCCAAATGGAGGCGCGACATATCGGTCAGGTCACCGAGGAGACTATTGGGGAAGAAATAATTAACCCTTGCTTTTAATAGTTCTTATCTTTATTCTTAAGATGCAGCTTTCTTCGTTAGATTCAGCCCCGTGGAGTCGCGCGCCGCTCGTGGGATAATCTCCTGACGGGACCTTTAAAACTCTCGCTGCTGTTGCTTCATTCGGGTCGCTTCAGACTGAAAAGTGTGGTCTGTAAGCATGGCAGGCATTCCCAAAGCCTTTACTCATGTGTTCATAGGCTTTCTAATAACTGTAATCTCAGGATTAAGAGCCAACTCTCTGCATCAGGTTTTCTTGAAGGATATTGTAGCTGTTTACGGAGAAAACGGTTCACTGGATCTCAATGGCATTCGCAGTTTATTGGACACAATTGTGCAAGGCAAGCCCTTGGATCCGAACATTCCTCTGCATGCTCAGGTAATATGGTTAGGCCTACCAAACTATTTACTAAACTTGATAAGAACATTTGACCTTTTATTGTCAGGCATTTGATTATGTCATTTATTTTGAAAACAAGTGAAACACTGATATTCTTACTGTTTAAAAGGACTCGTCATTGTCTTGTTTCATTGACTTGTGGCCCTGTTTATCAGTGTTTGTCTGGAGAAGATATTCTGGTGCATTTTGGGCTACAGAACCTATCTCATCTAACAGAGGAACATCTGGTCACTGTCTGTCCGGCTCTGCTCAACCAAGCCGTGCTTCCACCCTGTTCAACAGAACCTCCAGTCCTCGCTGACCCCACAGAACTTCATAGTGAGTCTTCATACATATGATGAATTTGTCATATCTGAACTTCTGATGATCTTCTTTAGTTGTCAAAGACCTTTCTCCTAAATAAACCAACATATTGTAGATTTTGTATCCTAAAGGCAGAGAATGAATGGAACTGTGCCACGTGATATTAAATTGTACACTTTATATTAAATTATAGTCATGTCAGTTAAAGTAATTCTCTATTTTATTTGTATTAGTACTATTTTTTCTATCTTCTCATGCTATTATAAAATATATTATAAACAAAACACTGCATAGGTTTACCTACAATACATTAAAATGTACTATATGAAAATCAGAGTTGAAAATACATTAGACATAAAATAATTATTTAAAGTAGTATTTTTTATTAGTTCTATTTTGTACTGCTTTTATGCTTTGTTTAAATACAAGAATGATGTATAATAATAGTTTTTACTATCATAGATTAAAAATGCACTGTATCACTGTAATGAAAATCGCTGTTGAGAACGATGTCAATTACAGACAACTGTGTTTGTCTTAAAAAGGAACGAAAACACAACTTTCTTAGTTTATTTAACCTCAGAAGACAAAAAAGAAAGAATTGCTTAACACTTTACAGTAAGGTCCCATTACACATTAACTAATAATGAACTATACATTTGTTACAGTATTTTATTATTCTTTGTTAATGTTAAGCATTAGTGCTGAAAAGCTCATGCATTTTAGCTTATAACTATTTGTCATAAAATGTATGTAGCAGTGTTATTTTAGTAACTCTGGAAACTGTTATTAGTTTTTAAAAAATACTATAATTTTTTAATATAATGATAATTTAATAATACAATGATGGTGTTTTGGGGGCCTGAAAACGTAAACTTTTGAAAACGGGTTTCAATATGCACGTTTTTAAAAAAAAAACGATACCGTTATTGTCTCAGTGTAAACTACAAAAACGCAAATTTGTGACGTCTTGCGCACGTGAATTACATGTTCAGACTATAGGCGTGTATTTTTTCTTCGTTTTCGATGATCCGAGGGAACGGTGATCGTTTTGACTACATTGTCGTCTGTAGGCAAAAAAAATGCAGACGGTCTCCATGTATTTAGGACATTGTTGTTGTGTAAACTAGGGATGCCACAATTCTCAATATAATATTGAAACGTTCGGTACGGCATTCACGGTTCAATACGCGCTTGTGAATTGCGTTTTTGTCGGTTTTGCATTTAATTAATTATTTGTCTACAAATTCTATCATTTGCCTCCATCCCAATACTAAACAATGGACATACATTCACATCACAGGTAAGTGGTAGAGTTATACTCACGGAACGCTATAGTTATTCACAATCAGGAAAGTTCATTATTTGCATGTATTTTAAAATCTTGCCGGTAAACATTTAATTTGCGTGCAATGCACATACGCTTTTCCGAGCACGCGCACTAAACGCCTGTCAAACACGTGATTACTGGACTAAGTAGTCTTAAGGCCTGTACACACCGGGACGAATATCGCGCGCGCTTATTGCCAGCGTTTTTCGTGATGTTTTTCAGCGCGTCTTGAGTGTTCACACCCAAGCGATTTCCACTGCCGATGCGCCGAGTGAACGTGCACATTCAGTAGATAGCGCTCCCGGTACACAAGGTGGTGCTGCGGCACTTTACGCTTCTGGCACTCGCTTGTCACACAGAAAAAGAAGAGAGACAGTATTTACGTGCTTGCCAAAACCATAGATATATTGGCCCTCATTTATCAAAAGTGCGTACACCAAATTTCCAGCGTACACCTGGCGTACACCCAAAACCACGGTGACTTTGAGATTTATCAATATGGACGTTGGCGTACGGCACGCTCAAATCCTACGCCAGCTCAGGAGGTGGTGTACGCACGTTTTGAGTTAGTGCGAAAATGTGCAGAAAAACAATTCCTAACACCACAAAACGCACTGACAAAGATATGCTATATTATGACCCACTGTAAAAAACAACAAAAAAACAACAACAACAAATAAAGCCCTATTCGCACGGGATAAGTAGGCTATTATCTGGGGATTTAGAAATTACTCCCCCACATCTGAATTTTGCTTGGCGCATTCGCACGGGATAAGCTGTGATTTTACTCGAATTTACTGACTTATCTCCCGGATATGATGTTGCTTGAAAATGTTTTTTTCGTTATATAGCTGATAAACAGAATGATATCGATAAACAGTCGTATCGATATCATTTTGATTGTTTTATAGTAATACAAATAATTTCGTTCAGTTAGAGAACAGACGCAATTAAAAACGTAAATAAGCAATATAATAACAATATACGACGGAAGATTCAGTTTCAAAGCTAAATGTAAAAGTGCCCATTAAAGCGAGTTGTCGTTGTACTGTTCTGTTTTTGTGTTTTTCATTAAGAATAATATTAAACACACCATTCAAGCAATTTACTCCCAAATTGTGCTCATTCTAAAGTGAAAGTAGTAGCCTATAATCCTAGCCTGGGAAAACCCAGACAACTTCCGGCAAATTTAGATTTGCTCTGCAAGTAGTCTGGCAAAGAGCACATTCAAACCCATTTCTAATCCCTAGAAATCACGGCACCAATCAGAAACGTTGGGGCGGGCTTTAGACGATGACGACAGCGCAGCGACATTGAAGTAGATTTGTGGAGCATCACTCGTTCGAATCAGCTATCGCGTCTGTTTAAAGCGATTTAAACTTTTCCTTTTCGTTAAAACCCGAGCAAAGAACAACACTCGAAGCCTTCATATCTAAAAAAGATGTTATCGCTGTCTTACCGACTGGATTCGGCAAAAGTCTGATACCAGCTTGGCCCTTTGGTGGCTAAACGAATGGGTCTTAGCGAGAGCCCTCTGGTAGTGTTAATGCTTTACAAAATATAGTTTTAAGTCCTTTTCAGGCGTGAATGTAGTTGTTTAAAGCTCAAATCTGTGGTTTATTTATAAAGAGAGCGCCTTTTTTAAAATTTGATCTGCCGTTAGTTGTGAGTTCCAGTGGTTCAGCGGCGCTCAATCGATCATTGAGCCCGCCGAGAGACGCCTTTCCTCGGCCAGTCCTTCTGCCGTCTGACGCTGGCTCTGATGTCTCTGTAGTGGTTAAACCGTCTCGTCTTGTGTAGATCTAGGCTCGTCTAGGCTGATCTTTGCTCTCATTAATCTATAATTTGTTCCTAGACAGATCGTTTTGTCTGAGGGCAAAGTGAAGTTTCATAACTTTATATTTTTAAGATATTAAACTTTACCGTTGTAGTCTCCTAGCGCTGACTTTGACTGAATTGCTTTATTTATTGTATAGCTTATACCTTTTACTTATACTTTTATAATTGCTATTGATGATCACACATAAACTGACATTTAACAAAAAGAGACTGGGTTGTGTTTTGTGTCATATTTAATTTATTACAGTGATAATCATAGCCTATATTATGTGTGTGTGTTTTTTTAAATGTAAACGAAAAGAGGCTGGGTTTTTTATATTTCGTTTTGTTATAAACATGCATTGAAGATAATATGCATTGCCTGCACTACATATACAAATATATACTGAGTGATACTGTCAGCATTGTAGGCGGACTAGTGTCCTCCCGTCCTCGGGAGTTCGTTCTCCGGAGTCAAACTTGGCAAGTCACGGACGCAAGTCAGAAGTTCGCGTACGAAATATGTCATAAAACACCACTGCCTCATTTCATTAAATTAAAAAAAAAAAAAAAAAACATAAAAGCCACACGAATGTGGTTCAGGCAACGCGTAGCTAGGCCTACATTGATTTTCTTATATATTTATAATAAAACGAAGTATAAAACACGTTGCCTCTTTTCGTTTACATTTAAAAAAATAATTAAACATTAACATGTGGTTTAGGTAAGGTGACCAGATTTCTGAAATGGAAACCGGGGACATTTCCTATTTGAGAACACAAGTACAGACAAGAACGCATATTGAGAAACGGCCAGTCAGATGTTTCTCCGTCGCTCTGCATACATCATCTCCCTCATCGCTCTGATTGGTTTGAGGTCTATCCAATTGCGCCGAGAGGCATTTGAGCGACGCCCGTTGGTGACGCCCCTTTGGAAATGATTTGTCTATGAAGCTTTGCCAGACCATAACTCAGTTACTACTGAGAATGGTCTGGTTTTAACCAGGCTACTATAATCCGCGCGGCCGCACGGGAATTCATAACGGTGCACATATGCAGCCAGCGCCATTCTTCGTGAAAGATAAAGATAGAAATGCTCACAGGACACAAAAACCTTGCAAAAATTATATACGATCTGCCTAATCCCGGCCAAATAGATGCAGATTCGCACGGGACTAATATTATCACCTCGGTGTTCGGCGAAATATGGTAGGTATTTGCGGGGGAATTTTTTACTTTACATATTACAGACATGGCCGATTCGCACGGGATTAAGATCACAGACATTCTCTGCAATTATTAAAAATCACCAGAGCTCCCCGCATATCTGTGCGAATAAGTAATTATAAACTTCAGTGTTTATTTTTGTGCAACATGGACTTCAATGTTTAATTTGTGTGACTTTACCAAAGCATTTGATTTGTAGGCATATGTATTCCTCCAGTTGCGAGCCTGTGCGCTTTACCTGACGGTTCAAGGTTAGGCCCGGCAGCTGCGCACGGACTGGGACTGAAAATAATTCAGACTGACAAAATAATAAAAATGACATTCTTCTTCTTTTAAATAATAATAAAATAAATAATAATAATAAGGACATTCTTCGTCTAAATAGCAATAAGCGTCATTAATAATACAAATCATAATAATAATAATAAGAATCTTACAAATTGTCATGCAATTATATTAATATGAATGAATGGTACTCCACATCACATCATCATCACTATTGTACACCCCAATACATGTGATGTGATACGAAATTAAATGCATATTATTTCAAAACACGTGCTGTAAAATAATGAATTGTGATAGGTAATTTCTCATCCAAACAGCTATTTAAACTGGATTTCCACCGTACACCTTTTTGTGGGCGCCTTTAATCCCACTCTTTAAACTCCCAAATAAAACAATTTAGTTTTTTTTCCACTTCCCTGGTGATGGTCTCGATCTCCACGTCAGAGAAGTTTCGCTTCTTTGCCGTCTTCCGAGTGTCCATGGCGTAAAATGAGGGCGTGGGGGAGGCAGAGACTTGAATATATAGGGGCGTGTTATTCTAATGACGATCATTTTCAGCCGCGGCATTTATCAAGGGCAGGTTTTGCGTACGCCTGGATTTCAGAGGTGCGCACAGCTTCATAAATCAGGCGGTGAGAGGAGTGTAAGCATAATCTTACGCCAACATATACGCCCGTTTCTACGCAAGATTGATAAATGAGGGCCATTATGTCTATGGCCAAAACCATTCGCACACTTTTTGCTAACTGGCAAGCAGCATTAGCAGCTCAACTTCTTCTTTGTCTACTTACTACTTTCTTCATCGTATCAATGTGTGCTCGGCAAGACCGATTTTGTGGTCCAACTTTATTCAGGTGCAAAAAACAACTTGAGCGCGAGTAATAGATGACAGAATTTTCATTTTTGAGTGAACTATCCCTTTAATGTTAATACAACAAGAAAAGACAAAGAGAAAATCACTCACTGCTCTTGACCGAAAAAAACTTTAATACAGTATGTAATGGGGCTCTACTGGTTATGAAAATTAGTCACCAATATGGGGTGTCTAGTCAGGACACGGAAGGCAGGGATATTCATTGAAGGGTTTAATATATATAATTTGAAATACAGATGCACAGGCACTATTCTCTTTGGTGCTTTACAGTGTAAGTATGGTTCTAAAGGAAAGGAATAAACATAGATATTAACTATCATAAGCACAATTGAGGCTAATAACTCTCCCTAGTTACTTAAATAAACAGTGCTAAACATGTCCTGAAATGTAAACTACAATAAGAATAGCATACAAGCTACACATACAGTACAACAGAGATAAAGGCTGTCACTGACTGCAAAACTCAACCATAAATTACTTATATTAACTTATCTATATATGTGATATAATTATAACTTACTTGTGGTCACTGACGCACACGAACACAACCTGAAGCTTAACTTATAAAGTGAAACTAAACTGACAGCCGTTCTCTGCAAGCCAGGACATGTCGCAACATGTCTGAAAGGGGGCGTGGTCTGAGCGAACACTCGCTGTACATGCTCCGTACCGATTCACATCACTTGAGCCTTTTGCACAGCCGCCCCATAATTCACGATGTGAATTATCTTCTAGAAAGGCTCAACTATCCACAGGAACTGTTGTCGAGGCATCATCCGGGATGGCCGGCAGCTCAATGAGCTTGGCCACTGGTCTGGTGTAGGTCCTCTTGTCCACCTGCACCTCAGCAGTCCTTACTTTACCATCAACACTCCTAATGGTCTTGGTGACCCGTCCCACGGGCCACAACGCACGAGGTAACCTTTGGTCAATTACCATCACCACTGTACCTACAGTGAGGTTCCTTGTATCCTTTACCCATTTCTGCCTTGACTGCAAGAAAGGTAAGTAGTTCCGTATGAAATGGGTCCAAAACTGGTCAGCCAACACCTGACTGTGCCGCCATCTTCTCCGACTGAGAATCTCAGACTCAGGGTACACCACTTGAGGAAGTGAAGAGTCGGGCCGCCCCATGAGGAGGTAGTTAGGGGTTACGGGATCCACATCGGCTACATCTGTCGACACATAGCCCAGTGGCTTGGAGTTGAGGATTCCCTCTACCTCAATCAGAACTGTCTGCAAGACTTCTTCGGTCACTGTCTGTGCTCCAAGAGTAACGTAGAGTGCAGCCTTAATGGATCTGACTTCCCGCTCCCAGGCTCCACCAAAGTGAGGTGCATTTGGTGGGTTGAACTGGAAACGGATCTGGTGCTTAGACAACTTGGTCTGCAGCTCTTTGCACATGACCTCAAAACTTGCTTTGATCTCACTCTCCCCTCCACGGAAGTTGGTCCCACAGTCAGAGAGAAGCTCGAAGGGAGTTCCCCGTCTAGCTATGAACCTTCTGAGTGACATAAGGAACGAGTCGGTATCCATGTTGGGCAGCACATCCAAGTGAATGCACCTGGTGGTCATACACTTAAAAACTATTCCCCATCTCTTTTCGGTACTCCGACCTCGCTTGACCTGGAACGGGCCAAAGCAATCTACTCCTGTTGAATAAAATGGAGGCTTCAGGAGGCGGAGACGACAAGGGGGCAGATCTGCCATCTTGGGAATAACAGGCTTTGCTCTCCATTTCTGGCACTCCGGGCAGGATCTCTGATGACGACGCACAGCTTTGCGGCCTTGGAGGATCCAAAACTTGCGTCGGAGTTCTGCAAAGACCCTCTCAGATCCAGAATAGAGTAACTTGTTGTCATACTGTCGTATGATAAGTTTGGTAATATGGTGCTTAGGTTCTAGCACAATTGGGTGTACAACATCTTCTTCCAGACTGGTAGAACGGCGCAACCTACCACCTACTCGTATAAGGCCCCTAGAGACGTCGTACTCTGGAGCAAGTGACAAGAGCCGACTGCTGGATGGAAGTGCTTTCCCTGTTTTTAAGCACTTGACTTTGTCTGGAAAGCTATCATACTGTGCTCTCTGAAGGATTTGGAGTTCTGCTTCTGCATAGTCATCTGCACTGAGGGCGCTTGACTGGGAGGCCGCCCCATGCAGTGACCTACTCGTTGCCTCAAGGAGATCTTCAAAGGTAGAGTGGTCTTCAGCGGCTGGGATCTCTGAAGCAGTAATGACTGACATAATGCCACAGAATGCAGACCTCTTCATTTCTGTCTCACCTTGGACCTCCACGAAAGAAGTTGTGGCTGGCCAACTCTCACGTGGTAGCCGAAGGAAGGCAGGACCTTGGCTGAATTGGTTTGGCTTGGCTAGGTTGGAGAGTGTCATCCCTCTGGTGATAGCGTCGGCAGGGTTATTCTGTGTGTCCACATACCTCCATGACCGGTGATCCGTCAGCTCCTGAATCTCAGATACACGAGTTCCTACAAACACCTTGTATCTGCAGGACTCTGACTGTATCCAGGTAAGTACTGTGGTGGAGTCAGACCACAACACTGTGTCTCTCAACTGAAGGGTGAGCTCTCTCTGGATCATCTGGGCAAGCTGAGCTCCGGTAAGGGCAGCACAGAGCTCAAGGCGTGGTATTGACTGTTGTTTCTTCGGTGCCACTCTTGAGCGTGCTAGCACAAAGGCTACTTGGACTTGGCCATGAGGATCCTCACCTCGTAGGTAAGCAACTGACCCATAAGCAGACTCTGATGCATCACAAAAGACGTGAAGCTCGAGGGTGATGGCACTTACATCCACGGCCTGTGGGAAGTAACTCCGGGAGAGACTGACCATCGGGAGCTGAGGGAGCTCTTCTTCCCATGTAGTCCAAGCTTGCAGGAGGTTGACCGGTAAGTTTGGGTCATCCCAGTCGCGGTCTTTGGTCCACAGTCTCTGGACCAAAACTTTGGCCCTTGTGGTGAAGGGCAGGATATGACCTAGGGGATCATACTGGCTCGCTAATATCTTATAGATATTTCGCATGGTCGTCTTGCTTGGGGCAACCGGGCGATGCCTGTAATGGAGTGTGTCCTGCATGAAGTGCCAACTGAGTCCTAGAGTCATCTCTTGAGCTTCACCATGCCTCTGAGAAACCCATCTTTCGCTGCTGTCAGACTTGGCCTCCTTAGGAAGGTTGCGAATCACCTCTGGCTGGTTACTGGCCCACTGACGAATATTGAAGCCACCTGCAGCTAGAAGGTAAAAATTCTCCCCATGATAAGAATTTGACTTCCCGCGATTATAACGATAAAGCCTAGTTGATAGCGCGACCCATCCGCACCGTGCCACCGCTGGCCGCCTCTTGATGCTTAAAGTGTTTACTTTATGATGGCCACGGTGGCTGCATTCGTCAATTTGTATAGCTGAACGGGGGTTGGAGAGAGAATTTTCTTGTGGTGCCCCCACAGCACTCGGTGCCCTAAGCGCCGCGCAATGGGAGCGGCGGAACTGAATCCGCATCTCACGTGCAGAGCGAAAACAACTATGGTGGAAGCTGCGGAAGAGTTCATAGCTAAACGAGGGGCACCTGAGGGCAATCTGAATCTGTACATACATATGTATTTTCACTCGCTGAGCACTTGGACTGAGCGCTTAAGAGATTCGCTCTGTCTCAATCGATCGGTAAAGCACACTATTTCAGTTCATCTCAATGAATGCGCAGTGCATTTGACGCACATTAAACACTAGTGTGAGGCGCGCGACTGAGAGCGCTCAGTGTTTCACACACACACTCAAAGAGAGAGCGAGAGAGTCTTATACCACACAGAATTGACGTGCTACATGTAAACAATATCCTTTGTTGTATTTTCCTGTAAAATAATGGCGTTTATTTGGAATTATTCAGCCTTTCGTGAACAGGAAGAAACGAATGCACAAACGGGAATCTCATTGGCTGGCGTGCACCTATTACGGTGCCTGTTTTGATTTCAGCAAATCAGTTTGAATGAGCGCTGACAACGTGATTAATATTCATGAACCCAGAAGCTCATTATTCCTTAGTGCAGTTTATTTTTATTAATAGAAGAATTTGGGGTATTATTATCTTATCAACTCAAATTACTAAAAAAGTTCTACTTAAAGTTCTATCATTAAATCATTATTTTCAACTTTTTTGTAATCTGAAGACATTTTTGGGATAATTACTTTTGCTGTTTCTGCTATTTTTACCACTGTTTGCACCATGTATGAATAAATACAGAATCGGTTTACATGTAAAACTTGTCATTGATTTCAAAATTATTATTGTTTGTATTGTGTGATGTTTTTTTAGCACAGTTGCACTATTTAAACATTACCTGCACCTTTACAGAAGACAATTATATCTGCAACTTTTCCATTTCTGAAAAGGCTGATGTGGAATTTTACATAAAAAAAAATGTATTAATGAAATATATATATATATATATATATATATATATATATATATATATATATATATATATATATATATATATATATTTTTTTTTTTTATGTTTTTTTATGTTTTTTATGTATTATAGGAGCCTATTTGATGACATGTACATTTTACTTTAGATCATTGTTTGTTTTTCTGAAACTCGCAAGAATGCATGCAGCTTTCACTTGTATCCAAAAACATGGGGAATGATACTACATTTATCGTCATTGATATCGTTATCGCAATAAATACTAGAAAATATCGGGATACATTTTTAAGTCCATATCGCCCATCCCTACTCTGTGGTGGATATTTTCCCCTGGTTGACTCGTCTCATTGACGTGTTTCTGAAGCGCAAAGATCGCGCAGCAAGGACTGCACGTCGTCCCGAATGGCAGGACCTCCCACTGGTAAACTGATGGTTGTTCGTCCGTCTTTAGATCTCTCCAAAGGAACCTCAACAAGGGCTTGTCTCTATCCAGCAGGTGGACCTGGTGAAACATCCCTTTAATGTCTCCACTTACTGTGACTCGATGCTCTCTGAAGCGCAGGAGGACTCCAAGGAGTGAGGGACCTAAGGCTGGACCAGGAAGTAGGTAATCATTCAGACTTTGTCTGCCAAGCTGGAAGCTGCAGTTGAAAACAATCCGTTCCTTCCCATTGTGTCTGACCATGTGGTGGGGCAGAACCCACGACTCCTCTGATGAGTCCGCCTCGCAGGAGTCAATCTTGGTGACATACCCAGCAATCTCCAGTTTCTTGATCTCCTCTTGGTAGGTAGATGCACGCAGTGGGTCTTGTACTAACCTCTTCTCTGTGTTTCGCAGGTTCTTCATCACAACTTCCTTTGAAACTTGCAGCTTGGGCATGTTTGGGACTCGTAGAAGGGGTGTAGCGTACCGATGCACTCCGTTTACCTCTACACGGATGGTCTCAGACTCTAAAAGGTCCACTGAGTACTTGTCCTGTCTGGATCTAGTCACCAATCTCTCACTTTTGAAAGGCAGTGTATCTATCTGCCACAACCGTTCAACTTGACTGAACAGCTCAAAAGAAGGGGAGGTGGTGAACAAGCACCGTGTGGAGGGAAGCTGTTGCTGTAGGTATTTTGCTGGACCCTGAAGTGTCCATCCGAGCTTAGTCTTGACTGCTGCAGGACCACCAGGGGGACCGAGATGCACTGGCTCAATCGGAACGATCAGATCAGCATTATCCGATCCAATCAGGAGGGTTGGTTGAGCTCCATCGATAGCTGGGATTGCCAGACCTCGTAGATGTCGATATCTTCTCTGGAGCTGGGTAACTGGGTAGCTGTACTGTGAGAGGCCTAGGTGTTCACCTGTGAATGCGCCTTGAATGGAGAACCTCTTTGTTGGTTGGGAAGCTGGAGTGATCGTAAAGGACACACGTGAGCCTGACAGTATCTTGATGTCTTGTCGGATAGTACGGAGTGTGAGGTCTTCTGCTTGACCCTGTACTCCCAGGCGGCGTGCTGCAGACGAAAGCAGGATGGTTCTCTCAGAGCCATCGTCCAGCACTGCATACGTATCGAGCACTTTATCCTGGTATTGCAAATTGACTCTTACAATCTTTAACAGCACATGGCTATCTCTATTTGGCTGATCCAGGTAGTGAGTCTCTGCTGTCGATGTGATGGTGGGCTCGTTCTCACTCCTCTGGTTGACCTTGTGAAGAATGGAAAGGTGTTTCGACTTACAAAGGCGACACGGCTTCTTGAGGTCACAGGCAGAGGTTAGGTGAGATCGTCCGAGATGGATCCGCAGTGGAGTTCCTCATGGCCTTCGCCTCTGAGAGCTTTCAGCATCCCAACAAGCGACTGCACTCTGATGGAGAACTCATCAAGAGCTCTATCATCACGGATGGGGGGTAGGCGTTCCATGTCCTCTATCTCCTTCAGCACAAACTGATATGGTCGTCCATAGCGTTCATCCAGTGATTTCAGAGCTTCAGAGTAGGGCATATTAGATTCTGCATGAGCTAGCACAAGGCGATGTGCAGGTGGCACCTTGACATGCTTCAGCAAGATGGCATACTTGTAATGCTCGGACTGAGAAGGATGAAGGAGTGTGTTAAGGGAAAGGCGTAGCTCCACATATTGAGCTCTATCTTCCTTGTTGAAGTCAGGAAATGTTGGGCCTTCTATATTGGGGGGTGCATGCTGATACCCGTAGGAGGGATAATGGGCCAACATGGCTGGGTTCCCTTGGTAGAAGGGTTGGGGTACATAAGGAGGCTGATGTATTGACTGGTGCACAGGTGAAGGCATAATCTGATCGAGAGCTGGATTTACATGTAGCGATCTGGGAGGGGCAACATGTGTAAGATAGATTTGAGGCTCAGGTGGCACCAGATGTGTATTTCCCAACTGAGATTCCCTAACTTTCTCATGTTGGCTGCCGAGTGTGGCTGCATTGGGCTTACAATTACCTGATATGGGATAGGATGAGAGTGAGCCATATGATGCGGCACCTGCTGACTGCTGTAGGCCCTGGGATGGCCCTTTGGGTGGTTCATGTTCAGTATCTTGCTTGATAGCTTGAACATCATAGCGTGGATCGAGCGTGTGCGGAGGGGGTTGAATGACTCGGCTGAGAGGTGGAGGAAGTGTCATTTGTTCTAGCTGGTGGGTTAACTCTGCAGCTACACTTGGGTGATCCTCAGTTCTGTGGTGGTGAGGAGGAGTAAGGACTGGGAAAGGCTGTGGTTCACCTCCTCTGTCTGTATAGAGTTGGCGTACAGGGGTCTGATGCCGTGATGACCTCCTTGACCACTGAGCTGAGGTCTGAGGGGAATGGTGCTGCAGGAAAAGCTCCAGAAGCTCTGTTTGTTTCTTGGCCGTTTCACTCTGTTGCCGCGCTGTCTCCAAAGCCTGATGAACAATGGCTTCATTTGCAGTCTGCATTGGTGGCATTGAGGATATGCTTTTAGCAGGACTGAGTAGCTCCCTCTCCTCTTCGTGCCTGTGCATCTGCGCTAAGCTATTCTGATCTGTATATTCAACTAAAAAATCATCCAGATATCTTGGGCGTTGCACTGAGCGTTTGGGGCGCACAGGTGAAACAGGTAGGCTGATTCCTTCCTTTCTGGTTGCCATATCATTGACTCTATCCGGCTCGAAGGACCATAAATTGTAATGGGGCTCTACTGTTTATGAAAATTAGTCACCAATATGGGGTGTCTAGTCAGGACACGGAAGGCAGGGATATTCATTGAAGGGTTTAATATATATTTGAAATACAGATGCACAGGCACTATTCTCTTTGGTGCTTTACAGTGTAAGTATGGTTCTAAAGGAAAGGAATAAACATAGATATTAACTATCATAAGCACAATTGAGGCTAATAACTCTCCCTAGTTACTTAAATAAACAGTGCTAAACATGTCCTGAAATGTAAACTACAATAAGAATAGCATACAAGCTACACATACAGTACAACAGAGATAAAGGCTGTCACTGACTGCAAAACTCAACCATAAATTACTTATATTAACTTATCTATATATGTGATATAATTATAACTTACTTGTGGTCACTGACGCACACAAACACAACCTGAAGCTTAACTTATAAAGTGAAACTAAACTGACGGCCGTTCTCTGCAAGCCAGGACATGTCGCAACATGTCTGAAAGGGGGCGTGGTCTGAGCGAACACTCGCTGTACATGCTCCGTACCGATTCACATCACATGAGCCTTTTGCACACAGTAGCTTTAATAAGAATCAATGTATATTTTAGAGTATTGCAATAAAATTTTTTATCTTTTAACTTGCTGTTCCTGTCGCCTAAGAATAGAATAGTAAAAAACTGATGTGACAAGTCTTCAGAACCGAACCGAACCGAAAACCGTGGTTAAAAACCGAGATATGTATTGAACCGTGGACTAACTGTATTGTAGCATCCCTAGTGTAAACGTTCCCTGAGGGTTTAAATACATAGGCCTAAAACATGAAGACTTAAATGAGGAACCAAACAAGACTCAGGTGAACATAATCAATAAGGTATGAGTAACCATAGAAACCAACTAGCAATGGTAACAAAGGGAACAGGAACTAAACACAGGAAGGAAACATAGGAAACAAGGGGAAAATAACATAAGAGTCCACACATAGAACATAACCATTACAATGCTCATACTGCTTTTAATACACCAAACATGCACTGTATTACAGTAATGAAAATCACCATTGAGAATAATTACAGACAATTGTTTAAATGTCTTGAAAATAATGTCACAAAGCAAAAATCTTTCTTTATGCCAATCATTTTGGGGTGAAATATGATTTACCCTTCTGTATAACTTTAACTGTGTGACCTCTCACCTTTCCTTCTGCGTAAAGTATGGGGATATGGCTTCTTGGCTGTTACCATCATTAATCTGGCTTCACTGCTGGGTCTGGCTCTCGTTCCTGTCACTAAAAAGCCCTACTTCCCCAAAGTTCTCACCTTCTTCATTGGTCTGGCTGTTGGCACACTCTTCTCCAACGCTGCTCTCCAACTTATACCTGAGGTGAAATGCTTTTCCATGTTTCAGTTTATTTAATTTACGTTGAAAGTTTTCTTCATGTCATATCCTCTAGGAGGTATACAACACTGGTGGTATAGCAGGCACCCAATAACCTATAATCAACCTACGTTCTTTCTAGTTCATTCTTGCTTCATAGAAGCCCTGAAATCAAACCTCCAACTGATAAGCTACCATTTCATATCTTTAATTGCTTGTCTTATTTATGCTTAGCCTATAGTGATTACATAATAATGAAATGCTTTTTTATTGTTAAAGAAAAGCACATAAACATGTCAAGGCACAGTGCAGATATCGAATTGTATGTATGCATAATACATAAAACATGCATAATAAATGCCCACATACATATGAAAATATAATCACAATAATAAACTGTATGCATATTCATATAAACATCTAAAACACAGTCTCCTTAAAGTAATCTAAAAATGGCCTCCAAGATTTTAAGAAAAGATCAGGTTTCAATCTAACCCCAAATTTAATCTTTTCCAGTTTGGGGGCAAAAAGTAGGTCACAACCCCACTGACGGTAGGTTGGAGGAGATGACAGCTTCCAGTTAATTGGTATAATTTGTCTAGCCAGCAGTGTGCAAAGTGCAATATTATCCATCTCTAAGGCTGTCAGTTTAACATTTTCCGGAAGAACCTAATGAAATGCTCTTTCAACTGGACTTAAATCCAGACATTTTTATTTTCCCGAAGAGTGCAGATGTTTCTTGATATGTGATGGCATGATCTTTGCGTGACGTGATATTTGTTTTGCACTGATTACATGTTTTAATACAGTGCATAGGGAAAGTATTCACAGTGCTTCACTTTTTCCACATTTTGTTATGTTACAGCCTTATTCCAAAATGGATTAAATTCATATTTTTTCTACAAATTCTACAAACAATGAAAGAAGTTTGTTTGAAATCTTTGCAAATTTATTAAAAATAAAAAAACTTTTAAATTAAAAATCACATGTACAGTAAGTATTCACAGCCTTTGTCATGACACTCAAAATTGAGACCAGGTGCATCCTGTTTCCTCTGATCATCCTTGAGATGTTTCTACAACTTGATGGGAGTCCATCTGTGGGAAATTCAGTTGATTGGACATGATTTGGAAAGGCACACACCTGTCTATATAAGGTCCCACAGTTAACAGTGCATGTCAGAGCACAAACCAAGCCATGAAGTCCAAGGAATTGTCTGTAGACCTCTGAGACAGGATTGTATCGAGGCACAGATCTGGGGAAGGGTACAGAAAAAAATTCTGCAGCATTGAATATGCCAATGAACATAGTGGCCTCCATCATCCGTAAATGAAAGAAGTTTGGAACCACCAGGACTCTTCCTAGAGTTGGTCGCCCGGCCAAACTGACTGAGGGGGAGAGAAGGGTCCTAAGCCCCGTTTCCACCGAAATTACCCAGAACAATTTGTACCAGGAACTTTTTTACATGAACCTACTACTGTCTGCGTTTCCACTGTGGTCTAAAGTACCGTGAAGATTAGGCAAATTAGTCCGGTGATGTAGGACTGCGCGCGACTGCTGCTCCCAGTCAGCGATGGACAATAATAATTTTTGCGTGAAACTGTCTGCAACAATAGCAAGTATGGAGGAGATTCAGGCAGCGCTGCTTTTGCTGGTTATGTATTGGTTTACTAAAGAGGGGATTAACAAAACGGCCGAAAAGAGACAAGCACTGATACTAAAGCATAGATTTAAAATAAGACAACATATGTTATTATCAGCCATTATGGACATTGACCGTGAGATGGCTGAGACGAACGCGCGCCATCGGACAGAAAGAGCAAGACTGATATTTACTGAACGCAGAACGAACCTCGCAAAATACTTTTAAAAATGGCAGTTGAAATGAAATGCTGCGTGAGCTCAACAAAACAGCATGTTCAGCGCCCAAGTCCCACCCCCGAAAGTTCCTGAACTTTGAAAAAGTACTACCTCGCGAGCAGGGCCGTTTGGAGGGGGAAATATTTACACGGAACTTCATTTAGACCCTGGTTCCTGCGGTCGAAACACACCGAGTACCACCCCAAAGTTCCTAGTTCCTGGGTAAAGTTCCTGCGGTGGAAACGCGGCTTTAGTCAGGGAAGTAACCAAGAACCCAATGGTCACTCTGACAGAGCTCAAGCGTTTCTCTGTGGAGAGAGGAGAAATTTCCAGAAGAACAACTATCTCTGCGGCACTCCATCAATCAGGCCTGTATGCCAGAGTGGCCAGACGGCACATGACAGCCCGTCTGGAGTTTGCCAAAAGGCACTTGAAGGACTCTCAGACCATGAGAAACAAAATTCTCTGGTCTGATGAAAAAAAGATTGAACTCTGAATGGCTCACCTGAATGGCAAGCATCATGTCGGGAGAAAAACAGGCACCGCTCATCACCTGGCCAATACCATCCCTATAGTGAAGCATTTTGGTGGCAGCATCATGCTGTGGGGATGTTTTTCAGCAGCAGGAATTGGGAGACTAGTCAGGATTGAGGGAAAGATGAACGCAGCAATGTACAGAGACATCCTTGATGAAAACCTGCCTCTGGACTCTGGACCTCTGACTGGGGCGAAGGTTCATCTTCCAACAGGACCACGACCCTAAACACACAGCCAAGATAACAAAGGAGTGGCTACGGGACAACTCTGTTAATGTCCCTGAGTGGCCCAGCCATAGCCCAGACTTGAACCCGATTGAACATCCCTGGAGAGATCTGAAAATGGCTGTGCACCGACGCTCCCCATCCAACCTGATGGAGCTTGAGAGGTCCTGCAAAGAAGAATGAGAGAAACTGCCCAAAAATAGGTGTGCCAAGCTTGTAGCATCATACTCAAAAAGACTTGAGGCTGGTCAAAATGGCTTTGTAAAAGGTAGACAAGCCTTTCATAATATACATTGTGTGTTAAATATCATTCATGCTAAAAAGAAGGAGTCTCATATACAGACTTACTTTCCCTAGATGCCGATAAGGCTTTTGATAGGGGGGATCTCTTTGACACCCTTTCCCGCTTTGGTATCGGCCCTTATTTTAGAAAATGGATTAAAAATGTATATTCAAATTCCACAGCAGAGATATTGACTAATAATATAATCTCGAAACCATTTCTGCTTTATCGAGGTACACGTCAGGGCTGCTCTCTCTCGCCGCTTCTTTTTAAATTGGCTATTAAACCTTTAGCTATCGCAATACGAAGAAATAAGGAAATATCAGGGATTACAATTGGCAGTCTTGAAAATAAACTGGCATGTTATGCAGATGATATTATATTATTTTGATCTAATTTAAGCACATCCGTCCCCTCTTTACTGAGCCTAATTAAAATGTTCTGGATTTTTTTCAGGTTATAAAGTGAATGAGTCAAAATCCATGATCTTATTTCTTAAAGAATCTGAACAGCTCACATCAGTCCCCCTTTAAAAATGCTAAGGAAAGTTTTAAATATCTTGGCATGAATATAACCCCAGATCTAAGCAATTCGGTTTCCTGCAATTATAACTATACAACTAAATTAATCACAGAATCAATTAATAAATGGTCATTCTTACCAATTCCTTAGATTGGACGTATCAATAAATAAAAAATTTATGTTCTCCCAAAATTTTTACACTTATTTCAGTCAATTCCCCTACCCCCACCACATAGTTTTTTCAGTAATATGAGGAAGATTTTTTAAGAATTTAATTTGGGCAAATCGGCGTCCTAAAACTGAGGCTGTCTCTTTTGTATTTGCCATATGAAAGGGAAGGGTTGCAGTTGCCTTAAGTGGTGGGACTACTGGGCAGCTCAACTTAGAGCAGCAATGTTCTGGTTTACAAATGAAAATTCTACCCCTTGGTTATGGGTTGAGGCAAATACCTTTACCTCTAATTTGTATTTGTACTCCGCTCCTCTGACAAATTTAAAAAAGGCCACTTACAATCCCTTTGTTAAAAATACTATTGTGGTATGGTGTGAAGTTTTGAAACATCTTGGAGAGATTCCACAATTATCACAGTTTACCCTTATTTGGGGAAACACTTCTTTTACACCAGGTACACATGATGCTGGTTTTAAAATTTGGGCACTAAAAGGATTGAATAAGGTGGTAGATTTATTCAGCAATAAATCTATGCTCAGTTTTCAGGATTTAAGACAAAAGTTTGATTTACCTAAAACTAAATCTTCAAATTAGGAAGTTTATAAGGATATAATGAGGCACAGCATCACTCTCTTGTCTTACCAGATCTGTCCCCTTTAGAAAAAACAACTTTAAACCACCTCAATTGTGGTAAGCAAATTTCTGTGTTTTATAAACTACTGTCCTCTAACTTTAAGGACAATTCAGAGAACAAGCGTCTGGCATGGTGCCAAGACATAAATGAGAATATAACAGAGGATTTGCCTAAAGGCCCAGACCCAGACAGTTAATACGAGGTTTAAACTTCTACAATACAAATGGATTATGAGAGTATACAGAACTCCAGAATTAATACATAATAGTAATCCCAACATTCCCGATCAATGTATAAAATGCAACCTAGAGAAAGGAACTTTATATCATTGCTTATGGAACTACTTACTTTATCCAGTTCTGGTTAAAAAATGTTGACTTTCTGTTTATTACAAGCAAAACTCACAGTAGCATGTCATTGGGAAAGTACAGAAAGCCCTAATTTTAAACAGTGGTTACAGGAATTGTCATGTCTTGTTTGGCTTTGGAAAAACACAAATACTGTATATGGTTAAAGGTAAATCTGAAAAGTTTTTCAAAGTATGGAATCCTTTTATGTTTTTTTTTTTAAATTTGCAAAGATTTCAAACAAACTTCTTTCAAATTTTCATTATTCGGTATTGTTTGTAGAATTGAGGGAAAAAAAATTATGCATTTAATCCATTTCGTAATAAGGCTGTAACAACAAAATGTGGAAAAAGTGAAGCGCTGTGAAAACTTTCAGGACGCACTTTATTTATTTTGGGTTTGCAATTTAACTTTGAACTAATAAGATGCATGTTTACATGGGAAAATCTGAATATCTGGTGGTTTAACTCGTTTAAAGACTCATGATTACATGATTGATTCCTCTGATTGAACAGGCCTTTGGGTTCGACCCAAAAGCAGATGGTTACGTTCTCCAAGCTGTTGGGATCTTTGGTGGATTCTATGCGCTCTACTTCACTGAAAAAATCCTGAGGATAGTCCTCAAACCAAAAGATGAGGTAGGTTCATCTCAGTATTATGACGACTCAACATTCGAATGAAAAAAAAAAACCCTCAATTGGTTCATTTTGTAATGAGCAGGATAGAGGACAGTCAGTTGGTCATTATCGCTGAATCAACTCCCTCAGGGTGATATATAAAGTTTATTTTGTCATAATGATCTGTTGACTATATTATCTCATACTTAATATGCATATCATATAATTGCATGAAAATGGAAGAGTGGCTGAGCTTCATTGATGGTCAATGTTTTATATCAGCATGTATGTTCTTTAAAATCATATACGGTAATCATACAATCAATTGAATCCTATCCACTTCCATACATCAGCACGGCCACGGACACAGTCACTCCCACCCCTCAGAGAGCATCCAAAAGAACGGCGTCATCATTGCGGCCGATACGGACTGCAACTTTGCCAGCAGCGACAAAGTCAGCATAACCACTGAACCCCCAGTGGAACAGGTACAACTGGTCAGATATCACAGAGAAATATAAATAGTCCGAAGAGATATGCGGATTGGCCTAAATATAGCTGCAAGTTACATAAATGGTTTACAGCTTTATAGCTAATGGTTTGGGGGGAAAACAACAATACTGATTCATTCCCACATGAAATGGAGTAAATGTACTATAGTAAAACTACATTTTTACATTTTGTAAGTGGTACTTGCACATGTAAAACTCGCTAATGGGATGCCAGGATTAGGCCTGTCACGATAACAAATTTTGCTGGACGATAAATTGGCCAAGAAATTATTGCGATAAGCGATAATATTGTCGTTCTGAGACCATTTTCATCTAAAATAATGATAATGGCATAATAATGCAGGTACACCTTTTCAAAGATCAATAAACTTTTATTTCTAAAGACTATTTAACACTGAAAATGGAAATCATTTTAAAAATCCACAATAAATGAACAAAACAACCAAAACAAAAAGCAATGGACTCTCAGTCTATTAACAAAAAAATGCACTTGAATAAACAGCTGGGAAAACTGCAATGGATGATTGTGTTTTAGGTAGTGCTGGGAATCAATAAAAAATTGTTTTACGAATTAATCAAATTTTTTTCTGTAATTAATCACGATTAATACGTTTTTAATGTTTTGATATTGTAATAATTTCAGTTACTCTCCAAATTAACGTAGAAACAATTTATTGACAGCATATTTTAAATATGTGTTGAATGGTCATGTTTTTATGAATGAAGGCCAGTATCACTGATACTAATGTCTCTATGAAACATTAATGTCGTTACATTACAGTATAACTGAAGGCTACCAATTTCAACATTTATTAGGCTTTAAAAAAAAACTTTTAATTTAAGTGAACTTGAAACAATCTTTACATAAATCCATTATAATAAATGTTATTTTTACCTGTGCCTTCCCTGTTAGACATATACAGAAATGCAATAGTTATCAAACACCTTTCTTAACTGCATAAATAATAAATGAAATATAGATTAATCATCATTAAAGCTACAATTTTCTCTGTTCCCGTTGTTCTTTGATGAACATTAATGACAGGCATCATCAGTGCTCCTGTCACTTTAAGAACAGCCGCTGACGAACATGATGCGGATCTCACGCGCTGTCCCGCGCATCTCATTTCCTCACAACTTTTTAAGTTCATTTAAGACGTTATTGAACTATTTTAAGACTCCTAATATGAGAATAAAAAATTATCTGTGTTGTTGTTATTGTTTGTTCATGAGCAAAAGAGAACTCGATACGAGCAGGAGACTGACACGAGTCTGTCTGTGCGTCGAGTGTTTGTGTGTGTGTGTGTCTGTCAGAGTGTCCCTCGATTAGCTGACATGAGACGCAGCCACACAGACAGGACATTGACACACACACACACACACACGCACACACACATAGACAGGACATTGACATACAGCGCGTTCTCTTGTGTCTTGTCACGCTTAGAAGCATTTACATGTATAAGAGCGTGATCATATGATGTAACTCTCGGCAAAAATGGATATAAAAACGGACGCTGGAAATTATCGTGGCCTGAAAAATTATCGAGCTCATTTTTTTTATTGTGCAATTAATTGATTTATTGACTATCCCGACAGGCCTAGCCAGGATGTAGCTTTGTGGTTGCTAGGGTGTTGCTTACTGATCCAAGTAAACAAGGTATAAGTATAATATAAGATATAGGTATAATATAAAATATAGGTATAATAAAAAAAGGATATAATATATACACTACCATTCAAAAGTTTGAGGTCAGTAAAAAAATGTTGTGTTACACTTTTTTCTGATGTTCCCCTTTAGACATTCTGTTGACTATTAGTACCTATGAGTCAACTCTCAGAGTATTTGTAGACTGTAAAGCCAGGGACACACCAAGCCGACGATCGGCCGTCGGGCAATGTCGGGCCAGTTAGTTTTGAACGTCGGTCGACTTAGTTTTTCGGTGTGGTCCGCACATTTGGCTCTAGTCGGACGGCGTCTGTTTTTCTTTTGGCCGATTCACCTCGTAGAATCGGCGTTGAGCCGTCGAAGAGTTTCGCTTTCCCTTTTTGAATGACAAATATAGATGAATATCTGCTTGAAGGTGCACTGTGTACATTTTAGCGGCATCTAGTGTTGAGGCCGCCCACTGCTCACCCCTCTCTTTTGAAGCACATAGACAAGCTACTGTGGCCGACACAGGACATAGATGTCATCGTCTTAGACAGCAGAGAGTAGCTAACGCCCTGTAGAGCATTTCGTCCGTTCAGTGCTACTGTAGAAACATGGCGGCACAAAATGGTGACTTCACTGTAAGGGGACCCGAGGTGTATGTAGATAGAAATAGCTCATTCTAAGTTAATAAAAATAACGGTTCATTATGTAAGGTCTTTATACACCACTGAAGACTGCATTTCTGTCAACAGATCCTCATAAATACTACACACTGTACCTTTAAATAGACAGTTATCTCCTTCACGTGCAGGTGCAGAATGCGTGTGCTAGTTGACAGTCGCCTGTCGTCCTTTTGGGGTGTTCAGGTGCTGTTTTTTGTTTTTTTTGACAGGTGGATAGCCATTTATCTGCTGTCTGTTAGTCATTGCGTCACCTCAGCTCCACCCACGTCCCGCCTCTTTGCCCATTTTCTATTATCCGGGAGTGACGCGCTGACAAGATGGCAACAAAATTCCGTTTAGGAGATATAAGCATTTAAAACTTACAGTCTCCCCTTTCCGTTAAAATGAATCACAGATTTTGATGACATCATCGCAGACTTCATCTTCTCATCACATCTTCTGTCCAGTCAAATGGACTCTAGAATCTGAAGCGCCCACCCCCTACACCATAAATAGACGCTGAAGCTAGAGACACGAGAGCGCAGCGCGGATCATATGCGGCGCAGACAACAAAACATATCGGACCCATTTAAATTCTGCACAGAATGCTGTTTTTCAAAGCGACATGGAGGAGATTATGATGATAAACGGTTAGAGATTAGGAGGAAACTCTGGCTTTACCAAACAGAAAGACTCAAGTCAAACTGTGGTATTGACAAAACGCTATTGGCTGTTTCAAAAAAGGGGAGGAGCTGCTAGTGGTACTCAGGCTCCCTCTTGTGATATGCAGAGGAATCACTAAATTAAAGTCGCTGTAAAGGCGATTCTAAAATTAGTTTCTAAAAGCTTTATAATGTCATTATAAAAGTATTGCTGAAACACGTTACAAAGACTGTGAACTGTGTTGTACTAAAATGTGGCTCGATGACACACTGGAGCCACTGAGCCTGGCCCCTCCCCAAACACGATCATAACTAGAGCACATTCGCATCAGTTCACCCATTCAATCGCGAGTTACTTTCACTGCCGTTAGTTACTACAGAGTTAGCTAGCTAGTTATGCCTTCATCACGTAAATGTATGTTACCTAGTTGTAAAATCGATGATATCAAGAAGAGGTGGATTTTAATTTTGTGAACAGCTACCTTGATCACCACCAACACCTGCCTCTGCAGGGATCGTTTTACACCGGATAGTTTTACAAACGTTCATCGGAGACAACTGGGATACGCAGATAATCCACTGCAGAATGGGGCCTTCATCTGCCGGTCCCGCCAACATCTGGTGCCATCGTTGCAGTGTGCTTACTGCAGCTTTCCCGCTAGTGGGCGTGGTTTCAGCGCAGAGAGCGGACACGCCCCCAGCGTTTGAGAGCAGATAATGCTGCTTATTTTTTCAAGATTTTGTTTGGCTTTTTTTTTATTGTTCAAATTTGGCTGGGTGGTTAATAACGCATTTTTCTGTGGTGTAACAAACTCGGGACAAATATTTAATTTTGACTTTACAGGGACTTTAAATATAAATTAATGTCAAAACAACACATTTTAATTGAATCATTATTTAATTATTTTATTTACCTGTATGTAAGCACAGTGCAGTGTTAATGTACAATCTGTGTATTTACAATGTTAAATTGGCTGACAACAATAAATATTCCTATTAGGAATAAACTGCCTCGTTTTTGAACTGTGCAGAGCTGTAGCTGAATAGTTAGGCCTACAACGCTACTGTATTTTAATGTTGGTCATTATGGTGGTACTTGGAGAGCCAAATATCTTCTGAGGTGGTACTTGGTATAAATAGTTTGAGAACCACTGGCTTAGGGCATCAAGACGGCCAGCAGCGGGACTGATAACAGTTTGTACTGTATTTCTGATCAAAAAAATGCAGCCATGATGAGCATAAAAGACTTCTTTCAAAAACATAATCTTACCAACCTAAAACTTTGGAATGGTATTGTATGACAGAAATATAAAATATCATATATATATAGGCCAGCCATTCCCATGAAAAATAAATCTAGTTAAAGAAACTACATTTTTAAATGTTCTGTGATGCAAAAACAGGATGCCAAAGTGTTGCTTTGTGGTTGCTAAGGTGTTCAGAGTAGTTGTTAGCACATTGTTATGCATTGCATACTCTATAAAGGGTTCAGGAACCTCCTTCAGTGTAAGTCTGTGTGATTTTGTGCCAACCTTAGTGCAACAGTCTCTTCAACAAGCCGTATGATTTGAGGTAACGAACCATTATGTCTGCAGCACAAAGTTACAGGACAAGTTACTGTTTGTTCAAGTTGAGTGATGCTTGGCTTAGCAAACACCTCTAATTACATGTCATCTATAAAGATTATCGCAGCGGTAAGCAATTTATCATTGCACGAATGTGTCTGCAATTATCAAATTAAGATAAATGCTAATTATTTGTCATGACAATCGGGCTATTACATTATTAAGTGTAACATCAGACTGTAGTCAATGGTTAAACCAGATTCCTGGGTCATGTGATAACAGTTGTCCTTGATCCAATAGAGTTATTTGAATGCCTTCAATCAGCTGTTAAAGACTCATTAGCATGTAACACCACACACACACACACACACACACACACACACACACACACACAGACACAGAAAACATCCTCAAAACTGCAAGGTTTTTGATTCGAGTGTTTTGAGTTTTAAAAAGCAGTTTTCGGTACAGAATTAAGAAGTACATAGTGTACGGGTCAGTGCAATTTACAGTACAGGCGTAGACACACACACACACACACACACACACACACACACACACACACACACACACACACACACACACACACACACACACACACACACACACACACACACACACACACACACACACACAGCTGTGTTTACTTTCATCCGTCACAGCTGCCAGCAGAAACAAGATTGTCCTCTGACCTTTGACCCTAAATCGACCCTGTAACAATACAAAAAGTTAGACCTCGGGGCTAAAAGCAAATAGCATTTGAAATATGAACCCAAGCTCAAGAGGGTACAGTCATGTTGTTTGAGAAGAAAGTGAGGTTTTCATTTAAATGTGAATGTGGTCGCAGGGGTCTTGCAGATGGCTCAGAGGAAGACGGCTGTCCAGCGTGAAGACGGTGGCATGGATGATTTCCCTGAGCGATGCTCTACACAACTTCATTGACGGACTGGCCATCGGCGCCTCGTTCACGGTGTCCGTTCTCAGTGGCTTTAGCACCTCTATCGCTATCGTTTGTGAGGAATTCCCTCACGAGCTGGGTAAGAGAAATGCACCTAGTTTTATCCACCTAGAAAACCTTTCAGTTGTCAGCTCTGACCTTTAACCCCTACGCCACACCACCTCTGTGAATACTGCCCTTTGAATGTTGACCTTCACTAAAAGTTTATAGGGAAAAAAAACATGTGAGGCACATTTGCGCTCTGTCTCCCCCTGCAGGCGACTTCATTATCCTGCTGAACTCAGGGTTGAGCGTTCCGCAGGCCATCTTCTTCAACCTGCTGTCTGCGATGACCTGCTACGTGGGCCTGGTCCTGGGCATCTTGTTGGGCAACGCTTTTGCTCCTAACATCATCTTTGCCTTCGCTGGTGGCATGTTCCTTTACATATCCTTGGCTGACATGGTAAGAGCAGACAACGTATAACATTTCACCACATTTTATGTTTGGATTGTCTTCTTGGCGCATGAAAATACACACTATTGTTCATAGGTTTGGGGTCAGTAAGGTTTTTTTATTTTTAAGAAAATAGTTTTATTCAGCAAGACACATTGGATTAAAAGTCACAGAAAAGACAAGTCTTGTTTTCTGGGGGGAAAATCTATCAATCTAACAAGATTTTTCTTACCTCGTTGGCAGATATAATTTCTTGTTTCAAGCAAAACTCACTTAATTTAGATCATTTTGGTCAGAAAACAAGACTTATTAAAGTAAATGCATCTCAATTTAAATTGTTTGAGATATTTGTACTGGAAAACAAGACAAAAACTGAGTAAGAAAAACATTTTTGCAGTAAAACAAATGCTCTTCCTGTAAAATTCTGTTCTTCAAATAATCCAGAAAAAGGTTCAACAAAAATATTCAGCAGCACAGCTGTTTTCAACACTGAGAATAATAATAATAAATGTTTCTTGAGCAGCAAATCAGCATATTAGAATGATTTCTGAAGGATCATGTGATACTAAAGAGCAGAGCAATTATGCTTAAAATTCAGCTTTGCTAATATTTTATAGTCTTGCAGTTTTGATCAAATAAGTGCAGCCTTAGACTGCTTTAAAAACATTTTTAAAAACTTTTGAACAGTAGAATATTTCAATGCTAACATTTTTACTGAGCATATAGGTTTTTGGTGCATGGTTTGAGCTTATACTGACACCTAGAGGTGGGGAGGCAACATAAAAAAGTGTTTTTTTGGTTACAGATTGGAAGTGGGAAGTTCGGATCATTTTACTGACCCGGATCTTTGAATCGCGTTCAGCAAAATGAACAAATCTTTTTTCAAGTCATTTAGTTCTTTTCAGCAGAATCTAATTAAAATGTTACATGCTAAATTTTTCAACACATTTTGTACTTTTGGAATAAAAAATAAACTATAAGCTAATACAGCCAGGGCCAAATTTTGAGAAAGAAATTATTAATGAATTGCTTAGCTTGCTTCAGTCAATGTATGCAGTCTGTTATTTCACCTCACCTCCCGATCCAAATCGTTCTTTCTTTTGTCACTTCACATTTAATCACGTCTGTTCCCTGGAAAGTTTAGTTCACCTCTCGTGTCTTCGGGTATGAGCCGTTAGTTCGGTCATCAAGTCATCTAGGCCGTGACAGCCTCATATGCAATACATGCGTCCGGAAACAGAATTGATTAGTTCACCAGTCTCGAGTCTTCGAGTTTGAGTCATTCGTTCATCAAGTCCCAGACCCATATGCAAGGCTATACAGTCTCCGGAAACAGAAAAGATTAGTTCATCTCTCGAGTCGTTCGTTTAGGTCCTCATAGGCTGAATGCAGAAACACAAATGATTAGTTCTTCTCTCGAGTCTTTTAGTTCAAGTCGTTCGTTCTTTTTTCACATGACCGCTTCCCTAGTGTCTCGCAACATATACAACAAATACAGTCGTATTATTGACCGCATGTTGTAATATATTTATTATTATAAAATCATCAGAAGATATGCGCAATAAACATTTGTTATGCCTATCCGTTCTGAACAACTCAGTGTCTCCAGGCTTCATAGGAAAATCAATTAAAATAGCTAAAAAAACTGAACTAAACAAACATAAAAAAAACTACTCACTTGTTTGTAAGGAATTGACCTATCGGTAAGCCCCGCCCCCCTTAGTTACTGTAGCTAACTCGGACAAACAAACAGAGTTGCTATATCTTACAATGTACAGCTGTCAGTGTGAAAACCTTATCCCAAGATGTTTTTGGACACAAGAATGTAGCGTATACCCCGTCCGAATGATGGCCAAACTTTACTGATGGTTTATCAAGTTTATCATGTCCTTTTCACTCCAAAAAATCATCGTAAGAGCTGAACAAACAAAGCATAAGAAGTCCGCATTAACGTCTCATTCACAAACTCTCTCTCTCTAGCCCTCTCTCCGTGGCATTACCATTAACATACACAGCAAATTACACAAAAACTCTCACAGTAAACAAACATATACACAGACCTTATGCCTTTTCGGGGGTGCAGATAATAACTGGTGAACTTTGTATCTGCAAAACAACTCCGATAAACTGCGTGCGAGCTCTCCCTTTCACTACGCGGAGACTATAATACCCATCAAAATAAGAGTCCTCCTTATAAGACAGATAATGCAGACCTTTAAACATATCTAAACTCACAGAAATCAAATGGGAATAAAATAAATATGGTGAGAGATTCATTTGGAAGCGATGGTTTACATATCTCAATGCAAACGGGAGAAGCCTCTTGTTACGATCGCAGATGATAATAACATACAGGACCAACACTGTTCATGTACTGCAGGGTAAGATTACATAACTAGTGCGTGTTTACAATGGAATAGTAGCGCATTTGAATGAACGAGTCGATAGCTAACAACACAAAGACATTTGAAGCAGTTTTACTCAACGCCTGCTTCCAACACACGAGTCACGACCGTGAACCTTAATCGCTGGAACCGCTCCATCTTTCTGCATTAGACGAGCTACAAATCCGGCGTCGAACTGGGCCCTGTTTATAAAACAATCGTTGCCGAAATGCAGGGAACAAACAAAACCCTTGCACAACTCCGTTGCTGCTCCGGAAAAATAAACTCCATCCACCCCATCTCCTCCGTCCCATTAACGCTGGGTTCTTTGGAAAGCTGTACAGGGTTGTCTTGCCCTGACAACCAAAAACACACTTCCTTGGTGACATTGTTGATGTCGTGTAGTCCTGTGACTGAGCAAAGCGCTTTGATGGGCGTACTGCTTTCGCTCTCTCGCTCTGGTCTATGGGTGCGCGCGCACCCTTCCGGGAGAAGTGCTCTTAGCACCCGTATAAGGAAATTCCGCCCCATTTGACGTCACACAGACCTGTACTCAGAAAAAAAATTCAGAAACTTGTGAGAAACCTGAAGGAGTATTTTTGGCACAGAAATACTCCATCAAATGTCCAACGTAATTTTTGAAACTTTGTCCATCCAAGTCTTTAACAGTGTAAAAAACTCAGTATGCATGAAACAGAATTTCACCCCCCCCCATATTTGGGGGTCCTTGGCATCATAAAGATTGAAAACCCCTGTATTAGAGAAACTCACTGTTCACAGTCTGACACAGATGATGCATTTTCTGTGACCAATAATAGGAGTGTTAACAAGCTGTGTCAGATTGCTATGTCTAAAAATGGCCGCCCCCATGATGTGACCTGCTCCATGTAAAGACTTGATTACATTATTTTAAACCTATACGTATTCATTTATTTAGGGGCATGTGTAAAAAAGAGTTTGACTTCGGCTCCACTTCCCACTGACAAAACATAAACATGTTTTTGTAGAGCAAATACTGAATCCTCTTTCCCTCTCCTAGTTGCCTGAAATGAACATGATTGCCAGTGAACAAGCGCATAGCACGAAGGCCGATGTCATTTTTTTCGCAATCCAGAATGCTGGACTGCTGACAGGATTTACCTTGATTCTTCTCATCACATTGTATGGTGGGAACATTAGCCTGGGCTGATGCATCTTTCATTCTGTGCATGTCCCATTCCTGATACTCTCATTTAAACTATTTATTTGAGAAAAAAAACTACTTCATACTCTTTTTAAAATCATTTGTACTGAGAAAACTTGAAAATCATTAGGTGTAAAGTAATTTGATGATTTGTGTAAGCTGATTATTCTCAATATGTAGCCATTTTATACTGTTGTAAATAAACTGTACTGATCTACTAATCACGGTTTTTTTTTTGATGCATTTGGTGTTAACTGAATGATCAAGTTTGTTACTTTGTACAATAGGAACTTCTAATATCATGCAAAATAAAAACACAGAACAGAACTGTATTAAAAAGTCCAAATTTATGTCTTTTTTCGTCATCGGACACATCCATCTGTTATACAGCCGATTGATATATCTATACATTTAGTTATTTAATATTCATTAAACACAATGTACACTTAAAAACATCTTTAAAACAGTACAATCAGTGCAATATCTTTACAGACCAAATTACTACATTACATTTTCTCTCCAAAAATATACATCTATATAGATCTCAGAACATTAATTCTAACCCATTTTACAAGAAGTAAGAATAAAAGCCAAATCACGCAAAACTTTTGACCGAACAAAGTTATCGGGCGAATCTACATGTCTGGGTCATATTTCATCCCAAAATCAAAAGAGATATTTTGATGTTATTTTCATGATGCTGTCAAGTTTTACAGAATTGTAGTCGTTGTACTGCCTTTAAATAACACAAATAAAAATGGCATAAAAATAAGTCTACGTTAAGGAGAATCTAATCAGTGGGAATTACAAAAAAAAGAAAGAAAAAGTCAAAATGCCAAAAACGTTAATGGTCCTAATAATTTAATATATTTTTTTCTTTTGATTTTTGGGGTAAAATGTGACTCATTTTCGTGAGATTTACCCTATTAGGAGGCACATCAGCTCTAAAAGACCTAGAATAGCACGGTTCTACTTCATAGTCACTGAACCAGCAGAACAAACAGAATGGCATGGAGTTAAACGCACACGTACGGCAATACTGCAGAAGTTCTTGAAGCACTTATATGAGGCACTATACGCAAAGCTCGGGCCAAACCACACCACGGAACAGCACGTTAACCCGAGGGCTTGTCATGGGCGAGAGGCACAACTAATGCAGAAATCACCACTGCACACACTGCTGGCAAATGAACGACACGAGAATTGGCGAATCGGCGAGATCAGATCCAATCAGAGGATTCAATCTTAAAAAAAATGACAGCGAGTCATACTATATATATATATATACCTATATATATATAGGCGCAAGACTTTGGAAGAGCTTGGCGGAACTTGATTCTTGGAGTGATGTGTGCCGGTGAGACGAGGTAGATGATGTCAGACAGCCTGATGGGAAGTGGAGCGTCCAACTGATCATACATACAAAATCTAAGGCCAACCTCACGACTCCATACCGCTGGAGCAGGGCTGACCAGTCACTGTACAGAAACACGCCACTTACTAGCAAAATATTACAGCACTGCGCTCGCCTCTAGCTTTAGCTTTAAAACAGGACGAGTAGCTTTACACAACTGTCTACTATGTCAGAAAACAGTAACATCTTTATTTCCTTGCGCTCGGCTTAAAGGTTCGTATGACCAAACTTGCTACGTGATCTTGCGTGGGAATGTTTCATCAAGTATCGTACAGCGTTATATTACTAATAACACCAAAAGTGGTGCACACGTCCACAAACGTCGCAAGGAATTTACAAACATTCATCGTTCGTAAAATCCACGACTCTTAGAGTCACAGTTTTTTTCGGTACCGCTCCTGTTCGAAAAGCTATTGACGTCTTTTACAAAACGGCTGTGACGACACCAGATTGTTCACTCACGTTTTTGGTGAGGCATGATTGTGCCTCCGGTCTCACAGCTAAGAAAACTACAAAACTCATATACAAAGACGATTATCTCTCCACACTTACACATTCAAACGTGCTCTTAATGAACAAGAACTAGAGTTGTTTGTACATACAGTGTATACTGCATCGTTTTGGTTTGGATACTTGTTGAAAGCTACTTTTGCAAATAAACTTCAAGTAAGACATTAATGATAATCATCGTAAAGACAAAAAAATGACCAGTCACAGTTTTTACCATAAACCAAAAAGGCCGCCGTCATATGCACGATGCGAGTATTAAGTGATAGTCTTAACTTGGCGATGCGATTAAATACTGGTTTCTTACTCATATGTGCCATAGCATTTCAGTGATGGACTACTACAATGTTCCCTTTTTAAAAGAAGATGCAGATTGGCAATCGAAATCAACAAAACCATCTACACCAGCATGAATCTAAGGCAAAAACGGGCCGGAAACAGGCCGAGGGGAAGCTAAAATCCTGAGAAACAGACTGCAGTGCTATCATCTGATGGGGCGTTTTAACACTACAGACTATGAGATGTTAGAGATGTCCGGGTAATACATTCTAGCTCAGCTAAAGTCAATGTCGATACCCACCCAAAGTGAAACAAAGAACAGAGCAAAGACTCAAATAAAAGTTGTCAAGGCGACAGTAAAGGGCTGTCGATGAAGTGTTTGTGCGGGTTGTCACTGCCCACCGTCACTGGGAGCTGGACTGTCGGAACGGCCTTCCTTCAAACTGCCGCTTTGTTTCTTCTGCTTGGTTTTGGACTTTCTTAGCATGCACACCTAGAACAGAAACTTGATATTAGAAGTGAAGGATAACAGATGGTGAGAAAATGTAACACTTGAACCAAATGATGTTTTGGTTACATTAACGAATCTGGAATGTTGAATGCCTGCATTCTTCCGCCGGTGCGCAATCATTTTGTACTCGCCCAATTATTTGTGTACGACAAATAGAGGCCGGGATGGGAATTATGAAAAGTTTTGAATGCCTTGCTCGTATATTGAATGTTAATGTGGTCATAGCTTACTTACAGACGTTTCATGAGTATTCAGTGACAACACACATTTTAGACATATACATATACACATGTGTGTTGGAGGGACACCCCTCCAAATCATTGAATTTAGGTGTTCCAATCACTTCCATGGCCACAGGTGTATCAAATGAAGCACCTAGGCATGCAGACGCTTCTACAAACATTTGTGAAAGAATGGGTCGCTCTCAGGAGCTCAGTGAATTCAAGCGTGGTACCGTGATAAGTTGCCACCTGTGCAATAAGTCCATTCGTGAAATTTCTTCACTACTAAATATTCCACGGTCAACTGTTAGTGGTATTATAACAAAGGAAGCAATTGGGACAACAGCAACTCAGACGCAAAGTGTTAGGCCAAATCACAGAGAGGGGTCAGCGCGTGCTGAGGCTCACAGTGTGCAGAAGTCGCCAACTTTCTCCAGAGTCAATCGCTACAGACCTCCAAACTTCATGTGGCCTTCAGATTAGCTCAAGAACAGTATGTAGAGAGCTTCATGGAATTGGTTTCCATGGGCAAACAGCTGCATCCAAACCTTACATCACCAAGTACAATGCAAAGCGTCGGATGCAGTGTGTAAAGCACGCAGACACTGGACTCTAGAGCAGTGGAGATGTGTTCTCTGGAGTGACCAATCATGCTTCTCTGCCTGGCAATCCGATGGACTAGTCTGGGTTTGGCTGTTGACAGGAGAACGGTACTTGCCTGACTGCATTGTGCCAAGTGTAAAGTGTGTTGGAGGGGGATTATAGTGTGGGGCTGTTTTTCAAGGGTTGGGCTTGGCCCCTTAGTTCCAGTGAAAGGAACTCTTAATGCTTCAGCATACCAAGACATTTTGGACAATTTCATGCTCCCAACTTCGTGGGAAAAGTTTGGGGACGGCCCCTTCCTGTTCCAACATGACTGCGCACCAGTGCACAAAGCAAGGTCCATAAAGACATGGATGAGCGAGTTTGGTGTGGAGGAACTTGACTGGCCTGTGAGCCAGGCCTTCTCATCCAACATCAGTGCCTGACCTCACAAATGCGCTTCTAGAAGAATGGTCTAAAATTTCCATAAACACACTCCTAAACCTTGTGGAAAGCCTTCCCAGAAGAGCTGAAGCTGTTATAGCTGCAAAGAGTGGGCCAACTCCATATTAAACCCTACAGATTAAGAATGAGATGTCATTAAAGTTTATATGCATGTAAAGGCAGGCGTCCCAAAATATTTGGCAATATATACAGCTACTCCAGCACATCCCAAAGATTTTCAATGAATTTAAGGTCATGCCTGCCAATTCATGTGTGAAAATGATTCTTCATGCTCCCTCCCAACCATTCTTTCACAGTCCGAGCCTGATGAATCTTGACATCGTCATCCTGGAATATGGCCATGATGTGTCTTCCTACATGGTTGTTTAAGAAATGAAAAGCTACACACTCCATCCATTAAGGATAGAAGAACTGTTGTCATACACATACCATGCCAGAAACACAAAAATCACTGCAATAATGATCCAATCATAGACTCTTAAGCATTTGCCTATTTAAATCCAAATAGCGGCTTTTATTTTGACCGGGCAGTGTATACACAGAATGTTAATTCAATGAATCAAGCCTCTACCATTCCAAGACTATTAAATTCACATCTGGGAGACTGGGATGTATCCCACGTCATTAACGTTGTTGTCGTTACCCTGCAGCTCTGGAGGTCATGGGAGTTGGCCAAGCAATTTAGGGAATATGACTGTATTAAAAATGATATGTAGAAGTACCTTTGGTCCTGCGGCTGAGATGATGATCTGTCCGGGTGATTGTATCCAGGGTTCTCCGTCCACCTGCACTGGAATGGGTTTGGTCACAGTGATGCGAATGTAGCTGCCCTGAGCGATACGAATCCCAGAGCGCAGCCCACTCTGAACCTGACCCTGAATCAAAGAATTAAACAATGTAAAAATAGAATGCAACATAAAACAAATGTATACTCTGAATTAGAGAAAAAATCTCAAGTTATGTTTAATAAACAATATACAAAAAGCGATTTTTTTATAAAACATAGAAACACTATCATTTTTTTGGGAAACAAAAGTTTTGGGTCAGTAAGTTTTTTTCAGCAAGGATGCATTAAATTGATCAAAAGTGACGGTAAAGACATTTATAATGTTACAAAATATTTCTATTTTAAATAAATGCTGTTCTTTTGAACTGAAATAAACTGTTTTCAGCACTGATAACAATAACCAAATCGGCATATTAGAATGGTTTCTGAAGGATCATGTGACACTGAAGACTGGAGTAATGATGCTGAAAATTCAGCTTTGCCATCACAGGAATAAATAACACTTACATTTTTTTTTTTAAATGTAATAATATTTAACCATATTACTTTTTTTCTGTATTTTTGATCAAATAAATGCAGCCTTGGTGAGAGACTTCTTTCAAAAACAGGAACAAATCTTGCCAACCCCAAACTTTTAAACAGTAGTTTATGCTCTTAAAGGCGAAAATGCTCTTAGAAAGAAGAACTCACCATGTGCACCACACCAGTAACTCCCACAACCTCCAGCATCCCATCATCTAACCTGGGCCGCCCAAACCGAGAGTCACTGTCCGAGCCCCACAGGTCAGCACCAGAACCCCAGCTGGACACACAAACATACAGCAGCTTTAATCTTCTAAAGCAAAAATGTGGAATTGCCACAATGGGACAATGTCTTTACTTTCAATGTGTCAGACTGACGCATGTTTACCTGGGAATGTTGAGGAATATCAGTCCCTCTATACTGGGCAGTTCCACATCCTGTCTGTCCACCTGCAGTCTGATGTCTTTATGAAGGTTCCGTGTGTGACTCAACTTCTGCAGGCCCACCTTCACATACACACCTTTATTGTGGAACCTGCAAGAACAACGACAAAATCAAAATAGCAATGCACCCAGACCTCCCTCTCTTTTAGAGGTGAAAGAACAACACTCACCTGCTATTAAACTTGTCTGGGTCCTCCTCACGTGCGTGATGAAAGTCCAGACTCAGTTCAGCATCAATTCCCAGCCCAAAATAATTATTCATCTGCACAATCTATAGCACAGACAGGTACGCTAGTAACTTGCAAAATGTGTGCAGAGACAAATTCCTTAGCAGAGCCTTAAAAATGTATAATTAAATTATTAAAAATTAAAGTTGAATTAATAAGTATTATAATGATTTATTATAGTATTTTTATTGTTATTGTAATAATTAATTGTATTGTTATTATATGCGTTGATCATAAATATGTCATTATTTATATAGTATATCATTTATCTACATATATATTATTATATGAGTAATGTTAAATAAAAAAATATATATACTGTATTTTATTGTGAAAAATAAATTATAAAATATAATTTGTTAAAATTTTGTTATATTAGTATTTTATATTTTATGATTAAAATATTAATTAAAAATAATTAATATGCAATTGTACATATTATAATAATTACATTAATAATATATATATATATATATATATATATATATATATATATATATATATATATATATATATATATATATATATATATATATATATATATATATATATATATATATATATATATATAATTTATCTACATATATATTATATGACTAATTATGTTAAATTATGTTAAATAAAAAACATGTATATACTGTATTTTATTGTGAAAAATAAATTATAAAATGTAATTTATTGTTAAAATATTGTTATATTTGTATTAATTATTTTAATGATAAAATATATAATATGCAATTGTACATATTATAATAATTGCATTAATTAATTATATATATATATATATATATATATATATATATATATATATATATATATATATATATATATATATATATATATATATATATATATATATATATATATATATATATATATATATATATATATATATATATATATATATATATATAAAATGTTATATAATATGATGTTAAATTAAAAAATATTTTTTAAAAATGTAATAATAAAATAAGAATTTTACATAGGTGCATGCATTCATGATGAAATCATATTTATTATAATTTGAAGTCCCAGGGATCGATTGTGTACCTTGGGCGGCTCTAGGAAGCCGTTCTCTTTGCCGTCCTCTGTCATCTCCTGTGCGTCCAGAAGAATTGTCCAGCGGTCCATTTGCACTTCCTCTGCCTCGTCCACAGACACCAGGATGTTGTAAGGGTCCTCGCCGCTGTAGCCCGCCCCCCATCGCAACACCCGAGCCAGATCGTTCCCTGACAAACACATTCAACATAACGGAACATAAATAAATGACAGTGGATGCAAATAGTCAAACCTACAGTAAAGAATTACATTTGAAACATTTCCCTCCATCACGCACCTGTGCCCAGCGGTATGATGCTAATCGCTGGCTCAGGACAGGCAATCTTATGTCGGATGGACTCCAGAACCCCCAGCACCCATCCCACTGTGCCGTCTCCTCCACACACCAGGATACGGAAGTGAGGGACTTCCCTGAATGCGTGCAGCCTGGACAAAACACACACACGGTCATGCATGTGAGAAGGGAACATACAACATTCATTCATACATATTCTTATCAAGTCATATCAGTTTGACCATCATTTAAAAGGAGAGGAGGTCTAACCCAGGAAGTGGTCCTCCGCTGGTCAGCTCAAACACTTGGTGAGGGTTCAGAAGTTTCCGGAAACTGTATAAGATCTCTCTGCCCTTTAGTCCACCACTTTTAGGGTTGACAAAGACCAGCAGGGGGCAGCTTCCTTTGGCCAGCTTGCTCTGCTTTAGGGAGAGAAAAGAACATTTGTTGTTGTTGAATTGTACTGTAGTTTCTGACTGGGCCACTAGAGGGCAGATGCATCTAAAGCTTGGGCCAGCATTATGAACTTTAAAGAACAGCCTTCTATTGTTGCAATGGACAGCATGTGACCTTCTGATCACAATGAAGTCAATACAGCCGATTATTTTGAATCTGATATTTGGACGCAAAGGGAAAAATCTAAAATCTGTCATACTATCATGTCATTCCAAGCCTACTATGATATGGTGATGGAAAAATGAGATGCAAGGAAAATTATATTTCAATGCTTTATGCAAAACATTTGTGTTCTTCCGAGAAATCAATGAAATACATTTTTCCCTCCCACTTCACTATTTCCATCACAAAAGTGTTGCGAACGCAAATTTTCTTGATGGAACAATTTTTGCCATCCATTTTTTTTACCATCCCCATGTCCCTTTAGGGCAGGGGTGTCCAACCCTGCTCCTGGAGAGCTACTGGTCCTGCAGATTTCAGTTCCAACCCTGCTCCAACACACCTGTCTGTAATTATCTAGCACATCTGAACACCATGTTTAGCTGGTTCAGGTGTGTTTGTTTGAGGTTGGAGCTAAAATCTGCAGGGTGGTAGCTCTCCAGGACCAGGGTTGGACACCCCTGCTTTAGGGGCTCTGTCCAAACCCATACAACTTCGGTCCAAACAAAACACTGGAGCCCAATTTAAAAAAAAAAAAGATCTGTTTTGCAGAAGAAATAAGCCATAGAGGTTTGGAATGACATTGGGGTAAGTAAATAATGACATTGAGTGACCTATCCCTTTGAGCCTCACTTAAAAACGCCACATCAATGTATAAATCACACTGCATTAAATGATAAAATATCAAACCAATGGCATTTGTTTTAAAGAAAGAGCACAAGAACAATTTCTATATTCACAAAATATCTGAGTGTCACTATCAGATGTATGGCTGCTTTATAGTAAAAAGAAGTTGTACCATGATCTCAGGTACGACAAGTGAGTAGAGCTGTTTGCCGCTGATGCTGATGTCTTTGGCCAGCATGTAAATCCTCTCTGCCTCTGAGAAACAGCTGATCTGCAGAACCACAGCACCTGAGAACAGCACACCCGCTTAATTAAACAAACACACTCACCAACACCTGCTCACACCTGGGAAACTATTATTTTGAGCTCTGAGCACAATTATTTTTACTACCTATCATGATTTGATGGAACAAGACAAAGAGACAAAAATCCCAATGCAAGCCTTTATTATAATCACAACTAGACTAGAAATGTTTGAGGTCAGTAAGGTTTTTTTTTGTAACACTTTTATAATGTTATAAAAAAATATATATTTAAAACAAATTTCTATTCATCAAAGAATCATAAAGTGTCAGTTTAAACAAAAGTGCAGTGCAACTTTCAACTGAAAATAAGTAACGTTTTTAGAGCAGCAAATCTGCATATTAGAATAATTTCTGACATAAAAGTGTTGCTGGACTTCTCTTTGTTTCTATATTGATTTCTGAAGGATCATGTGATGCTGAAGACTGGAGTAATGATGCTAAAAATTCAGCTTTGCCATCACAGGAATAAACTACATTTTCAAATTTAATTGAATAAGAAAATAGAACATTTTAAATTGTAATAATATTTCACAATATTACTGTTTTTACTTTGTCGTTTAAATAAATGCAGCATTGGTGAGCATAATAGACTGCTCACTGACCCCAAACTTTTGAACAGTATATTATAGTATTATAGATGAATTATTAAATACAATAATATAATAAAAAAAAATAAAAAAATAATACATATACACATATACATATACACTGATCAGGCATAACATTATGACCACTGAAGTGAATTACACTGATTATCTCTTCATCATGGCACTTGTTAGTGGGTGTGATATATTAGTCAGCAAGTGAACATTTTGTCCTTAAAGTTGATGTGTTAGAAGCAGGAAAATATGGGCAAGCATAAGGATTTGAGCGAGTTTGACAAGAGCCAAATTGTGATGGCTAGACGACTGGGTCTGAGCATCTCCAAAACTGCAGCTCTTGTGGGGTGTTCCCGGTCTGCAGTGGTCAGTCTCTATCAAAAGTGGTCCAAAGAAGTAACAGTGGTGAACCGGTGACAGGGTCATGGGCTGCCAAGGCTCATTGATGCACGTGAGGAGCGAAGGCTGGCCCGTGTGGTCCGATCAAACAGATGAGCTACTGTAGCTCAAATTGCTCAAGAAGTTAATGCTGGTTCTGACAGAAAGGTGTCAGAATACACAGTGCATCTCAGTTTGTTGTGTATGGGGCGTCATAGCCGCAGACCAGTCAGGGTGCCCATGCTGACCCCTGTCCACCGCCGAAAGCCCCAACAAGTGGGCACGTGAGAATCAGAACTGGACCACTGAGCAATGGAAGAAGGTGGCCTGGTCTGATGAATCACACTTTTACATCACGTGGATGGCCGGGTGCGTGTGCGTCGCTTACCTGGGGAACACATGGCACCAGGACGCACTATGGGAAGAAGGCATGTACACCCTTTCATGGAAACTGTATTTCCTGGTGAGTGTAGCCTCTTTATCAGGATAATCCACAAAGCAAAAGTGGTTCAGGAATGGTTTGAGGAGCAAAACGAGTGTGAGGCTCCACAGAGGCCCCACCTAGCAACTTACATGACTTAAAGGATCTGCTGCTAACATCTTGGTTTTGGGGGTCTATTGGAGTCCATGCCTCGTTTTGGCAGCAAAAGGGGGACCAACACAATATTAGGTCATAATGTTATGCTTGATCAGTGTATATGAAAGGGATTTTTCTTCAACATCTTCAACATATAGAAATGCTTCAAAAAGTGTGGAATACTTTCATGATATCCTAACCTTGTTTTTCTTACATAATGTTATGCCTTATTGGTGTATATATAATACACAGAAAAGGAACACAAATTCTCTAAAATCAAATTAACATTTATTTTGCATAATATTTACTCTCACTAAAACAAAACATTCTAGAAGAAAGTTTCTAGGAGAAATACCACTTCTATTCATAGGCCACTTAGCACCCATACACACACTTTGTACTACTTTTACTAGTATAGTAGCAATGACAGGAAATAATAATAAGTAAAGAGTAAAAGCTCTAGGTGTCAGAGCTAACCGCTACATATTTGAAGACTTCTACACAAACCACACCGCTGTTACAACATAATAAATACATTTAAAGCATCAAGGCGAGTTAGCCAGTGGGCATGTTGTGGATGACTGAAAACAAGCAGCAGCTCTGAGCATTTGTGTGCAGGACAAGGGCTTTCATTTACAGAGCGCTGAGAGTAGGCCAGACCATGGCCCATGGACACAGCGAGCGGTTTGTTCTGCAGCATGCACCAGCGACCTTCAGTGTTATCAAATAAAGTCATGCAGTTTAGTTGAACTCGGAACAAAGACGGACATTATGAGTCGCCTCTAATAGAAAGATGCATTTCCTGTGAGGAGGAAACGGCCCGTTCTCCCAGAGAACCTTAGGATTTATGGATGTGGTCACTCTTACCTTGTCCGGCATACATGTGAGTGATGGTGACCAAGTGACCTGGATGAGGGAGAGAGAGATGATTAGTGTTAACCCTGCAATCACAAGAAATCATCAGCAGTCACTACATCATCTGTTCTAATCCCTCCCTGCAGAGCGGTGTCTGGCATATTTACAATGAGTACACAAGATGACTTATGTCAGACTTATAGGTCAGCAATGTTTAAGGACAATTTCAGGGAAAGATGAATAAAATCCAAGAGATTGACAGGATGAATGGCTAAAATCAGAAGGATCGGAGCAGTTTAAATCCTGAGCTTATCATTCAAGCATACAGAGATGTGCAGACTCACTTTTGATGGCGAGGTGTTCGGTTAGCAGGTGTGAGTATTCCTCTTTGCTGAGCTGTGTCTGAAAGCCTCCCAAAAGCAGACTGACCTGCACCACTCGATTCCTGCTTTCCTCGATGTAAAACCGTGTCTGATTCATCTGTCGCAATGATGTCTGAAAGACACAGAATCAGAGTTTGAGACGACTAAGAAACTCTCTCAAGACTGTAAAACTAGTGTGGTGTGGTCACTTATATTGAGTGTTTTCCAAATGTCCTCATACCTTCCGTATCTCCAGCAGTTTGTCCAGTAAAAGCTCCTGACCACTGAGGACTTGCCGTTGAACTAAAGATGTGTAAGAAAAACAAGGTTAGGATATCATGAAAGTATTCCACACTTTTTGAAGCATTTCTATATGTTGAAGGGGTTGAAGCAAAATCCCTTTCATATACACCGATCAAGCATAACATTATGACCTAATATTGTGTTGGTTCCAATTTTGCTGCCAAAACAGCCCTGACCCGTCGAGGCGTGGACTCCATTAGATCCCTGAAGGTGTGCTGTGGTATCTGGCATCAAGATGTTGGCCGCAGATTCTTTAAATCCTGTAAGTTGCGAGGTGGGACCTCCATGGATCGGACTTGTCTGTTCAGCATATCCCAACGATGCTCGATTGGATTGAGATCTGGGGAATTTGGAGGCCAAGTTTCCATGAAAGGGTGTACAAGGTCTGCAACAATGCTTAGGTAGGTGGTGCGTCTCAAAGTAACATCCGCATCGATGGCAGGACCCAAGGTTTCCCAGCAGAACATTACTCATAGCATCACACTGCCTCCGCCGGCTTGCATTCTTCCCATAGTGCATCCTGGTGCCATGTGTTCCCCAGGTAAGTGACGCACACGGCCATCCGTGATTCATCAGACCAGGGCACCTTCTTCCATTGCTCCGTGGTCCAGTTCTGATGCTTGCATGCCCACTGTTGGCGCTTTCGGCGGTGGACAGGGGTCAGCATGGGCACCCTGACTTGTCTGCGGCTATACAGCCCCATACACAACAAACTGAGATGCACTGTGTATTCTGACACCTTTCTATCAAAACCAGCATTAACTTCCAAAGTAGCTGTTTGATCAGATCACACAGTCAAGCCTTTGCTCCCCACGTGCATCAATGAGCCTTGGCCGCCCATGACCCTGTCACCGGTTCACCACTGTTCCTTCCTTGGACCACTTTTCATAGATACTGACCACTGCAGACAAGGAACACCCCACAAGAGTTGCAGTTTTGGAGACGAATCACTATTTGGCCCTTGTCAAACTCGCTCAAATCCTTATGCTTGCCCATTTTTCCTGCTTCTAACACATCAACTTTAAGGACCAAATGTTCACTTGCTGCCTAATATATCCCACCCACTCACAAGTGCCATGATGAAGAGATAATCAGTGTTATTCACTTCACCTGTCAGTGGTCATAATGTTATGCCGGATCGGTGTATTTATATATATATGTATTATAATACATGTAAGAAATCTTACCTTGTTTGCTGCTCATGAAAACTTCTACAAGGCTAAAGTCAGCAGGGTTTTCATTCTACAGACATTTGCGAAAAACATGAGGATTAACATACAAATTGTGCATAGAAATGAAAAACAACCAGATTTTAGCATTTTATGAAGAATCTATTGCGGTCTTCGGCTGTGCAAAAGCTGCAATGAATACACAAGGGTGTTACTTGCATGAAGTCATGTAAGTGGTTGCTATGTGGTATGCAAAAATCACAAGTTTGATTGCTTATAAAAGTTTTGTTTATAAAAGTAATGGCACACATGTTTTGAGGCATCATAATGTTTTTTGCACCAATAAGTTCTGTCAGTACTAATACGTAGGGTTAAAGGGTTTGTTCAAATAACCCTTGCTTTTGAAAAGTGAAATCAAAGTTACCAGTTTTCCTAGTTGTGAGAGCACTTCCTTTATGACAGAGTCGACCGTGCTGCTTTTCCCAGCAGTCACTGAGATGTAGGCGACTCCGACCCTGAAACCCAACCGTTCCTCATTACACCATCATCATCACAAAAACATTCCATCACATGATTCACCAGCGGTTTGGCACTGTATAAATCATCCGCTGGTCTGCCACTGAAACTTCAGACAACATTTTGATTGACTGTGGTCAACATTACATAAGAACTTGAACGTTTGATTGTGGCACTAACTGGCAGCATGTGTTAAGCCTGACTCAATCCCTCCCTGACTCTAAACTATGTTAATAAAACATAAAATACTTAATTAGTTCCAGTCTCATGTTAACAAAACACCTCATCTAATGGAAACACGAGTGGCACAGCTCTTCTAAAGAAATCTAAAGGAATTTTGTAGGCGATGAGGGCCCATTAGCATTTGTGATCCATTTTCTGCTTGCATGGCAACAACATCTTAGGTAAACCATGGATGCCGTCTCACTTCTGCGGTGTCATCTCCATGGCAACTGGACACACAACAGCAAGACTGTCATCAGTTGAGCCATGTGTGTTTTGATGGGTTTCATATACACGTCGTGCCCTCACTGAGTGGTACACGACACAACAATTGTCCATTTCCTTGCAATGCCTGGAGATGATATATGGTTTGTTTGGAAAAGCGAGACGATTGATGTGCCATAAAACCCTTATATAAGTAAACTGTAAGCTAGAATCTCCGTTCTGACGCAAGAACTGAGCATCTTTACGATGTGTCTGTATGTAAAATACACTTTCCCTTCCTGCTTATCTATATAAAGCTAACTTCTTCTAAATAGGGGTGTGTAATATGTATTGTCTACGATAATATAAAGTGCAAGCTGACACTAAGTAGCCTATTAGTATACAGAACACTCTCACAATTCAAGATGGGTGCTTCAAATGCCTTTCTATGTTTTTTGTGTTTTTGTCTTAAAGGGGTCATGAATTGAGAAATCAACGTTCCCTTGAGATTTTGATATATAAAAGGTCATGGTAATATAAGAAAATCCTGTATGTTTCTGAGCTGAAAACGTCCTTGTTAGTCAAGAAAAGCTTTTATAGACACCAGGCCCAGCAAACGATCAATTTCAGAATATGCCACACCTTGACGTCATTGGGTGAAGCACCGCCTCAACGCCTACTTCATCACTGCCTGTTTAGCCCCGCCCACCGTTTCGCGCATGTAACATAGGCCTAGTGTTAAACCATCGAGCTACAAACAAAGCAATAAACATGCCGTTGAGGATTACAAAATATTGTGCAGTGACTGGGTTCAACAGTAATGAAACATGTAAGTAACTGTGTTCATTCTAATGCCTGATCTGAAATGTGATGATTCATGTAGTCAGATGTTCTTTGTCTGTGTGTCAGTAAATCAGACCAGTGACTAAACATCAACTTGCGTTGTTTCTCTTAGTAGGATGAAAATAATCTGCTATTTAACGTTGATTCAATTCTATAAAGAAAGCGATCAAAGAAAGCTCCCTTTGCAATCGTTTGAGCAGCACACGCTGAACCTGTCAATCAAACAGGTGACTTTATCGGTGACTCCCGTTTTATTCAACGAATCTCTTAACTATATTACGTTTGCACTGTTAGTGAAGATGAAAGCATTCGTTAGTGTACAGAAACTGAGTTGCAATGACGAAATCACTGCTTTCATGCGCTCAGCATTTGTGTGTGATCGGCTACAATGATCATCACTGCAACCTTTCATGCCACCATCCGACTATAATGCCATAGATCTAAATATATAATGCCATAGATCTAAATATAATGCCATAGATCTAAATGTATTGCAACACCTTTCACGATTAGTTAACCATGAGAGCTGTAATTGTAAAAACGAGCTAAAAGAGGGAGTAATACTATTTCAAATGGAAAGACGTTAGCCAATCACAGCAGTGGGTGTTTACACTGAAGTCTCACAGCGGACACGCCCCTTAAAACGGAGCGTACAGGACAGAAGGCTAAAATCAGGGTAGGAAAAAGGCCTTTTATTTATAAATTATGACAATTTTTGATGTAAAAAGCATTCTAACATTATAAGTGCACCCCAGGAAACATCATAAAACAATAAAAAAAAACGCAGTTCATGACCCCTTTAACTATATCATATGACATAAATATAAGTCATATCACATGAGCAAACATGCTGTTTTCCCGAATATCGGCATGATTGCAAATGTGAAATTGATTGAATTGATACAAAAGTTAATATTGCGAGTTACATTTTAGACACTATGTTGTTTCTTGCTTTATTTCCCAAATGGAAATATTTGCAAACAAAGCCACAGCAAAACTCATTCATAAAGACATTTACTTGCTCTGTTCCAGAATGAATCAGCCCTTTCAACGAATCGGGAGAATTAATGTCGTTTTAGCATGTTGTTAGCATGATTTAGCATTTTGCTAGCATTTTTTTAACATGTTGTTACCATGAATTAATATGTTGCTTGCACAATTTAGTTTCATATTTATAGCATTTCCTTTTTTTCAATCAAAAACACAAATAGTTTGTAAGTCTCGCACATTCCTACTTCTGCATTTTCTCTGTGGGTTATTTAAAGGAATTGTATGGTTTAAACACAATATAAAATAATTTACTTTCTTAATACACATTACTAATTGTGCATGAGTCATGACTAATCATCTTTTTTCAAATTATAATAAAATATATAATACAAATGTAATAAATAAAACGACTTCGCTTTCCAGCTGATGTCACCAAGTCTTCTGAATTTTCAGTCAATTCCTTGTATATAAAATCAAGGCCCATACTAAACATTTTTTCTCATTAAATATTCAATTTCAGTTCAAATGTATTGGATTATGGAAGTAAAATTGGTAGCGGACACTGTTTAATGTTGACTTTAAACACCATGCCACAGGTGGTTTTGACAGAACTTGAATTGAACCTGTTACATTGCTTTAAAGAATGCGTTTCCTCTACATTCTTGTACACTTCCTTGTAAATCTATATATTTATGGCAGTCAGACAACACTAAACAAAATGGCACAACATAATGCACTAAAAACTCACTTGAGCCAGCTGGGGTAAATCTTCACCACCTCGGTTTCTCTGAGTTTTGCTCTGAGCACCCAGGAATCAGACACGGTGTCCTTAAAAACGGGCTTGTTGTCTGGGGTGCCGTTACGGTTGATGATGTCATCTGTAAACATTCCCTGTTGGCCGTAACTCTGTAGCTCATAATCCTGCGGCTCATCTGGTATGTAGAATGCTCTGAGTGCTGCTTCCTGTCAGGACAGGAAATCAGAAACAACAGGATCACACTGACAATAAAGTTTGAGTGTTGTTCAAGCATGATCTTTATTTAAAGGGGTCATGAACTGACTTTTTAAAAAAATGTATACTGTTGTCTGAGGTCAGCTGATGACGTTTGCGTGGTTTTTACATTCAAAAACATCATAATGAATAAGTAATAGGCTATTTTCTACCCTAGTTTTGAGCCTAGCTCCTGGAGCGCTCGGTTTTTATGGCCATGCCGCATTGAAGACTTGGAAGTAAACGCCCACTGCTATGATTGGATAACAGTTTGGCATATTATAATGAGCTTCGGCTCCCCCGTCATTACACTTGGGGAATTGTTTTGAAAACTTCCAAAGTGGAGAAACAGCAACCACCCACAGGGCTCGCAAAATGTCTTTATAAAAGAAACCCAATGATTTCTCTCTCATCCACCCGCGATTAATTGTGATGTTATTTTTTATTACTTGGCCGGCCCGGTCGTGGATATAACCGCGAACCATGCATTACTAACACACACACACACGCACAAGCCTCACTGCAGACAAATCAGCATGTTCAAAACTTCCGCGATTGTATTTTCCTTCAAATTACCAGTCAAGAGAGTGAACAACGCACATCACGAAAGGAATGTTATTTCACTATTTAAGATAGCCCGTCATTAGCCCCGGGACGTCAGACTTTGCGAGCCCTGTCCCATCTTAGTCTGACCACGAATCGCAGCACAATGAACCAACAACACCTCAAATACAAAAGATACTCCAGCCTGTGACAGCGTGGAAACTATGTTTAGTTAGATTCCTGTCAGATCCAGAAGCCACAGCATAATTTTTTTATCTCGTCCTGTCTGCAAATCCAGTCTCTGGTTTACAAACGAATCCGGTGAAATGAAGCGAACAAATGCGCAATGTCTTCCCTAGGTGAGCTGGATCTTCATTAAAAATAAAGTTCAACCATGCATTGCTAATACTGGAATCCGAAAGAAGCTTATGGCATGTTTATTGCTTTGGAAGTTCGATCCGGTTTAGCTCCACGTAGGCCTATGTTATTTATCTATAACATGTCAGGCACGAGTCGGTGGGCGGGGCTACAGAACCAGGCGTTTGTCTTGAGGCGGCGTTTCACTGCACATTGACGTCACTGGTAAGAACATCCGCAGATCGATCGTTTGCTGGGCCTGGTGTCAGTAAAAGCTTTTCTTTGACTAACAAGGAAATTTTCAGCTCTGAAACTTACAGGATATTCTTATATTAAGATGACCTTTTATAAATCAAAAGCTCAAGGGAAAGTTGATTTCTCAATTCATGACCCCTTTAACACTTGATGTTTTCTGTACATTGTTTAAGTATTACATTGTAATTCGGGTGAAATCTGATCAGGGAAAAAACATCTCACCACCACTTCCTCATTCTTGATTATTCGAGGGATTGAAACCAAACGAAACTGATTGCGCTTGGCTGCATCGTCACCATCGAAAACTTTCAGCGTCTGTTTACCTGTAGGCCAAAAGATGGAAGATTTCCTTGAGCACAAGGGTGATTACCATTAGCCATTATGTAATTGTTGGCTAGGTTTGTACCCGTGTCAGGTGATCCCGTGGACTGAGTCTCCTTTGATGCTACTGGACTCTGAGTATCGTCATCATCCAGGTTATCTGGAAAAAACACACTTCTCTATGAGCATTTCCAGACATGTGATCATGTTATTTGATATTCAAAGGTGAATAGGATGAATTATAGGACTACATTTAAAATGTGCAATTCCCCAACCATCTCATTTTCAAGGCTTACACATTTAATGGTAGAAAACGGTCATTAAAACAGAACAGGATTATTGTGCTCATTGACATTGAAGAAATGTTCCGGGTTTAATACAAGTTCAATACATCGGTGACACGCAGTCGAGTACCGAAGAAAATAATTGTGACATGCCTCCTAGTTTGTAAAAACAAGCCAAAATCATGTTCAGTAATGCACTTAAAATGGAAATCTATAGGGTACTGCAGCAGGATATAAAACACAACATTTCTAAAGTATAGCCACCAGACTTGCCAATTATGGGTGTAATCATAAGACTTGATTGATAAACTGTGCAAAGTTATATCAAGTAACTTATAAAGTATCCAATAACAATAACTAAGTAAAGTATAAAGTATCCAATAACTTATAAAGTTTCACATGACATGCAGGGATACCATAAAGACAAAAAAATCTGTCTAGAGTTCCACAACGAAAAGGATAATTTGGACAACTTTTGACTTTTGAACAGTAGTGTGCATAGTCAGAAATAATGTTTTCCCATGTTTTTGAAAGACATTTAAATGTTCACCAAGGCTGCATTTATTTGATCAAAAACACAGTGAAAACAGTAATACTGTGAAATATTATTATTAGTGCTGTGAATCTGTGCTGTGAAAAAAAAAACGAATTAATCAAAACATTTTCTGTAATTATTCATGATTAATCGCAAGTAAAAAATATTTTTGGGGAGTTTTTAATATTTTGTTATTGTAATAATTTCAGTTACTCTCCAAATGAATCAAGAAACAATTTAAAGACAGCATATTTTGTAATGGCATCTTTTTATGAATGAAGGCCAGTATCACTGATACTAATGTCTCTATGAAACATTAATGACGTTACATTACAGAATAACTGAAAGCTCCCAATTTCAAAATTTATTAGGCTTTAAAAAATAACAACTTTTAATTTAATTGAACTTAAAACAATCTTTACATAAACCCATTATAATAAATGTTATATTTACCCATGGCCTTCCCTGTTAGACATAGTCTACCAGGTTAAAAAAAATATATAAAAATATATAATTTCCCAGTTTAGTCAACCCAAATTGAATAAAGTTATCAACACCTTTCTAAACTGCATAAATAATAAATGAAAGATAGATTAATCATCATTAAAGCTACACTCTAAAAAATGCTGGGTTCAAAATAACCCAAGTTGGGTTGAAAATGGACTAACCCAGCAATTGGGTTGTTTTAAACCAGCGATTTTGTTGTTTTAACCCAGCAATTGGGTTGTTTTAAGCAGACATTTAACCCAACCGCTGGGTTATAACAACCCAATTGTTGGGTTAAAACAACCCAATTGCTGGGTTAAAGGTCCCATGGCATGAAATTTTCATTTTATGAGGTATTTCAACATTAATATGAGTTCCCCTAGCCTGAATATTGTCCCCAAGTGGATAGAAATGTTGATCGGTGTAAACCCGAGTTCTGGCTGTCTCTCTCTGCCTTTGAGAAAATGACAGGCCAGACTAGCCAATCCTGAAGCCTCCTGGTTTGACGTCCAAGCAGGCACGGTTTCCTCCCTTTCCCCCGCCCAGAGAATCTGCCACGCCCATGCAAACACTCGAGATCATTAACGTTACTTGTGAACGAGTGAACTGGCAGTTTCTCAGTGTTTGGATGTACAAATGAAAACAGAAGTCTTTCTTCAGTTCCTTCTGATCTGTGATCATTGATTTCTGATGTGTAGCTAATTATTTATTATTCGTGCACACGCTGCGGCTTCTCTCTCTCCCGACAGAACGGTGTTTTCGTGTTTTCTATCTTGTGAGTCAGTGTTTTGTACGTCCTCGTCGCGTCTATCTGTTCTAAAATGTGCATACAGTCTTTTCTGTTTAACATCAGCAGTAACATCTTTAGAGATAAACCTCACACACGCCGAAGCTCGGCCTTCAACATCCCCGACCCCCAGTACTGCATCTGGCCCACAGCGGAGGCACCAAACGCGGCGTGAGATTAAGCAGAAGGGGGGTAAGCGTGAGGGTATCTGGGCTAGGCTAGCCAGCTTTCCCCACAATAAACTGGATTACATTCGATTACTGCTGTTGTGTCTTTGTTTGCGCTGTGTAAGTTACTCAATGCGCATCACTGACGCTATTCATATGATTGGAACATATCTAGAAATAATGCTTTAATCAAACTTACTAACTCGTTCATCTCGCTGTAATGGTACATTGCATGTGTTACAAAGTTGGTAGAATAATGATGAAGAGGACTCGGTGTGACTGGGACTCGTGTTTATTCAGAACTCTCAGATACAAACACAATAAACTCGCGCTGACAGACAACGCTCTCATAACTCAGTAGTTACTATAAATAACTTTGTTAGCAATCGCTCCGTCTCCGTGATGTCCTGTTCGCGAACGAATCATTCTTTTGAATCGGTTCTTTTTAGTGAACCGAACCAGTTCACCAAATCGGACTGAATCGTTCTAAACGGTTCGCGTCTCGAGTCAGCGCTGATCCATAATTTACTAACTTTCTGACATGAGTGACAGCCCCTCTGACTAGAAATAAACTAATAACCTGAAGTATATTCTAGTAACTACAACAGTTCACCCTGAACTGAGACATGCTGAGAGAACTGATGTGAAGTGAACACAGGTCCATCTGTCTCTGGCAGACTCGTGCCTGCTCGTGCCTCGTTAAACCACGCCCCCTCCGCTCATTTAAAATGCAAAGATGTCAGCCAATCACAACAGTGGGCGTTTTTCCTGAAGTCTCACAGCAGACACGCCTCTTGAAGCAGGGCAGTCAGCCACAGGGCAAACAGCAGTATAGAAAAAATGCCTTTTATTTCTAAATTATGACATTTTATGATGTAAAAATCATACTAACAATATAAGTACACCTCAGGAAACACTATAAAATAATAGAAAAATGCCATGCCATGGGACCTTTAAGGCCTGTACACACCGGGACGAATATCGCACGCGATATTCACACCCAAGCGATTTTCACTGGCGATGCGCCGAGTGAACGTGCACATTCAGTAGATGCGCTCCCGGTACACAAGGTGGTGCTGCGGCACTTTACGCTTCTGACACTCGCTTGTCACACAGAAGAAGAAGAGAGACAGTATTTACGTGCTTGCCAAAACCATAGATATATTATGTCTATGGCCAAAACCATTCACACACTTTTTGCTAACTGGCAAGCAGCATTAGCAGCCCATCTTCTTCTTTGTCTACTTACTACTTCTTCGTCGTATCAATGTGTGCTCGGCAAGACCGATTTTGTGCTTGAGCGCCACCAAGTTGTGTTTTACTGTCACTTCAGCAGCTCCAGGCACGTGAACAAACTGGCGGATCTCATTGGTCGGCCAGTTTTTAACGCGCCGCGTCAAAATAAAAAAATGAACCCGAGGCAGTTTTTTTTAAATGACGCTTTTACGGCTGGCGTTTTACGCGTCGGTGTGCACACTCACATTGGTGCCCAGTGTTTAGTCACGAGGCGTTAAATGTCGGCAATAAACGTGCGCGAAAATCGTCCCGGTGTGAACAGGCCTTTAGTCCAGTTTCAACCCAACTTGGGTTATTTTGAACCCAGCATTTTTTTAGAGTGTAACATTGTATCTGTTCCCATTGTTCTTTGATGAACATTAATGACAGACATCATCAGTGCCGGGTCACTTTAAGATCGGCTGCTGCCGAACATGACGCGGATCTGACGTGCTGTCCCGCTCATGTCATTTTCTCACGAGTTCATTTAAGACGTTATTTAACTAATGTAAGACTCCTAATATGAGAATAGTCAACAAAACTGGCGTTTTGGCAAAATTCTCTGTGTTGTTGTTATTTTTTTGTTCAAAAGCAAAAGAGAACTCGGTGTGTGCACGAGACTGACGTGAGTCTGTCTGTGTGTGTGTGTCAGGGTGTCCCTCAATGAGCTGACTGAGACGCACCCACACAGACGTGACATTAACATACAGCACATTCTCTTGTGTCTTCTTGCACAGATGATTTAAAAGCATTTACATGAATAAGAGCGTGATCATATAATGTAACGCTGGGCCAAAATGGATAAAAAAACGGACGCTGCGTTAATTGCGTTTTTAATGCGTTAAACTGAAAAAATGAATCGCCCGCGTTAACGCGTTAATTTGCCCAGCACTAATTATTATACTTTAAAACAACTGTTTTCTATGGAAGCTTGTTTCTGTCACGGAATAAAACAATTTAAAAGATAATTGCCCCTTTTTTTTCTCGCATTGCAAGGTTATATCTTGCAATTCTGGCTTTATAACTCGCAATTATGACCTTTTTTTTTCTCGCAGTCTTTGCAAGTTAGATAGTCCTACTCTGAGGGGATTTTTTTTTTGTTTGTTTGTTTGTTTTTTTAGAATTGTGAGTTATTACAATTCTGACTTTATAACATTTCTGAGCAATAAAGGCAGAATTGTGAGATATAAACCCTTTATACCCTTTAAAGTCAGAATTGTGAGAAAACCTTTGTTATTCTTTAATCTTATTTATTATCATTTTTATTCTGTGGCAAAAACAAGCTTCCATAGTTTTCTGTTTAAATATATTTTAAAATGTAATTTATTCCTGTGATAGCAAAGCTGCATTTTCTCATTCAAAGCTAATTCATTCTAGTATGGTGATTCTGTAATCAAGAAACTTTTCCCATTATTATTATCATCATCATTATTATCATTATTATATTTTCTTGGGACCCCAAAGCCTATAATTAAGTGCAAACACATTTTGTGCTTGTTTTTACCACCTTGATGAACAAGTCAAAAAGATTGCCTGCGCTAATGAACAGCATATGAACAGACGCTGTGCACAGAACATGCTGTGAATCAGAACATTCCTTTAATTTTAAGGTGTCCGCTCAGATTTCAGTGAGAATGTGAGAGTGTCTAGGCATTACCCATCTCGCAGTGCTGGGAATTTTCGGAGATTCTGTAACAGTGCATCTTGCTGAAGTTCCGCGAGCAGATCCACACGCAGCTGGGGTGAAGAATCATGTTCCGCAGTCGTCCCAGGCTGCACTCCGGGGACATGATTATGTAACATGACGCATGTGCCTGCAAACGTATAAACACAGATAAGCTGTCGAGCCAAAAGCTCACAAGCTATAGTACAGCTTTATGACAGCTGCAATTTTTCAAATAATAATGACAGCAGATGGTTCATTTATTTATCCAAAGCAACATATAGCGAGATTGTTCCTGTATTAAGTATGCTATATTAACCAGCAGTTAGGTGGCATGCAGGTGGTCTACAATTCATGGATTGACCTCTGCATGGTTTCAACCAACAACCTTTTGGTTACCAGTCCTTTGACCACTAGATCACACCACCCCGACTAAAAATAAAAGAAAGCTACAGTCTGTGTGTATAAGTCCTCTACTTGTGTCTTTGTTCTCAAAATCCCTTTAAATCCTAGAGGTTTGTGCTTTCAAAGTATTAGAGCTGCAAACAGCCATTTCATGCATTTACCCTAAAGCCTCTGTCCTCAAAAATAATTTTGCTCAGGCAGTACTGCTTACATCATCTACTAACCTACATTACACGCTGAAAAACTTGAGAGCTGGGGAGGGGATGGAATGGAATGGATGCTAGAGTTCAGAAGGGAAATGCTGTGGTAGCTGGAGTGCATTGTAGAGCATTTTATCACCCTGGAGCTAAATAAAACAATGCGGGAAAAAGGTAGAGAGTGAGCCATTGGTACAGTATGTAATTGCATTGACAAAGTGGCTCTCTTGCAAAACCTGCATCATTGCATATGTACGCCGGGCAAGTGACTTCTAAGTCAGCATCCTAACTGAAATGGAAACTCATAAGTGAGTGATTTGGAACATGGCCATACAATTAGTGAAAGTGACTGACTCAGCTGATTTAAATATAGGCACTTGTTCACAATAGGAACAAGCAGCAACATAACAACAAGCATATATTATAAACCATCTTTAAAAAATTTGGGCTGAGTACGATTTTTCTCTTTCGCTTTTATTCAGCATTACATTGATCAAATGTGATACTAAAGACACGTATAATGTTAGAAAACCATTTAAAATAAATGCTATTATTTTGAACTTTCGGTCACACTTTAGATTAGGGTCCAATTCTCACTATTAACTAACTGTTAACTACAACTTTTGCCTCAAACTCCTGATTGCTGCTTATTAATAGTTAGTAAGATAGTTGTTCAGTTTAGGGATTTGGTAGGAATCGGGAAGGATTAAGGGATGTAGAATATGGTCATGCAGAATAAGGTATTAATATGTGCTTTATAAGCACTAATAAACAGCCAATAACTAGTTAAAGGGTTAGTTCACCCAAAAATGAAAATTCTGTCATTAATGACTTCCCCTCATGTCGTGCGACACCCGCAAGACCTCCGTTCGTCTTCGGAACACAAATCAAGATATTTTAGTTGAAATCCGATGGCTCAGAAAGGCCTCCATTGGCATAATGCACTACACTCTCAAGACCCTTAAAAGGTACCAAAGTCCATCTCACTACAGTGGTTCTGCAATAACTTTATGAAGCGATGAGAATAGTTTTTGTGCGCAAAAAAAACGAAATAATGACTTGTATAGTGATGACCGATTTCAAAACACAGCATCATGAAGCTTCGAAGCGTTATGAATCAGCGAGTCGAATCATGATTTGGATCGCGTGTCAAACCGCCAAACTGCTGAAATGGTGTGACTTTGGCGATCCAAACCACTGAATCGACTCACTGATTCATAACGCTTCGAAGCTGAATCATGATGCTGTGTTTTGAAATCGGTCATCACTATATAAGTCGTTATTTAGGTTTTTGTGCACAAAAACTATTCTCGTTGCTTCATAAAGTTATTGTAGAACCACTTTAGTGAGATGGACTTTGTAACGGCGTCTTTAATACCTTTTATGGGTCTTGAGAGTGTGAGTGCATTGTGCCAATGGTGGCCTTTCTGAGCCATCGGATTTCAACTAAAATATCTTAATTTGTGTTCAGAAGATCTTTTCTTACGGGTGTCGAACGACATGAGGGTAAGTAAAATAGAAAACTGTTATTTAAAATTGAAATATTTCAAAATATTTCTGTTTACATTACTGTATTTCCATCACAAATTGTGGGTAAAATGAACTATTTAACTATTTAAAACTATTTCATTGATTTTTATTTCATTTTGATTGTATTATTGTTTAATGCATCACGATCAACATTTCTCTTGCATCATTCATCTGCCATCTTGGAATTAATTTTTCATTTCAGGCCAGAGTAATGCATTCTGGGATTGCCTTCTCTGCGAAAAATATAAGAGATGTTGGGATCTTAGGCTCTGAAAAAAGAAACATCTTAAGAGGCAACATAATTAGGTTGCCTACCTTTTGATGCCTTAAAATGTTATGTATGGAGGAAGCTTGATTGGTTTTGGAACAAAAGGTAATGCAGCAACCACCTATAATCAAAACCAGCAAACTAGGCCAGGCAACAGAAAAAAATAGCCACTGCCAAGATGACAGAGGAATAAAAACAGAGCAAGCTTACTAGACATTTTTTTTCCCCGTATTCAACTTTGACCGAGAACAATTGTGTGAGTGCTGACAGGAGCTGCATCCCACATTGCACCTGTTAAATAATTGATCGATTCTTTGCGAAACACGACAGCCTAAGAGCCCACTCACCTTCATTCTTATAACTAAATAATGAAGCTTTTTGTGTGATGAATACAGCCGACAACAGGCAAACTGAAAGCGCTGAATGCAAAGACAAGTAAAGTTTGGGTGCACTGTAAAAAGGAGACGCGAAAACTTACCGTAACGCCACACCACTCACATCTCATGCCAGCCAGGACGTCTGAGGAGCTGCATGTGCGACGGCAGACCTCACAGCGGGCACCTGAGGACATGTTGCCCTCCCGCCAGTGGTGCCGGTAAGTGTCCTATCAGAGCAGGAGGGGATGATGGGTTAGGAAAAGCCATGTGGCCAATAACACAATTAAGAGCAATAATGCAGCTATGTGATTTTCCCAGGCTCCTGGATTAACATCCTAGTTATGCTTTCTGTTGGGGACATTCTTATCAACCAATCATTTCCATCCGATAGAGTTTGATCTACATTTAGAAATTATCGAATTATATAATTCTAAGTAGAAGGGCAGCTGATTTGTTGCCTCACTGCCCTATAAGGCAATGACTTTGCAGACAGCGTTTGTGCACGAAGGAGGGTACCTTGTGAGGTAGCATAATGGTTTAATGATATACAACAAATTGTTGGTAATAACCAAGCAAATATTTAATTACTACAATAGTTATTTCTGGCTAGTGGAAAATGTTGGCCAAAAAAGTACATTTGCACACAAACTGACCACCAACCACAACTTTCAGAAGCCATCTTAATTTTTTAGCTCAAATGTCATGGAATGGACTGCACAGGATTGTGGGATATCAAAGGCAGCGATGGATACATCGATGCTACCTTCAAAAGGCAACCAGATGAAGGTATCTCAGTTGAAAGGAAGAAGCAAACATTGGATTCAGAGGTGCCTTGATGCATTCCTACTTTGGAATGCAGCCTCCGAAGGCAAAACTCCCAAGCGCGTGGAAAACAATAACATTAGGCGAATTCCAAACAACGTTTTTGCAACCTTGAAGGTGCGAAAGGAGTGCCTTCCTGATGACATTTGAAGGGATAACTGAATTCCTTCAAAAAGGGCCCTTCCACAGGTCCGTTATCAAAGGGAACATATGATGTTCACTTCAGGAAGTAATTGAATCATATATGGTGAAGTTTTGCCCTTCAGAGTGAGTAGGGCACAGGGATGCTCATTCCGATTGGAATTTTTGTGTAAACAAATAACAGTAAGTAGGCTACATGTAGTGTAATAATGTAGTATTAATCAGTACTAATGTCATTAAAATCTACCAAATGACAACATTTCAAGTGTGAAAAAAAGCTTCTGACAATCAGTACTAATGTTAGCCTAGCTTAGGACAAAGACTGGCGATTAACGGCTCCAGCTAGCCTACTGCTCAATAAGTGACAAAATAACGCCAACATTTTCCTATTTACATGTTGTGATCAAGCGGCAACCTCCCGCAGTTTCTCTTGAAGCCAATATGGAAGTGACAAACTGCAATTCATCGACTGGCCACTAGGGACAGGCTCCAGAAGGGAGCAGAATCTCATTGAGCCCCATGTTAAAATGCCCAAATTTACAGCAGAATAAAACATGTTTACAGCCTGGTACAAATTGTGGTTTTGGTCTATATAGCTAATTTTGCCCTTCATGACAACTGTGAGGGGGGTGCATTTTTTTTATAACTCACTAGAACTCACATTATATAAAGCCTTAAAGTTCTGCATAATTAAGGGCGTGGCCACTTTATCTGCTGTTTGTTAGTCATTGCGTCACTTCAGCTCCGCCCAAGTCCCGCCTTTTTGCCCATTTTCTATTATCCGGGAGTGACGCGTGATGACGCGCTGCCAAGATGGCAACGGACAGCTCGTCCCTACTTTACGCTTCAAAACTGCTCATCAGAACCCTTTGGGTGACGTCATGAATATTTTTTTAAAGTCTATGGTTGTGATGTGTATAGTTACATCGTGTTCTAAGGCAGACGGAAAATTAAAAGTTACGATTTTCTAGACCGATATGTCTAAGAACTATACTCTCATTCCTGCGTAGTAATCAAGGAACTTTGCTGCCGTATCATGGGTTCAGCGGTGCAGTGATATTACACAGCACCTGAAAATAGTCCCCAGCGCACTCTCTGTACAAGCAGGTTGTCACGTTGGTTTTGTTGACGGAAGTCAGCCTATTTTCAGGCGCTGTGTAATATCATTGTGCTGCTGCACCCATGGTACAGCACAAATTTCCTTGATTATTACACAGGAATGAGTGTATAGCTCTATATAGAGTATAGCTATCCTAGACATATCGGTCTAGAAAATCGCAACTTTTCATTGTCCGTCAGTCTTAGTATACGATGTAACTATACACATCACAACATGTAAATAGGAAAATGTTGTTGTTATTTTGTCACTTATTGAGCAGTAGGCTAGCTGGAGCCGTTTACCTCCAGTCTTTGTGCTAAGCTAGGCTAGCGGTGTGTGCGTCAGATAGAGTTATTGCACGCACTGAGATGAAAATGGTATGTATTGACTTATCTAACTCTGGGGGATATGGTGAATAAGCTAAAGTCCCAAAAATTTGGCATGTTCCTTTAAATGTCAGGTTAACATATCAGTAGAAACAGGAGGAGATGGTGCAGTCCTAGTTCTCATACTCACAATGTCTTGCCCTCCATCTTGGTGGCAGAAACGGCAATCGCTTACGCTGAACGGGGCACAGTCGCTGTGGACGTGTAGCTCACACACTGAAAGACATGTGAGGTAAGGTTATTAAAAGAATATGGAGATGCTTTATGTGATATATCCACTAAGCGAGCATCTGAGGTAAAACAGTTGGTATTTTCATGTTATTAGTGCAGGCACTATTAGTACTGCCTGTGAAGTGTTAAAGGCCTGATAGAGGAAAAAGCCACTTCATTTATATTATTGTATCAACTCTTTGAGCGGGTGTGGGAATTAAAGACAGGCTTTTCTTGTGAGCTTCATTTGTGCCTTTTGTATGCGAGAGGAAGAGAGATAGAAAGACAGAGTTGGAGTGTGATGTTTTTCTTTTCAGCTCGGTTCTTAGAATTCAGCCCACTGCAAAAGGCCATTCTGCCATTTCCATAGCAACAGCAGCTTTCCAAACAGGAACAGCCAGCACAGACAAATGAGCAATAACTGCCAAGTGTTTGGGGAGAAACACTGAGAGAGCCTGATTATTAAAATACGGGAAAAGATATTTTGAGTGCTGAAGATAACCACAACACTGCAGAAAAACAACTCTATCTGTACCTAGTTTCACACGTAACGTAACGAGACTTAACGTGAATCAAAGCCCCGATATACACACGGCGAAGTTCTTTTTCGTTTTGGTCAAGTAAAAAGAAGTTGAAAATACCTTTGCAGTGATTTACTGTTAACAAACATCCATGCTGCTGAGAGCTCCGTTTAGAAGAATATGTAAATATGTGCGTCATCACACAACAAAAATAATAGCAGTGAGCAGCCATGTGGATATGTTTGCACAAGCTCTGCAATCCACCGGCCTCATGTCGACAGATGAGGTCATTGAAATTACACTGCTATGATAGTTTGATTATAAAGTATATTTGAGAATATATAGACTATATGAGACTATAGTTTGAAATAATCCCATTTCTTTGCATGACACACTGGTATTACAGTACAGAATGGCTCTTTCGGCATAATCCTTAACATAAGCATTTATTTCATGTGTCATTGAACGGAAAAGCGAGTGTAAAATGTCACATCCTTTTGATTTTCCTGGCAAAAAAGTCGGGGAGGGCCTCGTTTTTTAAGTTTGGTTACAAGCGGTTCACACATTGGCAATTAAAAAGCATGAAAATTCATACATATAGCCCCTTTAAGCTTGTTTGCATCTAGCTGAGCTGTTGTGGAGCTGGTTTAGTTGGTCAGCCGTACAGTGCCCAAAACCTCTCTAAAACTAGCAAAAGAAATCAGCCTGAACAGCAAACCATATTAATGTGCATCAGCAATGGAAATATATTTAGCCCACAGCAGCTGACAGACTTCAAAAAGGCCATTTCATACAGCTTTCTAACAATTTTGGTTATTTTCCTAGATCAATTCTGAGTCAAGACTTTAATTTAAGGCAGAAAGTATTTGCACTAAGTGCATCTATTTGCACAAATAACGATAGATTCTATTTACACTAAGTGAAAATAGCACATTTTCTTTGCAATAAGTGTAAACAGTAGTTTGATACTATCTGCACCTCAGTATTTTAGTACATGATTAACCAGTATGCAATAATAACATATGAGTGTAAATTATTATATTTATTAAATACATTCCACCTTATTGGGACAATAAAGCCATCCCTGCAACTACCCCAAATCCTACCCGATAAACACTTTGGAATTAAAGTACCTAACGGTTATTTAATAATACACTAATACTACGGAGTTAGTGTAAATAGTGTCTGCCAACAGGGCAGGCTATTTGCACTCAGTGTAAATAGACACTCTGTTATTTAATTGAATGTGTACATTTTCCACCCCCTGTCTGACCCTACGGATTAACTGTTTTTGCTACTACACACATAAAGAGATAGTTCAACCAAAAATACAATTTCTTTCCTCATGTTGTTCCAAACCTTTCTTCTGTAGAACATATTCTGAAGAATGTTGCTGATCAAACAGTTGTGGTGCTCATTGACTTCCATTGCATGAACTATCCCTAAATTACCTATTTGAACTAAATGACAAATTTGCATCAAATGCATCAATTCTGCCAGTGAAAAAAAAAATTGTCATATGACCCCCAAATGAGTTTAGGGTTTCATCAACACTTTGTTTATTCTGACTTTGCAGCTGTTTGTGGCAAAATATGTCAGCTCATGTCATGTGAACAGTGCTCTTAAATTAGGTGTTTTTATTCATTAGTGGGGCAAAAACATCCTGACGCCATTATGCCGTTTAAAATAAATCTCATAACACCTTTCTTCACTCACACACACACACACACACACACACCTTCACAGCGCAGAGCCGAACTGCCTTCCAGATGCTTCCGGCAAACACAGCAGAACCTCTTCTTCTGACCAGCGGGACCGAAGCAATGTGCTACAGGAACCTGGATCAAAAACAAGGAGAAGAATGATTAATACAATAAAATCTGGGAGTTGTGCTGCCTTCAAAAGCAACTTGTTCCTCAGAGTCAGGTGTTTGTTATTACAAAATGTCACATATTCAAGTCGGCCTAAACAAAATTATACTGTTTTGTGAACAATAAACCCAAATAGCTACATCTGAATTCAAAATATCACAACTGCAAACTATGAAAGCTGAGTGATTAACATAATTTTTGACAGACTTGCTTTCCGCTAATTGATCTATCTATCTATCTATCTATCTATCTATCTATCTATCTATCTATCTATCTATCTATCTATCTATCTATCTATCTATCTATCTATCTATCTATCTATCTATCTATCTATCTATCTATCTATCTATCTATCTATCTATCTATCTATCTATCTATCTATCTATCTATCTATCTATCTATCTCTTCTATATTATAGCTCAGTGTTTTCGGTTTCCACAATGTATCAAATCCAACATCACAACTTTCCCACAACTTGATCATTCATGTGCTTAGAATTGATATTTCTGACATCAATTAAAGGATGAGTTGACTTCAAAATGAAAATTTCCTGATAATTTACTCACCCCCATCTCATCCAAGATGTTCTTGTCTTTCTTTCTTCAGTCGAAAAGAAATACATTTTTTGGAGGAAAACATTCCAGGATTTTTCTCCCCATCATAGACTTCCATTGCAAACAAAATGTTGAAAGTCCAAATCCATGCAGTTTCAAAGCGCTTCGAAGGGCTTCAGAGGCTCTGCGCAATCCCAGACGAGGAATAGGATCTTATCTAGCCAAACGGCTCGGTCATTTAAAGTAAAAAAAAAAAAGTTATATACTTTTTAACCTAAATTGCTCATCTCGCGCTGCTCTACGACGCGCCAAGGATTGAGCAATCATGTCGAAAAAGGTCACCCCAGACGTAGACGGAAGCCCCGCCCCAAGTGAACGTGCGAGGACGAATACAAACTCTCTTTACGAAAAAACACTCCATCTTCAACTTCAAAATCGTCCGACATCGTTGGTTTACCTTTTTTTGCTAAAGGACGTTTTGCATGTGTGCTTTGTAAACACGGGACAGTACTTCCGCCTACGTCTGGCGTGACCTTTTTGATATGATGAGCAATTTAGGTTAAAAAGTATATACAATTTTTATTTTTAATGACCGATCGTTTGGCTAGATGAGACCCTATTCCTCGTCTGGGATCGTGCAGAGCCTCTGAGGCCCTTCGAAGCGCTTTGAAACTGCATTGATTTGGACCTTTAACATTTTGGTTGCCATGGAAGTCTCTGATGGGGAGAAAAATCCTGGAATGTTTTCCTCAAAAAACGTAATTTCTTTTCGACTGAAGAAAGACATGAACATTTTGGATGAGATGGGGGTGAGTAAAATATCAGGAAATGGCACATTTCTAGTATCCACACCGAAACTAACTTACACCATTTTAATTGGCTTAATTTAACTATTAGTCGCAAATCGGACATGACTAATGGGCTAGTCGTGTGTCAGGGAGCACACTGGCATATCTGTGCCTCCATGTGACATCACTTCCTGTCTGAGTGATGGGAATGGTGGGAAAGTACGCAGATGCCTGCACTTCCTTCCTGTCTGGGGGAGGGAAGTAAAGAATTTAAGGATTTAAATAGCTGATTTCTTTTCCCTTTGACCTCATGTACCAGCATCACAGACCACAAATAGACAGATTTATAAATATAATAGAGGAAGATTTCAATGTACAGTATGTGTAAAAATAATCAAATAAAGAATGGGAAGTGCCGTATACCCCTACCAAGGTGATTCATGTTTCAGCAAACAGCAAATCACATTCCGATAAAAGTGAACATAATACAACAGTGAAACCTTATCCTTCCTCTCTGAAAGCAATAGCATGCATTCAAGCTTTATATTTAAAAGTGTTTAACCTGTTTAACCAAACATATACAATTACATGCACTCAAAGAAAGGGTAAATGGCCTGAGAGCAGTTTCCCTTTCCTTCCACACACTTACTTCCTACAGACGTCCCCTTTACATCTAACATGCGATTGCATTTATCGAATCACAATCAGGTAGCACTTGACCACTTTGTCCAAGTTTAAATGGAGCACGGATCACGTCAACTGCATATGAATCAAAATGCGAGATTCCTACTTCTAACTGGAAATGGAATCCAGCTAAATAACATCCAGTTACTATCTGGATATGACTGGAGCTTTCAAAGACCCAGAGCAAGATGTTCTGATATAGTGAAGAGAGATGTGGTGACAAATCCCAGCTGGGCTGTCACGATGCGTGTGCCCATCTGTAACGACTGATTTCACGGGAACACTTTGTGAATCACACAGAAGATTGTGACAGCAGAGAAATGGGGGAGGAGAAGTCAGCCTTTCTGCCCTCTCCTTCCCATTCTCTCGCTTGTGGTGCATGTAATGTGATGCTTGTGACACACCGTGATAAATATCTCCTGGTCTTTGGTAGGGCTGGTCCGAATACCATTTTTTTGAGCTTCGAAGCTTCGGTAGTAATCAACATCGAATATTCGAAGCTCTAATAAAAGCAGGAATCTCTAGAAGCGGCGCACATCAAGCGGGCAGGGCTTATATGCTCCGAGAATGGACACTGTACAACTTGTATCAGTGATACATAACACACAGGTCTGTTACGTCCCAGTTTTGATATATTATAGTAGTAAAAATAATTTTGTTCAGAGAACAGATTAACTACAATTAAAAACTGAACGTGCAGCGTGAGCCGAATGAGAGTCGCAGCACAAACGCAGGAGGAGTCAGATCTCATTTATCACGAGAGTGAGGAGCCGAAGGACAAGATGATCGCCGAAGATTTGGTTTCAAAACGAAATGTAAAAGCGCCTATTTAAGGGAGTTTGTCATTGTACTGTTTTGTTGTTGTGGTTTTCATTAAGAATAGGCTAATGAACCCACAATTCAAGCAACCCGCTCCCGAATTGGCAAACCGAAAGTAAACTGCGCACGGCTGCACTGTCATTCGTTCACAGCCGTTCAGTGCACAAGCACTGTAATGTGACGGTGAGGGAAGCTTTTCACACAGTCACATCCCTAACAGGTAAGAAGGATAGTACATTTTGATTCTATTATTCTATTTTCCTAGCCTAGAAATCTAGACACACCCTAGAGGCAGTGAATCTAATTTGCAGCCAGGGTAGTCTAGCAACTCTCCGTTGGCTTGCGAGCTGGAAAAACCAAACTCTGATCAGGCCAATCACATCGTGTATAGAGTCGGTGGGCGGGCTTAACATAATGATAGCAGAGTTGTGGCGGTTCTGCGTGCTACATGTAAGCAAAGAAGCTGGCGAACAGCGGTCTTTCGAATCAGCTTTGGCCGCAACTCTGGAAGACTTGAGTTAAGCTTTTCTTTGAGAAAAGAACAAAGAACGGCACTGAAGTCATTCTTAAGAAAGGAAGATGTGTAAAGAGTTTTGTCGACCGGATACGGAGAAAGTTAAATCTATCAACTAGCTCCGCTTCACTTTCTTCATTGCTCTGTTTGGTTGTAGCGCTATCCTATTGCGTGCAGAGGGAATTTGAAAGACAACCGTTTATCCCGCCCCTCGGATTGAGCCCTGCCAATGGTGTGTTCCCAGACCCAACATCTTGATGTGGGTCTGGCTTGTCAGGCTACTATTTTCCACAATGTGAAAACAAACCCGGCTTAACCCAAAATGCCAGCTCTTTTTTCGCAAAAAAAAAACTAATATTCGAATCCCGAAATAGAAAATCGAATACCAACCCATCGAATGGATATTCAAATATTCTGGTCCAGCCCTAGTCTTTGGTTGCTTGATGTGCAGGTTGGTAAAAATGATACAAATATTTTGGTGGGGTAGTGAATTAGTGGTTAGAGGTGTGTTCTGTTCGCAAATCAAACAGCTAAGGCATTTTGAGTAGTGAGAGTGAGCAACATCTGGAGAGCCATAATTTTGCACTGCCTCCATCATGCTCTTGAGCTGATGGTCTCCATTCGCCTAAGTCATGCTGCAAAAAACAAACAAACATCCTTTTAATTCCTGCACACAGGAAAAACTCCCTTTAATTGACGGAAAACTCCCTTTAGGATGTCTATGCTGCTGAACATTTCCATTAAGCGTGTCATTTTTCCCCATCCCAGTTTCTCCTGCCCCAGTTTAAAATGCAGAAAAACTATATATAGGGTGCAACGGGGCCAAAGGCACACCTTAAGGAAAATGTGCTTTATTACTCCCATAGTGTATGACTGCAGAAAAAATATATACTGTGTTTGTATTGAACATTGATGGAGCAACAGATTTTGTGTGAAAATAAATCATAAAAGAAGTTTATTTTGTTTAAAAATCGTATAAATGTATGGGGTGGTGAGGGGGGCCTTTTTCCCCAAAACAGCATTGTTATTTATACAAATACTTTTGCGAATATAATAAGTTAATACTTGTTCAAAACAATTATTTTGGCAAAGTTTGAACTATTTTCTGTTTATTTTGATAAATAAAAGAATACATTTTTGTTCAATAAATATGCAGTCATTAAAATACGTTAATATAGAACTATATTTTTAAAATATATAAACAAGATCATTTTAAAAAGCAAAGATTCTAAAAGTATTGAAGGAGATCCCATAATAATTTAATATAGATTTACAGTAGTAACAATAAATGATATTTTGTTATATAATATAATTAATATAATATTTTTAAATATGATGGTGATTATCTCTAAGGTGGACACCCAACTTAATATATGATATTTACAATCTGAATCTAATTTCATGTCAACAAATGGAAAAGTCTGCTATTTATATCTATTTATAGTTATTTATAGATAATTTATATCTATTAAAACAATTTATTATCAAGTTAAATATGGTGCCTTTTACCCCAGATACCATAAACTCAAAATATATTCAATAATTTAGCGATTCTTATTTGCTATACTTGAATCTACAACATTTTAAAAAAACATCAAATATTAGATCAAACTAGCGCCGACTCAACTTGCCCACGACCACGTCAAAGATCACACAAATTTCCATATGCATCTTGAAAAGCAATGTTTTGAAAAGCGGTGAGGCAAGTTGTGGTGCCATCTAGTGGTTTAGAGGAAAATAAAATCAAAGGAGCTTTTTACCCCGTGGAGCCTTTAGCCCATAGACCGTAAAAAAAATATGGATGACGCGACTTCGTTGACTTCCCCTGACGAGAGTTGAAGCTTTCGGAGGCCCGCACACGGTGCTGACATCTTGCGCAGATTTGAGACCGGGAAGAGAACAGGAAGTAGAGGCGCGATTATCAAAAGCCTGCCCACACTCTCACAGATGCAGAACAATGCATTATGTTGGTGTGAAATAAACAGTTATGGAAATATAGAAATTAAAGCTTAAGCTCCAATCTCCTCCCAAAGTGTCATTTAATTTTTTAGTTTGTCTTGCAATATAAGGAGTCCATTGTAATACAAGGAGGGGTGGGGTTTATGAGCTAAACTGGGACCAACCACCGGGGGGCGATCGAGGCGCGGAGGCTTCAGTTTCTGAGAGGAGTGCTACAGGCTTGCTTTAGCCCTGTTGTACTCTATATACTGATCAGGCATAACATTATGACCTAATATTGTGTTTTTGCTCGCAAAACAGCTCTGACCCGCTGAGGCATGGACTCCACTAAGACCCCTGAAGGTGTGCGGTGATATCTGGCACCAAGATGTTAGCAGCGGATCCTTTAAGTCCTGTAAGTTGCGAGGTGGGGCCTCCATGGATCGGACTTGTTTGTTCAGCACATCCCACAGATGCTCGATTGGATTGAGATCCGGGGAATTTGGAGGCCAAGTCAACACCTCAAACTCGTTGTTGTTCTCCTCAAACCATTCCTGAACCGTTTTTGCTTTGTGGCAGGTACATTGTCCTGCTGAAAGAGGCACAGCCACCAGGGAATACCGTTTCCATGAACGGGTGTACATGGTCTGCAACAATGCTTAGGTAGGTGGTGCATGTCAAAGTAACATCCACATGGATGCAGGACCCAAGGTTTCCCAGTAGAACATTGCCCCCAAGCATCACACTGCCTCCGCCGTTTTGCCTTCTTCCCATAGTGCACCTGGTGCCATGTGTTCGCGTGTTAACATGACGCACACGCACCTGGCCATCCACGTTAAAGAAAACGTGATTCATCAGACCAGGCCACCTTCTTCCCTGTCGCTGGTTCACCACTGTTCCTTCTTTGGACCACTTTTGATAGATACTGACCACTGCAAATCGGAAACACCCCACAAGAGCTGCAGTTTTGGAGATGCTCTGACCCAGTCGTCTAGCCATCACAACTTGGCTCTTGTCAAATCCTTACGCTTGCCTTTTTTCCCTGCTTCTAACACATCAATTTTGAGGACAAAATTTTCACTTGCTGACTAATATATCCCACCCACTAACAGGTGCCGTGATGAAGACATAATCAATCAGTTTTATTTACTTCATAATGTTATGCCTGTTCAATGTCATAATGCCTGATCAGTACATCCATATATACATATATACATATATACATATATACATATATATATATATATATATATATATATATATATATATATATATATATATATATATATATATATATATATATATATATATATATATATATATATATATATATACATATACATATATATACACATATATACATATACATATATATATATACACATATATACATATACATATATATATATATATATATATATATATATATATATATATATATATATATATATGCACATACATACATACATACATACATACATACATACATACATATATATATATATACATACATACATATATATATATATATATTTATATGGCATACCAGTCAACTTCAGTGTAAAACTAAAGATGATATTTAAGAGCAGACGTTCTTGCGACAGCACACAGCGCAGTGAACGACGGGACAGATTTTCATGTTTTACTCAAGATTTGAATTTATGGCTCGGGAACACAAATAAAAACAGCTTGACATTTGCTCAAGCAAATCAGGATATTTAGACGCTTGACAGGGTGCCAGAAATCGAACCCGCTGATGTCTGTGAGCTCACAGACACGGAACAGCTGTTTAGAAGTCTGGACTGCCTTACTAAGAAATGTCACAAACCAAAATAATGCCACTGAACTGAAAATACCTAAACTCTAGGGACATGAAATATAATTCCACATAATACAGAGAAAAATATGGTGAAGTTTTGTTTAAGGTTGCCAAGGTACTCTGCTGATGAGGCCCCAAACACACACACACAGCATGTGTCCTTGAGCTGCGGCCCATCTCTCCCTCCTGCAGTGGACACATCCTTACTGGCTCTTGTCCTCCCAAGGGAGTCGCAACAGTAGACTGCAGAGCATCCTACCGGACATGACCTCGTTTCCTGTCATTAGCTGTCATCTCTCTGATCCTAAAGGTGATTGGCTCCTGAAAATGGCTACTGCTGAGGTACTCGGCTCAGAGTACTTTCAGAACAAATGGATGAAAATAACAGTGTTTGCTAAAATGCAAACTGTTTGTTTCTGGAGGTTGGGATGAGAGATATTACACACTATTCTCTCTTTTTTTGCTGTTGTTTTAGATGGTTTTCAAGATTAATATTCATATTATAGATTAAGATTCATAATTCATCAAACTTCCTGCCCAGGGACCACATTTGCAAATTAGCTATCTAGCTAACTCTGGCACAACATTTGTGTTGAGCATGGTCCCTGTTAAATAAATTAAATAAAAATAAATAAATAAACTTAAATTGTAAGTAATCACTTTAAAGACAAAATTAAATAAAAAAAATGGCAATATTTACTTCCTCAATAAATGTCTCTGGAAGTGCTGTTATTTGTAATTACAACTCAAACTATTAAAATTGTTTTCAGGAATTGTTTTGTTAATACTTTAACGGAATCACAGATTCTACGTCTTGGAAGTACGACCAAAATAAAATATTTTCACCGGAAAATGTCATCTAAAAAAGTAACATGTCTGCCACTTTTGTTCTGACCAACTGAGAAAAAAAGGCATTACAAGAAATCGTGCCAACGATGACTGAATCTAACGATCGTTTAGCTCATATCACATCAAACCATGCAAATTATTATTATACTTTGTTCTCAAATTGTTAAAGGGTGACTTCAGCGATTAGCATTAAGCTTTGTATCAGTGGAAACCCGGTAGTATATTCAAATGATGGTACTTTTCCCCTCATGTCCCCCTGAGACGAGAGAATTATGCATTTTATTTCTGGCCAAAAAATCCTCCGATGATGCAAATGTCGTAATTTTGCGTCATCTGAGGATTTTTTGGCCAGAGGCTAGAGACTACAGCCAGTAGTAGGAGCTAGTTCCTCATGTTATCAACCCGCACATAGGGGTGGGATCTCACTCACACAATGTAAATGCGCACGGCCGCTCGGCTCGGGCATTAATAACGGAGCGGTACGGAGCAAAGTGAGTGTTTCAACTTTTCAAAGAATTCCTATGAAAGTTAAGCTTCCATTGGCATGATCTGAAAACACGCCAGACTGGACAGGCGTCGTGAATGATTGCTGCGCTTACCTCAGCTCTGCTCTGCTCTTCGCTCTCGTGATGAATGAAACCTGACTCCTGCTGCGTTTGTGCTGTGACTTTCGTTCAGCTCACTAACACTTTATTGAAAAGACACGTTCAGTTTTTAATTGTAGTAATGTCTATTCTCTAACTGAACGAAATGATTGTATTACTATGAAAATCAAAACGACGGTGGGGGCGGTGTCATGGTGGGCAAGTGATAACCAGTAGCCGTGGCTTTGGGAGTGGCCTTGTAGGGCAGCGAAGAAAGTGCATTCTACTACATAAATGACCCAGTTTAAATACACATTCATCTTCCCAGCACTGAAGTTCCCCTTTAATGTTAACAATATCAGCATTGTGTGACTATTTGGTGTGTATTGCGTTACCTGTAGAAGTATAGATTTCAATTTCTGTACAGTCTAATCTTTTGCTTTTGACTATGGGTGAATCTCCAGTTGTCACTGATGATTGTTGTTTGGTCCTTTCTGGATTACAATCCGCAATCAAAATGATAAATTGAATTAGGGCTGCCAACTTCTTAAAAAGTGAGATTGTCACGTACAAAGCAATTTTTTTTTTGTCTCATTCAGCATCATTACCGTACACAGAATTTTTTTGATTTATATATATGCACACACACACAGATATATCAGTGGTTCACCACAGAAAACCCTCTGCATCAGCATTTGAATGGGGTAGTATTGTTTTTTTTCTCTATTACTGTAAGACAAAATCCATCTATATGACACTTTGTATATACAGTATTTCCTATACACATCAAAATATTAAAACATTATGCAGAAGCATGATTTTGTCTAAATAGAACAAGCTACTTGTAAGTTAAAGTGGCTAAGTTATATTCAAGTTATCCTTATTAAAAAATAGTTACACAAGTTACTATCAAAAAGTAGCTAGCTACATTGAAACTACTTTTCTTTTTGTTCTTTCTTTTTTTACAATGACATTGTTACAAATAACTGAATAATTGTTAATGAAGAATGTTATAATATTTGGGATTTAAAACAGCATAATGCTTTTTTTCCCCCCAGTCATTTCAATGACAATTGCAGCATTCTGATCATAAACACTCTGAGAGGCCAGTCATGAGCTGCTCGCGTGAACACAGCGCATTGCTTAACTGTTTCTTTTCGTTTTGTTTAAAAGTGGACATTTCAAGCTTTCTATACACATATTTCTCATGTCTGTGAGGGAAGTAGCCTGTTGAGTTTGGGTTTATTTATAAGACGTGCGCTCCAGTTCATGTGCAATGCGAGTGATCGTTCCGGCGCCTCCGTCACGATTATTGTCTGCTATAGTCTATTTGCTTCTTATTTATTAAATCCAGGCAATTTAAACATTGATTAAAATTAAGATACAATTTATACAAAATGAAATTGACTTTAAAGAAAGGCTTTCTACAAAACAAAACTTAATAAAGTCTTTGACATATTACGCATCTTTGCACTTTTCATGATAGCCTAAGATTAACTTTTAAAATAGCATTATAATATTTAAACATAAATATGAAACAAAATAAATTGTTTAGTGGCAACAACAAGTAGCCTAGGCTACAGATAATTGTCATGTCTGAGCAGGATTTGAGCGAGCGTTTTACTGTTGAGCACGCAGTTCATGAGTGGAGCGCGCCTGCATAGAGTGAATTATTGAGCGAGGCGTCACACCGCACCGCTTCGCTCATTATAGGCTCTTTCTCGTCAGAATCCAAAACGGAATGTAGCTTTTGGTCGCACTACACCGTATTTATCTTGAACCCCCTCACCGAAAGCAGATCAACTATAGATAAACTTATCTTTCAGGCATTTGACCGACCGGGTTGACACTTCAGCGTGAGAAATCGGGGGTGTGGCGTGTGAAAAAAAAATCAAATGCATGTGTCTCGCGGCCAATGCGTGAGAGTTGGCAGCTCTGCAGACGAATTATAAAATTATCAAATTATTACACATTTTTACAAGATTACCGTTGTGAATGGGGCTAAGGTAAGGAGATAGTTTTGAACACTGGCTTTTTATGTATTTGCTCAAAAATTATTTTGGATCATTTTTAACCAAAAAAAAACAAACAAACAAAAAAAAACATTTAAGGACTGCAGCTTTAAATGACCTATTAATTCCACAAACATAAATCAACGCTGTCCAGACAAAGGAAACATAATATTAACCAAAATTATAAGAGCCTAAAAATCCCAATCTCTACACTTAAGTTCCAACCTAAATCATGTCCACTACGCCAAATATTCTGTTTCACATGGAAATAAGTCACATTCCAGAAGTTAAATGTGTTCTCTCCACATGCAGTCTTCAAAAATGTATATAACAGTAATAAGGGTGTTGAATGGCTGCAACTGTTGTGTTTGTATTTCCTCAGATGTGGTTCAGAGAGATTGTTGAGTAAAGGTTAATGGAGCAGTTGGCTCGGAGACTGACTCACTCCTACACCACCCACCCACCTACGCACACATATTTCACACACACACACACACACACACACACACACACACACACACACACACACACACACACACACACACACACACACACACACACACACATACACACACACACACACACACACACACACATACACACACACGCACACACACGCACAGCTGAGAAAAGTCTTCAGCCAGTACAGAAAAAGTCACATCCACTTCCTTTTCAAACTGAATGCATCACTCTTAAAGCCTAAGAAACTAGAAAAAGACAATTAAAACACTGCATCCACTTTCTTGTTTTGTCTCTTCATTCATTATGCATGGAGGCAAACTTCCAGTATATTCTCTGAGGGTCCGTCTTTGATTCAGACCAGTGGTTTCTGTTCCACCTCATTATCTTTTGGTCTAAATTAAGTTTTGCTGTGGCATGGTGCTTGACTCAGCCTCCTGTCATGCCCTGCAGCTGCTCTGATGCAATTGGCCGGTCAGTGTTACCTATGTGCCATTTGGCTAAAGCAAGGCGGGTTTGAGAGCACATTGAGAGGATGCAGTTTCTAAGCAGCGAACATCTCATGTGGTTACTTTTTCACTAGCTGATACCAGCAAGATGTGTTATTTTCACATGCTAAATGTGCATCCTGTTTTAAAAAAACAATATAGCAGTTTTTCTTCGCAGCAACTGTTCAATGTGGAGTATACAGACATAAAAAAAGAGCCTGATAAATCCCAATTACTACATTCCAATCCCTTCATTGTTATTTAAATTACAAATAAATAAATAATGAAATGCATGCACTTTAATTATTGATTTTAGATCAAATTATTTTATTATGCAAGTAAGTAATTGTCCATTACAATGTAAAAAACAACTGGCCTAGCAACAAGACAACAGCTGTAATTGTTTACTAACACTAAAACTCGGAAAAAAAAAAAAAAATTGGTAAAATATTAGATATAAAATGTAAAAAAAAAAAAAAGAAGTTACATGTTGCCTTGGCAACTAACTGAATAAAAGTTTAAGTACTAAAATGACTAAAACTAAAACTTAAAGCTAAATAGAAATGTAAAAAAAACGAATACAAACAACAATAAAATAACTGTAAATAAAAATAAAAGCCAACTCAAAATAATAATAAACACTATAATAATATATACCAAAATGACAATGGACAAACACTGCAACAATATTACAATATTATAATATAGGTTTTTTATAATTATTCATTTTGAATACATTTTCTATGGACTAGTTAGCTACTGTAAGACATTTATCTGCACTGTATATTATGATTAGGGACTGGGATTATATAAAAATACAATAAAGTAGCTGCAGGATTCTGGATAAATTGAGTATCAGGATATTTTTGTTTCCAACAGAGATCGCTTATCCCGCGATTCTGAACAAACAACTAAACAAAATAACTAAAATATTATAAACTATAGTAAACTATACATTTACTAGAGGTTTTGACAAAATATTAATTGCTGCATATTTAAAATGTGGGTAACACTTTACAATAAGGTTGTATTAGTTAACATTAGTTAATGCATTAATCGACATGAACTAACCATGAACAATAAATGTTCAGCATTAGTTCATCTCTGTTAGCGTTAGTTAATAAATATCCAGCTGTTCATGGTTTGTTCATGTTAGTTCACAGTGCATTAACTAATGTTAACAAGATTTTAATAAAGTATTAGTAAATGTTAAAATTAACATTAACAAAGATAAATAAATGCTTTATAAGTGCAGTTCATTATTAGTTCATGTTAACTAATGTAAACTAATGAACCTTATTGTAAAGTGTTACCCAAAATGTGAATGAATCTGAATGTTTGAATCAATGATTTAACGACTCGCTCAAACACTTCACTTGTTTTATTACTGGATGAATCAGCGTTATTTGAACGAATCTCGTGAATGAATGATTCAATGACAATATTTTTTTACAGTCACTAGTCGCCACCTGGTGGCGTAACAATGTAGGCCTAATTGATACAATCGTTGAAGTGCAACTTTTTAGAAGGTGATTGACTGATTTGCTATAATGTGATCGCTTCCGTAGACATCAGTGTTTATATCCGACCTAACGCAGATTTGAATGTTCGCTGTGATTTTGTCAAAGGTTTAATAGACATAGCAAATTTTTCTCATTTAGGAATGAGATCGGCGTGGGTGTTTGAACCAAGATCGCAATCTTTTAACGATGAATCGTGCCGCTCTAATTAGCACCAGCAAGTTACAACACATTTTAACACCGGCGCTACGTCATATTCTCGCGCATGCGTCGTGGAGGCACACACGGAAGACAATAACAAGTTGGATAAAGGTGTTATTTTGATTTTTTTTTTTCGCACAAAAACTATTGTCGTCGCATCGTAAAATTATTGTAGAGTCACTGTGGTGAGATGGACTTTGTAACAATGTTTTAAGTGCCTTTTATGCGTCTTGGTACTGTATGCGTAAATGTACTGAATGCCAATGGAGGCCTATCTGAAGCCTTTCTCAGCCATCAGCTTTCAACTAAAATATCTTCATTTGTGTTCCGAATATGAACGGAGGTCTTACGGGTGTCCAACGACATGAGGGTGAGTAATTAATGACAGAGTTTTCATTTTTGGGTGAACTAACCCTTTAACAGTTTAGCGGTAATTATAAAACTATTTTAATGTCTCACATGTGACTAACCAATCAGAATCAAGTATTCCAGAGCAAATGTAATAAACCAAATCAGCATACCAACACAAAATGTTCATATCAGCAAGGCCACTGATAAAATTCACAGGGCTCGTGAGTCGTGACCTGCACTACATTAGCACAATGAGTTTATCAACTATAGATTGGGTTTGTAATCAGAATCAGTAGTGAGAACACTGGGTGGGAAAAAACTTCCAGTCTAGGCTGATAGCAGCTCATCTAGATTGCTAGATGAGCTGCTATCAAAAGCACAAAGGCTGGTTGACAGTTGGCCTTCATGAAAGACCACAACGCGACAGGAAGTCATCAGTAATTCATTATGAAGGCTGGACAAAGGGCTACGCTGACTGCTGTGTCACTGAGCAAAACGGCTCCAGTCAGTATGTGAGAACTAAATTATTTAATGTAGATTCGGTGCATAATGTACTTCCTGTTTTTGTAATACAAAGCCATGGAGAAGACAGGTAACATCAACAGCTAATTATGATCTTTCTTGCATGATCATACTCAGACAAACAGTTTGATCATTCTTTATTAACAGCATAACTGTTCTTCATGAGACTTCATGTCCTGTATTTTCAGAGCATCCATCCAGGGTTGCGATGCCTCAATAATATCGTTAGTGGGATGTCCGAATAAATAAACCCTGTCTCGCCTTATGTGTGTAAGTGTAATATCCACAGGGCAATATTTGGATGAATGAATTAATCCAAGTAACATTTCACGAATATTATATATATATATATATATATATATATATATATATATATATATATATACTCTCAGCTAAAGGATTATTAGGAACACCATACTAATACTGTGTTTGACCCCCTTTCGCCTTCAGAACTTCCTTAATTCTACGTGGCATTGATTCAACAAGGTGCTGAATCAAATGTTGTACCAAATGTTGGCCCATATTGATAGGATAGCATCTTGCAGTTGATGGAGATTTGTGGGATGCACATCCAGGGCACGAAGCTCCCGTTACACCACATCCCAAAGATGCTCTACTGGGTTGAGATCTGGTGACTGTGGGGGCCATTTTAGTACAGTGAACTCATTGTCATGTTCAAGAAACCAATTTGAAATGATTCGAGCTTTGTGACATGGTGCATTATCCTGCTGGAAGTAGCCATCAGAGGATGGGGACATGGTGGGCATAAAGGGATGGACATGGTCAGAAACAATGCTCAGGTAGGCCGTGGCATTTCAACGATGCCCAATTGGCACTAAGGGGCCTAAAGTGTGCCAAGAAAACATCCCCCACACCATTACACCACCACCACCAGCCTGCACAGTGGTAACAAGGCATGATGGATCCATGTTCTCATTCTGTTTACGCCAAATTCTGACTCTACCATCTGAATGTCTCAACAGAAATCGAGACTCATCAGACCAGGCAACATTTTTCCAGTCTTCAACTGTCCAATTTTGGTGAGCTCGTGCAAATTGTAAATTGTAAATTGTAGCCTCTTTTTCCTATTTGTAGTGGAGATGAGTGGTACCCAGTGGGGTCTTCTGCTGTTGTAGCCCATCTGCCTCAAGGTTGTGCGTGTTGTGGCTTCACAAATGCTTTGCTGCATACCTCGGTTGTATCGAGTGGTTATTTCAGTCAAAGTTGCTCTTCTATCAGCTTGAATCAGTCGGCCCATTCTCCTCTGACCTCTAGCATCAACAAGGCATTTTCGCCCACAGGACTGCCGCATACTGGATGTTTTTCTCTTTTCACACCATTCTTTGTAAACCCTAGAAATGGTTGTGCGTGAAAATCCCAGTAACTGAGCAGATTGTGAAATACTCAGACAGGCCCGTCTGGCACCAACAACCATGCCACGCTCAAAATTGCTTAAATCACCTTTCTTTCCCATTCTGACATTCAGTTTGGAGTTCAGGAGATTGTCTTGACCAGGACCACACCCCTAAATGCATTGAAGCAACTGCCATGTGATTGGTTGCATTTGCATTATGCATTAATGAGAAATTGAACAGGTGTTCCTAATAATCCTTTAGATGAGTGTGTGTATATATATATATATATATATATATAACAAAGAAAATGAAGCCTTAAATGATTTTGCATCCCTAAGTTTGACTTTATAGGAAGACTTATTTTTAAAGAGGGCATAACACACACAGTTTCAGCCAATCTCATGTTAATCTTGAGTACCTATAGAGTAGTATTGCATACTTCATATCTCTGAAGAGTCTTTTGTTTTTATCCTATTTATAAAAGACATATACGCTGTACAGATTCTTTCCGAAAACAGCCAAGCTTGTGGAGGGGTGCAGTGGGTGGAGCTAAAGAAACACGAGCACACACACACACGAAATACATCACAACATTATCCCTGGAAAACTTTTGATTCACTGTACGTTCATGTTGTTTACATTATATACACTTACGCGCCAATTGCCAACAAAACACAGACATTTGATGCAGTTTCACTCACGCCTGCGGTTTCGACTCATCACTTGCAGAACTCTTTCCTTAATTTCCTTAACACTGGGTTATTTGGGAAGCTGAACAAGGTTATATTTACCTCACAACCAAAAACACACTTCTTTAGTGACATTGTTGATTTCGTGGTCTAAAAACAAAATGACAGCGTTGCCGACGGCTACCGTAACCGAACAAAGCTCGTTGATGAGCGCATGTTCTTGCTCTCGCTTTGATTGATGCGTGCACACGCTCATCCCGGGAGAAGTGCATATATTGGAAGTTCCACCCTTTATGAAGTCATACAGGGCCATACTCGAAAAAAAAACTTTCCGAAACGTATTCGAATCCTGAAGGAGTGTATTTGGCACAGAAATACTCCATCATACGTCCAACTCGTGTTTTGGCCATGTTTAGCATGAGAATCCAACTCTTTAACAATGTAAATAAGTCAGAATGCATGATCATTTTTATTTGAATAGCGATTCTCATTCAAGTTTTAATTCAATTCAAATATATTTTTGTATTACTGTAATGATTTTTAGTTACAGTAACAATAATTTTTGGGAGAAAATGTGCTTAATTGTGCAGAAAAAACTGTCACAATGCAAAAAATGTATGTGAAAATATCCTTCAAGCATTTTTAATAAAAAAAATTATTTAAATGTTTGGGGTAAAATATGACCAGGACATGTTCCTTACAGATTCCATGAGATTTACCCACATAGTTACTGACGTTTGTCCGTTCTTCAGAATGTGTCACTCACCCGAATTTGTGTGGGAGCCATACAGGAACACACGGTCCTGACGTGCTTCAAACACTTCTCATGTGACATGAAGTTACACACTGCAGACAAAGAGAGAGAGAGAGAGATTTAGTGCAGGGCACAGAATTAAGATATGCAGGTACAGCAGCTTTAGCAAAAAGAAAACCCGCCATTCTTTTTCAGCAGTGAATTCACAGCCATAATTTTCACAATTTAGAGCCGATGTCACTTTGTAAAAAAAAATTTGGTAACACTTTACAATAAGGTTGTATTAGTTAACATTAGTTAATGCATTAGTTAACATGAACAACACCTCTTTTCAGCATTAGTTAATCTTTGTTAACATTAGCTAATATAAATCCAGCTGTTCATGGTTTGTTCATGTTAGTTCAAGTATTAACTAATGTTAACAAGATGTTAATAATGCATTAGTAAATGTTGAAATTAACATTAACAAAGATAAATAAATGCTTTAAAAGTGCAGTTCATTATTAGTTCATGCTAACTAATGCATTAACTAATGTTAACTAATACAACCTTATTGTAAAGTGTTACCCAAACATTTTTTTATAGCACCATAAGGATTTGCAAAATAGCATTTCTAAACCGGATTGCCATACTCATCTGCCATTCTTGAGGCAGAACCTTTGAGGCAGAATGGTTCTCTTGAAGTTCTAAACTCATTTCATTAGTTGAGTCCAAAGTCGACCCGTTGGACTGCTCAAAAAAACAAAGTAATGCTTATACTCTTCTTAGGAAAGGTCAATCTATGACTGAACAAAATTTCAGTTATTTACAAACATTATGAGCCATGGCATTTATAGCTCAAGAGAGCAATTTGCACCAAAGACAACAGCACCGATTGACTGTCTCTATGGTCGGTGACTGCTGGATCATTGTGTGCCCAATTTATGCTGCTGTTAGAGCCCACTTTGGCCCTCGGTACAGACTGAACCTCACTGATGCATTTGTTGGTTGTTCATGCTTACCAGAGACAGGAAGTGATATCGCTGGCCAGGCTGAGCTCCTCTCACTATCACAACCACAAGAGCAAGAAAAACATTCTAAAGTTTAACGTACCACAGGCACGTTCTCACGCACACTGTAATGCCCACCACGCTTGTGAAATCAGAAACGGTTAGACATGACATGCACACGCTGCTAAAGACAGCACAAAGACGGTTCCGTTCACACATTCTTAATCAACACAAACATTTGTCATATGAGCCCATGCAACTGTTTTAGCAGGCTGCATTTTTGTGAAGTCTAACATGCACTAGTGACAGACCATTTAACCAGAGTTTCACCTCATGTTAATTGCAAAAAATATAGTCAGAGGACTATCAGTGGACAAAAAAAATTCTACTTTTTATTTGTTTCATTTTCCCCCCATTTCATTTTCAGGGACAAAAATGTCTATGCCAATTTCTGCAACTGCTAACTTAAATAGCTATCTGTACCCTGGGGGGTGTACAAGTTCCAGTTCTATTGTAGTAGTTATGAAGTAAACTATTTGCAAATAATGTTGCATTGAAATTCGCACAGTCAGCCCCGCCTTCTTTGATTTGATTGGCCATCTCACTCATTCTGACAGTGACGAGTGCTGTTAGATCGCTAAGGCAGACCAACTTAAAAAAAAAATAACATTTTACTTTTGTCATCCTAGCAACAAACGGAACGGTGTGTAATGAAGTACAGCAGAGCAGCATCAAGAATATATATATATTTTTTAATGTTTGTTGCGGGGGGGGCAATTTGGCCATTTCTAATTATACGGGGGGACTTGTCCCCCTCAATGTCTATGGTGGTTACTGCCCTGTCTGTACCCGATTTAACCCATATAAATTAGTTTAGTTGGTGTAAATTAATGTATTTAGGTCGATGTAGTGATGAAGTGATGTTAAAATTTTAACTTGAAACCAGTTCATTTAGATGTTACCATTTGTTTTAAGGGACACCAAATATCTTGGCTTAAACAATTTTTTCCTTCCACACTTTGGTGAATTATAAAAAATTATAAGCGAGTCTTGAGTGGCCTAACCGGCATCGTGTGTAAACAACATTTCCAGACATCAAGCAGCAGTACACCAAATATCTTGGCTGAAACTGTGATCCCCCCCACCCCTTTCCTTTAAAACTATTCAAGCTTCTTTGCTTATGTTATGAGAGCCAGGTTTAGTTATTCCAAAATAAAACTAAAAGATGTTTAAGAATTATTATTTTTTTTTTTTAATTAAATAAAACATGGATTTTCCAAGATAGACCATATTTATACTGGCTAATTAATAAAGAGCATGCTTGAACAGACTGCACAAATGCTATTATTTGCAGTATATCCAAATATTATTTAGAGAGTTATTTTAAGGTCATCTTGATATTTAGAGTTTGATTGATGTAATATTGATTTTAAACAAGCATGCTACATGGACAAATAAAAACTTAAACAATATTTTAAAAATTTGATAAAGCCTATTGCACAACCACAACAAATTAAAAGAAGTTATGATCACGACTTCAGAAGTGAAAAGTAGGACATTTCCAATACCACATGAAGGCAGCATTAGTTATGAAAGCACAAAATCCCATTCTCCCTTCAGAACGTCTCCAAAGCCACGCCTCCTTCAAAACACATGAACGCACACAGCAGAGTCTGCAAAGCAAGACGGCGTTACCTTACCTCATGTCTCAAAGCACATAACATTACAATAATAATGAATGCAAACAACTTAGAGCTCTGACTTGTACAACCTGACTGCTGCAGATTTACATTTTACATTTAGTCATTTAGCAGACACTTTAATCCAAAGCGACTTACAAATGAGTGCAATAGATTCATGATAGTGTTGACAGAAACATACTTCTGAGTCCAAGGATGTGAACATTTACATTTACATTTATGAACAGCTCTGAGAAGAATGTCACGGGTTGCCATCTCGTGATTTTGGTTATGGCATGGCGTGGCGTGAACGCAGCATAAGCTCATTGTTTTGGTTCTGTAAAAGGTGGCTGCTGTTTGTTTACGGCGCTCGGTGACTGTCTGTCCACAACTACATAGACTCGAACACGCTGATGACGTGTGATGTCTGCGCAAACAAGTGTGCGGAGGTATGGAAATACAGGTTGAGGTTTTTGGCAGAATATGGGTGGTTGTGTGTGGAGTGATGAATCACAATGAAACATGAGTTACTTGGTGATGCTCCAGAGCGGTGTCTTCGAACATCTGGTGAGAAATATAATAATTAATGCTATAGTGAAGCATGGAGAAAGCATCATTGGGTGGGGAGCCTTTTTAGCTGCTTGTATTGGTGAAATACTTCCCTGTGAAAAGTCATTTAATGCTTTGGAGTACAGGAGAATATTGCAGAATGGCTTGCTTCACACAGTTGAAAAGTTGTTAACTAAAGAGACATGATCAGACAAGCAATGCTCCTGCTCAAACTGCAAAGACAACCAAGATGTGGCTTGAGAACAAGTCCATCAGGCTCATGTTTTACTTCATCTAGAGTTTCAATTGGCAATTCTTACCAATTTCCTGATCAGTGATTTGTGATTAAAATGGTTAAGACCATTAAAGTACCACTAAATATTTAGCTATTTTTGGCTTTGCCCAATTTGTTTTGCCCAGGAGTTTATGTGCGTGTTTTAATATTTAGACCACTTTTATTATTGATTGCTGTCAGGAGTTCAACCAGTATAACAAAACGTTTTTTATGAAAAACATTATCTACCCTACCTTTAAATTATTATTATTATATTTCTAACATTCATAGAATAGAATAGATAATTATTCCAAATAGTAACTAATTTAATGTAATGTTAAGATTTTTTTTCTTTCTAAGCCTGACAAGCCAGACCCACATCAAGATGTTGGGTCTGGGAACACACCATTGGCAGGGCTCAATCCGAGGGGCGGGATAACGGTTGTCTTTCAAATTCCCTCTGCACGCAATAGGATAGCGCGGAGCTAGTTGATAGATTAAACTTTCGCCGTATCCGGTCGACAAAACTCTGAACACATCTTCCTTTCAAAAGAATGACTTCAGTGCCGTTTCTATGTTCTTTTCTCAAAGAAAAGCTTAACTCAAGTCTTCCAGAGTCGCGGCCAAAGCCGATTCGAAAGACCGCTGTTCGCCAGCTTCTTTGTTTACGAGTAGCACGCAGAACCGCCGCAACTCTACCGTCATTATGTTAAGCCCGCCCACCGACTCTATACACGATGTGATTGGCCTGACCAGAGTTTCGTCTTTCCAGCTCGCAAGCCAACGGAGAGTTGCTAGACTACCCTGACTGCAAATTAGATTTGCTGCCGCTAGGGTGCGTCTAGATTTATAGGCTACATCAGTAGATCACATTGCACATATTTTGCTTTTAAAAAATTGTGAATTTATTTGTATTAAAGTCTGAAATGTTAATTTGGCAATTTTAATTACATCTTATTATCATAGAGCTCTGGAAAAATTAAGAGACCACTACAAAATTAGCAATTTCTCTGGATTTATTATTTATATGTATCTGTTTGAGTAAAATGAAGGACTGGTTTTCCGTGCAGGAAAATACTTCATTCCACACAGCCAGGCCAATCAAGGCGTGGAGGACCACCAGATGAAGACCCTGTCATGGCCAACACAATCTCCAGACTTGAACCCCACTGAAAACCTCAAGAATGTAAGCAAGAGGGTCACCAGGGATTAAATAAAGCCAAGGAGCCAGGAGTGGCATAAAGTCGCCCAACAGCAATGTGACCGACTGATAGGGGGCATGACGCATGAAAGCTGTGATTGGAAATACGCCAAATATTGATTTCTGAACTCTTTCGAAGTTAAAACATTACTATTAAAAATTAAAATAAACTTGTTGTCTTTGCATTATTCAAGGTCTGAATACATGGATTCCTTTTCCATTATTTTGTAACATAATTATTTTCTTAAAATAAATATTTGTATTTGAAATTTGGAAGATATATTGTCAGTAGTTTGTAGAATAAACAAAAAAATATATTTTACTCAAACAGATACATATAATTTCTTAATTTTGTAGTGTTCGCTTAATTTTTTCAGAGCTGTATATCAGCATTATATAATTCGACCCCTACATGTCTGCCATCAATGGCAACAATAATGAATACAACTGAATAATGACATGAATGCATTAGTCGGAGCCTGGCACGTTACTAGTCTCTTCACCAGTGCAATAAACACACAATGAGCATTAGAACATAGAGCATGCGTGTGTGTTTATGTTCTACTCTCAGTCCGTCTGGCTACAGCATCCAGCCTGCCGCTTTACTCCATTGGACTATGTGTTGCCATGACAACCTAGAAGAGTCAATCACGACTTCACTGCAGCATATTACGTAACAAACGTCTCATTTCTCCCCAACTCTGCCTGGTAACATCCACATTGTCAATCAACATCTGCTTTCCTGCCATGCCAATCTCATATGGCGACATAAATCCAGTCCAGTTGTCTCTAAAGTAATGCTGCTTGTTGCCATAATCATTCATAGAGGAATTGTGGTGAAATCTCTGTGAATAGCATAACATTGTGGATTAATCTCTCCCTACGAAACAGCAACAGGCTTTAAAAGGGCAAAACCAGCTGATATAGTTGACATTCATTCAATGTGTATGAGGGAAAAAAACATGTTATCCTTATAGAAATCAGATGGAAGGGGATTTGGCTCCATCAATGATTCATTTTGAAGTCATTGGCAGACCATAAAAGTTTAAAACCTACAGATCCGCAGCATTGTGATGACTCCTCATAAAGAGTCAAAAGAAATGAGCTCAGGCGTAGATTACGCTCTGGTTTTTAGAGAAGATATTCTATCACAGATTCTGCAAGGCCAAGGGTTACTAAACCAGTACTGAAAACAAAAGGAGAAAAAACAATTGCTTTTTTCTATGCATTACAATAAAAACTGTCAAGCTTCAAAAAGGACACAAAAGCATTATAAAAGTCGTCTATAGGCTATATGACTCTATATGGCAGTATATTCCAAGCCTTGCTTTGTGTTGTAAATTTAAGTCGATATTCACTGAAAATATAGATATCCACCCTATAACTTTCATTCATGAGAGTTTATGAGAGAAGTAGACGTAAATGATTCATTTGCTAACTGACCTGATCAAGTTGACAAGTTCAACTCATTTGCTCAATTATTTGTTTGCAGTCATTGACAACTGACTGGATGGGAAGATCATCAGTGAATAAGGATTAAATGTTGATCTGCTCAATACACAAAGCTATGACTTCAGAAAACTTGGAATATGCTGTCATATGGACCACTTTTATGATCCTTTTTTGTCTTTTCAGACTGATTGTCCACGGGTTGCTTTGAATTAAAGCCTAATCTAAAGAGCTTGCATATTGTTTACCCAACTGAGCAGCTCTGAAAAGAAAAAAAAACTGACGCTTGACGTCTAACTAACAGAAGTGAGAATGGTACAGATCTTCTCTCACTCTCACCGGCCTCCATCAATTAGATGGATTGTCCTCCTGCACAGATCCCTGTCCAACAGGAGGAGTGTGCTGTATCGATCTGCATCAATCTGTCTTCCCCAGTAAGTAGACAAGCGCTTCGATCATTTTGTCAGGAGGGAGGTGTATAGGAGAGAGACTGATATGCTTGACATCCTCCATCTGTTTTCTAACATACCAACCTTCTTCATCCCTTCCCTTTCCAGGATGGCACGTGCACAGATAATAATCTGTCAATCAAAACTGTCAATCAAAGTGGTATGGGAAAATTCCATTTTGAACAAAATCACTTGAACTTTAAATTAAATAGTTAAATGACCCAAAATAAATTCAGAAGACCACCTAACAAATATTATGAGAGTGTTTATCCAATACTATGGTATTAGTATTGTCTTCTAAAACCATCACTGTGCCTACTACCACAGCAGTTTTGTGTACGAGACACTTTGTTGACATTGCTTTGCTGAATGAAACATGCCAAGTGAATCCATAAAGCGTCTTACCTTCACAAATAAACCCAACAATCCCCCATATGAAGTCGCTGCAGTGATGGCAGAAGGTCGGCTTGGTCAGGGTCACTTTCCGAAAGCAGTGCCCGGGAGCGTGGACAGAGTACCGCGCCTTTGACCCGGGCGACTGCTGTGCCTTTTTCCTCCCGGGTCCGGGGCTCGAGCTCGGGCTGTCGTGCTTCACCCGACCGCTGTCTGCCATCTCTGTCAGTTCCAATGAAAAATCCAGCGCAAAACGCCAAGAGAAAAGGCTCCACGGGATTGGTTGTTGTGGAAGTCACATATGTGATTTAGCGGTTATGTTAAACCCAATCGAGTCATCACTGAATAAAGGGAATGTTCCTTCTCTCCCGTTACAGTGTATCCACAAGAGTCGGAAATGCGTAACAATGAATCAATGTAACAGAATGTCTAAACGTCCCTAATCAAAGCGTGTGTTAGTTACTGTGAGAGCTTCACTACTTGACCATCTAACCAGACACCAAACTCAATAAATATGCCAGTCTGCCTTTACCGACGACAACCAGCAGTCTGCAAATGCAGGGGAAAAAATAAAGCCACCGCGTCCACATATATGACGCGCTGAGGTTTTAATTGTCATAAATCGCCTGCTGCTTATCATTTACGATGATTTTCACTTTCCCAGCAGAGCAGATTTTCACTAACACAAGCGCCTATAACTTCCGCCTGTAGTAGAGCTCCGGCCAGAGAGAGAAACACACATTCACACGAGCTTCACACCAGCAACCTCAGCTATGGCAAGCCATTTGAATAAGTATTCCCTTGACATTACACTAATAGCCTATCTATCTGTTAATTGTACTTCCAGTAGAGACTAGTATCTTTTTTAAATTGAACTATATTCATAGGCTACTAGTATTTTTTCCAACAGTTACTAATATCTATTCAAATATTCACTAGTAATTTTCCTTACATAAGCAAAAACAATTACAAACAAACAAAAACACATAGGCTGCTGACTATGGAAGCTTGTTTCCGCCACAGAATAAAGAATACAAATTGTATAAGTGACTTTTTATTTCACATTTCTGACTTTATTTTCTCACACTTGCAAGTTTACATCTCAGAATTGTGTGATATAAAGTCGCAATTGCGAGTTCAATTCAGACTTTTTTTCTCAGAATTAAAGAATCACGCAATTCTGACTTTATAACACGCAATTGTGAGATATAAAGTCATAATTGTAAGATATAAACTCGTAATTCTGAGAAAAAAGTCAGTCTTTTTTCCCTCTGAATTGGACTTTTTATTTTGCAATTCTGACTTTACAACTCGCAATTCTTACTTTACAACTCGCAATTCAGACTTTACAACTCGCAAATTCGGACTTTACAACTCACAATTCGGACTTTAAAAACTCACAATTCGGACTTTACAACTCACAATTCTTACTTTACAACTCGCAATTCAGACTTTACAACTCGCAAATTCGGACTTTACAACTCACAATTCGGACTTTAAAAACTCACAATTCGGACTTTACAACTCGCAATTCTGACTTTACAACTCACAATTCGGACTTTACAACTTACAATTCTGACTTTACAACTCACAATTCTGACTTTAAAATTCGCAATTCTGAACTGGCAATTTTGACTTTACAATTCGCAATTCTGAACTCACAATTCTGACTTTCCAACTCACAATTCTGACTTTACAACTCACAATTCTGACTTTACAACTCACAATTCTGTTCACAATTCAGCACCTGTTGAAACTGCAGCTGCAGAACGTGAGCCACACACGGCGACACCCCCGTCCTTCGACGGCGACCCCAACATCTGTCGGGCCTTCCTGCAGCAGTGTTCCCTTGTCTTCGCCCTCCAGCCACGGCGCTTCGCTGCTTCAACATCTAAGGTGGCATATGTGTTGACACTCGAGACATCCGCCGGTCGTTTCGTCATCTCGCCGTCTCTGAGCTGGACGAATTCACAGCGCCTTCTTCTCTCCAAACGGAGGAACCGATGCAACTGGGCAAGCTCCGTCTTACCGCCACTGAAAGACATCGTCATCTGTCCTGTAGTTTGTGCTTGTATTGCGGTAAGGTGTCCGGTAAAAGGGTACTGCCCGCCGAAGACTTCGGGAGTTTCGGTGGACGTGTCGTCAGTGAAGTCTTCCGTAAGCTGCACCACACTACCTGTAATCATTGACTATAAGCTGTCTTTTCATTCACAGGCGTTGCTGGATTCCGGTGCGGAGGCAAGTTTTCTGGATGCCGGTTTAGCCGAATCGTGGGATATTCCTTTTATCTCTCTGTCTTCCTCTCTCTCCGCTTGGACTTTAAAGGGACAGCATATGGCTGTTATCACCCATCGCACACCCCCTGTGAGTTTGTTTGTCTCTGGCAATCATCGTGAGGAGATCGAATTCTATTTATTAGAACAGTCTCAATCGCCGGTCATTTTAGGGAATGACTGGCTGACCAAACATAATCCTCACGTTGATTGGCAGAACGGTGTTGTGTTATCTTGGAAGTCTTCGTGTCATGTTTCATGTCTCGGTCCTGCTACTTCTCCTGTTGTTTGTTCTACATTCAGGTTCCGGATGTTGATCTCTCGGGAGTTCCGGCGGAGTACTCTGATCTGTATCGGGTGTTCAGTAAGGCCCGGGCTACTTCCCTACCTCCTCACCGGTCGTATGATTGCGAGATTAAACTTCTCTCAGACACTTCTCCGCCTAAGGGTCGTATATTTTCCAAATATATATATATAAACCAGAGAGAGAGGCTATGGATAAGTACATTAATGAATCTCTAAATGCCGGTCTCATTCGCCGCTCCTCGTCTCCAGCTGGCGCTGGATTTTTCTTTGTCAAAAAGAAAGGACGGGTCTCTTCGTCCGTGCATTAATTATAGAGGGCTGAATGACATTACTGTTAAGAATAAATACCCCTTGCCTTTAATGTCAGCGTTTGAGTTATCACAGGGAGCGCACGTGTTTACCAAGTTAGATCTGTGCAACACTTATCACTTGGTACGTATCAAAGAGGGCGATGAGTGGAAGACAGCTTTTAATACACCATCAAGGCACTGGGAATACTGCGTTCTTCCGTTCGGTCTTTGTATCGCACCGGCTGTCTTCCAAACCATGGTCAATGAAGTGCTGGATGACATGATTAACAAATTTGTCTTTGTGTATCTCGATGACATTCTCATCTTTTCTCCCTCTATGCAGATACACACCCAGCATGTTCGCCAGGTTTTACAACGGTTGTTAGAGAATCAGCTCTTTGCGGAGAAGTGCGAGTTCCACAAGGAGTCGGTTTCGTTTCTGGGTTTCGTTATAGCCGAGGGAGAGATTTGTCCTGATCCCGCTAAAGTTACAGCGGTCGCCGAATGGCCAGTGCCCGACACTCGTAAAGAGCTTCAGCGATTTCTGGGTTTCGCCAACTTTTATCTGCGTTTCATCAGAAACTTTGGTCAGATCGCTAAACCTCTTACCCCTCTTACTTCCTCTAAAGTTTGTTTCCGTTGGAATACAAAAGCTCAGGAAGCCTTTGATGAATTAAAGTCCCGTTTCATCTCTGCACCTGTTCTTTCTATTCCCGATGCGGCTAAACAATTTATAGTGGAAGTGGATGCATCTGATGTCGGGGTAGGCACCGTTTTATCTCAGTGGTCTTCCGTTGACGGGAGAGTGCATCTGTGCGCTTTTTTCTCTCATCGGTTAAACCCAGCGGAACGAAATTACGACATAGGTAATCGGGAGCTGCTGGCGGTTAGACTCGCTCTGGGTGAGTGGCGTCACTGGTTGGAGGGAACCTCAGAACCCTTTCTGGTCTGGACGGATCATAAAAATTTGGAATATATCCGTTCAGCGGGAGGTTAACATCTAGACAGGCTCGCTGGGCACTTTTCTCGAACGTTTTAACTTCACCCTCTCGTACCGGCCGGGGTCTAAAAACACTAAACCTGACGCTCTCTCCCGTCTGTTCGAGGGTTCCGGGTCTGAGCGGACCGAAACCATTCTCCCGGAGGGGAGGGTGGTCGGTACCCTCGTGTGGGGAATCGAACAGCGGGTGAGAAAGGCCGGCCGAGAGGGGGAACTTCCGGAGGGGTGTCCGGCGGGTCGTCTATGGGTTCCTGAGTGTTTACGTTCCGATGTCATCTGGGGGGGTCGCGAATCCAAGTTTGTCGGCCATCCGGGAATGCGGAGAACGTTGGCTGCCATCCGTCAACGTTTTTGGTGGTCTTCTATGGTTTCGGACATCAGACAATTTGTATTAGCCTGTTCAGTCTGTGCTTGTAATAAAGCATCTAATCAACCTCCCGCTGGTCTGCTTAAATCTTTGCCCGTGCCCTCCCGCCCCTGGTCTCAAATAGCCCTTGATTTTGTCACCAGCTTACCGGCATCTAATGGTAACACTGTCGTATTGACTGTGGTGGATCGTTTTTCTAAAGCGGTTCATTTTATTCCCCTGCCTAAACTTCCTTCTGCCAAGGAGATGGCTCAGGTTTTGATTAATCACGTCTTTCGGTTACACGGTATTCCGACTGATGTAGTTTCAGATAGGGGTCCTCAGTTCATCTCTCGTTTTTGGCAGGAGTTTTGTAGACAGATTGGCGCTACAGCCAGCCTGTCTTCTGGTTATCATCCACAGACCAATGGGCAATGCGAACGGGCTAATCAGGATCTCGGTCGAACGCTTCGCTGTCTGTCGTCACAATATCCGAATTCTTGGTGCCAACAGCTTCCTTGGGTCGAGTATTCTCATAATTCTCTTCCCGTCACATCTACTAATTTGTCTCCGTTTGAATTATCTGTCGGTTATCAACCTCCCCTGCCCGACGCAGCGGTTCAATCTGCTTTAGCTTTCGTGCGCAGGTGCAGACGCACTTGGAGGAAAGCTAAAAACACTTTTATTACAAAACTCCAGACGAACCAAAGCTGCGGCTGACCGTCACCGGCGACCTCCACCCCGTTATGTGTGTGGACAAAAGGTATGGCTTTCCACCAAGGATCTGCCTCTCCGTGAGCCTTCTCGTAAGCTGGCTCCTCGTTTCATTGGGCCATACAGTATATCTAAGGTCATTAATCCGTTAGTGGTTAAGCTTAAGTTACCTCCTATTCTTGGTCGGGTTCACCCAGTTTTTTTTTTTGCACTGTAACATGTTCATGCTTTGTTTTAAAAAAAATTGCATTATTTTTCATATATTTGACCTTTATTCTACACTGCTCTGTCCCTCCTTGTAAAACGGTCTGATGCTTTCCGGGTTGTATGAAGCCAGTCCCTCAAAAATACGCAATGGGCTCAGATTGGTTAGCTGGCCCAGTGTGTTGTGATTCGCTAATCGCCTATAGCATGTTTGTAGGAAACGTCACGCCCCTTACCTTTACCGGTAGACTGTGCTTTGGTCAGTATTAGAAACAATGGCATCAATAAAACCATACCAATCTGAGCCCGAATCAGACCCAGAACATTTTAGTGAAGATGATCGAGCAGAACCTGTTCAGTCCTCAAGAGTAAAGACTGCGGATCTACAGTGATCGCTACTGAATGGCACTGTTACTTTTGTATTTTTTGAACGATTATAGCCAAATATCTGTCGCAAGAATTAATAACCCAAAACGAACACTAAACACTGGCTTTACTATAGTAGCCAAATCACACACAGAACCATGTTTAGCATGCCTGTAGATAAACAATACATAAAAGCTTTAATCAAAGAATAATTTACACTAATGCCAAGTTCGCTGTTGAGATTTTAACGTTAGGTGTTTGTAACGTTAGGTGTTCGTCGGATAACGTTATGAATGAGCATTTAACAAACTGGTTTGCAGAACAGCGTTGTCATCTGTTTACTTCCTTGCTACAACGTACAATTAACCTATTACAGGAAAACACATTGATGAAAAATAAATCAGACTTACAGGTTGTGGCCCGTAAACAGCTTCTGTTTTTAAATCCATCTTTCAGGACAAGCCGTTGTGCGAATCCTGCATTGAACTCGCGAAGATTGTGGAAGCTAATTCCTCCGTGAAATGTGCTGCGGGAGCCACGAGCGCGTCGTGCATCCACACACTGGCAGTGTTTGTCTCGCGCAACTGACGTTGTGCAAATCCTGCATTGAACTTACGAACATTGTGGATGTTTTCCTCCGTGAAATGTGCAGCGGGAGCCGCGAGCCCGTCGTGCATGAACCGCGGCTCATGAATTGCAAATACAGATGAATATTGTCCATTATGTCACATTTTCCAGTCTTCTCCTCCGACCCTTGTCTGTCTCGTGATTTATGATGGGCAGCATCTGCGACCTGTTCCCCTCTGTCTCATACACACATGCTGTATGTTAAACGCACTGCAACGCACCCCCATCCCTAGGAAGGCTGAACAAAGCAAGTACCCCAGACCTGCAATCCGGATGAAAATAACAGCGTTTTGTCGGCATTGCAGCAACACCACTCCAGCCTAACTATACCACAACAACACAGCGATACAAAATGACCTCACCCCCCCTTATTTAATATTCTCGGAGGAGGGGTTTATGTAAATATTGAGGCTGGTGATGTCACCAACCCTGGAGGAATGTCTGTAGTCGCCTACTGGCCGTTTGCTGTAGTCCTTAGAAATTGATTTCTTTAAAAGCAAATATCTCCCTTTGCTTTAAACTTTGAGCGTTGTAACTTTGCAGATGTTGCTATTTTGTCGTTGCTATTAACACTTTTATTCTCCTTTATTTTTATTCAGTGGCGAAAAACAGACTTGCATAGACTGCTAAGTAGTAATTCAAAAATAAGACCTAGTTTATGATAATATACTGGAGTTGTAAGGCGTAATGTTCAAACAGCTTGCCACACAAAAGAGCTCCAAACAGGATCCACAGGCTGTTTTTAGAATGCGGAATTCCGTTGTGACGTCGACGTTCGCAGCACATTATGATGTTCTGCAGATGTTGAGGGTTCCACGCCCTCCTGTCTGCTTACTTACTGTCATAATAAGTGTTTTATGTCATAGAGTACAATAATAAAAAGTTGTGAATCTTTTTTTCCTTTTTAACTTGTGAGGACATCCCCAAAAGGAGGTTTTGTCAGTTTAGCTCATTTCTGTAGGCGGTTTGTTCTCCGAAGTGTAGCTAAAAACACCTTCAGAAAGATACAATCGACTACAGATGGGGTGGTCGCAGCTCATTGTATGCTTCCTGTTATCATACAAATTTCTACGCGTCACTCGCTAAACACGTCGATGACACGCCTTTAACACACCTGGAATAATACGCAATAGTGTACATACCTAAATTTGAATGGGTGAGCTATCCGAACACAAATGGTTTGGCTATGTAAACTGTAAAACGGACGAATAATACAAGTTTAAAATAGTCACCTGAAGATTTTTTTTATAGAAAGAAAATAAACTAATGCTTAAAATGTTTTCATGGTAGACTATGCTAATTTGTGAGTCGTTTTTCACTCAGTATCAGATGCTAATATGGACAAAACTATAGGCTATGTAAACATAGCTACTTCCGGCAATTAAATAGCTAAAATAATGGTTGAAAAAGTTAATTGTATTGTTAGGCTTAGAGTTAGCTTATTGCAATTATAATTAGCTAAAGACTATAATAAAAAGGTGAAAAGACATGAGGTAGGCCTATTCGAGAATTCAAAGAATTGAAATACAAAATAATTGGATGTTTAAAAAGGTAAGATCTGACACCATCTGCTGGTGGTTTTACGTAACACATCACAACAACCAGCAAATTGAAAATTGCTGCATCAATTATGGAGTGGAAACAAATTTGTGTGCAAAATGATGTAAAATAATACTTCAAAACAGTAGTACACAATGGATCGTTTTATTATAAAAGTATCACAATAAAACCAATTACAAAGCACACACAATTTCCCTCTGTACAACACTGCTTCACAGGGTACAGACATAAATACCAATTTACAGCCAAAAAATACATTACAGTGCCTGTCAAACCTTTAGTCTGGGGTTTTGTTGCTCTTTTTTTTAACAGTATTTACTATAGTATGAAAATATGACGGCGGCTAAAAGCATTTTGGTGACACGCGAGTCCCCAAGTCAGTTCAAAGGTCAGAGGTAAAGCTTAGAACAAAGCAAGAAGATACATAGCTGATCTGGGATCAGTTCTAAATGTTGATTCTAGATCAGCATATTATCTGAGTGATATTTTGTCTTATACAGCCTGAGTTCACACACAACAGAAGGGAATGAGATTTAACAGAAAGATAAAAATGTAACTACAAAAAAATAAAATGTCCTAAAGGGCACTTGAGGCATCTGGTTAAAGCAATCCTCATACACACATCCTGTAAAGCTTAAAGCCACACACACACACACACACACACACACACACAATCATACACTCACACACAAACAATCAAAATCTAGTCAAACACACTCCAATCACTGCTCAGGACTGACCCTCCTGTTTTTTTTTAATCAATCAAACAAGTGGAAGAGAGACTATTCTCTCAAAGCTTATGATTTTTTTCTTTATCAGAACCCGTGAGCAAACATTTGGAATTACAGGTAGCACCACTAAATGCGAAATAAATTCCATCGCCAACCTAAATAACAGCTGAAAGGATGAGGGATGACAGCAGAACAGATCTTTTTGGAGGGCCTTTAATGGAGGGAAGAGCTTTTTCTATCATCCGACAGATTTGACTTAAAGACCAGTAGTCCTTCTCTTCCTCTTCCTGCATTGCAGCTCCAAATAAAAACCTTTTGTAAGCAAATGACTATGAGGAAGTCTGCATAATAGGTCATCTAAACTGAAGGTGCCGTTCTTAAATTGGATTGTTAAAATATATTAACAAATAGTTGAGGCCAGGCTTATCAAACCAGACATTAAAACATGTATTTATAAACAAATCAGGCACTCGTTGTTTTTTTGGGTTTTTTTGCAAATCAGGCCTGAGAATCTCAAAAATGACATCATAGACCACCTAAATATTTAGTTTCTTGATGTAACTTTTAGGCATCTGGACGTCATTGCTCAGCTTAACCACAAATGAAAACATGACCAAGACAATATAGCTCTTATAAAAGGAAAAAAATAAAATGTTCAAATAAGTGCTTTTTGGCATTATTCATATTAAAAGCTAAAAAAGAAAATCCCCATGGCTAGAGGACTCCCCAGCTTAAGGGCTCCTCAGAGTTCAGAGCTCATTTGCATTTTGGGTGTTGCTGAGGCACAGTGGGCGGTGGCCAGTCAAAGATTCTGGAGGCGTGTCCTGAGTTTGAGCGCCGCTGCTGCTGTAGTGAGGAGGGAGAAGCTGGTCTCTAGAGTCAGGCCTCAGTTTGTGCGATTGTGTTTGGAGTCGGCGAAACCGAGGCTGGGGCTCTAGAAAGAGGTCTCCACCCCGCTGTCGCATATCCCACTCTCCTCCTGATGGGGGCCGAGTGTCAAACCCTGAATGGATTTGCAGAGCACTGGACCTGAGAAATGGTTTGTTTTGAGGGGGGAAAAAAGGCAATTATTAATATGACAGTAGAAGCATTTCAAATCTTTTCCCTAATTGAAGACTGCATATAAATTTGTATTATAAAATTATAAAAGAAAATAGAATAGATTATGGAATTAATACAGTTTTATAATTCATTTTATGACATTTTTGTTCTATATAAAATATTAAATTATATTATATATATATACAATTTCACATAGAATAAAAATGTCATAAAATGAATTATAATACTGTGCCAAAATTCTCTCTTTTTTAAGATAAATCGCAAACCACAGAGTCGCAAACAATCTTAATGTTTATTTTTTATTTGACTATTATTAAATTTAAAATGATAAAAATCTTAATAAATCACCAGGTTAATTACTTGAGTGACAAGTGAAAAAAAATTAAATAAAAATAATATTTGGTTTGTCCCTATTTTGCTTTAATAACAACAATACTCAGAATATGATACATTTTTCACATTTTACATCATAATATTTTCCTAAAATGTAATCCTTCCCTAATCCTTCATTTTATGTGGCCTCAGACTTTTGAACCTCACTATATTTATTGACCATTGTCATCTTTTTAACCACACGTGGCACAACAATATGGACAACCACGAGAAGGAAACCGAAATAAACCAAAATAAACTTCCCCCTGCTGGCTTACACGCACAAACTCAATCAACCCTGACGATGAACCTTTGAATCAGACAGCAAGGTGGAAAGACTTGTTTCAAAGAAACTGCGCCAGAGACAAAAACCAGAAGTGCCGTATGGCTTTCACTTCTGTACCTGGGAATCCCCCTCTCAAGTGTCCACTTCCCCCTGAAACATCGCCATCACTACAGAAACTATATGTGAACACTGCAGCAGTGTGACGGGTCACCCTGAGACCGAGGGGAACTCCCTTAGAATGCAGTGGTAGTGCTGTTTTGTTGACATCATGCTTGAGTTCACATGAGGTAATGTCAGAGAGGACCACAACGTGATATTATTGTTAAGGAGAGGGGGCAGGGGACCGAGATTGACAGTGATTTAATCTGGGGGTTTTGCAAACCATATTGTGGGACAAAAAAAAAAACTCCCCAACAAAGGTTTGTTGTAAAAAAAACTTGCTCATACTACGAAATGCCACAATGGCGACGTGAAAGATCCAAAGATCCAAAATGCCTCACCAATGAGCAAAAAAGACATGTTTCGAAAAGATGATTCATTGAGGTTTATGCTCTGGTGCACAAAACAAATTAAATATTGTTTCATTATTGGACAATGGTTCAAATGTTATCTAGCATTGTGGGTGGTTGTACCTTTAGCAAATGCAAATTAAAGCAATAAATAAAGCAGTCAAGGCCATGTTTTACTGTGATTTACCATAGTTGAATCTTTGGCACGGTGGACTTGAGTGGCTTACTGGTTTTGTAAAATGGTTACAACAGAAATACGATTCAAATATGATCAAAATGAAATGTAGTCATAATGTATTAATCAAATCATAATAAACCCTTTTTCTGCCAGATCATTTATTAGCCTAACTGTATGCGGTTTATGCGATGTAGCAATTTGCATTCCGCTACCATTCAAAAGTTTGTAGTCAGTATGTTTTTTTGTCAGCATATTAGAATGATTTCTGAAGGATCATGTGACACTGAAGACTGGACTAATGATGCGGAAAATTCAGCTTTGATCACAGGAATGAATACAATTTTAAAATGCATTAAAGAGCACCTATTATGGCATTTAAAATGTTCCAAATATTGTTTTAGAAGTCCCCAACAACAGTTTTGCATGCAAGCAATGACAAAAAAGACTTTAGTTTTCTTATAATATGCATTTATTTTTACCTGTTTTGACAGCGATTCTCAAATGATTCCTTTAGTGATTCACTTTTCAAAACCCCGCCTTTACGTGACGCTAATCTGCGGTGATTGGTCCGATGACCCAGTCAGTTGTGATTGGTATAGTCTGTGCAGATATTTTCGGAAACGGAACGTCCATCACCATAAATGGTTTTCGGAACCTCTTAACTGGAACCGCATTCGTCCTCAAGCTTTATTTGTTTAAATTAGCTCAAATGACTGTCAGATGTAAGTAATTACCATGTCAATCTATACATCATTTAAAAGATCTAAGAGTCAAGCTTCCATTTTTTACCTCTGTTTTATTCTCAAAGTCTTATAGTGACAGTCATTTGTTAATATGTGTCAGGAGTTATGAATATGAAAACCGCGTCGGTACCGTTTGATTGTAATATGAGCCTCAGCTGATCTCATTCATAAAAAAAAACTCTATTCTCCTCACGAAGACTCGCGACAAATCAACATCCCTCAGGGCTTTTAGTTCAAAAGTATGCAGATGAGGAGAAATATTGATAGATTCTCATATGTCTGTGTCAAATTTCTAAACAGAGGAGTATTTTTTATTCAATACTTCCTCAAAATGCGCAGATGTAGCCTAATCATGAGCGATTGAGTCTCTTATGTGTTGTTTTCAATTCATACTGGCAGCCGGAGGGCGCTCTGTGCACATGTAGTCCATATGGTACAGACAGACGAAGAAGATACCATGTGCCATAATAGAAGTCCATAATAAAAGCTTCCTGAGATCGCGAAACATGCAAATAGAGACATTTGAAAAAAGTTTGCTTTTGAGTCGCACTTCAGAACACAGCGTCTCATCGCCATGATGTTTTCTAGTTTTCACTGGCATCTTGGAGCGCAATCTGTGCTTATGCATACTGAAGGGCACAATCATTGATAGCCCCTTGTGGGCTAGAACCAACAACTTTTGGCTTCCCAGCCCAAATGTTCGACCACTTAGGCCACATCACTCAGAAATGCACATATCAAACAATATTACCTGTGAGCTGAGGTGTGGTGTGGACAGCTTCCGGCTCCTTACACACAGCCTGGAGTAAACTGAGAGCACTGCTGTTCCCAACATGCTTCAGTCCCTCCACCAGCTCACACACTGTTCCCCCAGACACCTGCAGGAGACACATATTGGCAGCTGAAACCAGAGCAACTACAGGATGCACAAAAAATGATATATGATATGATATTGCCTGCCACAATCATGAATTTTGTGCTGATGATTATTTGTCATACAATAATCGATTTAATTCTGTTCAGTTCATGTCACTTACAATGTAAGCCTTTTTTTTAACATACTTTAACATAACATAACAAACACAAGCCTTCATTTTGTATGAAGGAAGACCTTTGACTATCTTTGCGTACTTTATAACAGTAAAAGTATATAAGTATAAGTTTGTGTCCTTTCTTTTATATTCTTTATGCTTTACTCCCTGCCAGATTATCATTCCCTTGCTTCTATAGAATAACTACAATTATAAAATTAATGATTGTGATATGCCATAATAATATAATATAATTAATGGGCCAATAGGTTTAGCCCTAAACTAGGTTGAACCCCAAGCATAAATAATACAAAAAAAACTTTTTTCAGTCCCAAAACATTTGAAGTATTCAGATTAAATAGATTTCAAATACAAATTAATCTCCTAAAGTGCTATGAAATATTGAATACACTTCACATCGGTTTAGGAAAATCAATTCTCTGTTACAAAAATATCTAATTTGTTTTACGGCTCCACTTTAAAAGCAATGTACATTAGTTGACTTAGTTCATAACAACTGCACGATCCTTCTGCAGGATTGCGGTAAGTGAACATCAGATTAAAAAGTCAACTACTTTTTCTTACTACTCTCCAGTGCTTATGTAAGATTAAAAAAGGAAGTGAATTTGTTTACCTCGTAGCTGTCCAGCAGCTTTCCAGCAGGGCAGGAGCTGAGTTTGAAGGCGCTGGTCAGGATACCAAGGCCCAGAGCATGAGCCAGACTCTCCCAGCCTCCCGTCTGCCCCTCCAGTGCCTGGCAAAGCTCCTGCTTTGTGTCAGAGCTCAAGCTCTTCATGTCACCTGCCAACACGAGCCAAACACATTTAAATGCACCCAAACACAAAACATCTGTGTGTTCTTAACATACACTAACTTTTGGGGTCAGTACGTTTTTGATACTTCTGTTCAGCAAAGATGCATTAAATTGATCAAAATTGACAGTTAAGACATTTACAAAGTTATATTTCAAATAAATGTTCTTTTGAACTTTTGATTCCTAAAGAAATCCTGAAAACAAGCATTTTGGTTTCCACATACATTTTAAGCAGTACAACGATAATAATGAGAAATGTTTCTTGACTTCTGAAGGATCATGTGATGCTGAAAATTCAGCTTTGCCATCACAGGAATATATTATAGAAAACACATTTTATATTGTAATAATATTTCACAACATTGCACTATTTTTGATTACATAAATACAGCCTTGATCGGCATAAGAATCTTCTTAAAAAAATATAAAAAAATCCAAAAGAATTTAAAAAGTGTAAATAATAGTGGTGTAACCGGTACGAAATACGAATAAAGTCAGTCACAGGCGATCCACACTCCAATTCAGAAGGGAGCACGCGTGGTAATGAAATGCTGTTTTGCTAACCGCCACAACAGGATAAAGAGCAGAAAAAGAGATGATCTATGCACCAACCCAAAAGAGTTGGCACGCAAGAGCTTGCTAGTAGCCTTTACGCTGACATGATTCATTCTTGTCACACGCTCCACAAGCTTCACGGAAAGGAACCCAAGATGGCATCCTGTTTGTTTTCTTTATTTTACAAAAGCACATTGATTAATTTTTATTGTGAGTGTACACAAATAAAAATAAACTGTTTACAGTTATTTGTATGACCATAAATGACATAGTTGTTTCCGCTGTTATAATGAGACAAAATAATTTGGCGTTGTGCCTATTTTTGTGTGGTGACCCATGGAAGTCTCACTACTACATTCCAGTGATGAAATATGTGTGTCCTGGAAATGGGAAGCCTCAGGTGCCACTTCACTCGCTGCCTCCTCGTAGAAACCATTGCCCCCCCCCATGGTTATATCACGCGTAAAGACAATGACAGTGTAGGCTACGCACAACATGCTAATCATTTTACCGACCAGCATTGATCAATCTATCAATTATTTTTTTTTAAAGGAACACGCCGACTTTTTGGGACTTTAGCTTATTCAACACATAGAGTTAGATAAGTCCATACATGCCATTCTAATGGGTGCAGCGGCGCAATGATATTAAGCAGTGCCTGAAAATAGTCCCCAGTACGTTCTCTGTGCAAGCAGGTTGTCACGTTGGTTATGTTGACGGAAGTTAGCCTATTTTCAGGTGCTGTGTAATATCATTGCGCCGCTGAACCCATGGTACGGCAGCAAAGTTCCTTGATTATTACGCATGGATGAGAGAATAGTTCCTAGACATATCGGTCTAGAAAATCGCAAATTTTCATTTTCCGTCGGGCTTAGTACACAATGTAACTATACACATCACAACATGTAAATAGGAAAATGTTGGCGTTATTTTGTCACTTATTGAGCAGTAGGCTAGCTGGAGCCATTAACCTCCAGTCTTTGTGCTAAGCTAGGCTAGCGGTGGGTGCGTCAGACAGAGTTATGGCACGCACGGAGATGAGAATGGTATGTATGGACTTCCTTTAAGTAAACAGGAATCTGGGGGCGCCGGACTCGTATCGAACTGTGACCCCAAAACCGAGGTACGTACTAAACCGTGACTTCTGAGTACCGTTACACCCCTAGTAAATAGTAGTTGAATAATTTTGTTAAAAGTATTTCAGCAGCCAGTAATTATGTTAAAAATAAACAATCAGTCTGTCACGTTCAACGTTACGTCAGAGTGATGTAATGGGGACCCCATTACGTCCGTTCCACATAACGTCTCGGTTCCCTCCTTACATACATAACCTAGACATTCCCACACCTTCAAATTAATTTCCATGATTTTTACAGTTTTCTAGTCTACTGACTTCATGATAACTGGATAAGGGTTTTTATTTATTTTTTAATGAGTAATTCCTAGCTGATTAAATATTTAGAGCTGGGCATAATTATGTTATTATATTTCCACTATAAACATGACTTCCATGCCAAGATTTTATTGATTAACATACCAGCTCAAACCTAAAAAGCACTGAACAATACAAAAACACAAACATTGCAAGAATACAAAGACTGGAGCTCATACCCTGCGGTGAAACGACGATGGTGGTGGGCTTATACTCTTCTCCATTAAGAATATCATACACCTGACAGCACAAACCAGACCACACATTATTATTTTCACAACCTGCAGTACAATTGCGTTACATATTACATATAACCCTGTAACAGGGGTTAAACCCACCTCTGGGGAAATTGCCATGTTTAGAGGGGACGTCCCGGGAATATAGCCTTCATCCTCCTCCTCATCCTCTGTGCCACACAGCTCATCATCTTTAAAGAACAGCGGTTCAAAGTTCTCCTTATGAGGATCTGCTCCTAAAAGCAAAGCACACAACACTAGCTGGTTATACCATGTAAAGGTAAATTAATCTACTGACTATGGACACAAATATAACATTTTTGACGTATATGGACTCATGGATGAGTGGTGCAAATCATTTAAATGGCAGCAGGCAATAGTTATTATTGACCTGTCATGTTATTTATAAATTAACACGCATAATTCCTCACCTGCAGCCATTAGCAGTGCGCTCAGTTTGGTTGAGTTCCGTCCTGCAGCAATGTGCAGAGGAGTGGAGCCGTTATAGGTGACGCTGTCGACATCTGCGTTACCCTGCACAGACAAAATGTTACACATGTAGTGTGATTCATCAAGAGATGACTTCATGAGCACATCGTTTCTGCATTCACGTTTGTATTCGTCTCCTCACTTTCAAAGGGATATACGGAAAACAAGATTGTCCATGTTCTTTTAATATATAAGATATGATATACTATGAAGACATGTTGAAAGTTTTTCCACAGTCCAGCTTGACTGGATGATTTAAAAAATATATATTTTTAAAGAAATTACTCTTCACGGAAGAAGAGTCTCAGGGGGACATGAGGGGAAAAGTACCATAATTCGAATATACTACCGGGTTTCTACTGATACAAAGCTTAATTCTAAATCACTGAAGTGACCCTTTAAGCTTTGTATCAGTAGAAACCAAGTAGTATATTCAAATTATGGTACTTTCCCCCCTCATGTCCCCCTGAGACAAGAGAATTATGTATTTTATTTCTGGAAAAAATCCTCAGATGATGCAAATATCGTCATTTTGCGTCATCGGAGGATTCTTTTGGCCAGAGGCTAGAGACTACAGCCAGTAGTAGGAGCTAGTTCCTCATGTTATAAACCCGCACATAGGGGTGGGATCTCACTCACAGAATGTAAATGCAAAATTATTTTATTACAATGAAAATCAAAACGACGGTGGGGCCAGTGTCTTGGTGGGCAAGTGATAACCAATAGCTGTGGCTTTGGGAGTGTCCTCGTAGGGCTGCGAAGCAAGTGCATTCTGGGAGTTGTTGTCTTTCATCCACATGAGACAAAAATACATTTTCTGTCTTTTCTCAGTCTAGAAGGCACCAAATTCAAAAATAATTTTCACATTTCTACTACATAAATGACCCAATTTAAATACATATTCATCTTCCCAGCACCTTAAAGCTACACTGTAATTTTTTAGTTTATTCTTAGCTAAAAACACTTAGTTCTTTCAAAAACATATGTGCTCATTAATGTATATTTACTTCTTTCAAGTAATAAAGTATTCTCGTAAGTTTATAATATGCCATTTAAAATACATACGGGTAGGGGTTCGAATGCGGGTCGCCATATTGCCCCTCCATCTTAAAAGTACATTAGCCAAAGAGGGACATAACCGTAAATTCAAGCTTCGCCTTTCGCGTTTTAACACTCGATGGCACTGTACAAAATTCCCTGCCTCGCGCATGTGCGCGTCAACTTGTTCAGACTTGTCTGGTGCATGCGCAGAGAGTTTTCATCTCAGCAGTGTCCAGTAACAGAGTTATACAGAGTTTTCCTGGCTTGTTTATTCCTCAAATGTCTGTTTTTCCTTGTGTGGTATTTCTGTGCGTTAATAACTCCGTAAGTAATAATAGTTATTGGCATTGTAGATGTGTTTCAGAGTGTCATCGCGTAATTCAGTTGATGTCACCTCAGAAGTATTTTTGTGTCAACATACAATAGCGTAATGTTCACCGATTTGAATTATCATTCAGTTATTTTGTTTTCAAAAATGTTTATTCGTTTATAGAAAATATTTGCTTGTAATGTATGTTGATGGAAATATGCATCAGGTCTGATCGGCATATTAACAATTGTTATTTAGAGCGCACTGCAGTGCTAAAGCTGCGCACACACTTTTGTAATTCGACAAAAGTATATAAGTATATAAGTATAGTTATACAGTTCTTAACTGTGTATCTTCTGTCATGTCATTATCATGTATATTTACCATCCTTATTTGTTCTCTCACAGAAACCACATTTATGTACATATCCACGCAAACCTGTTTGTGCCTTGCAATTGGATGACTGAATAAACATTACTATCATCAAAGTTCACTCTGGATTAGCTGCAGTTCTTTCTAGCCGAATAATTAGGCCAGTTGAGTTCCAACCATCCCACTGCGCACAGAATATCCCACAGGCACCGTGTCGAATGTGGACGAGGTCGAACTGGAAGCCATGTTAATCTTGGACTAAATCGGCCACCATAGGAGTTAAAACGAAATCGGAATTGAGAGGAAAAGAAACTAAAATTCACTGGATGGTCATATACCTTTTCACCGCTAGATGGGTAAAAAAATCTCACACAGTGTAGCTTTAAAGACATTTTTCTCAATATTTCGATTTTTTGGCACCCTCAGATTCCAGATTTTCAAATAGTTGTATCTCATTTGTCCTATCCTAACAAACCATACATCAATTGAAAGCTTATTCATTCAGCTTTCAGATAATGTATAAATCTAAAAAAAATAAAATAAAATAAAAAAACTCCTCCTTATGATTTGTTTTGTGGTCCAGGGTCACAAAAGTTAAGCAGCACAACTGTGTTTAACATTGATAATAATAGTATTAGAATGATTTCTGAAGGATCATGTGACTGCTACTGAATATTCATCTTTGCCTTAAATAAAGAATAAAATAGAAAAAGAAAAAAGTTATTTTAAATATTACACAATAATAATAATACATATTTTATTTTATATTACAGTCTTGTGAGGATAAGAGACTCTTTAAAATAAACACATACCGACCAATATTTTGAACAGCAGTGTAAACATGCATTCAGCATTTATTATTTGGTAATATTGTTACTCATTTCACATAAAATGAGTTTAGCCAATCATGATAGAGCTTATTAAGCTGTAAAAATCTTAAAGAGACAGTAGAATTTCAACTTTTTAATTCTAACAGTTAGTGAGGTTATGACAGACTAAAATATACACTAATTAACATAATAAGTGGGCTTCAGAGGAAAAACAGTACAAAAAAGGTGCACTTTAAAATAGTAGAAATATGCAGTATTCACTGAGGTAACATCCATGAATTGGTGCATGCAATTATGGAGGGAGGTGTTAGTAGTACCTCCAGCAGGAGGCAGCCGGCGAGGGAAAGGTTGCCCAGCTCTGTGGCCAGATGAAGTGCTGTGCGGCCACACGTAAGCTCCTGAACCTCCACATCTGCCTCGCCATCCAGCAGGGCCCGCACACAACTCAAACTGTTCGCCTGTACAGCCAGGTGAAGCGCACATAGACCTGAACGAACACATATAAACAAATCAGCGCCCCAAAAAAATGTGAACGCATTAATGGATCGCAGATAGTTAGTCCAGCGTACCTGCTGTGTTGGGGATGCTAGTTAACTGCGCCACTGACTTGTGCTTTAGCAGCAACCGCAGCATGCCGTCCTCTTTCTGTGTAGCCGCCAGGTGAAGTGCCGTGTTTCCATGGCGATCTGTCAGCGTGACGTCCACCTTGGCCTCCAATAAGGCCTCGACTGCCTCTTTCTGCTGCGTCAACACTGCTAGGTGCAGAGGAGTCTGGGATAGAAGTAGCAGAGGATTTTATTGGTTACCAAGTTTTACCAGAAATGTCACAGGCCTCGGTTGTAGTGGAAAACAAAATCTGGTTTTAAAGTATTTTTTTAGTTTTTAGTATACCTGGTAGTAGGGCTGTGCAATTAATCGAAATTGATTTTCAATTTCGATTTTGGCTTCCAATATTTTGAAAACAAGGTAATCGAGGTAAAACGATTATTGTGCCGCTGCCGCGACATCCTTTCCTTCACAGCTGTGTGCTTTCGTTCCTGCCTAAGCCAAACTTAATTCATATTCATACAGAAATTCATACAGGTTTGGAACAATTTGAGGGTGAGTGTATGATGATAGAATTTTCATTTTTGAGTGAACTATCCCTTTAATGTATGTATATAATGTACGTAACTGGCGCGACAGCTATGATAGCCCTGAACACTGCAGCAGGAGTTCACATGCAGGTGTTCTGCTTGCGTCGCGTGTGAAATGTCTTCATCCCAGGTACAGTGGCATATGTTTCAGCATGTCATATGAATATAATTTCATTGGTTTTATTTTTTTTCAAACGCCAAATGATCGCGATGCTCACGTTTACAAGCCTGCGACATTATAGTAGCCTAGTCTATTGGTTACCGTTTTACAGAATCTATATGATACTTCAATTCAATGTTTGAGTGGTAGGTAATAACCATATATCGTCAATATTATAATATCAAGATACCATAGATTAATCTGCAAATTTGAAAAATCGATTTGCATTATAGCTTGAGGCAAGACAAATAAACAAATATCACAGACATGTTAGGTATCCTAAAATATGATTTTGTACGTCTTACGTATTTACTTGCAAGAATGTAGCCCCTCCTCCTTCAGCTCACGCCAACGAGCAAACGCTGGCCCAATGTTGATCCTCGTCCTGCCTTTAATCCGATCACTTTCTCGTTTCCTCTTTTTGCTTTCCTCCGACAAAACCTTTGCTTTCTTATTTTTCTGTGCTGCTTCGGCCATGACTATAACATTCGGCAAACAAATGATAGTTGGGCTCGCACGTCCGAATTTAAGGAAGTGGGGTTGGTGGTGGAAGTGACGTATATGCCGTAAACCAGTCGAATTTTGTAGTTCTTTTTTTTCTCTGGTTACTACCCGAAACCCGAAGTTTAAAAGTACGATTAAAAATGATACAGACCCCGTCAGGCTATGTCCGACGTGTCATTCAACCTATTGTAAGTCGATGTATCATCACAAGAGTCTTGAAAATATATTATAAAGGTTGAAAAGTTACCTAGTGCTGCTTTAATATAAGTCAGATTGTATTTGTCAGAAAGAAGAATGTCACATATACCTAGGATGGCTTGATGGTGAGTAAATGACGGGATAATTTTTCATTTTTGGGTGAACTCTGGATGCACTTGGCAGAAAACCGAAAATGTTTTTTTTTTAACTAAAGATTAATTTTTTTTTTGTATGTTTGTATTAATTCTAGACTTTTTAATTCAATTCACTAGTGGTGTTATTAAATCTTAAAAAAAAAAAAAACAAGCCAATAAAACACTTATTATTTTTATTTTATTTAAAGTAACACCAAAATTGGACTTAAAATTAATGTATTCAATAAATATTAAATATCTAAATATTATTCTTCATTCAGTTCTATGCAACAGAATCAGATACATTTTTTGACCAATTATCAAAATAATGTATAGTTCAACATAGCTATTATTACCAGAGCATGTGAGCAGATGTGAGCGTCATTTTACCAACATTACCCAGCATGTCTAAACCACACCATGTTACAGCACAGTAGCGCTATTGCAAACAGAAACAAGTCTACACGTTATTTGAGCAGTCTTTGCCTTTCCGGTGAGCGTGAGCGGTACATGAGTAGAGCGTTCGCTTGGGTGCCGGTATAGAGTCGCTTTAAATTTGTGCATCTTCGGAAGCGATCCCACTTGCAAAGTTACAAAAAATGCTGTGCGAGAGTGAAACCTGAGCACTAAACACTGCAGGGAGAGGCGGAATATATTTTCATCTCATATTTTCGGCCTTTTTTCCTCTTTCGGCCAAAAACTGAACATTTTCGACGGCCGAAATGTCGGTGCATCCCTATTAAAATGACTTGCATCATGAAATAAGACTTTGATCATATCACCCACCAATAATCATGATTTCAGTATTGACCAAAATAATTGTGTTTATGATTTTTGCCATAATCGAGCAGCCCTACCTGGTAGAGATCATTCCTCATGTTGAGTACATCCTCTCCAGGGAGAGCAGAGACGACTTGTGCTAGATTTCGCACGGCATCTGTCTGACTGTGGATCACTCCCAAATGTAAACCCCTAAAAACACAAATTTCAGTAAATTAACCTTCAATCAATAATTTATTACCATTTGTCATGAGAAGAGGATATTTTATGTAAATGGAGCATTTACAAAAACATGAGGTTGGTTTGTCTGACTTACGTGTCTCCGTTCTCATCTTGAGTGGTCATGAGGGGGCGCTGTGGAGCCAGAAGCATTCTAGCATCACCGCTTAATGCGTAATAGAAGAGAGCTTGAGCCTGTCTTCCAGCTAGCTCTAACACACAGCCTAAAAAGACAAATGCACAAATTTACCCAGAGGTAAGTTGAAAGATTTAGCTTCATTGTCTACAGCGGGAAGTCAAACTCAGTCTAACCTGTGGCTTGTAACTCGAAATCTTCCGTAGGCTGTGTGTCATCACTTGCCACTCCCAGATTCAGGGGAACAGGTTCAGACGGGGGACAGATTCGCACCCCTCCACCTGAAGCCGAATCATCATCTGTATCACTGTCGCTATCATCTTCACCGTCTTCTACTGGGTCTTGATACTCTAAAAGAGGAAGGAAAACATTGTTTATCCTATCCTAATTTTTTCTTTTTTTTCTTCTACAATTTGTACACTACTGTTTGTTCTTAGGGGCCAGTAAGATACATTTTTAGGCAACGACACAAAAAAGCACATCATGGTACAAAAATACATCATGATTTAAGCGGCATAAAAATCAGCTTTTTGGAATGATTTCTGAAGGATCATGTGACACTGAAGACTGGAGTAATTATGCTGAAAATTCAGCTTTACCATCACAGGAATAAATTACATTTTTAAATATATTCAAATTAGGGCTGTCAATCGTTGTTTGATTAATCACATCTTTGTTCACTTATTGTGAAATTAAGTATTCGCCATTTATCTCATTAAACACATTCATTTTGTCATAATTTGCTATATCCAGCAAAGTAAACAATCAGATCAAAATTGTATTTTCTGCAAGCTTCAAGGATCATTGGAGACTCCAAAAGGACAACAAAATTATATAAGGAGTCCATATAAATCTATTATATAATAATTTTACACAATTAAGCACCCATGAAAAAAAAAACATTACAGAAAAAAAACTTTACAAAATTCACAGCGTATAGTATGTGCACAGAACAACAACGAGATTTTATTAATTTATTTTTCATTTTAGACGAGTCAAGCTGAGATACCGAACAGGACCACACGGAGATAATAATAATTTGTTACATTTTATATAGCGCTTTTCTAGACACTCAAAGCGCTTTACATGGAAGGGGGGAATCTCCTCAACCACCACCAATGTGCAGCATCCACCTGGATGATGCGACGGCGGCCATATTGCGCCAGAACGCCCACCACACACCAGCTTATGGTGGAGAGGAGACCGAGTGATGAAGCCAATCTTATATATATATGATTAGGAGGCCATGATGGACAGAGGCCAATGGGCAAATTTGGCCAGGATGCCGGGGTTACACCCCTACTCTTTATCAAAGGACATCCTGGGATTTTGAATGACCACAGAGAGTCAGGACCTTGGTTTAACGTCTCATCTGAAGGACGGTGCTCTCTGACAGTATAGTGACCCACACAGACCACAGGGTGAGCACCCCCTGCTGGCCTCACTAACACCTCTACCAGCAGCAACCTAGTTTTCCCAGTTGGTCTCCCATCCAGGTACTGACCAGGCTCAGCCCTGCTTAGCTTAAAGGTAGGGTAGGTAAGAATGATCGAAAACACTTTTGTCCAAATTTGTTTAAACTTTCTTTATATGTCAATACATAATTAAAATGTAAGTACTCTGAAAAAGAGAGTATAAAAATCGAGTGACTCTAGACATTTTAATCTGCAATAAACACCGCTCATTATTTTCGTCCGGGACGAAACAAGTGATTGGCTTGGGCGACTGTCACTCTCTCTCGCTACCACCGCTTTTGCTATAGGATCTGCCCACATGCGCGCACCCCAGTGTTGCCAAGTCGGGCTACTTCAACACTGTTGCCGCGGGCTGTTTTTCATGTCCGCGGGTTGAAGCGACCCCAATTATGTGACATTTTGCCCCGGGATTTTTTTGAATTTTAGCAGGCAGCCCTACCAAAAAGACACATATTTTACCCCCCAAATGCGGTTTTTACCGGAGAAACACGATTGGGCTTGTTTTGGGCTAGTTTTGAGTAGCAATTGGGCGGATTTTGTTGTGAAAACCTGGCAACCCTGGCGCACCCGTTTGATTTGAGGAGTTCAAGAGGCTGTATTCCTGCTGGACAGGTAATCTTTCATTTTAATTATACATTTTTTTGGTTTATGTTTTCATGAAGCATGTCTCACTAGCACACGTAGCTGCCTAATATAGCTAACATAACATTACTTAGCATAAAGTTACAATGTTATACACTTAGCGAACCATTAGTAGAGATGATAAATATTCAATATGCTTAGCTCAAGTTGATCGCTGTCGTGTTGAATTTCGCAAAATGTAACTTTAGATAACAAAATGCAACTTCAGATAACAAAATGCATGTGTAAAAGCTAGTACACCGCATCCAGGAACCTTTTTAGAACTAAGTCAGCTTTAGCTACTACCCTCTGTCTAAACTCTTTTACCATGTTCACCGGGAACTTTACCTGCACGTTTATTTCGGCCCTTGGTTTGTTTTTATATTCTCTATCTATGTTTACTGATGTTTTTATCTTGTATCTGTGTGTGTCGTAGACACTGTGTTGTGTGTGTATTTTAAACTTTACCAGTATCGTTATTCTAGCTTGATAGTGAGTACTAAAAGACATCTTATTTGTTTATATTCATAATGATAAAGTTAGATTTTTTTTATTACATGTGATTCTGACATGATGTCACTACATGCACTTCTTCTCCGCTTGTCTCAGGTAAATAATGCGTCTTTCAGCTGAGCTGATCGCGGTCGGCGTAGTAGCGCGTTCATGTGTTTTGGGGGTGTGGCTTTGGAAAGAGCCCAGAAGGGAGAAGGTGGAGTGAATGGAAATAATGAGCTGTCTTTAAAACAGTCGTGAGAGGTCTACAGACACTCAATTTTTATACTTTCTTTTTCAGAGTACTTACATTTTAATTATGTATTGATATATAAAGAAAGTTTAAACAAATTTGGAAAAATAATTTTTAACCAAATCTTACCTACCCTACCTTTAAGTGAGAAACCAGTCTTGGGCTACAGGGTGATATGGCTGCCGGCGTGCCAAAAAAACTAAATCAACCGCTTTGACTGCATAAACCTACGATTACTAAACACAACAACGTACACATGACAAATCAAACATTATCCTTCCTGAGTGTGTGTGGAAACAACGAAATGTGTCTGTACATGAATGCAGCATGCGATCAGTGATCGAGAGCGTGCACATACACAGTTTGTTCTATGTGCATCAGACACCCACACGATTACTGTACGACTCCTGCACGTCACCAAAATTGCGCTCTTCAGGAACAAATCTCAGAATACGACAGAGCTCATGTTTTAGAGCAAATTGGGTTAAAGAGTTTGAATGGAAACGTCCTCCTACCATGGTACAGATAGATGCTCAGTGTGATTGTGATAAACTCCCAACTTCTAACATCATCTAACTGCGTGACGAAAGTTACGCTAATGACGCAGCTTCACGTACTTCTGTAATTTATTTGCGTTCTATTATTTTAACGTGTTAAGGACTTTAGATTAATCGCATGCATTAACGCGTTAACGTTGACAGCACTAATTCAAATAAGAAAGAAAAAAGTTATTGACTTTTCATAATCAACCCCAAACTTTTAAATGGTAGTATATGTGAGTGTACAGCCCAAGATGCTCCGATAAAGGCAGCTTGATTGACAACTGGAACACTCACTATGCTTGATGCTGGTCCCGCCTCCTCCCATGCCTGAGGAGAAGTTGTATCCAGACCCATAATTGTTATAATTTTGATATCCCTGGAAAAAATGTCCTAGAAGACAAATGAAAAAACATGAAATATTTTGATCTAAAAGAGTATATTCAGCCAACATCACTGCATCAAAGCAGTGCATGGTGGGATTAAAAAATAAATACATTTGAAGTACAATGCAATATCGATGTACCTCCTCCTCCTCCTCCACTGGGACCACCTCCTGCAGTAGAGCCACCCCCTCCTCCTCTAAACATGCCTCCAGCTCCGCCTCCTGCTCCGCTGTAGTCCTGGAAGTTTGGCAGGGTCTTTTGTCTCTTTCTCTGGACTTCTTCTTTGTCTAAAAACAGTTTGAAAGAGAAATTCAATGGAAAATAAACCAATATATGGGCAGACGTTGGACTTTTTACTCAATTGCTATGCAGTAAAAAAAAAAAATCTCAAATTTCAAACATCCAAAATAGAAGCATTGGCACTTTTGGACACCACTCAAACAATTTGTTTTATAGTTGGGTTAGGGTTATAGGTTTTATAGTTGGGCTTGTGACAATAGACATTTTTTCTGTCTGCAATTTTTGTCTTAGCTTGCAAAATTGTGGCAAAAATCCTACAAAAAAGGAGTTGATGTTGCACAGTTCCAATCAAAACTTTAGGGAGATGGGTAAAGACTGTACCTATAATCTGTGGATGGTAGGTGAAAGGCTTGGGTTCGCTCGTTTCATTGTCTGACTTCCTCTTGAGCTGCACAAACACAGAGATGGGCTTCTGGAGGTTCTGGTCCCGATATTTAGGCGTCTTGAAGACGATGGCAAACTAAGGAATGAAATGAAAGGTGGATTATTTATTCAGCCAGAATATTTATTTTATATTACTATATGATTACAGTCGTTTAAAGTCAATATGTAACCGCGACTTGATGAATAATTTTTTTTCAGCAAGGATGCATTAAATTTATCAAAAGTGACAGTAAAAACATTTATAATGTAACAAAAGCTTTCCATTTCAAATAAACACTGTTCTTTTGAACTACAGCTAAAACCTTGTATCAAGGTTTACACAAAAATATGAATTGTTTCCAACACTGATAATAATAATAAATGTTTATTGAGCAGCAATCTTAGAATCAGCGTATTAAAATGATCATGTGACAATGAAGAGTAAAGTTGCTGAAAATTCAGCTTTGCATCAAAGGAATAAATTACATTTTAAAATGATTAAATACATATTAAAATAGAAATTCATTATTTTAAATTGTACTGTATGCTTTTACTGTATCAAATAAATGCAGCCTCTGTGAGCATAAAAGACTTCTTTCAAAAACATTTTAAAAATCCAAACTTTCAAACAGTAGTGTTTAAAGAAAGGAAACAGAATCAGTTTTGATTCGATGCTGCCTTAATAAATCCTCAATAGCTGAGCTTCTCCAATTATTTATTCCAGAGAAGTCAGGGTTTGTCCATAAGAAACAGATTGAAGGCATCATCAAACCACAAAGCATGTCACTAAACATAAAGGACAAGGCGGACAAGTTCCTGTGCTGACCTGTCTGTGGACGTCAGTGGGGGAGAAATCCCCATAGGCCTCCCATGTTAGACCTGAATCATCATCTTCATAAAACCGCACCTGGATGTCATCTGTCACAACAACAAAAACAAACAATGACATCACATATGAGGAAAACAAGAAAATTAAAATTACCGTGAGCCAACAAGGAAAGAAAGAGGAAACAACTGTTGTCACACACACACACACAGTAAAATTTGAATATCTCTGTCATCACCACACGGCACCCTCTTACTTCCGCAAAAGCCACATTTTAATATAATACAAACTTCATTTAATGGCACAACAGATATGCACATTACAGACACATGATCCAGAAACATATCAGATCAGCTATCATTAGGAAATACCACGGTACTACTTTGATATACAGTATAACATGATACCAAACAATAAAATAATCATGCAAGACTGTCTGTCCATATTAGGGCTGGGGATCACCAATGCCCCCGCAAAATGATTCACGCAGCAACACTTGTCATTGTATCCCAATATCATAAACGGATCATGACTGAAACTGTGATATGAATATTATTCCTCATTTTAAAGCACTTAAGAGATTGTTGTCAATGTTTCAGAGGATTTAGTGGGAAGTAATGGTAAACAATGTTTATTTTGTATTTCAGGTTCAACCAGAATCCGAATGATCATCTTTCAATCATAATTAATGTGACTTGTCCATGAAGAGACGTCTTCTTCGCAAGGGGAGGATATGAGAGAAGAGAAATGGCAAGTAGGTCGTTGAAAAACTAACTTTGTCCTGCCTCCGAATTTGCATATGAAATGGGGAATTCCCTACAGCTGGAAATCTGCAGTGAAAACTTCCTTTAAGTGTGGCACAGGGCAACTACAGCAGGAGAACAAGGTTCCGTATCACCTGTAGGGCAAATGCTAAAACTGTTTGAGGCTGATTTCATTCAGATAATATTACAACATGGCTTTTTTCAAATGTTACTGATCCTTAAAGCATTCACCTTTATATCAAGGTCACTACTTCGTTTTAAAAGACTATTCTTCAAACTCTCTTTCTGGCCCATAGCAAAGTTCCTTTTAAAACAAGTCGGTTTCCTCGGCGGCCATCTTGTTAATGCCCCGGTACAGCTCATGTCTACACTAATGGCAAAAGACGGAAATCTCTGAAAGTGCTTGTCAATATTACGTGTAAATGACATTTCAAATGAGGAATAAAATCAGACAAATATAGGCTCATAAACTACGCTTTTTTGGATGAAATCATGCAAATTGTGTGCATTATTCAAGCTCAATTTTGATTTAAATTCAATAGTAAAACAAACTGATTATGGCTCTATCAAAAAGCGAACTGGCTCTTTAAACGTTTTCTTTTAAAAAAATAATTTTCCAGGACATTTTCTCAAATTTTCCATGTGTTTTTCAGGACTGGAAAATGTGTCAATGTCCCAGGACGAGTGGGAACCCTGAGCACTGTTCAAAAGTTTAGGGATAGTAAGATTTTGTTAAGAAATCTGCTATGCTCACCAAGGCTCCAGTCGTCAGTGTCACATGATCCTTCAGAAATCATTCTAATACGTTGATTTGCTGCTCAAGAAACATCTCTTATTATTATCAATGCTGAAAACAGTTGTGCTGCTTAATATTTTTGTGGGACCTGTGATCCTTGCTGAATAAAAGTATTAATTTCTTTAAAAAAAAGATCTTACTAACCCCAAACTTTCGAACAGTATAGCATATGCAAATGATCTGGATGACTGGCTAAAGAGCTTTCATTGTGAATGTTAAAAACCCTTTATTTCAAAGTGCTTTTTTCCCCATTACGTCCTTAATTCTGTTCAGCAATAACATACAGGCAGAGCATGCCATGACCGTAATGATATGGCTCTCTGACCTTTCTGGACTTTGTCACACAGCAGATAGACCTCTTCTCCTCCCGTGACGCAGCCGGCCGTCCGATCCATCCGCACTATCTTCAGATTGGAGGCATTTGGGGCTTCTAAAAAGCCACAAGAGAGACAGAGGTATCAAAAAAAGTTTCCTTATTTTTCCTTTCGTTTGCAGTCTCGTTTTGAACATGAACTCGAAATGGAGTCAGAGATTATAAGAAAAGGGAGGGGAAATTGAAAGTGTAGGCCTAGTTTCAGGGAGGAAGCAATATCTGACAGTTCTCTGACAGAGAGCGAGAGAGACAGAATAAGAAAAAGAGAATGAAAACGAGATTGAGAGTGAGACTTAATAATAATCATTATTAGCCACAACCTCAAAATCATGTGACCACTCCGTTGTCAAACACTTTTCTTTCTCTTCTTTGTCCCCGGTAGTTTCTATTGCTAAATTATACATATTGGGCTAAAGGCTATGATTTCTAATGACTATGAATTAGGGTTATTATAGTTAACTAAAACTAATACTAAAACCATTAAAGAAAACTATGTTGTTACTTGAAATAAAATAAATGTAAGCTTATGTTGTTTCAGCTAGTTTACAAGGCAACATTTCTCATTTTCATGTAGTTTAACTTGATGTGCTAAAATAACTCAATTTCGAAACACTTCAGCTTGTGATTCTTATTAAGTGTGGGACACATTTCAGGATTCTTTACCACAGCAAAGTCTGAGACCATGACACAGAGACTAAAGGGTTCCTGATGGGTTCACACCTAATTCTTCACCTTCATTTCGTTTTGCAGTTAACATGTGTCTTTTCTTCTTGGCCTGTTTTTGTATGATCCTGCTGAACCAATGAGTCAAGTCAAGTCAAGTCAACTTTATTTATATAGCGCTTTTAACAATGTAGATTGTTTCAAAGCAGCTTTACAGTGTTAAACAGGAAAATAATGCAGCATAATTTTATTCAGCTGTATAGCCATTCTGGAAAAATTTCAAGTATCATACAGTGACAGTGTGGGCTTTAGATCAATAATTTGATCAGTAATTTAGTTTAAATGGTTAATTTAGTTTATTATTTAGATGTATTTCGATGTTTAGTTGAAAAATTTAGTCTCCCCAACTGAGCACGCCAAGCCAGAGGCAACAGTGGCAAGGAAACCAAAACCCCATTAGGTGACCTAATGGAGAAAAATAAACCTTGGGAGAAACCAGGCTCAGTCGGGGTGCCAGTTCTCCTCTGGCCAATTAACAATTGAGCGTGAGCAACAATGAGCGTATTGCTGTCCCTTGGTCACGCCTTAATTGAGCAATTTCTAGTATTGCATCCTTCTCATGAGCATTTCATAATTTTTGACTTTTCAGTGCGAGTTAAAGCTCTTTTTTTTGGCCCATTTCTATGCACACCTGCATAAAGGGCGTTTTTACTTCCAGCCTCCCTTAACAAATAAATATATATCACTTATAAATGATTAAATACAAAATGTTATTAAGATAGATGTGGCTTGGAATTGGTAAAATGTAAGAAAAAAAAAATACGATCACAATATCAACTTGCAAAATTTTGCACGCACGGTAGTTAACATGAACAATTAACAATATTGTTATAGTTTATCAATCTTTAAAAACATAATTTTCAACATTTACTAATACGTTTTTAAAATCCAAAGTTGTGTCTGTTAACATCAATGCACTGTGAACTAACACGAACAAACAATGAGCGGTTGTATTTTTATTAACAAACATTAACAACGATTAATAAATGCTGTAAAAAAATACATCGCTCATTGGTAGTTCATGTAAGCTAATGAGATCTTACTGTTATTGTGTTAACATAAAGACTATAATTGTATCTCAATTATACTAAAACATCACTGTTATGAATGTTTCTGATTGACACGGTCAGTATTAAGGAGGATGATACTCACTGCTGTCATAGATGGGGTCAGAAATGACTGGTTCCAGTCTGCGGGAGAAGCCTCCATCACTGTCGGGCAGGAAGGCTGTGAACATGAGCCGTACCACGCTCAGGTCCATCTCCTTCGACTGATTAATGGCTGCACTGCTAATCAGGTTCCTCTCAGGATCTGAAATGCATGTACACACAGTCACAATGTGCTGAACATCTCAAGCATTCATAAAAAGAATCCTTCATCTCTTAAACCTTACTGTTGAGTTTTTTCAGATCATCAGGAGACATGTCAATTCCTATTTAAATCCATTGTGATTTAAAGGACATTTTTTTTATAGGGCCACTGCCCTCAGACCAAACTGGGGTTAATTGTCTTGGTACAAAGTGAAAAGTGATCTCTCCTTGTGGAGTTTGAACCTACAGCCTTTTGGTTACTATTCCAGATCTTCAAGCTAGAACGAACACAAGCAATATCAGGGCTCCAGAATAGGTTTGGTCACTTGTATTTTTGAGTTGAAAAGTACAAATCAGTCAGTAACATTGGTCACACAGCATGCCATCGATTTCCAGCAAAAATGTATTTCAATAAAAAAAATGTGGGTATATTCTATCCCCTTACACTAACCCTACCCCTAAACCTACCCACCACAAAAAAAAACTTTCTGCATTTTTTGATTTTCAAAAAAACTCATTCTGGATGATTTATAAACTTGTTTCCTCATGGGACCTAAATTTAGGTCCCCACAGTGATATGAGTTCCCATGAGTCATTGTGCATTCAGGTTGAAGTCGCCACCGGGATAGAAAAACATGAACAAACACACACACAAACAAACTTCTACCTGTGAGTTCCCTTGGTATGCGGACTTCTCCTTGTAGGGCATCTATGTCAGCATGGATGGATATGCCATAGTTATATCCCATCCTGTAGGCCTCAATCATCCTCTCCTCCAAAACTTTACTAACATTCTTCTTTGTCACATGCAGAATGCCCAAGTTAGGAAAACTGTGAAACACGTGCAAGCGAATATTAATTATGACCATCATTGTTATCATCACTGCATGTAGCAATAGTTTTGTTGCTCAGAAAGAAGTATTCTCAATAACTAGATGAGGGACAAATTCAGACCTGATACTTGAGTCTTTGGGCTGCAAGTCGGCAATGCAGATTCCTTTATCGCACTGTTTGCCCACCAGACTGTGAGCATGGAGATGGGGCTCTGGAGAGTTAGTCACCAGCTGAACAACCACTCGTGCTGCTCCCAGGTAGTTACGGATCTGTTGCCCCACAAACAAACAGAATTTAAAAAAAAGAATGACACAATACAGTTTTTCTAAACAGTCAGTTTCAGATAAAAAACTTGCTAAGAATTTGCCACTTTGCCATAATCATCAGCATCAGCATCTATCAATAAAAACAAGCATCATAATTTCACAATAAAAAAATAATTTATTGTGAAATAATAATAAGCATGTATAAATAAAACAATTATTATTATTGATAGCTTATTATAAATTATTTCACAATAAATATAATAATTTATATCATGCATTGTGAAAATAATAAGCATCCTAATTAACTATAAAATGATTATCTATCTATCTATAAAACAATTAGTATTGATCAATTAATAATTAATACATTGACAATGATCATTATTATCTTATGATTTATATAATAATATATATAATTTAATGTGGAAAATAATAATCTAATCAATAAAAACAATTATAATTCATTTATCATCATCATAATTATTATTGTATAATAATATATTAATTTATTGTGAAAAAAAATCATGTATAAATAAAACATTATTATCAATAGATTATTGTGAAATAATATAAATAAAAACAATTATTGATCAATTAATAATTGATAAATTGACAAATATCATTTTTATCTCAAGAAAGTCTAAAAGGCAAACCAGAAGATATTAATGGCATAGGAATGTCACAGGTATGCTAATCTCATTTCGGTGGGGGAAATCCCAGCATTCACAGGGAAAGTGGGCGGAACATTTGTGTACTTTTCCACAACATAATTTGGCCATTCTTATCAACGCCATCCTTAATAAACACACAGAAGACTTCAAAGAAAAACAAAAGAGTGCCACGGTAGCTTGAATTACAAGTAAATCCCAAATACTAATAAGAAAAGACTTAAAATCATCTCTTCTTGACTCATAAGCCAGGGTGTGTGGTTTTCCTGCTTCTATAGGCCAAGTTCAAATGTGGCTCATAAAGACACTTTCTCTGGGACGAAAATGACTCATGCACATAGAAATATCAACCCCCAGAAAAAAATACCCAGCGAATATCAAAGAATATGAACGAGAGCCCCTCTAGAAAGATCGTTTGATGATATCATGAAAGCACTGATGATGCCGCACATGAAAACATGCAAGTGTGCGAATACGTGAATAATTATTGATATAAAATTCATCAACACGGAAATCCCTACAATAAACCTGTATGATGTACACAGGACAGTGATCAAATTAATTGTAGACCACAAAATAAGTATCAACATCAAAAACAGGGGGATTCCAGCACATGCGTTAGGATTTCCAAAACAGCCAGATTTAAAACAATAGACTATTATTGCTGTAGAGAAGTAGTGGTCACGGTGTTACATTTCTATACACAGTTGAGAATGAGAAGTTTTAAAAAGGCCATATTATGCCTTTTAAAAAGTCTTGATTTTGATTTTCATGCTTGAGGGCCCTGTCATACCCCCGGCGCAATGCGATTAGGGATGTTAACCGATGACCGTTTGACCTATGGTTGACCGTATCAACGTTAACCGATCAAAGTTGTTGGTTGTCGGTTAAAAAAAAAAAAGTGATCTCTAAATTAGGCTATTATAGACAGTGGACTAAACGCTACTACAGTTAGCCATCTCATTCCAAAATCTTTTTGTGTGAAGTGAACAAATCCCTCACACTCAATTTTTCATAACTCGACTGTTTGTACTTAATAAACCAATAAAAACATTTGGCGCGAGGTCACAGCGTTTGGGTTTGCGCGCTCACAAGGTTTGCGGTTAGAGCCAGGGCAGACGACAGTATGAAGTGTGATAAAGAAAAGTAGTGTGTGGGTAGGGATGAAACAATTACCGGTTTCACGATAAACCATGATAAAATTTAGTGACGGTTAGTAATATCGTATAAAATGTAATTATCATTAAAACCGCGTGTGATTATCACGATTGTGAAAACTCGCGGTAAATCTTGTCCAGTCAGCGTCAGGCTGTTTTTTGAATGAAAAGAAATGGCAGAAGGCAATGACAGGACTCGGGAGATTGTTCAGCCTCTAAAAGGACCAAATCTGAGGCGTTGTCATTTTTTGGCTTTTACAAAAGTCCTGAGGGAAACTTAATCGAAGATGGTCACCCTGTCTGAAGAACATGCCAGAAGAAAGTCGCTGTAATAGGGGGAAACACTTCAAAACTACGAACGCAAGGCAAGTGGACTTTGACCTGAATACCAAAACTACGTCTGGGAAATAATAACGTGAAGCGAACGAACAAGTTCAGACAAGACTAGGGTGACATTTAAGGGATAATAATCAGGGCTTGACATTAAAAACCGCCATTTGCGGGTGTAACTTAACGTTATTTCGGCTGCACACTAGCCAATCTGGCTGTTGAACTTATTATACTCTTCTCAAAAGCCATCTGTTATAATCGCGTTGCGCATTATAACCACTCACACGTGTTTATATTGAGTATAATCAGAGGCGTTCAGATTAGCCGGAGTTTTGTTCGGAGCGCGCGCCACTCTCACTCACTGAAATCTGCACTCAAAGCAGAGAGAAACATGCGATGTACGCAGGAGATTCACTCATCATACAGAGGTTGACTGTTTCTGTTCTATTTCAGCAGCGAAAATAGTTTCAAACAAACACAGCAGAACCACAGCGCATCTGATATGACTGGCATAACGCTGGCGAATTTAGGGACCGTCTCTAAAGTTACATACAACATTAGTAACGTTACACGTTTTAAACTTCAATAGCATTTGAAGAGAATGACAGTCATAAAACTGACTGTTAAGTGATCATCTAGGTGTCAGGTATCATGCACACATTTTGATATTTAAGAAAATAAACTGTCAAATCATATGGAAATATGGATATGCATTATTTCACTAGGATACTGTTTGGGCTCTTACACAAAATATGCTAGATTTAAATGCGTCATTGCTGAACACTGATGAGAATATTGCTTGAGAATATATTTACAGAGATAATATTAGAGATTATATTTATGACAAATTATTATTATTTATGCGTTATGCGTTGCTATTGACGACGGCCATTATAAGGAAGGAAATCCCACAGAATAGAATCTAGCATAAAAAAGTGCATAGAGCTGCTTTAGTTATTTGTTGTTTGTTGATTTTCAAATATAAAACTTGTTGAAATGTTTTAAGTGTGTGCATCTGTTCTTTTTGAACACTTTCATCTCGTTTGAACAAAACCGTGATAATATTGATAACCGTGATAATTTGGGTCACTATAATCGTGATGTTAAATTTCCATACCGTTTCATCCCTATGTGTGGGACCATTTCACCAAAAAGGACGACACAGATGTAAGTTGCAACTTGTGTGATACAGTGCTTAATTAGAAGGCACACAGTGAGTTAGACCTGCCTTGGCCGGTGCGTCTTTTACGCATTCTGAAGGTGCCTGTTTTATCCATTGGTTTTATCGTGTTGCAGTCTATTAGACAACATTCTGCATAAGATGGGCTAACATTTGGAAATATATTACATCTACATATCAGTGGTAACACATAAGGTGTTGATCATCATCTTTCTTTATTATTGTTAGCACAACCTTGAACTAAAGCGGCGTCTCTTCGGAGCTGTCATTTTCTTAAATGAGCCGCGGCAATGTTTCAAATGAGCTTCTCACGCTAGACAAATGCCTTTATTTTCAACGCGATCACCTTGTACCCAAACCATTTCGAAACTAAGGAGCCATTAGTCCTCCGATTACAAACAAGCTCCTCGGCGCCGCGTTTGCGGGACTCATGTTTCGCGCTGTAGGGGATTTTAAAAAAGTGACGTGAGTGGAAGGGAGGCGGCGGCGCCGGGACAGTGTGTGTGTGAGAGCGGGAGGCAGAGCGGCAGAGAGATGCGACAGAGTTGCAAAATTGCAGGCGCGGCTCGCGGCTGTTATTTCAAATAGCGCAGCATATTTTAAACGAATCGGTTAACCGGTTTCAACCGGCTAATGAGGCTCGGTTGTCGGTCAAGAAAATGTTTAGTTTTCGCCATCCCTAAATGCGATGCCAGGCGCAAGTGTTTTTTGCTAGTTTCAGCCCGACTAAGTTATTTTCACATCCAGCGCTATGTTGTTTAAATAGCAAATGCACTCGCACCCATCTGTTCGCCCATGGGCGTGCTGGTCTAAATCCGAGGTGTGTTCAGGTGCATTGTTGGCGTGTTGCTATTTTGAGGCAATTGAAAATATTTTGGCAACTGACTTGATATTGAGGCAACTGACTGCACCATTAACCAACAAAAACCCGATCTAAAGTGAGACTCTGATTATTTTATTGCACGTTACGCCCAAAACACACCCATGACTCGTTAAAAGACTACGTACAACCTTTTTGGACCATGGGCCTGTCAAGCCGACCGTTTTTTCCATCGTTAAACAAGCAAAAGTGGATTCGGACATGCCCTAAGTGCACCTGCGGCATGCGCTTCAGACCGTGCGCTCAGAATGTTAAAATAGGCCCCTAGTTCAAAAAACATTACATTGTTGCAGCACCTCTCTTTCCAGTCTGTCAGTAACACTCTTTTTAGTTCCTGTCTCTATAAAGCCCCTCCTTCCTAAAAGCGCAATATGCTTTGATTGGTGGGCTGGACCAGTGTATTATGATTGGTCAACCGTTTTGAGCATGTTTTTGAAATGCCACGCCCGTTTACCATAACTGCGAGTTTCAACACAGTACTAACGCAACTCAACCAGGCCTCCTCGCCCCAGACCAGTTTCCTCTTACTCTGCTTTCAAAAGTCATCAATATTGCGTGGATTGAAGGGGAAATAAAAATTCAGTTTATGGTCTATGATGCTCCTTAGCAAAGAAAGTACATTCACTTATCCGGTTAAATGTAATAAGCCCATCATAGTGCCACCTATTGTCAGATAAATGTGTGTGTACATCTGAGTAGTCAGGTGAAATCTGGGACCATTCTACCAAATTTGGGGTCTGTATGTTTAATGGCACTTCTAAAAAATGAATAAAGCATATAAACAACATTATCAATTCATAACAAATCAAATTAATCTGATCAAGGACTTGGAGTCCCAGATAAGCCCACACTTACTCGTAGGTGTATGTGCAAAGTACACACACACACACACACACACACACACACACACACCTCTTTAATGTGCGCTTGTGTGTTGCATGTCAGAGTGTGTCGGGGCGAGAGGGGGCGAGCTGCCGCTCACTCGGTTTCCCATCTCTGACGCCACATTACACAGAACGATTCTTCCCACTAATTACCCCAGTGACACACTGAGGAAATTCCCAAACAGACTGCCGTCATGAAGGAGAACATGATAATAGAACAGAGTCCTTCTTCTTTCATTTCTCTCCTCGCTTTCCTTGTTTTTTTTCACTCACTTTCTAAACCTTCAGCCACCGTGATCCCAAAATAACTGCCCTGGCACAGACAGGCAGTTGTAAGAGAAAGCAGCTACTATTTTTAGTCGAGAGCGCCAGCAAATATTGCATCATTGGGATTTATCACCTGATGAAAGTGACTTTTACCAACAAGCCTTAGAAAAAAACATTACTGATGTGTGTGAGACAAAACAATGGCACTGACATATTTTTAGTATCTTTCAGTTAAAACAGGTCAAACATGCATTTTAGTCGGGACTAGGCTTAAGCCTTGTCTGTGAAACCAGGAGATTGTGTTAAATTAACACAATTATTTTCTATTGGAATATATTTTAAAATGGAATTTATTCCTGTGGTGCAAAGCTGAATTTTCAGCATCATTACTCCAGTCTTCAGCGTCACATGATCCTTCAGAAATCATTCTAATATGCCGATTTGGTGCTCAAGAAACATTTCTTCTTCTTCTCCTACTTATTATAATATTGAAAACAGTTGTGCTGCTTTATAGTTTAGTGGAAACTGTGATACATATTTTTCCAGGATTCTTTGATGAATAAAAAGAACAGCATTTATTTTAAATAGAAATCTTTTGTAACATTATAAATGTCTTTACCGCCACTTTTGATCCATTTAATTATGGATGCACCGAAATGAAAAATCTTGGCCGAAGCCGAATAATAATAAAACACTTGGCCGAAGGCCGAAGCCGAATACCGTACGTGGATTTTAGATTTTTTTCCATTTATTTTGCCAATTTTTTCCACCATCTTCTGCCATCTTATCTTATCTTTGGCCTATTATGCCTACAGGTATCATAATCAAATCACTGAGGGTGCTTCTGAAATCACTGAGGGTGCTCTAGTGCAGATGTAGACTGAGTGTACAGTGAGACATTTAAGATTATTTACAATTTCAAAAATATTTTGCAACGAATATTTTTCGATTAATCTATTAGTCTGCCTATACATTGCTTTAATGCATTACTTTTTCTCTATGTCACTTCCGAAACTTTGCAGCGTGCAATTGGCCATTAATCCTTTTTGCAACATGAAAAACAATAGTTTTATTCAATGGATTATATAGACTGTAGACTCAAAAGTGAGCCAAAACCGCTCCATTTACGATCACTAAACGCTGTCGCTGTCAGTTCGTCGTGATCGCACCTCTGTTTGTTTGTTCATGAGAGGTTTTGCGAGCCTGTCACCGCTGCAGAAACACGTTATAAATGGATACATTTGACGTTCTACAGACACAAATATGCACTGGAGCATTTGCCAATACATTATTACAGTATCAACTGAGGGTGCTCTCTTGCTTGCATTTGAGGGTGCTTAGACAGTGTCAGCAAACGGCCATTTCTCGGACACTTTAATGATTCCACACTTCCGACATGTTTGCTGCATTTGAAATTTCAATTTTTGCTACAGTTCGGTTGCCGAACAATCGTGCATCCCTACATTTAATGCATCCTTGCTGATTAAAAGTACTAATAAAAAATAAAATCTCACTGACCCAAAACTATTGGACGTAGTGCAAGTCAAAGAAAGATTTTCAACCTTTATTTTTGTAATTTCTTTAATATGACAATGTCTGCCAAGACCAAAAATAAATAACAGCCAACTAAGCACTGGAGGAATAAAACAGCAGAAAATCGAAACCCTATTGCCCAACCAGACGTGAATGGTTTGTTTAACGTCGGGCATCAGCAAAGCTTTAACTGGTTGAACCTACCTTCACTTGTGGGTAAGACTTCCTGTTCTTCTCGCTGGAGGCCCCAGGGAGTCCTCCATGGGAGGGGCCTTCACATCCATAGCGGAACCTGAAGCCCCTCTGGAGATGACAATGTCAGACTTAATGTTGTGCTATAATGAGCCTGTTACCAGTCTCTTCTGTGACTTTGTGCCATTACGCTGTATTTAGCTTAAAAACATGTTAGGAAAAACACTTGAAGAATCAAGACAACATTTCAGTGGTGTCGTTATTTGACTAGTTCAAATGATTTAACAAGAGCATTTACCAAAATATTATGTGCATTACCTGTTTTGGTTGTTCGATGATTTGCAGACAAGGTCCATCGACTGCAAAAGGAGAGATATTAAAAAATATTAAAGGGGCACTTCAGCGCTGTGAAGATGAGTGTGTATTTAAACTGAGTCATTTATGTAGTAGAAATGTGAAATTATTTTTGAATTTGGTGCCTTCTAGACTAAGAAAAGACAGAAAATGTATTTTTGTCTCATGTGGAAGACAACAACTCCCAGAATGCACTTGCTTCGCTGCCCAACAAGGCCACTCCCAGCGTCGTTTTGATCTTCATAATAAATAAAATAATTTTGTTCAGTTAGAGAATAAACACTACAATTAAAAACTGAACGTGTCTTTTTAATAAAGTGTGAGGGGGCCGAATGAAAGTCACAGGACAAATGCAGTAGGAGTCAGATTTCATTCATCACGAGAGGAAGAAAGAGCTGAGCAGAGCTGAGGTAAGCGTGGCTGTCATTCTCAGCGCACGTGTCCAGTCTGGCGCGTTTTCTGATCGCATATGGAAGCTAAACTTTCATAGGAATTCATTGAAAAGTTTAAACACTCACTTTGCTCTGCACCCCTCCGTTATGAATGCCGAGGCAGAGCCGAGCGCATTTACATTCTGTGTGCGAGATCTCTCCCCTGTGGGCGGGTTGAAAACATACGGAACAGCTCCTTCAACTGGCTGTAGTTTTTAGCCTCTGGCCAAAAAATAATAATTCTCTCATCTCAGGGGGACATGAGGAGGGAAAGTACCATAATTAAAATATACTATGGGGTTTCTACTGATACAAAGCTTAATGTTAAAATCACTGAAGTTACCCTTAAATGAACTGTAAAATGAAAATTCCCTTGTTTGTTCTATTAATCTTCCACTTTGCAGTCTCTCTTAAAAATATATTTAAACTTGCTGGATCATAACTGGTTTTAACAGACAACCAATCACAACCAATGCTGTTAAGCATCATCTGTATGCATCATATTTCAAAATGAAAATTCAAATTTGTGAGGTGCAGCAAACAACAACTTAAATATCAGTCTGTTCCTCACACAAAGCAATCACATGGCAAAAGGGCAGCGTGAACATGGTGTCAAATATCTCCTTTTGTGTTCTATGAGAGAAAGGAACTAATACGGGTTTGGAACGACATGTTTTCATTTAAACTTTAAAGGGATAGTTCACCCAAAAATAATAATCCTGTCATCATTTACTCACCCTCAAGTTGTTCCAAACCTGTATGAATTTCTTTCTTCTGCTGAACACAAAAGAAGATATTTTGAAGAATACAGTTAACCAAACAGTTGACGGACACATTGACTTAAAATACTATGGAGGTCAATGGGGTCCATCAACTGTTTAGTTACCGACATTCTTCAAAATATCTTATTTTGTGTTTAGCAAAGAAAAGAAATTCATACTGTTTGGAATTTTTTTTGGGGGGGGAAATGTAAACAGGTTTGGAACAATTTGAGGGTGAGTCTCCAGTTTCATTAAAGGCACAAAATGTAAGATTTTTGGATTTAAAATATCCAAAAGCCACTAGACCAATGTTATACATTTTGTGTACTTTTACATTATCCCAAATGTTTCAAAGAATGTTTATATCCAGAGAAATAAGCTATTTTAACCAGGACACGGACTGCGTCGCCTATCAATGACATCATACCTGCGTTACCCTCGATTTCCATTTTATTTTGTAGAAACCATGGAAACACCATGGGTGAAGGACGCTTTAATATATTATGTTTTATTAGTCAGAAGAGCAACTGTTTAGATACATTCATCGACAGAAAACGTTGTTATATAGCTCAACTTTTTTTTCATGATTTACCACAAGTCCATGTTTTACCATGCCTAGTATCGATCTAGCCTAGTATCGTGTAACACTATAACATAACTTTACACTCAGATGTATGTAATGCGATAAAACAGCATTGCGTTGACCCACATACGCATGACCGTGAAAAGCGGAAGCGTTTGTCTGCGGCATAATAAAAGCTCAGCGAAATCAAGGCATCATCAAGCTATGCCTTTGTTTTGAATAAGCAACCTCTAGCGGCGAAAAATTACATATTGTGGCTTTAAGTACTCATTTGCAGATTCTGTGATTTATTTAGATTTATTTTTTTATTTTTTTAAAGAAATTAATACTTTTATTCAGCAAAAGCGCATTAAATTGATCAAAAGTGACAGTAATGAACATGACAAAAATTTTTTTTTTTTTCGAACTTCCTACTTATTACTGAAAAAGATGTCACGGTTTCCACAAAAATATTAAATCAACAACTTTTTCGACATTGATAATAATCAGAAATGTTTGTGGTTTGTTTGAGAACGGTTTGTGGTTTTTCCCTAGTATTTGGCTTATAATATAAATATCACACTGCAATTTACACAGCAATAAAAGCAAACATGACTAGCTAAAAGGCCCCAAAAGTAATTTAATTCAACCAGGTGTGGGAAACTCAAATTCAATCTTATAATGCAGACATTCTGGCCATCAAGCATATCAAAACATTCGCTGTGAGGCTGGTGTTCTGCAGATATGTCAAGGCCAGAGCTCTCGCCGTATCACGTGTTTCCACAGAAGCGCAAGCCTCTTCCTCTTCCTGTGCACTACAAGGACTAAGACCACATCCTTGGTGAAGCATAGCTAAATCAATCTGCAGCCAAATTTGCAGAATGTAACTTAGAGCCCAACTTTAACGTGTCCACCTCCGCCAAAGCACTGACATTATGGTACGGTCCAGATTTATAAATGTTCTTAAGTGTTGACATCACAGCAGGGACAGGCCATTTATTTGGTTGGATATGACATAATGTACATTATATTTCCAACATTACTCATCTGACATTACACATCAAGTCTAGAGCAAAACCACAGGTGCACTGAACTCTAAAAAGAAATACAGTATTCAATTGTCACACTGAACACACCATCTCAAAACAGAGTAGTAAGCTTGAAGCAACTCAACTGACTTCAAGTTGACCGAATAAAGCTGAACTCTGCTCTGGATCTTTGTCTAACTGGCTAGACTCTCTGTTGCTCATGTCGCCTCTACCAACTCTCATTGAAAATAAATGATGCTGGTCGCTTTCTTCCATGATAACCCCAGCAGTTGAAACTTGAAGTTAGAATGAAACAGAAGCTGCGATAGTCCCTATTGTGACATACAGCTGGGTGAAACAGCTTCTCGAACAAGAAAAAATGTAGGGCGGGACTTGATTTTGATTGGATGTTTGTGGTTTGCTATTGCTGTGATGTCATTTGAGTGACAGCTTGTCCCGCCCTCATGCCAGTAAACACATCATCAGAGAAGAGAACAGATGTCGCTGCAAGAGGGAGGGGAAGATATTTTGATTAATGATCAAGGGCCAGATTTACTAAATGGCAAATTAGCATGTGACCGCAAATCCAAAATAGCGCCGATTGGGAGTGGAAATTTCTGCGAGTGATCTACTGACAACCAGAGAAAGTACACAGACGCAGCCGGATCATTCCCATAATGACCAATGCAATCTACCAACAGCACGAGTTAAGGCTGATTTATACTTCTGCGTCGGACCTACGCCATATCCTCTACACCGCAAGTTACGCATTGGACTTTTGCGCTGTTGTCCGCGTCAATGTGCAATTACACACGCAGACCGCTAGTAGGCAGTCTCCACCGGCATGTTGATGGTGTAACCCACAGTATCAAAGCAAAATCCAAAGAAGAAGCAGCTTCTTGTGTCATTGGCTGCGTCTGAAACCTGGAAAATCCTGCCTTCGGAGGACACATTTCCAGGCAGGAAGGCATCAAGGCATGTCCGAATCTAATGTTAGCTTCACGAAGTTCCTGTCTCCAGAGATACCTTCATCTGATCGATTTTTGAAGGCAGCATATTTGTATCCTTCGCTGCCTTTGATATCCCACAATCATGTGCTTTCCTTTCTGTGACAGTTGAGCTGGAAAAAAAAGATGACGTCCGAAAGTTGCGTTTGCTGGGCAGTTTGTGTGTAAATGTAAAATTTTTTACCAACATTTTCTAATTCTGATATCATTTCTAGCGAGAAATTACTAATGTAGTAATTAAATATTTGTTTAGTTCTCACCAAAGCTCTTTCTATTTTGCTGTAGATCATTAAGCGGTTACACTGCCTGAGAAGTCGGTCCGAAATTAGTTTTGCGAGGTGCCTTCATGCACAAACGCTGCCTTACAAGCCATTGTCTGATAAGGCAGCGAGGCAACGAGTCAGCTGCCTAGGTTTCCGGACACAGCCATTGTCGGAGTAGCAGAAGCAGTGATGGCGGCAAATAGATAGCGACTTTTCTTGCAGCTTGAGTTTTTGTATCTAATACAAATGAAGCATCTCTAGTTGATTAGTAGAGGTAAATAAGAGGCGATCTGGCACTGGAATGCGTTTTTGAAATCATGCCGAGTGCTCGTGGCCGCTGTTTCAATCGATTGCTGTTGCGGAGACTATTTGTTCCGTTGAAATCAAAATGCACCCAAATGTGTCCCTGTTCTTGATATACAATCACTGATTAACATCTTTGGTTTTAATGAGAAAATAAATCAACTATACACAGCGGATCTATGCATTTATTCACTAACATCAAGAATCTCTGGACTACAAAATATTGTGTCATATAGCAGATGTAAGGATGAAACTATCATCCCATTTCTGGACACATACACACTCCTATCGCAGATTTTTTTATTTATTGAGGGAGTGGTTCTGGCAGAGCAATTACAGCGCTTGCAGTCCGCGTAGAATTGATGCGTTGTTAAATTTTTGGAGAGGTGCACATCAGGGTACGTCATAGGCTACGCGTGCAACAAACAGCCTACGAAGTAGCTACGGCGCACACTTTGACACAGAAGTGTAAATCGGGCTTTAGCATCTGGATTAAGACACGCTTTTTTGGGCAATAAATAATGGCGCAAATTCCCGTAAATTGACGTACGCAAACCTTAGTAAATCACCATGCATGATTCAAAGCCTTTTCTACGCTAATTTTTCACGGTCTTTAGTAAATCCAGACAGTAGTTTTTTAACATCAAAAGAGGTGTCTGGCGCGAGTGATTTCCATGTTAAGTCAATGGAAAGGCGCGTTGACGCGCGTCTGGAGGTCCTGCGGCGTGATAGACGCGTTTCGTGCAGCACGATGGACGCGATTCCGCCTTGTTCATGCGAATGACGCGAATTGGACGCAAACTGAGCATCTTGTGCGAGTGGTGTTTTTTGTGCATTCACGTGTTTGAAGCGAATTCGCGTCTGACGCCCGAGTTGAAAAATCTGAACTTTGCCGTCAATTCGCGCCGCGTTAACCAATCAGGAGCCTGCTTGCTGCTGTCACATGGTAAAGTGACGTGATGAGAAACCCTGCATAAATTAAAAATATTACTGTGTCACAAAATGTAGTTTTAAGACTTTTTCAGGTCGAACGTAGTTGTTTAAAGCTCAACTCTGTGGTTTATTTATAAAGAGAGCGCCTATTTAAAAAAAATTATCTTGTGTTTTTGGAGTTGTGAGATCATTAACCCCGGCGAGAGCAGCCTTTCCTCGGCCAGTCCTTCTGATGTTTGCCGCTGGCTCTGACGTCTCTGTTGTGGTTCGTCTTGTGTGGATCTAACGGGTGATCTTTGGTGTCATGAATCTTTAATTTGTTGTCTGCCAAATCGTTTTGACTGAGGGCAAAGAGAAGTTTCATAACTTTATTTTTTAAGGATATTTAAATATACATGCAGTGAAGATAATGTAGGAGTTGCCTGGACCACATTTGTGTGGCTATTAATGTTTAATATATATTTTTATAATGAAACCGAAAAGAGGCAGAGTGGTGTTTTATGAAATATTTTTCCTGGAGTGGAACGCGCGTCTATTTCGCTTCAAACGCTCAATTTATACGCGCGTCCAATTCGCTGTGGACGCGTGCAAATGGATTCAAAATGTTTAAGCTTCCAACTAGATGCGGTAGACGCGATTTTGACGCTCTATTCACGTTTGGTGTGAATGCAGCATAAGAGGGCACATAAAAAAATTTAAAAAGATGGATAAATAAATTTTAATAAATAATGTAATATTCCATAAGAAAAAAAAATAATAATAATAGTCCATTTTGATTTCATTATGACTTTAAAGCAAATATAAAGACTTCAAAACTCATTCTTTAAGGGATGGGTCATCCAAAAATGAAAATTGTCATGTCATGTCGTTCTAAAACTGTACGACTTTCCTCCTTCTGTGAAATATTTTCACAGAAATATCTGAGATATTTTGGGGTAAAAAAAATATATAGTTTTGCCTACACAATGCAAGTAAATGGAATCCAAAACGAAGGACTTTCAATGTGTTCATTTGTGTGCGTCAAAACTATTTTTTATTACAAATGTAGATTTTTTCAAAATATCTTTTTTTTTGTACCACAGAGAAAGAATCTCTCACAAATTTGGAATTTTCTTTGTTTTTTTTTTTGGGTGAACTATCCCTTTAAGTGTGCCTTTTTGATAGTCTTTCATTCAAAACTGAAAGTACATTTTTAACCAAAACTGTCAAGATTTGTTCTGAGCTGTAAAAGCATGCTCAGGTAGATCAAGAGAGGTGGCACCCCCAGAACTGCACTTATCTCAGAGCGGGTTTCTCATGTAACCGCATGACAGTGAAGGGCTGTTCATGGTTTTCAGCCCTGTCTCTGCAATCCAATGAGGAAGTGAAAAGTGCGGGGAAAAATAGATCTGCTCCTGTAGTGCCAACCGACATAGTGCACAAATGACTGCATGTGACACTGAAACAAGGAGTGAGAGTTTCTGGGATCTTTATAGTGTCTACACTTCTCAGCGCTACAGTATGCGCTGTATTGAATTTAGACTTCTTACTGAATGTTAAGGTGCAGGGTTACTTTTTTCTTGAGGAAGGAATAGAGAAAGAAGAAAAAACAGGGAAATGAGGGCTAGTGTTACTGCATCAATTCTGCAAAGTATCTCATTATTAATACAATTTTTAGGGCTATAATCAAACAAAAAAAGAAAATCTTGGTCGACTGAAGTCCTGAAATTTTCGACTAAAAATGGCGTTAGGAAAAAATGCGAATTAATTAGCTGTGCACTGTGCGCAGAACTTGGTAGCCTTGTTCTCTGCCTAAATGAATTATAAATAACCATAAAAAACTAGTAGGCCATTTGCAGTATATTAAATAGTTTTAGACCTAATTATTTTGCACTGAAACGAGTCTGACACACGAGTCTGTCGGCTCTGACAGCGTTGCATCACGTGCACCTGCGCAATATCATAGCCTATGATTTCCGAAAATATAGTACTATGTTGTTAACTAGTGATATCATCACAAGAACTTTTGAGCAATATGCAACATAATTTAGACAATTGTTTTTGTCATATGTATTATAATAACTGACAGACATTATCATTGCAGCCGCTCTGTGCAGCTTGAACATATAGGAGCTCAGCTCAGCGGTTGAGACACGAATAGACGGTTAACTTAAAGCTTTTACTCTTAAACACAAAAGGCACGTCCACTTTAATAAAAAAGGAATATTTATTAAACAAGCCAGATCAAGAGCAGAAACAAAAAGTGCATAACTGAAAAATAAAGCATATAGGCTCAAAACTAATACAAACAGTGGGCACAGCGCATCGCGCATTAGGCTCCATATAAAAAATAAAATAATAAAGTGCCCAAATCCAATAAATAATACTAGAAATACATTTGCAGTTTGCACAATAATAAAAGGGACGGGGCAACTCAAAACAGACGGGGCAACCTAACGCAGACAAGTTAGTTTACCGTTTTTAGGTGATATGACATGTTTGTCGTCGAGCTGTGATATGCAAACTATTGCTTGCAAAATTTGCATTTGACTTTTTTCCCCATTTTCCATTTTTAAAAAATGCTGACACACTGCCGATGTCTTTGTTGACATGGTAGAAGAGGACTGACTAGGAAAACGCTCTCACAATTAAATAATATAACAGCAAAGTAGCCTACTTCAATCTGTCTCTTCTCCAGTGGGTTGGGCTAATCCAAAAGAAGTGAAAACAATGGGGGTGTTCTGAAGACAGACTGTTACCTGTGAAACAGGGGTGCTCTGAAAACACCCCCATTAGCAATTAGTGCTTTCCACCTGATTAAATGAACGCGGCAAAACTGACGAAATGAACGCGGGAAAAAAAATCAACCAATCAGAATTTTGGTCGAGCCAGAACGTATCGACTAATCGACTCGGAGATTACAGCCATAAAAATTTTAAAATAAAATTTGACAATTATTATAGCAGTATTTATTATAAAAGATTTCTCTGTGCACATCGTTATTTTTCTAAAATGAATGTGCCCACGTAATCCTTAAAGGATAAGTTGACTTCAAAATGAAAATTTCCTGATATTTTACTCACCCCCATCTCATCCAAGATGTTGATGTCTTTCTTTCTTCAGTCGAAAAGAAATTAAGTTTTTTGAGGAAAACATTCCAGGATTTTTCTCCACACCATAGACAGATTTTTTTAGAGTTTTCCATTGCAACCAAAATGGTGAAAGTCCAAATCAATGCAGTTTCAAAGCGTTTCGAAGGGCTTCAGAGGCTCTGCGCGATCCCAGACGAGGAATTGGGTCTTATCAAGCCAAACGATCATCATTTCTCAAAAAAAAATTAACGAATATACTTTTTAACCTAAATTGCTCATCTTGCGCTGGTCTGCGACATGCCAAGGATTGCGTAATCATATCGAAAAGGTCACGCCAGACGTAGGCGGAAGTACCGCCCCGTGTTTACAAAGCACACATGCGAAGACTAATACGAACACCCTTTCACGAGTTCACTTACATATAATTTATGGAGAGTAAATTTAAATGTGTATTTGGCGTGCTGTCCGGGGGGAGGGCTTCGAGATCGGAATTTGGCCCGAACCCAGAGTACCCCCGTGTTATGTAAGTGATTAGAACTGAAAGTGTGGAGAAGGGGTGATGGAGGGATGCTGATAGACTGCCAATGGACAGAGGTAAGACTGCTGAGTATATATATATATATACACACCTTTATTGATGAGTGCTCTCCACTTGTGTCAATTATCTGAAACTGATCCTCCCGAACTTTGTTACTAAAACACCATTTAGCAAAAAAAGGTAAACCAACGATGTCGGACAATCTTGAAGTTGAAGATAGAGTGTTTTTTGGTAAAGGGAGTTTGTATTAGTCCTCGCACGTTCGCTTGGGGCGGGACTTCCGCCTACGTCTTGCGTGACCTTTCCGCCATGATTGCGCAATCCTTGGCGTGTCGCAGAGCAGTGCAAGATGAGCAATTTAGGTTAAAAAGTATATTCATTTTTTGTTTTTTGTTTTTTAAATGACCAATCATTTGGCTAGATAAGACCCTATTCCTCATCTGGGTTGGTGCAGAACCTCTGAAGCGCTTTGAAACTGCATTGATTTGGAACTTCACCATTTTGGCTGCCATGGAAGTCAATGATGTGGAGAAAAATCCAGGAATGTTTTCCTCAAAAAACTTAATTTATTTTCGACTGAAGGAAGAAAGACATCAACATCTTGGATGAGATGGGGGTGAGTAAATTATCAGGACATTTTCATTTTGAAGTCAACTTATCCTTTAATCAAAATATCTTCCCCTCCCTCTTGCAGCGACATCTGTTCTCTTCTCTGATGATGTGGGACAACCTATCACTCAAATGACAACACAGCAATAGCAAACCACAACCATCCAACCAATTCCTGAGGGGCAAAATCAAGTCCCGCCCTACAGTTTTTCTTGTTCAAGAAGCCACTTCACTCAGATATACATCACAATAGGGGAAACAAATATTATAACAACTTCTGTTTCAATGGTGAATTTAAGACCTTGATTGAACGACAAGTCGAATGAAACATGAATGGAACTCTTACCTGTCCTCATAACATTATTGTTGTGCATGCCCGGATATGTTGTCGGGTCCATGGTCATCCATATTGTGTCGTTACCGAACTCAAGTGGTTCCATGAACTTCAGAGTATAAAAACAAAAACAATTAGACACACTTGATTAGGTTATATGCACAATAATAGTCTTATTATTATACATATATTTAGAATTTGGTCATATCCAGATTATGTATGTGTCATGGTAACATATTAAACCACATTAAAAGGAATAGTTCACGCAAAAATGACAATTCTGTCATCATTTAGTCATGCTCAAGTTGTTTCAGACCTGTATGAATGTCTTTGTTCTGCTGAACACAAAGGAAGATATTTGTAAGATAAATCATGACCTTTGTAAACGCTTCGAATCCAACCCATGTAACAACATACTTTAGAAAACGCTTCATGACTTTGTGTCATAAAGACACAAAGGACAGAGTTTGAATTTAGGAGTCAGATTAGCAAAGGTGTAAGATAAATGAAGTCAGTGAAGACAAATGTGGATACAAAACTGTAGTCTACATCTTAATTTGCTGCTGTGTTAAAGTTGAAATAACAACCACAACAGGCAGGAAGAAGGAAAACCTCCTCAGCTTTCTAAGAGAAACTTCCTGTGTGATGCTGTGGTATTTACAGAAATGAATATGTCCTTTTCAAATTTATTAATCATTTACTATCAGGCTTTATATGCGTTCAAAGGCATACAACACTACAAAGCTCTGAGGTCTATGCTTATCTTGTGAAGATAATTATACATGAGCTGTCAGTCTGCCATCTATGTGATCTTCATGACAATAAACATTTTCTTAAATAAATTAGCAGCCAGGTAGCAACGGAAGCTTAAAGTCAACATGAAATCAAAACTGAGCCTATGAACTCCCTGGTCTTACAGCAGACACCAAAGGCAAAAATGTCCGATTCCTGAAGTAAAATAAGTTTCGAATGGCAATTGTGACTCCAAAGGTTGTAGAAAACATTTCCTCACCCCTGTATGGTATGGGTCCTCTCCAGCCATGATTCCTAAGGAGAAAAAAAAACCTAATTCATGATTCATATTCAGAAAATAGTCACTGACTCACATTTTCTTTACCTGAAGTTACCCCTTTTTGAAGCTGCATTCCTGTCATCAAAGATGACATTTTTCTGAATCAGTCAGTCTTGAATCTGCACAAGACTCAAAGTGGCACTAAGCTAGACATGTTGTTCATGAGCAAACTAAATGAACAAGCCAGCTTGTTTTTGATTGTGAATGACAATTTGCAAGGAAAGGAGGCAAACGCTTTAAAGTCACCATGAAATCAAAAAGGTTTTATGGAATAACTGTATTAAATGACTGATGGACAACCGACAATACACATTTAAATGTTTAGTTCATCTAAAAATGAAAATTCTAAATTCTGTCATTACTCGCCCTCATGTCGTTCCATACAAGACTTTCGTTCATCTTCGGAACGCAAATGAAGATCTTTTTGATGCAATCTGAGCGATTTCTGTCCTAATTAATCCATATGAATTCAGCAGTTTAGTCCAACATTTTCTGAAGAGACACGATCACTTTATATGATGAACAGATTGAATTTATGCTTTTATTCACATATAAACATTCATCAACTTGCACATCAGTTGTGGTAAACGGAAGCTCAAGCATGTTTACTTGAGTTTGCGCAAGAACCAATGAGGTTCATTCTAGTGTTACGCAGCACGTTTGAGCTTCCTCAAGAACCAATGAGGTTCATTCTCAAGTTACGCAGCACGTTTGAGCTTCCTCAAGAACCAATGAGGTTCATTCTCAAGTTACGCAGCACGTTTGAGCTTCCTCAAGAACCAATGAGGTTCATTGTTGTGTTACGCAGCACGTTTGAGCTTCCTCAAGAACCAATGAGGTTCATCCTCGTGTTACGCAGCACGTTTGAGCTTCCTCAAGAACCAATGAGGTTCATTCTTGTGTTACGCAGCACGTTTGAGCTTCCTCAAGAACCAATGAGGTTCATTCTTGTGTTACGCAGCACGTTTGAGCTTCCTCAAGAACCAATGAGGTTCATTCTCATGTTACGCAGCACGTTTGAGCTTCAGCAAGAACCAATGAGGTTTGGTTGAGCATCTGTGTATGTGAATAAAAGCCTAAATTCGATCAGTTAATCATATTAGCGATCGAGTTTCTTCAGAAAATTTTGACTAACCAGCTCAATTCATATGGATTAGTTTTGCAATCTCTTTATGAACTTTTTGAAGCATCAAAGGATAAGTTGTGTGTCTATGGAGGGACAGAAAGCTCTCAGATTTCATCAAAAAGATCTTGATTTGTGTTCAGAAGATGAATGAAAGTCTTATGGGGTTGGAACCACATCAACTTTATTTGTATAGCGCTTTTTACAATGCAGATTGTTTCAAAGCAGCTTCACAGTGTTAAACAGGACAATATGAAGGTGAGTAATTAATAATAAAAAAATGGGTTAACTATCCCTTTAAGATGCAGGGATGCGATTATTTGTGTCTTTATATATAAAAATTGCAGTTGTGATGGATGAAAATGCAAATCTGTTTTGTTGTCTTTGTAGGGAATCAGTTGAGTGAAAGATCAAGTGAATCACTCACAGCAAAGCAAAGAAAATGTCTGTCTCGCCACCTTCTGGCGTTGTGACCTGTTGAGTCGGTCACTGAACGAACCAGTGAGCAATTCTTTGATTTATTCGTTTCATTAAAGTTTTAAAACATTATTAGCGTTATTGGAATGAGGAAAAATCCCAACAACACTGTTTGTCTCAAACACTGAATGACACCCGAATAAAACAAACTATCTCGCGCGTTTGGAACATTAGAATCGAAATTGGAATAAAACTTAAATTCTAGTCAACTCCGGATGTTCGGACCGAACGCGTCTTGATAGCCAAATATACTGTATTGATAGATTTTGACACAAGGCCAGCACAACACATAGCAGTCACTTCTCACAAACTTTCTATTGTCTATCCTGAGCAACTTCAAAAACACACTATTAATGTGCATCATGAGTTGTTCGTGGGCTACTCACCTAAACGAGTTTATCAAAAGTCCTTGAGAGCTGAAATGTGCATTTGGCCTCTGAGGCAGAAATAGGAAGTTCAGTAGCACAAAGTATCACAACAACCTTTAGATGGCAACATGGGCAACTCAAAGACAACAAGCATGGCTGGATCTACGAGGGTGCTTACCTTTCCTGACAGATATTCGAAGTTCAGGATCAACATCAAACAGCTGGGATCTGGGGTTCCGAGTCAAGTTTTCTTATTCGTTACGACTTATTTCTCCATGTTGCGCTGAAGTCAACTAACGTAAGCTCATAGAAAGTCAGTTCAAGGCAGGTTCCTTATTCAGGATGATTTTTGCGTCTAACGTTACTAGACATGGATATGCAGAAGACCCTCTGAGGTTAAAAAGGCACATGGACCGATCAATCGATTTTAATCGCCCGTCGCGAATGATCACAGTAAATCATGTCGAGATCAACGCGACGTTTGAATAGACAGCTTGACTTCCTTACTGGAAATTCCCTGTGACGTAACTCCTGTTTAACATGTCTTGCTCTCAAAAACGTCTCGCTTGCGCCCACTTGGGGACAATGCTGTATTTGAACATGAAAACAAAAAGTCTAAAATGGTTTACAAACCTCCTACCCTTGTCAGGGTGATCTGCTGGCTGGTTTTAAAGAGGTTTGGGTCATATTTGAGCTCGTCAGGAGGCTCTTTAAAGGGATCAGTTTACCCAACAATTTTAATTCTGTCATTTACTCGCCCTTAAGTTGTTCCAAACCTGTGTGAGTTTTTTGTTCTGCTGAACACAAAAGAAGATATTTTGAAGAATGTTTGTTACAAAGCAGATAGAGCAACCATTGACTACAATAGTATTTTTACCTACTATGGTAGACAATGGTTGCTCTATCTGCTTGGTTACAAACATTCTTCAAAATATCTTCTTTTGTGTTGAGCTTAAACTTGAGGGTGAGTAAATGATGACAATTTTCATTTTTGGGGGAATCCCTTTAAACCATCCATGTTCAGTAAATAAATACTTTGGACCTGGGAATGCAGGTTTCTGCAGGATTTTTTTAAATAAGTGCCTTAAAAAACTCAATAAATTGCGCTTTTTGAACACGTTGACCGCTCTACACATGTCCATATATAAAGTCAATGGTGTTAGTTAGCTGCTCTTCACCTCACAACTGGGGTCCCTCCTTCAGAGAACTAATTATAGTCCAGCAGTTGTTGAGAGATCTCAATTGAACGATAGGTCATGCATGTTAGCAACATGGTCGAACAACTAGAGTATCAAATTCCGTCCATTCGCGTAACATTATTGTCCCAGATATTGAATACAGTGAACTGAATAAAGTGCAATTGGTGCAACGTTCTCAAACGGACTCCTCTCAGTGGTACCGCAGAAGGAAACACAAAATGATAGTTTAGCAACTTTATTGAGCAAACAAAATGAACAGCTAGTAGAGCTATTAGTTGATCAGTCATCCGTTGAGAGCTTCCAATCACATATATTCAGTGCAATGAGAGAACAGTGTTTAGGAGGATAGACAAACTAATAGCTCCCCATTCTAAAAACATCAAAAAGAGGAGAGAAAAGGAGTAACAAAATAAGTTCTCAGACTCTAAGAGTGGACATGTATTTGCTTAACATCGTCTGCAGATATTCATTTTTGGCAGACCACAGACCAATTACTTTAGTTGTTCCATTAACATGCAAAATATATATTTTCCGTAACTGCTGATACAATGACGTGACTGATTTGGTAAGAAACAGTCAGATATAAGCAAGAATATATTTCACAGACCATAGTTCTTCTCATTGCTATTGTAAAAGCATATAAAAACATGAAGGCCAACCGCGCAAAAGATCGACTTTGAGGTACGCTGGCACCTGCGGAATCCTTGTTTCTTTTTCTGAAATAGCACCTCTAGCCAGTGGCGTGAGTCAGAAGCGTTCGATGGTTTCACCTTAGTTATGTTTTTTTCTTTTCTTATCTCAATAAAAAAGGTCTGAGCTCGTAGTTAAAACATGCTTCTTTGACACGAGCATTTTCTGAACATAAAAGTTGGTGATCTTTGCAATATCGTGGTCTTTTTTTACAGCATGTGAATGAAGGTTGAAAGGGGTCAAAATAACCAAGCAGAACTGATATCGTCTGAATACATGGGGAAATGTCAATTCATTGAGGGGGAAGAAAAAAAAATAAAGTTGTTCAATTTTTTTTCTCCAGCTATACTGCAGATTGGTCTGATGTTCCTCGGGTATCACATGGCGTACTTTTGAGTCCATTCCCGAGCTATTCTGTTGTACCTGTGCAAGAGAAAGAAAGAGAAATGAAGTGTGGCATTGGCGCAGACGCTGTTGCAGAGGCACGGTCACACACACGCTGTGTAAGCGGTGCGTCTGCCAACTCGGCTCAGGCCAACATAAACACACAGAGTGCAGAAACAGCTCAAGGTCAAACACAGTGGCATCTTCGCCGTGTCTACACTGCAACTCTAAACATTACTTCTATTATTTACTTTGATGCTAGCCTGAACTGTTTACCTCAACCAAACCTTTTGTCATCAAACCTATGATAAAACCAGACATATTTAGATCTGATTTTTATATGCATGGCCTTTGAAAAGTAAACATTTAAAAATGTGAATGGGCTGTAACTGGCTGGTTTGTATGAGAAAAAAACTAAATTCAATGAAATGAATCACAATCAAAATAATAACGCATAAAAAAAGTCAGAAATCGTCAACATTCAAAGTGAGTTAGATTCACAAATGTATTTTTCTTTATCTTGTTGTATGCGTGTCTGTGTGTATACACACATCTATCCATCCATCCATGGTATATGCGCACACACACACACACACACACACACACACACACACAATATATTACAAATCACTCCCATTTATATGCAAACATTTCCCATGCATCATGTTCATTTCAGTAGCAAGAAAACAAATTCATTTTCAAAATAAAATGACATTTTTACCAGTCATACACTACCGTTCAAAAGTTTGGGGTTGGAATTCTCTTATGCTCATAAGGCTGCATTTATTTAATGAAAAATACAGTAAAAACTGTAATATTTTGAAATATTACTATAATTTAAGAGTACTGTTTCTATTTAAATATATTTAAAAATGTAATTTGTAAATAAATGTACATTTTTAAATGTCAAAGCTGAATTTTCAGCATAATTAGTCCAGTCTTCAGTGTCACATGATCATTCTAATATGATTTGCAGCATTTTTTGTAGCATTCTCTCATGAGTAGAACATTTAAAAGAACATTTACTTACTTAAATTATTTTTTTTGTTGTCTTCTTTTATCGATTTAGAGCGTCCTTGCTGAATAAAAGGTCATTTCTTTTTAAAAACAAAATATCTTACTGAACCAAAATTTTTGACCGGTAGCGTATGTGTCTAATGTGTAATATGATTTTCTTTTTGAAAAGCAACATCCAGTTATGAACACCATCAATAACATTAGCACTGTACTGCACAATGGTGACGTCCAGAGATTAGTAAGCCTTTTTCATGCTCACACAAACACACTTTCCCACGATACCTTGCTCACCTTAAGCCCTATAACATGGCATATTTCTCTGTCCATTCCCTGGCTAGTTTATTATACCTGAGAGGAGAAATCAAACTATTTACACTATCTAAAAGTAGGGGTGTGATGATACACTTAGCGCACAAGACGATACACGATATTGGGCTCACAAGAACGAGATCATATTTTAACAGTTGTTTTTTTAAATGCTGAAATATGTGACTGGAAAAATTATCTTTTATTCGACTGAAAGTAACAAAATGCAAAACAATGCAGGTGCATTTTGAAATATTTAAACTAATCATCTTTTATAAACTCCACAGGGTTTTATAAATACAGACGTCCCAAAATTTGAGCTTGATAGGAGAGTTGGTGAAAATTACTTTGTTAATGTTTCATATCGTCAAATTGACAGTAACAAATTACATGAATCACGTAAATGATACATCTTCAATTCAAAATAGCAAAATTAGACAAAAGTTTCTGTGAGTTCTTTACCAGTTATATCGTTTTACAGCGGTCAAATATTAAACGTTTAGTTTAGCTACTTGCATCTTACTTTGCACTTATGACCGTTAACTGAAGCATCACGCTGTGATTCGCGCTCAGCCGGCTGTGAACAAAGCCCGCCTACTTTGATTTGATTGATCATCTCAAACATCTTGACATTGGAGCGCGGTGTTAGACCACTGAAGCAGCTCAGATGAAAAGGTCGGTTGTCTTGGCGATGTACGAAATCTTTGCAGCGCCAAAGTAGAGTTAACATTAGGCAAGTATTTTACAACCTTTATTATATACACTTCGGAAAAATACAGAGGTCCGGACCTCAATGGTAGGTAGGGTACAGCCCTGTATGCAAGCACTGTAAATTTTTGCCACAAATTCAATTCCGTCATGCTGATATTGCGAGATTCTTTTCAACCTCGCAAGAGCTTGTGGCATGAGACCTGACATGAGATCGTCTCTAATCTTTAATATCAAAAAGGTATCTCTTATTTTTTACACCAGCTAAAGACCAAACAGCCTGGATTAAAGGTGCAGTGTGTAATATTTATGAGGATCTATTGACAGAAACGCAATATAATATACATAATGTTTTCAGTGGTGTATAAAGACGTTACATAAGGAACCGTGATGTTATTACCTTAAGGCCTGTACACTCCGGGACGAATATCGTGCGTGCTTATCGCCAGCGTTTTTCGGCGCATATTGAGTGTTCACACCGAAGCGATTTTCACTGGCGATACGCCGAGTGCAAATTCAGTAGATGGCGCTCCCGGTACACAAGGTAGTGCTGCGCCACTTTACACTTCTGACACTCGCTTGTCACACAGAAGAAGAAGAGACTTGCTTGCAAAAACCATTCGCACACTTTTTTTCTAACTGGCAAGCAGCATTAGCAGCTCATCTTCTTTGTGTACGTTCTTCTTCTTCGTCGTATCAATGTGTGCTCTGCAAGACCGTTTTGTGCTTGAGCGCCACCAAGTTGTGTTTTACTTTAACTGCAGCAGCTCCAGGCACGTGAACAAAAGTGCCGATCTCGATCTCATTGGTCGGCCAGTTTTTAACTCGCCGTGTCAAAACCAAAAAAACGAACCTAAGGTTTTTTTTTTAAATGACGCTTTTACGCCTGGCGTTTTGCGAGTTGGTGTGAACACTCACACTGGCGCCCTTTGTTCAGTCACGAGGCGTTAAGCATACGCGAAAATCATCCCGGTGTGAACAGGCCTTTAGAATTAAAGTTAGCCATTTCTATCTACATACACCAGGGCTCCCCTTACAGTGAAGTCCCCATTTTGCGCCGCCATGTTTCTACAGTAGCCCTAAACGGACAAACTGCTCTACAGAGCGCCAACTACTCTTTGCCGTCTCAGACGACGACATCTTTGTCCTGTGTCGGCCACCGTAGCTTCTCTATGTCCTCCGAAAAGGAAGGGGTAAGCGGTGGGCGGTTGCAATTCCGCTAAAATTTACACAGTGCACCTTTAAACTGTAAAAATGCTTTTTTTAAAGATTTAATTTTGAACATATTAATGATAAGGCTTAAGACAAACAAATACACTTACTTTTCATTGTCTGTTTTATAGATACGTGCTATCTCTGGCACTAATGGATCATCTGGGTTTGGATCACATAACAGTGAGCAGATGGACAATAGAACTGCAACAGAAAGAGAACGGTTGGCACACGGTATAAACAATATTAATGCATATCTCGCCCATCCAATAAAATGACTCTTAAGAAAAAAGGATTACATTAAGGTCAATGATTTTGTTCTCTGTTATTTTGTATTGGCTCACCTTTAGAGATAGTTAACGCAGGAGACCACTGCGACCTTAGAATATCCAAACAGATGCTGCCATTACTGTTAATATTTGGGTGATAAATTCTTGTGGTGAACGCAACCTGCAAATGAGAGGGTGAAACAGACGATCAGACAGCATACATTTCAAACATACCAACTGATATTTTACTGTAGATCTCTAGAATGTGACCGTGTGCAAAATACTGCTAAAAATGCCACAATCTTGTTAAAATCTATTCTTTAGAGACCGATTAAACCTGTAGGTTGTTTAAATACTTGATTCTTGCCTTAGGTGGTTTGAAAGGGTAGTCTGTAGGAAAATGAATGGTCAAGAAAAACACCCCCCCCTGATATGGACTGTCATTCTGTAAAGAAACAAAGAAAAAACAACAGAGTTACACGATTCCTTTAGTGAATTCAGTGCTATAACAATACAGACACTGCATGCAAATAAATGCCACAATCAATCATTAATATGCATATGCAAATAAGGACATATATCCACTTACAGGTCCCATAATTGTTGCTTGCCAGTGAAACACTGCAAATAAAGAGCGAGAAACGTCTCATTACAGTGAGCTCTGTGATATGCTCGGAGACAGGTAATGAAAACAGAGCAAAATAACTCACAGTCATCTCCAACCGGTCCTGCGGAGCATTGCGCTGGGGGGTCCCGGCCCAGATCAGTCAGCTCCTAAAGACAAAGAGGATGCATCAGTATTGAACAGTATGGTGGTTAAAAATGAAAAATCTTCTTGAATAACCAATAAACTGCTTGGTTTTAAGCAATAAATGCAAGCAATAAGACACTGTGCAAACTCTCAATGAAGTTGAACAGATGGTTCATAAATGTTAAGTATGTATAATAATTTAGTTAAAAAAACAAAACGTTCTCTTTTTTATTATTCCGGGTATCAACTACGTCATCTTCCATCCATCCATACAGTTTCTATACATTTCTAAACACTTTCCATTGCTCCCAGGTTCCATGTCACTTATGATAAATAAATGCTCATATTTTTAATTATACAAATTATTGATAGCATTATATAAAGCTAGTTGACATAAAATTACCTTTGGAAGCTAACATGTCCTGCAGCATGCTATAATGAATCTTAAACATTTATAACTACATAGAACGTGTCAAAAAAATGTCAATTTCATCTCTTATGCAGTAGGGCTATTTAAAAATTGGATAATCTTCTTGAATAATCAATAAACAGCTTGGTTTAAAGCAATACATGTAAGCAATATATAAGACACACACTGTGCAAACGTTTAGTGGGTGTCAAGGAAGTTGCACAGCTGGTTTATAATGTTATGTATAATAATTGAGCTAATTTACAAATAAAAATGTAAGTCTTATGCCACTATCAGGACAAGTAAGGCATGAGACCAGATATAATGTACCATGCTCTAATGGATAGTCTTTTGTAATGTACTGAATGAGCAATCTGATCTTGATTCCAAGTACATTATCTGTCATTGTGCCAGTTAACTGGTTCTATTTAAATTCACATTTAGCCACTTAAACAGCTGAAATCTAAAATGTCTCTGTAGGAGTCCTTTCATTTGAATCCAGATGCATTCCTCATCCAGACGGATAACGCAATTAATGAACTGTCACAACTATACGCTCTTCTGCCCCCAAGGCCCAAACTGTTGACCCTGGAGAACAATCAGAGCAGAGACTCATGTGTCATCAGGATTAGATAGGAACCGTGGACAGATTATCCTTTAAATTCACATGCTCTCAACCTTCACTGATGTGAACACTGACAGATTTCTCAACTCTTGACAAAACAGACAGGAAATGACGGTCCTGTTGTCTTCTTAATGCAACTTTACAAAGAACATCAGAAGTTGATTGAGCAAAATGTTCTTTTGGTTTCCTCACAGTCACCTAAAAGTCACAAACTCCAGCAAAAAAGGATCACTTCAAACCGTTTTAATTTTAGCCTCAGAATATGGTTCATATTCAGAGAAATCTGCTGCAATGTATGTATGTATGCCCTTGTACTTAGTTAATATACTTGTGAATCATGTGATTTCAAGCACAACATGCTCCTGGATCAACATCTTTGTTGATCCTGGAACAACATTACAATCAACCAATCAGATTCGAGGGACAAGTTTCCAGTTTAAGTCAAGTTTAGGCTTGCGATCAGGGTTAGGTGCTTCTACATCAGTGTTATTCACCTAGCATTTCCCTCTGATTTTATGGATAAGTTATGGCAAAATAACTTATCCATAAAGTTATGTCTTACCCCTTTTCCACCAAGGCAGTGCTGGTGCTGGTTCGGAGCCAGAGCCTGAACCAGGAAAAGTGGTTCTTAAAGGTGCACTATGTAACTTTTCCGTCAATCATGTTCATGGATGTGATTATTAACGTTACTGTAGTATGAAGCAGAGCAGGGCCGAGTGTTGTGGAGCTGAGCAAGGCCGCTGGAACGATTGTTAAGAAGATGAACGCAACACATGCCTCGTGAGCAGCAGGACTTTTATTATGACACAGTTGCCGGCGCCACTTCCGCTTTTCCGGTCATGAGTATGAGGTAACGCAGCTCTGTTGATCATATTAGAAACATCTGAGTGTGTTGAAAATTAAGTTAGGACGTTACTCTGTGTGTTCACTCGGCGGCTGCTATGACACTTGTTCACACTGCAGTGAGAGTAGGATTGGGTACCGAAACCCGGTGCCATATTATATAACCGGTATGTACCGGACCGAATCAGAACGCAGATTTCGGTTCCTCATTTCGGTGCCAAAATTCAAACGTGCTTTCGCGCTTTGGCTGAGCCAGAGACAGACGCTCAGCGCTGGTCACATCACAACTCATGACTATTCAGTGTTTTCAACCACATCATGTTTATTTCAGGTTTCAGACATTTAAATGCTCATAAGTAGGCTACTAGCAAAAAACACACACTGATGTCTATGAAAGCGGCAATGACAATCCTTTCAGACGGTTATAATTTGACTTACGTTACATGTTTTATTCACATGAGATACATGCACATTATACAGTAACTATATAGTTTACTCAATTCTTCTTCCAGTTCACTGGTCACTTACTTTCATGTATTTCGTGAGACGAGAATGAACTCAAGTGTTGTAAATCCGACAGATCCGATTCTGAGGCGCAAACTAACATGGCGCCGCTCATTGCGTTTTATAGATCAACTAACACACATTCACTCACACATTTGAACATCAGATAGTTCGTGACACAGTTAAGTAGTATGTGAATATTTTGAATTTTTAAAAAAAACAAAATAAACCCGATACAGCTGAGCTGTCAGCGCTATTGCGGCTGCTGTGTGTCATGTGAGAAACAAGACGCGTCGCCAAGGAAACATTAAGGCGATGCGTTCTAAAATATTTAGCCAGAGAATATGAACATATTTCAAAATAAAGCTGAAGCTTGAAGCTGGTTTGTAGCATACCAAGAATACAGACTAGACGACTGCTGTTATTACTGTAACTGTTATTTAGAGTTATATTAGGCTTGTTGTAGTTGGGTTAGGTGGCTTAGGTTTTACTGTGAATTTGTACATAAGTCAATAATAATTTGTAAATAAGTAAATTGTGTTTTGTATATATTTATATTCATACATTTAAGTATACATTAAACTTTTAATAAATGGTTCAATTTAAATAAAAAATAAATAAATAAAAAGCCATTTAATGTCATCCACCTCGTTTTGTGGCCTTTTTTTTTTTTTTGTATTGGTTCAGGCACCGGTACCGTTTTAAAAGTATCGGTTTGGCACCGGAATCGAAAAAAACCCAAACGATACCCAACCCTAAGTGAGAGTAAAGCGTTTCTGCAAAATAAAACTGGAAACCGAGGGTAACGCAGATATGACGCCATTGACAGGCGACTCCCTCACACGTCCCAGTTCCTTGGTTTAAATAGCAATTTCTCACAAATTTAAAAATAGTTGGAAACATTTGGAATATTGTAAGTACTCAACTGAACAAAAAACACTGGCCTAGTGGTTTTTGGATATTTTACTGAATCTTTAAGTAGCACCAAAACACTGCTGGTCTAAAAGTAAGAACCGCGTGCGTCAGGGGCTGGGGGCTGGGTTACCGTGACCAACAAGACGAACACAAATTTGTGACCACCATTTTTGAAATAGCAGCTAATCAAGCTAAAAGCTGCTCGATTGTAATCTCCGTCTATACAAATGACGGCGAGCTGCACGAATGCGTTGGATTCGCTGTGTTTTAATGCCGATGTAGGATCATAAAGCCATGTGCATCAATAGTAACGCAATGTTCCCCATTGTTGATGGAAGGCTTGTTCGATATGCATCGTGCTGCGCAGACTGAGTGCCATATGACATCAAAGTGCTTTTGAATCGCACATGCTGTATTTTGATATCATACGCTGATCGTCTGCGCAGCGCCAATGCATCTCGAACAAGCCTGGTGTGTTTGTGTTTCCCGCTGCCTCTCTAGCATTGCTGAGAAAGATGAGACGTATACAGTGATGTAAGACCTGGCTCTGCAGTGGCTCTCTAGCCCGTGGAAAGGCAAAGCGGTTCTAAGAAGGCTCGTCAGTCGAACCAACTCCGAACCAGCACTAGCTCTAGCACCCGGTTCATTCTGGTGGAAAAGGGGTATCTTACTTGGCAAAATCACAGTGACCAGACCTGAAAATAAAGAGATCAGCCAGAAATCAATTTCTTAACGGGACATATAAAATCACAGTGTGGGATCTCAGCTGTCGTTAATGTCAGACTGTATGACAGTCAAGACACGTTAAAAATGTGCACATGAAAACTTGTCCAGTTTTACATCAACACATTCACGTTCAGTGATTGTGAGCTGCAGTACACATGGGACTGAAATGGTGGCTAACAAAGAAATCTTTAGCGTTAATTTTGATCATGGCTTGTCTTGAAAAACAAGTCAATTTGATGGTCGTCGTAGGAGAAGTCGTCTGACACTGACAGAATTTCGTTGGAGGTAAAATTTGAGCGCAACGGTCATTAATCGGCTGTCGGGGAACATGTCAAACTAACGACCAAAGAATAAAGATTTTAGCATAGGATCAGAGGAATCTTTTAGGATTTTCAAAATTTGTCTCAGATGACCAAATTGTGGCCAAAACCCACGCTGTCAATGCATTTGAATGGCTTAAGCGGATACACAACAGTTTTACTATACAGGTATTTGCAGCAATTTTTTATTACGTCAACCATATTTACAGGATCATTTTATTATGGAAAGTGATGGAGATGCAACATTGTTAACATTAATGTTAATGTTTTTTCTTGTATTTAGCCCTCAGGTATTCCTTACTAATTGGTCACACTCATACTCATTGGTGGTCAAATGTGACCATACACCTTAGCCATTTTTCAATTAAATAAATGTTCTATATTTTAGTTTAATAATATTTATTGAATATTTCGAGGATATATTTCGGTACTAAATAGTCCTACTATTTGTGCAATAATTATGGTCCATTAATGGCCACTTCAAATATGTTTTTTATTATTTATTTTACAATTAGTGTTGTAATTAAGGTTAGAATAGAGAATTCCAATGCAAAGAGGAAAATTAGAGTCATTTTGTGGCTGGAAAAATAATACTTTTCAATTGTAAAGCCATGGTTTATCCACTATAGGTGCATGTATGGCTCTTTAATAAATACACATGTAGTCTAGTTGCTCTTAAAAGTAATGCAGATCATAACTGCTTAGTTTTGCATTTGAATAAATATTTAGACATGATCAAAGACTAGATTTCTTTAAATAAGAAATTTAAAAAAGTTAATAAATTACATCCTAATATTTTTAATGATACTTATATAAGCACACACAAGTGAATATTAATGAATGCAAGCAAATATAATTTAACCCAAGAAAAGTTTAAAATAGTGCTAAAAAGGCAAACTTATTTTTCCTTATAAGTACAGAAGGCTATATACATCAAGATTAATTAAAAATTAAATCGATATTTGTATATATCGAAATCGATATTTATCGACTGATATGAAACACTTATATCGTGATACAGTTTCAGCCATATCGCCCAGCCCTATTGGAAAACATCACATTTTGACTAATTTTTAGCTCAAATTGTATCTTCACTTTATGAAGTAGGCCTTTATTAAAATCAAGATCTCAGAGACCCGTTTCGTGACAGAACCTTTTGAACAGATTTTTTTTTAATCAACTGGTTCACAAATAACATTGAATGATTAATTTGTGAAATCGACGGACATTTAGAGTTGTTAACAAAAACACCTGAAAATGTCTCAGATTCTCAGATTAAGTCTAGGTCAACATTTCAAGCTCTATCTTATTTGTCTGGCATTAGAAACCTCTTTTTTTTTTACAGTTTTGTAACTATTTGCTCATCAATCCATGCACTACTCTGCCTACACCGAGTACAAACACATTTTCTATCATGTATGCCTATGAAAGAAGATCGAGCCAATAGGAATAGGTATGCGCCCCAGGTGCAGCCCCGCCCCGATCTGCAGGCTGCAGCCAGGTGCACTTGGGAAAAACTATCGGTATGGATTTTTGCCGATAACCGATTGTTCCACCAATCATCTATCGGTACCGAATTATCACAAAACCGATGAATCGGTCGACCTCTAAGCCATGCATGTTTATTATCGTAATGTATGGTATTACCGTATACCGGCACATGTCTGTGTAACATTATATTAAATCCATGCATTAGTTCTTAATATAATAAACCTGCTGCTCATTAATGTTAATCAAGCACCAAAAGAAAAGAGGGAATCACTCAATGTTCTTGACTGAATAACTTTTGTAGCTTTAATAATACTACATTTATTTGTAATTAATACACTAAATTCAATTTCTGTATTATTTCTTACCCGGATGTTTCTATAAAATAGATGACAAATGCAATTTAATTAGTCTCTAATATTCTACCGTGTTATTTGCATCTTTGTTCTTATTTTCTTAATAATTTTTTTTTATTATATTGTGATTATTAATACAGTGATTATTATTAATAAAATAATTGGATGAAAAGATGCAGAGAGAATAGTTTTCAAATCAAATCGTGAGGCAAGTGAAGATTCACGCCTCTAATAAGGTGTAGTACACTTGCACTGGTTTAAGAAATAATGAAGAACGTTGGCATAATAAACTAGTCCTGTGATCTCTGGCCACACCTAGTAATTAAGACAACAAGGAAATAACAACCGTTCTAGATCTTTCGGTCTCTCTTTATGGGAAAATACAGTGACTATATAAACCACTTCTAAGAAAATAGCAAATTTCTGAGAATTCATGTATGAAGTGCAGGCAACCCTCTGGCAGTGCTTGCCTGTGCATGTGAGCATGTGACCATACAGGAAGTAGAGGTCAGAGGTTTCTTTGATGATGAGGGTGTCTGAGATGGAAACATCGAAACAAACACAGGTAGACTGTTTAGTTCATAATATTGTTGGCAGGTTGCACATCTCTGAATACAAAACCAGCTGACCGACATACAAATGCCTATGAGAAAATCAGTCACTCAGACTCGAGGGATTATGGGTAGAAATTAAAACCACAGACTGATATTGTTTTTTTTTTACCGATTTCATACCAACTAATTATTTCCTCCTACAACCAATTTGATTTATTATAAGAAAATTGAATGTGAATTCTTAGTCAAGATCAACCAAAATGCTGTATGAAGTATGAACTTGTTGAAACGTCTTGGCTGCAATGTGCAAAATAAACAACTTGGATCTGAGATTCTCTTCCGAGCTACTAATGAGGAACTTAACCAGTCTAAACTAGGAACTTACAGTCAGTGTCACAAACCTAATGAGAACAACAAGGTTGGAAGAGTTAAATCAATGCCATTCTTCGTAAATAACGTTTCAGCTTATTGTCAATTGACAGAATAATGCATGATCAACAAAAAAAATAATTCTCTGTCATCCTCAAAGCTGCCATGAGTGGTGGAAGTCAATGTACGACACCATTCAGCCAACCAATATAGGACAGTGTGAACATTAGCACTAACAGTGGCAGCTATTTTTACGCCTGCATACTTCAGATGAGGGTGTGGGGAATAAACTAGCCCTGCCATCACCTGTGAGATACATTGCTGGTATTTTCAACCGGTTGTCTGTGTGCCCACTTGGCATTTGCAGTCTTAAAATTCTCAGCTGAACTTCGAATATATCTGCCATAGTTTTTAATTTCCCTAGCCCCAAAAACTGCTTGATATGGGTACAACAAGCCACAGAAAGTGGGACCAACTAAGTATTTGGCTGTCTGCCCGCAAACAATCTGCTGTGTCAGTCTAAATCATAGAAGCTCTCAAAGTCAGCGAAACAGGTAAAAAGGATCCTTTCGCCAAGTTCAACAACTAATGTGCAACTACTTCACGCTGGTATGGGCTGGATATTTCTAACTGGAGTATTACGTGCTTGTAGTAGCCTTCCAGGAAGCACTTCTAGCAATGACGCAAAGTTATTGTTGTGTTTACCAAAATGAAAGAACGTCACTATTACAAGCGATAAGAATAACCCAAAGAACTATTAAGTAACCATTATATGCCCACAGGATTTACTCTAAACCAGTAAGGCAAATCCTATCCCAACCAGTACTTCTGTGGCAGAGATGATTCATAAATACTATTCACCTGAATGAGTTCCAGCATGAGAAATCACATAAGGTTGTGTTTATATGGATGTGATTCACTGAGGAAACACATCCACATAAAATCCCCGTTCTAACATCTGATTCCAGTATGTCCTCCTTTTTTGACCAGTATCTAATATGAGAAATGTCGTTATTTTAGCTTTAAACTATGTATTACAATGTGGCACTTGTCTTTATGGGTATTACATGTGAGATAGATAGATAGATAGATAGATAGATAGATAGATAGATAGATAGATAGATAGATAGATAGATAGATAGATAGATAATACAATGTCAGCATTCCTTTTGAGGAAACAATAATATAATAAACAACATTAAAATAATAATAATAATACAAATCGAAATATAAAAAATAATAAAAACAAAATCAGCCTACCTTCATAGCCAAGCCTGCTATCCTCATAGCATTTGTTAACATCTATCTTTCGAACATACATATCAAGCGTTCTAACACAACACGGGTTAAGGCAGTGAATTTAAAATTATTAACAAAATATAATAATTTACCTTGTGAATTCGTTTTAATGCCATTCTGTGTGTGTACTGGACTCCTGAGGCCGAGGAAAAAGGAGATTTATCCGGCTAGCTGCGGTTAGCTGTGCTCGCTAGCCAGACACTAAAGATCCAACAGAAACCCGACGAGACAGAAACGGAAACGAACAAAATAAGCCTTTAAAATGGACCAACGGAATCCCAGCTGTCCGACCGATAATAATCCTGACAAGAATTAAAGTTATATTTGAGTATGAACGGGAAGGCCTGTATTTCAATACTGAACACTTGTATAGGTATGTGTGTGTCTCCACCTCTCTCTCTCTCTCTCTCTCTCTCTCTCTCTCTCTCTCTCTCTCTCTCTCTCTCTCTCTCTCTCTCTCTCTCTCACACACACACACACACACACACACACACACAAAATGTCCTCTTTCTCACTCCCTCTATCTTTCCTGATGTCTATGCACAGCATCGGTTTACGGAAATGTTGTGTTAAAAGCTGGAAGTGACTAACAGAGAGGAAAAGACATTTTGAAAATGTCTTACAAAATATGAGGATTTGTGTCAGGGTTACTTTCTCTCTCTTCAGTGGTTGTGTCTCAAAACAGTGCATATAGACCTCAAGTTAAAGTCACTGTGAAATCAAAATGGACTATTCTTTTATATATTTCGAATATTGCTGTATTTTTAATATAAATTATACATCTCTGCACATCATTATTTATTTGTTTATCTTTTTAATTTATGTGTTAAATCTCAGAATTGCCAAAAAACTTCCCTTGATCTTGCATCAACCTGTCACTCACATGACATCACACAATAGGAAAGAAAAGACTGTCGCAAATTCTGTTTCTCAAGTCAAATTTATTGTTCCATATATAAATATAAAACTACATGATTAGATCAACACAGCCAGATAACCTCATTGTGAAATCCACTATAAAGGGGCAGTGATGGCATTCCTTCCTTCCTTCTGAAAAATCACTGACAACCACGGATGGATTGGATCATTGGGGCCAGTTTCCCGGGGCCTCAAACTTCCAGGGGTTGTCAATCATCATCTGGCAGAAGGTCCCTGGTTGGTTAGTAAGATCTCAAATTATTTTGTTATACCCTTGCCAGATATTTTGTGAACTACAGGAACAATATCATCTTGGGAATTTAAATTTATATTGACCCATATAGGCTAGCTAGTAGCTACTGTGCTCTAACTCTTCTGAGCTGTAAAAATATTACACAATCGTAATACCAATATGTTGTGGAACATCCTCCTCCTCTCTGTTATCTTGGGGTCTTAAACGGGAATTGCATACAAATTGGTATAATTTTGAGCTTTACATTAATTCATTCATTCAATTGTGAGACAGCATTTTTCTATAAATATCTCCTATGAACTTGGCCTGAAAAATTCTGCCATTTTTGCATGGTAGTCTACTTCTTGAAGTGTCTGCAATGAATTAAAGACTATATACAATGTTTATATTTTTCTTCTCATGCAGGCGATTTCGGTAGAAGCATTTCTGCCTGCTTTATTTTCAGTTTCTACATTTTTTAGCATTAAATATGGTGCTTAATTTCTGTCGCTCTGTGCGCATGCGTGAGCATCGGAATGTGGCTGTACACTCTAAAAAAAAGGCTCGTAATCATAGGGGAACCTTTTTTAGTGCTATATAGCACCAATTTTGGTGCTTCAGTGGTTCTTCAGCGGTTCTTCAGAGGTGCTATATAGCACCTTAGTCAAAGAACCGGTGAAGAACCTCTGAAGAACCGCTGAAGAACCACTCAAGCACCAAAATTGGTGCTATATAGCACTAAAAAAGGTTCCCCTATGATTACGAGCCAAGAACCATTTTTGGTGCAATATAGAACCTTTTTTTTTTTAGAGTGTAGCGGTTCCTCTCGACTTTAATGGTTAGTCAGTTTTCTGTGTTTCGCCATAACTTTCATTCTTCATAAAGCAATATATGTATTTTGTTGTTGTTTTGGTGGTTGTCAGGCAGTATTAAACTGGCCTTCAGCCGTTCAGCGGGGAATGTTTGGGATAGCCGTGTCACGAGCAGATCACCAGAGGTGCGTTTCAGAAAGGAGGTTAAGTGAAAACTCTGAGTATGTTAACCCTGGAATGAGGGAAACTCTGGGTTTTCTGTTTCAGAATAGAAGGTATGTCAAACCAGAGGAAGCAGGGTAAGTCAAGCCAGTTTCTGAAAGAGAGGTAACTTTTATACTCAGAGTCAGTTACCATGGTAACTTAATCTGTGAACCTAAGCTGGGGGGTATTCCAAAGCAGGCTATGTGACATACCCGGGTATATTTAGGAGTAAGTAAGCGGATAACCTCAACTTTTGGTTCCAAAAACTGAGGTAACTTTCAGGGTATGTAAGTAGCCATAGCAACTCACTCTCTGAACATAACCTGCTCCGGAGCAGGGGGGTATTCCAGAAAGCAAGGTTAACTTACCGTCACATATACCTTGAACTCTTGGTTGATTAACCAAAACCTTGGGTATGCTGGTTCCAAAAACGAGTCCGGGAAACTCAGAGTATGTTCCCGGTTAACACACAAGACATTCTCAACAGAGCGAAAAATCGATGATTCACCATGGAAACACACACTGTAAAAAAAAATCAGGTCTCCAATTGAAAACTTTCTAGTGACTGATCACATTTAAATTTTTTAGTTGGCCAAATTGAATATTTGTGAATCAATTCTAATTCAATATACATAACCTACTTAGTGCACATCGCCACCTATTTGGTGGTTGTGCAATCAATTTTTCAATCTGTTCGTTTAATAAGTAATCTTTATTCACTAAGAATAAGGATTATATTGATTGTTTGATGCTAATTGAATGCAGATCCATGTGTGAGATGACAATAAAATAAATTATAAATATATTTGAATTGAATTACCATTTAAACATTACATTTAGAAATAATATATAATATTGTATATTATATAACTGTAGCTATATAATAAAATGTGGTTATATTAATAAAACTACATTAATTATATAAAACACATGAATACATCTTAAGCAAACTAACCCTGGATCTCCAGCTGCTCCAGAGCAGGTTATGTTCAGAGAGTGAGTTGTTATATGGCTACTTACATACCCTGAAAGCTACCTCCGTTTTTGGAACCGAAAGTTGAGGTTATCCGCTTGCTCACTCTTATACACACCCAGGTATGTCACATAACCTGCTTTCTGGAATACCCCCCAGGTTATGTTCCAGGGTCAGTTTGCTTAAGAGGTATTCAGATGTGTGTTACAGTATATGATTAATATAGTTATTAATATAACCAAATTTGTTTCATTTATATAATATACAAATGCTGAGTATTTCTGTCTTCCAAGTACAAGTGGGGTAAGAAAAATAATCCTAATGCAAACGGAAACAAGATATTTTTTTCTTACCCCATCTGGCAGATCATTTGCAAAATAAGAAACAATCACTTAAATTAGTTCCTTAAGAATCTTTACATATTTTGACTGGAAACAACAAGACAAAAATACAAAGTAAGAAAAGCATTCTTTGCAGTGCAGGTAGGCCTACATTCATTTATTGCACATAATATTTCATCAGGAGGACACCGTCAAAGTGATCTTGTACCATGGTAACTTACACTACACGGCTAACCTGCTCTGGAGCAGGTTTTATTCTGGGTTAGAGATCGAAAACCCAAACTGGGCCAATCAGCTGCAAGTAAAGATGCAATAAAGCCACACCCCCTGTATCTCTCGTTCCAAATTAAAGCTGTTTATAGTGGAAAAACTTTAGAGACAAAATTGCTCGTCTTTTGGTGCTAATTATTTATTATATTATAGTAATTATAATTACTTTTAATTCATATAATATATTCATATAATTATTATATTAATTGACAAGTAGCCTAATATTAATATAAATATAATACACGCATTCATAATTCTTTTAAACAACTTGTATTCATTTGAGCTCTTTGTGAACCTATAATTATTAGGCATATTTCTTTGATTCACATCATGCCTTGTAAACGCATTTAATTTCATGATAATTTTCAAAACGATCTCTCAATATTCAGAAGAGAAGTGAATTGAATCAAACGGACACTGTGATTGGCTGTTTGCCGCACGTGTCACATGCGCTTCAGAGTTAGGCCCTAGGCCGCTTTGACTGCCAGGAAGTAGTCCGCTGCGCACCAGTCGCTCGCGAGCACCCTTCTGAGACCTAAAATGACAAATGGGACACCCTACGGTCTCGTGGACTTAACGGACACACGCACGCAGCGGCCATTGTAAGTCCACAAGATCGAAAGTGCACATGAAGTGGGCCATTTGGGACAGGGCCATAATCACAAACTCTGGATTAAACCTGAGTTGACAGAGAAAGTTTATACCAAGCTTTGAGAGACCGGTGAACTTGATCTAAACCTGGTTGGATTTATCTGGATTTGTCAACTCTAAACCTACTCTGAAACGAAGAGTTGGTTCAGCTAGCTTCATGCAACAGGCCTCTGAGCTCCGTTGATTGTGGCTTTTTATAGTGGTGGTGCATGTGAGTCAGTCTACTCAGAGTTGATTGAACTAGCTCAATTCAGCTGTTCTGAAACCCAAAACTCAGAGTTTCCCATCTCAGGGTAAGTCAACTCAGAGTTCAAGTTTAAACTCAACGAGTTGGTTGAACCTCCTTATTGAAACAGGCCCCTGGTGTCTGCGTCACGGTGTAGTGGTCAGCTTGTCTGCAGGAGAAGTGTTGGACAAGAATAGAGGAATGCCGGACGCACACAGGGCAATGATTATATAGATTAGGTGAGGTAGAGGGCATTTAATAATGTCTTTTAGGAAGGGAATGTTTGACAAGCCATGGGCATCATTTGGCAAAATCAGCTTATTGTCAATCATTACACAAACATACACTACCCGCCTGACCAAAAAAGGTCGCTGTTTAAGAGTCTATGGACCTCTGAGTCCAGATACAAGATCTTGACCAAAAAGATGCACCTCTAGGAACACACCAAACCGACGCGACCAACTAGTTGCGACAAAAGCAGACTGCAGAGTTGGCTCACGTAGGCAGCGTCTGGGTCCAAAGTTGCCCTGACACACCAAGCAGACGCTCGACATTCCGACGGCCAAGTAGCACATCCGTTCTGCGCCTGCATAAAAGTAAATAGCTTTCCAGTACCAGTTGGTGGCAGTAGTCTGTTTTCGTTATTCAAAGCGGGAAGCCGGAAGAGCTACCCTGTATACCCTATATAAATAAAACGCACCTCATAATGGCCCTGTCCCAAATGGCACCCTAAACCCTCACGGTCTTACTCTGAGTCCGCACTTCCACGACGTAATGCCGCTTTGACTGCTGGGAAGAAGTCCGCTGCGTAACCCGCACCAGTGAGACCTAAAATGACAAATGGGACACCCTGCGGTCTCTTGGTCTTAACGGACACGCACACACAGCGGCCATTGTAAGTCCACAAGACTAAGAGTGCCATTTGGGACAGGGCCAATCTCGCTCACCACAGACGGTCACTTTTTTTTTTTTTCTCGTGCACTGGTTCGCTAGCAGAACAGCCAATCAGAACGATTGGATTGCCAGAGTGACCGACAAGCAGCGATGCCGATTCAACAAGTCGAATCGGCTGAAAAATAGCCGACGAGGACCAAGGACCTGTGGAACACACAGAGAAAACTTAGTTGACCGACGCACGAAAACTGCTCGACGGCCGACTGTCGGCTTGGTGTGTTCCAGGCACACACACACACACACACACACACACACACACACACACACACACACACACACACACACACACACACACACACACACACACACACACACACACACACACACACACACACACACACACACACACACACACACAAACAGCAACACTTTGTTATCTTTAGTTTTTCAAGATTGGTTTCTTTGCAGAGCAATTAAAAGGAGAACTCATTCCACTGAAACAAGCAACATATTTTCTTTGGTCTCACATATTTATAATTATTTCCGAAACACAATGATTGTCTTTTCTCTGAATAACGTAAAGGTAAGTTTTAACCTTTAGGTTGTTCATAGTTATTCATTACAGTTATACAAATTGTATTGACCAATTTGCATTTATAGTGTACAAAAGCTCAAGAGATCTGTATTTCTCATTATTTCCCTTTCTATCACTCTCCTTTCAAACAATTGGTCTCTTGGAATCTTTTGGATCACCTTAAATGTGAAACGATTGATTGATATTAAATTGCGACCTCAAGAGTTTATGTTGAAAATAGAAGACAGTTCTACTTTTCCTATAACATTCAGGTGGTTTATGAATCTTATTTATGCAAGGAAAAAAGGTCAAAACAGCACAAAAACTTGTTAAACATGTGCAATCTGTTTGCTGGGATTGCAGGTGGAAACCAGTCTTACCTGAATCTTGCAATGAGATCCAGAAGAAAGGTTTGTACCTTTTGTCTTCGATATTTTACATGCATGATCTTTCAACAGGTTCATGATTTTAACACAAGATGGTGCTCCTTTAAGGAAAAGCTCAGCAGTACATGTGTGCAGCAGAATGTACAGTAAATCAGTCCTCATGTTTAAACTTGAATGTACAATCATTTCTTTGAATGTTTTAAAAGGGTTTACCAGTTAAACTAGTTTTGATTCTCTTATGACCCCTGACTGTAAAACACCTTTTGTCTTTACTTCCTAGTTTTGCTTTTCAAGGGATACAGTTATAAATTGTTCACCTAAATGGAAAACTTATATCAGACATTTATGCCATATATCAAAATATACTAGCGTAAAAAAACAAAACAAAATTAAATTAAATTGAACGAGAATTGTTGTGAGACTTTGTTTGTTGGGCAATTTACTTTGTTAAAACACACACACACACACGTTTTAATGTTATATGGGCACTTTCCATAATGATTTGTATACTGTACAAACTGTATACTATCATCTAACCCTAAACTTATCCCTAAACATAACCAATAAGACAAGCTCTTATGAGAATGTCCCCATAAGATCAAACCTTTCTGGTATTACTATTCTTGTGGCGACATTTTGTCAATACCTGAACCACACTCTCTCACACACAGATCAATGCACTGACTACATGAAATGGATAATTCTGTCTAATTAACCATAAATTCTGCTGCACAAAGCAGACCGGATGCTAAGAAGATACTTTCATTTTTACATTGTACATATTATGGTACATTTGTGTAACTTGTTCTTTAAAGCTGCTGTCCGTAACTTTTTTTGTGTTCAAAATTTACAAAAGATTATATAATGAGAATGTTCAAAATGAATCCATTTTCCAAACCGTGTTTTTGTCTTACCCTGAATCATTATGGTACACTTATAAGAAGTGTTTATATTGGGACTATTTCAGGCCGGTCTGGTAGAAACCACTGCGGAGGAGCACAATCCCTGCGCGACTCGCCATAGACATAAATAGAGAGAAGTAGCTCCGGCTGCAATGTTCTTCCGCAAGACGCATGCAGTTCTGTTTATTAACTGCTGGAGCGCAAAAAGTTACGGACTTCAGCTTTAAAGGTGTCATGAACTGGCTTTTTAAATTTTTTATACTGTTGTCTGAGGTCAACGTACGACGTTCTTGTGGTTTTTACATTCAAAAACATCATAATGAATAAGTCATAGGCTATTTTCTACCCTGGTTTTGAGGCTCTCTCCTGGAACGCTCGGTTTTGATGGGTGTGCCACACTGAAGACTTGGAAGTAGATGCCCACGACTAGGATTGGATAAGATTTGCATATTTAATGAGCTTCGGCTCCCCTGTCAGTACGTGTGGGAATTGTTTTGAAAGCGTGTGGGAAAATGGCAACCGGAATGATTCGTCCCTCAGGGTTCGCAAAATATCTTTATCAAACAAACACAATGATTTATCTCTCATCCACCTGCAATTGATTGGAATATAATTTTTGTATTACTTGGCCAGCCTGATCGGTGGATATAACAGCGAACCGTACACACACACATGCGCCAAGCCTTACTGCAGAGTCAGACAAATCACTCAAATTAAGTCAAGAGAGTGAACGCACATCAAGAAAGGAATGTTATTTCACTATTTAAGATAGCTCGTCTGCAGGCTGGGCTTACGTTTTGGTAGCCTGTCTGGAAAACACATAGCCCCGGGATGCTGAGTTTTACAAGCCCTGGTCCATACAAGTCCGAGTCTGATCCTGAATCGCAATGAACCGCAACACCACAAATAAAGAATCATCCAGCCTGTGACAGCGAGCTAAGGTATGTTCAGTTAGACATGAACACATAATCAGAACGATCTGTGACAATGCAATACTATCACATATAAAAAGCATTTGTTGCTCCCGATGGCCAGTCCGGGCCTGGTGGGGCTACAGAATCAGGCGTTGGTCTTCTTCTGTTGAGGCGGTGTTTCCCACACGATGACATCAAGGTGTGGCATATTCTGACATCGATCGTTTGCTGGGCCTGGTGTCTATAAAAGTTTTCAGCTCTGAAACTTACAGGATATTTATTTATATATTCTTTTATATATCAAAAGCTCAAGGGAAAGTTGATTTCTCAATTCATCACCCCTTTAATGAATTAAAAGTTAGATGCGTCACTCAGAGCAACTGAAGAAAACATTTACAGGTAACAAATTGATCGTAGTGCTTCAACTGGCGATGAAACCGAGGAAACCAATGACATTTCAAATGTTGGTTCCAGGTTTGAATGTATTTTTTAATGAACTATTTCTTTAGAATGTTTGCATTCGATTGATTAAATTGGTTCATGAAGAAGATACGTCATATTCTCGCGCATGCGTCGTGGTGCTTCGTGAGTTAACGTCAGAAGCCCAGACGGAAGACAAGAACTTGTTGAATAAAGTCGTTATTTTTGAACCACTGTAGTAGGGGTGTAAGAAAATATTGTTACACGTGATTATCGCAATATTAAGCTTGACGATATTGATTCTCAAAAACACTGTATCGATATTTATATTTATTTACATCCAAAATTCGTGGCTTTGTGTTCGGTTTAAACCACAAACTGTATAAAACCCAACCGCTAGATGGCAGTGTTATCTCAGAATGTAACTGACGTGGAGCCGGAGAAGCGTTAAGGTGAGGGTGCGTGCATCGCTAGACAATACAGCTCCCAAGACGATAGAATTATTCCGCTCCCGCTGGATACAGAACAAGTGTGGACTCATTTTGGCTTCAGCTATAAAGAAGCCACTAAGGAAATCGACAAGAGTCCTTTTATTTGCAAAATAGGCCAAGTTAAAGTTCAATACTCGGGAAACGCATTGAATCTGAGAGCTCGCTTAACATCCCGACATCATCCGCGCTGCTGTTTCAACAGAATATGTACTGGATGTTTTGCCCCATATCCACAGTTCAGTACTTTAAATAGCTTTTAATAGATTAGGGATATAAATTATACTGTTTTACTTAAATAAAATAGTTTATTGCCAGGTTTTATGCATATGGTTGTGTTCTTTATTCTTTTAAAATAGATGAAATATAGCAATATATTACCTTTCTTACAATATCGCAATATATAACAATATATCGTATCGTAACCCCTGTATCGTGATACGTATTAGATCGCCAGATTCTTGGCAATACACAGCCCTAGTCTTTAGTAACAATGGGTCTTGAGAGAGGAAATGTCATTGCTGCAATGGAGGCCTTTCTGAGCCATCGAATTTCAACAAAAAGATGAACAACGATGAACAAGGGTCTTACGGGTGTCGAACGACATGAGTGTAAGTAATTAATGACAGAATTTTGGTTTTTGGGTGAACTAACCCTTTAAAGCTGAAGTCCGTAAGTTTTGCCTCTGTGTCGCCATCTCTGTTTGAAACCTGCAATTGCAGTTATTTGCGGAGTTATTATCTTTACGTGAGTTGTGCGTTGGCGCCGCTCCTCAGCGCATGAATCTAATGTGTTGAGCAGTATGTGCGGCTTTGCTGTCAGACATCGCACCGGCGTGGATACCGTACTTCAGAATCACAGGTTCTACGTCTTGGAGTATAACCTAAATACAAATTTTCACCGGAAAATGTCATCTGAACAAGTACGTACACGTCTGCCACTTTTGGGAACAAAACACTACGGTGAATAAATCTAACGATCGTTCATTTAACATCAAACCATGCAAATTATTATTATTGTTTTACTTTGTTCTCAAATTGTTAATGTTAACAACATCAGCATTATGTGACTGTGTATAGTGTTTATTAGCGTTACCTGTAGGCCTAGATTTCAATTTCTGTTCAGTGACAGTCTTCTGCTTTTGACTTGTCACTGAAGATGTAATTTGGGCCTTTACAATCCGCCGTCAAAATGATACATTTAATAATTCCCGCTGCTGTGAGAAAAGGCTCCGTTGAAGAACATGCAGTGTAGTTACACCTCACGTGCGTTAGGCGACTACTAGCCGGACTCTTTCTTTATGTATACAGACGTAATGACGCAAAGACATGCTTGAATTTCCCGCGGAAATCCACCATACCACTCTAATTATAACACATTATTACAAGATAACCGTTGTGAATGGGGCTAAGGTAAGGAGTTTGAACACTGGCTTGTTGTGTACTTGCTCAAAAATAGATTTTGGATAATTTTTAACCAAAAAAAGTTACAGACTGCATCTTTAATTTAGAAATGATACGTTGATAAGTTGATAATTAATACAATTATTAAACACATTATAAATACGCACATAAATCAAGAACAAAGCATTTACAGCTGTATTTATAAACTGCATACTAATGTCTAATGTCTTGCAATGCTTTATAAATGATGAATTGACTATTTGCTAACGCTTGATTGCGTGCAGTTATTATAAAGTGGTACCGAGGTGGTATTAATTTTACGAGCTGCCACGGACCAGATTATTTTTTTTTCTTATACATAAAACCATAGCTATTATTCAAAAGGGTGTCCTTTCTTTTCACATGACTTTATATATCATACAAATGTCCACAAATGAGCATGTTTAAATAGCCTACATCTAGCCTATTTAAGAAAAAAGAAACTAGAATTTTGGAGGAATATAATAAAAATGTATAAAAAGTGTGATATTGGAACAGTAACAGCATAATAATATGACAGGAAAATATTTTGGTCTGCTACACACTGAACCTCTTGTATGTTAAATGTAAGGAACTTAAACATGCACTTCTAAAGGAGGCTATCATCTGTAGAGCTCTGGGATTCCATTTTACATCCCTGCCCTTTTTTTTAAAAGGTCATGCAAAAGAGTGTCCTGCCCGTGTGGTGTTCTGAGGAATCCCAAATGTCATTTTTACCGTGAGGTTATTTTGCTTGATTCAGGTAAGGTCATTGAAAGACTTGCAGGTCATTGCTAGAACACTAGATGGAGCCCTTTACCTTCCAAACAAAACGATAGCATGGTCCTGAAAATCCTTATTTTATTGACTACTCAGATGCCATAACTTCTGTGATTTACTTTGCAATCTTAATAATTTAAACCTGATATATATATATTTTTTTATGTTTGCGCAAATTATTACTCTCACTTTCATTTCTGATGTCACGAACGCCGTGCCAATTAGCACTCAGCCTGATTCTAAACAGACTCATGTTATTGTGTTTTACTGATAACAGACAAGCTCACATGCTTTTATAAATAAACAATAAAAAATAAATTATTTTATGATCCATATAAAATGCTGTTTCAAGCCGCCTATTCTCTGATCTCAAAACATCCCAGTAATTGGTATATTTAAACTCTGGAGGTCCTAATTTAATATCAGTCGTTGCACATTTAAGGTGATTCAAAAGATTGCAAGAGACCATGAAATGAGTGTAATGGAAATGAAATAAATAGCCTAATAAGAAATACAGATTTTCTCTTGAGCTTTTGAAGAACACCATTAAGTAAGTTTATGGATGCTATATATATAATTTCATGATTATTGATGATGATTGTCCTGGCAAGAAACATTGCTTGGATTTCCTATTTCTTTTCTTCTTCTTTTTTTTGACTCGACGGCCACTAGGTGGAAACAACCCCTTGAATCTGACAGAAAGATGTCGGGATTGATAAAGTGACTTCAATTAACAGTGAGCAACAACTGTGCGCAAAGACAATATTACGCTTGTTTTTTGTTTACGATAAATTTTAGTTCTTACATATTCCGTTAACATAAAATAAAATGTCATTGCATTTATCTCGTTTTTCCCTAAATATGGTCAGTGATATTTGATAAATTATGCACTCCAAACTACAACGCAAAGCATAGACTATATTCAAGATTTAAGAATATATTTTATATTTGTGTTATATTGGATCAGTGAATAGCAAAATAGACTTTTACAACCCGCCCGTGCTGTTAAAACGGCTCGTGATGTTTTACAATTTGACATTGTCCCTTTCCGCGGAATACATGTAATAAAATAGGAATGATAGAGTAAAAAAATGGATTGGATTGTCATATAGGAACATTTGATGGAGAGCTACTAAACAATCGAAAGAGGCTGAAATACAGCATTAGAAAAAAAGTTTCTACTCAAAACAGGGCTTTTGACACGCCAGACATCGCAGAAATATGTATCACGCACAATATGAGACATGGGGATTCAAATCTTTATGTCCTTGTCTTGTGTGTAACACGTCGAGTTAGTTATGGTGTTGCAGATGCTGTGCTTTGGGGATTGACCCTTCAACCTCCTCTAAAATATAGAATAGAAAAGAATCTTGTATGTTTTAGTTTCGTCGTGTGACACAACATACATTTCTGAAGACACTGACTATTGACCTTCAACCTCCACTCGAATATAGAATAGAATAGAATGTTTTATTAGTGGTCAGGGGTCATGCTCCGTTTGATCTAGTTCAGGGCAGACGGGGATCGTGTCTTTCATGAACGCCGGGCTGCTTTACTGCCGCTTTCTTTTCTGTTTTGTCTTTGACTGAGACGTGTAGCTATAAGCAACATTTCCGTGCCCTCAAAAGAGTTTACAGACGGCATACGCAAGATAATACATTTCTACACAGACACGAGTGATAGGCTATGTGAAGATGCTTTAGCAAAATAATTACACACATAGTTATTATTATTATTATTATTATTTAATAATACTGATAATGATAACACGGCTATAATAATAATATGTGTCAAGTATGAAGGAATCTGAGGGGGAAACAAACTTCTGATATGCTGGATGGAGTAAATGACTGCATTATGGGGACTGTTTGCGTTAGTCTTAATATTTTTTTTTAGACGAAATTGAGTTTATATATATTTTTTAATTTTTAAATCCAACTGGATCGTTTTGTGACTGTGAGCTCTGGAGGTCTATCTAATAAATATTTAATCAGGCATCATTTGGTGGAATTCAGAATAATGCCAAAGAACACCAAAAACCCTTAATACAATGCGAGTTTTCATAATTCAAAAATTATTTGGGACAGCAAACACATAGGCTAAGACCATTTGCGTGATTACTTTGACCTAAATTATTAAATTAATTGTTCTTAATATAATTGATTTAATTTATTTTATATTTGTATCGCTGTCTGGCTGATGATAATAATATCATGATTATGATTACTATTATTATCATAGTCCATGCAGCTGCATATAACCCTGTGGTTTCTCAAATTGGAATATTTCTTCTAATTCTAGTCAGGACAACTTCATTCAAGTTTTTTTTTCTTCTTCAAAAATTAAAATGTCACTGTTTAATAATAGGTAATGTTTGACAGTGCCTTATCGAATATTATTGCGCTGTGTTATCTGTGGAAACATAATGTTATACTTTACACGTACAGTATGCTCAGGATCCGCATTCACTCGTTTAATATCAAATCATACCGGCGGCACTTTTAGACACATTTGAGTTCTGTAAAACGATATAGTCGATTCTATTTTAATCATGATAGATTCAATGCATCGTGACTGTTCCTGGATATTGAAGGCAAGTGTCAGGTTAAATCTGGAAAGCACGAGACCACTTTTCAGTGGCAGGGCGCTCAGTCCCTCTAACATCAGCTGAGTTTTTGCGGCGAATTTTGAAAATGACGCAAGGGATGACCGCGACCAATCAGAGCTCAGAACGGAGATTGACATGTAAATGACTTTGCCTTTTATGGACAAGTCTCCGCCCTCCTCGAGTCCACGCTTGTCCCCCCCGAGAGCTCTGGAGCCGCGGAACCCGAGAGAAGGTGCGCTCCGCTGGGACGCAGGAGGCATAAAGAGACGGGGAGGGAGGGAATGAGATTTCTTGCTACCCAATCCCTCTTTTCCCCAGGGACAGCAAGCCTTCCCTGGTCCATCCCTCCCTCTTGTTTGGTAATCATTTCATTTTACTCCTTTTTGAAGCAGTCGCCCGTTTTATCCCACTTTTCATTTCACAATCCCGTGCGCGTCTGTTCGCCTTCTTCTTCAGAGCAAGTTCGCGTTCTCCCCTCTTTCTCCCCGCGACGAGAAGGTCTGCTTGATCCCGGCTGATCGTTTCCTTTGAGATGCTCCACAGCTCTTGCCTTCTCTCCACCCTCTTTTAACTAGAGACCGGTTAATCTTGAGTGAACTGAACTTGGGTTTGGAATCTAAAAGAAAGAGGAACACCCAAAGGGATACGGCAGCGCGTCTTTGGATAAGGACCTCTTTCCCCTTGTTGCACTTTGGGGGAAGATTTTTTCCCTTTCAGTTGGTTTTTGTTAATCCAGGTGGTGCAGGAGGATTATTCCACTCGAGCTGGTGTAGAGAGACATCCCCCAGAAGGCGATTTTCATGTTCTCCATCCAGGACGGTCTCCCACGGGGAGCCTTGACCATGAAAGAAGAGCCCCTTACGAGTGGCATGACGCCGGTGCGCTCTTGGATGCAGAGCGCGGGGATACTGGATGCCAACACAGCTGCGCAAAGGTAAACATCACCAACAAGCTCCAAGTTGTTCCTATTCCAAGTAGCCTAGTTGGGCGCGTGAAACGGAGCGTCTGATGCGCGTTAGAGAAAGCGCTTTGCCACACTTCTATGAGTGTTTTGAATTTGCACATGCTCATACGAGGACGTCGCACATAGCACAGTATCCCAGTCAGTTTGTCGGCTGTTATTTAGTTGTAGACATGTTGATGCTGACCGCGCATCGTTAGAAAAAGCACCTCGCTCCGCTCCAGAAAGGCGGACTCTGATTACACTGCCTGTCACACACGAGAAAACATGGTTCTACCTGATTTCTCTGTGGTCGAAAGAGAGCTGGAGATCTTTCAGGTTGTCTTGATGGGAACAATGGTTCATGCCATCTTATTTAGCCACTGTGAAAATGTTGACATTTCGCGTTTCACGTGCATCGCAGGGACCGAGAGCTCCAGTGAGCATCACTGACAACGAGCATAAGTTTATAGTTTGTTTGTAAATAAAATATGCACTACATAGAGCGCTCTTGAAATTGCCTGTAGTTGATTAAAAATGAGCTTAAATTATATAATATAGGATATATCTTATTTACGCGGTACGTTGCAGAATATAACAGGCAAATGCTGAAAGTGGGGGGAAATTAGTTTGTGAGGTTATTGCGTTGTCGTACAAAAACAGTCAAACCGACCATGGCGCTTTTTCCAATAGTGTAATGCAAACCAAAGCAACCATTTGCGCCGGAATCAAAGTTAGTTTTAGAACTGTGAGTTCCTCCGCATATACATTCCCATGGGTTCTAGAGTGATGTTGAAACACCGAGGAAATGTGTGCTGTTCTGTCTCAGCCTTCAAAGAGAGACCTGGGATTTTAAGAAATGCGTAAAGGTTACTCTTAAGTTCACTTGTAGAAGTTTTACGCAGAGTGACAACATTTGTTTGAACATTAAAAAAATTAAAAATAAATAGCGGCTCAAAATGATTATTATATGGGCCGTGATATCATATTAAAACTGTCATAAAAATATAGGAGAAGAGGAAAGAACATCGAGCAACACACCAATTTTGAAAAATAAACTAGGCTGTATTAATGTAGGCTTTTAGAAAACACACGTGTCTTTTTTTTCTTACTCCATAAACGCACATAGAAAACGGTCAAGGACTTAAGGAATACTAAATTTGCTAGTTTAGTGCCATTGATTATTTTTTTAGGGTATTTGAGCTTAATTAAAAACTGTATGTAGGCCTATTTATTTATTATAGCCTATAGCTACATTTCATTTGGCTGCTGCAGGGCCAAACGTGCGGGCTACAATAAATTAACATATAGCCTAAATATGATTTTATGTGATATTTATACTAAATTGAGCAGTGAAATGCAGTTAACGAGACGGGTTGTTATTTTCTGCTGGTGTGTGGAAAAGTGTGCATCCTGAAATCAAAACATTTCGAGGCGTTTTTTAATGTACAAATAATCTTACAGTTCATTAAAACATGTAGCCTACCAAGAGAGATATGCTGCGTTTACATGTTTTAGTGATCCCCTTGAATACGTTCGGAGATAAATCCCCGCGGTATATTAATATTGCATATTGTGAAGGCTGGATAAAGTTGATGTTTCAAACTTACACTGAGGTCAGCTGCCGTGAACAAGTGGCCGAAATCACCTGCCCATTCGCTGCCTTTCATATGCGCTATAGCATGGAAAAGTCGCAAACACCTTGTAGATCACCAGTATTTGCAGTCGAAGCTGTTGATGGTTTACTATGATATTAATAAGAGACAAAAATGCATCTAAGTCTATGGGCATCTAATTACCCTACATGGGATAAACTCACATCTTGAATTATTTATTATGGCAAGAAAAAAAGTCGCATTGCATGTAAGTTACTATGCATATTGCATAGAAAAAGTCGCTATATGCAATAAGAAAAAAGCACGTTTCATGTGCGCTTATTTATTTATTTATTTTTAAATTACGAGATTTATACTAGTTATTTCTCATGCACAGTTATGATAAAGAGCCGTGTGTGCTCACCATATGCAGGGCTGCAGAAAAAGTCATTTGTAAATGTTAATACCAAACAGTTTCCCTTATAATAATAAATAATTTCCTCTAGCCAATTATCAGCCTCATACTCAACACAAAATTCTCCCGCGCTCCTTACAAACGTACAGCATCTTAAACTAAGACTGAAAGATTTAAAAAGGCTACTTAAATGTTTACAACCTTTCTTAATAATAGTTTGTTAAAATCCTCCATTTGTCCTGTATATTAGCCTATATATATATATATATATATGAATGACTGATTTAGTTAACTGTCAGGTAAAATATGCATGCACCTCTTCTTCTGCTTCTACTTTAAATCTATCCTCTTTCTTGCTCTCTCACTATTTTTAATTCACCCTAATGCATATATATATATATATATATATATATATATATATATATATATATATATATATATATATATATATATATATATATATATATATATATATATATATATATATATATATATATATATATATTAGAATTAGTGCTCCATTTAAATCTCAATTATACACTGATGGCAGGATGTCAGTTTTATGAGTGCAGTAAAGGGTGTTCTCATAAGAGACAGCAAAGTGAGTGAATCTAGACAAAAGAAGCAAACGTGAGAGCCTAATTGTATTTGAATCCTTAATGTGATCCTGTAAATAATACCATGTGTTGGCTCTGGTGGTGATAGGTAGGTGTCAAGGGGTGAGCTTGGTAGAAAGTGCAACCTTTTTTTTGGGATTAGTGCTTCCAGAGTAAAAAAGGAAAGTCATTATTCGGACACATTGCAAAAAAAAAAAGTATTCGTGCATGATCCCATTATTATTACCCACATTATTTGAATATCTAACCACATTTCAGACACACAGTGCAAATGTTCATTCCGTGTAAACTTGTTTGGAGTAGGAGTTGGCTGAACAGGTTTGTGATGCTCAGGCAGCTCGGGGGTACGTTTGTGGGGTCCATCTCCCCCCGAGCATTTCTCTCTCTCTCTCTCTTTCGTTCGTTCTCTCTGGGCCTAGGGGTGAGTGAGAGGGCCGCACAGCTGGGGAACAGATTTCGATTGACCCTTTCACCGATTCCGTACCCCTACACTGTAAAACCTGGCAAAGTGAATTATGTCGCCTCTGTTTTGTCCGCTGGGGGAGAGAAGGAGGGGTCAGACTAATGAAGTCCAGACCCCCAGGCTTTGTAAAAAAAATTTAAAATAAAATAAAAAAAGCATTTTCTCTCTGCATCCTCCGGAATTCCCTTGCGTGCTGAAAGAGAGAGAGCAATGGCGGGATACTATTTTTACATGTTGCAAATCCGACCAAATATGCAACAGTGATACCGGACGATGCATAAATGGCACTTGGCCGCTCCAAAAAAGTTGCTCATGCAACATTTAAGCATTCGTAAATACACTCACCGAATCACAAAACGCACAGTTCAAGCTCTGTTCAATCTCAGTTGACGCCTGCATGCCGGAATGTAACAGAGAAACAAGTGTTTTAGAAACAGCTGCCCCATAACATGCTTGCGATTAGCGGCCGGCTGCAGGGCCACCTCGGTAATGACCCCATTAGAAACGTACAGGTGACCAGCTAATGATTTCAGCTGTAGGCCACTAACGATTTTAGAAATGACTGTACGTTTTTAGTTTTTTTTTTAGAATAGTGCGAGCGAGAGAAAGAAACCAGTGCTGTAATTTGTTGTGTGTGTGTGCAGGTCTGGCAGGTGCAGTCGGGCTAAACCTACAGCAAACACGCACAAGTGCAATACTAATAAAACACACACACACAGACCCCACAGTGCAGGGGCAGCACTTCACACACACAGCACAGGCGCTCTCTCAGTCCAGCTGTGGAGAACCATGTGACCAGCGCATTGATCAAGGCATCCAGAGCAGATCAGTTACAATGAGGCCCTGACTAATTTTTCGCTCTCTCGTGACGGAAAGAAAAACAAATATATTGCAATTTGGAGGGATACAATAATCGAAAAGGAATTCAATGTGATTAAAGCATAAAGATGTAACAAATGTAAATACCTGTTTCCTCCATGCACTTGATACACTTCTGCCGCTCTATTCTTTGTCACATGTTCAATTAGAGTGTCCTAATCGCATGAAACATTTGTCTGTAATTTATCCGTCCAGCTCCAGGAAATAACTTCTCACTGTGCAATGGTTTACTTGTCTCGGTGCAATTACGACCAAATTAGAAAATGAGCTGGAAGCGTTTAGCACTGGCTGGTTATACGCTTTTTACGATTAAAGAAGCCGAGTGTTATGTTTCCGACGTGTTGCGGTGACAGTGCCGTCAGCTCTTTGAATTTGTTCGTGCATGTGTGTTCATCTTTACCGTTAGTTACACTGGCTTTATGATTGGCAATCATTGCGTGTACAGTCATTCTTTGCATTTAGACATTAAAAGCTCTTACAAGACCAAAACAGACAAATGTAATTATAGCTAGAGACTTGAATCAGACTTACAGATCATGGTATTATTTTTTACCGGTAAACATGATGAAACCTTTATAGGGCATATCACATGATACACATGTAGAGCATTGCTTTGCATTAAAAAAGGTCTGGATTCATAAAAGAAGCCTACATCCTGTGATGTGTCCTCGTTTTGTCACAGCCGTGCAGCGTTCCACACTGACATCCCATAGCCCACGACAGCGAGCGATAAACAAACGGGGCTGAATTTGATTAGATGTCTAATCTGTGAGTGAGCCGCGAGTCTATTGACTCAGATCATCTCGCGTTGAGAGCCACAATCAGTGAGCAATGATGGCACATCAACCCCTCCGACTGCACGGGCCGTTCTGCAGAGCACCTTCTCTTTGGAGGAATACGTCAAAAGAGGCATTGAGCTAAATATTGCTGGCAAAAGTATGTTTTGTGTGTGTGTGTGTGTGTGTGAAAGAGAGTGCGTTTTCAGTGGCTCATTGTTTTTTTGCGTTTTGTTCAATGCGTTTGTTTGAAACACGTTTAAGTGCTTTTAATTGAATTGAAGTGATTCAATTGGATTGAGATCATTGAAAATCATCAATCAAACAAAAATGATATCTTAATAAATGGATTATTAACGATATTTTTTTTGGGCTTTCAGAACACAAGCATAAACCAGTGTACATATAACCAAACATATAAAAAAAAAAGAAAAATACAGGAAAAGCATTTTTTTTAAAGCAAGTTTTTACTTTAATGTCAGTTTTAAATTATTCAAACATAGGCATTTTTAAAGCCATTTGACTAGATGGGTATAATAACAATCAAATATAATAATTAAATAGAAAAAGTAGTACATTTTTATCACCATCCGATGAGAAATCACTTTTAGAAATGAACCCTCTGATGCATGATGTCCAAAATAAGCCATTTTTTTAAGTTACATGAAGTTACATATAGGTGATAATTTATGACCCCATAATTAGATGTCTTCTTTATATGTAATTATGCTTTTGACCTATGTTGCATTAGATATAATACATATTATTTCTCTATTTTTAATAATTCATGCATCAGAGGTTAAGGTAACACAGTCAAGAACAGAGAGGCATGTTAAGATACTGTCTGCTTTCCGGATGTCTGTAAAGTGTTAGTATTTGTGTGTGTGTGTGTGTGTGTGTGTGTGTGAATAAAACGGCGAGCAGGCGGTGGCAGTGATGCAGGCAGCTGGTGATGTATGTGCCAGCTTATCGCTGGAAGACGTGACAGACAGGCCGTTTGTGTTTGTGTGGCAATAGAAATCATGGAGAAATGACAGGCCTTTCTTTATGCAAAGATCCTCTCCGACACGTTTGCTTTGACTTACGGCCACCCGTTACTGTGCAGCGGTGACAAATGCCTCTATTACTCTCTGCACTCTGTCATTCCAGGAAGGTTTTCCTATGATTCCACGTCGTAACATCCAATTAGCGATAAAGAAACAAAGATGCCGACTATCCATAAACGCAATCAGCACATCTGGCGCGGCGCTTTCACCTCAGATAACAGCCATGTAAAATACAAATTTTTATACTTTAGGGGGATCTAAACTGCCCATTTTGACAATTTACAATGCGCAAGGCTTGTGTTGAACAATTAAATCACCACATACTTGAGTCGAGAGAGAATAAGAGCTACAGGGATGACTTCGCAACAGGCCAAGGGAACCAAAAAAAGAAAAAAAGAAAAGAAAAAAAGGCCTGGTTTGACCACAAGTGGGATTTGGATTTCAAAACAGCCTCTTCTCCTCTCTCTCTTCCTATTTTCGTTCTGTTTCTGCTCTCCACTAATCCCAATATGCTGCCCGTGCTCCTACAGCGCTTTAGTCCTCAACTCATTAAATCTTATTACACAGCTAATAAGCGCTAACCAAACATACCGCTGCCATGCTGACTGCCCGCTGCCGCCGCCCCCCCCAACACTGCACGCACACACACACACTCATAAACATAGGCAAATGTATGCCACAGTAATTGTCTCTTTCTGCATAAATTACTCCATGTAAACATAGAGTATGTGCATATCTTAGTATCCACCATCCTCAAAATACTTTCAAAAGCAGGCATGCTCTGGTTCTCAGCTTCCTTCATTCTCATTCGGTCTGTTTTGGACATTTATTAGAGTAAAGGTCAAATTAAATATGATTCCCTTATGTTGGTTAATTTAGAGTATGATCTCCCATTGCAGATCTCTGATGAAGGCGACCAAATCTCAGCTGATACCTGGAACCTTTTTTTTTTTTTTTTGATGATGATGAGACCTATTTGTGAGGGAAACTGGTTCTGAGACCTTTCTGAAAGGATGGAAGCAACAAAAGAGCACAAGAAATTCTTAAAAAAAAAAAGTGAGAATGAGGAAGGAAGAGAGCAAGAGAGAGAGAGAGAGAGAGAGAGAGAGAACGAGATTTACGTTTACTTGTTGGATCAGCACGTTGGCGCACAGCCAGGGCAGAGATGATTTTTCCGCGTCACATTTGTATAAACAGAGCGCTGCTGTACGGCTCATTAGTTCGATAGTGAGAGAGAGAGACGAGCTGTAGTTAAAGACTTCCCTTTGTCACAGTCCATCACAGGCGTGATTAATGTCACCAAGATGTGGGGCTGAGTCCGTGATGCCACACATATGCCACACACACACACTACATATGTCATATATAGTTTAGCAGGCGGTTTAACAGACACCTCATGGAAAAATAAGTAAAATACTGGCTGATGCAGTCAATACAAAATTCATACACTGCCGTTTTTGAAAGAGACGAATACATTTATTCAGTAAGGATGCATTCAATTGATCAGAAGTGACAGTGAAGAAGTTTTTAACGTTACAACAGGTTTCTATTTCAAATAAAGGCTGTTCTTTTAAACATTCTGTTCATCAAAGTATCCTGAGGGGAAGAATTTATTAAGTTTTCCACAAAAATAATAAGCAGCACATTGATAATGATAAATGTCTCTTCAGCACCAAATCAGCATATTAGAATGATTTCTGAAGGGTCGTGATGCTGAAAATCACAGGAATAAATTACATTTGAAAGGATATTAAAATAGAAATAGTTTTTGATCAAATAAATGCAGCTTTAGTGAGCATAAGATACTTCTTTCAGAACATTAAACATTTTACCGACCCCAAACGAAGTGTAGTGTTTTAGATAACATGAAATCCAAATCAATTTTCATTTTGGGGGCTGAAGAGACCCCATGATTAAAATGTACAAATAATAATAGTAATTTTTTATTCATTTAATGTGGTCTTCTGAGCCCTGACCTAATCAAAAGCCAGATATTAAATTGGTTATAGTGGTATTACATTTTTCTACAATGTAATGAAAGTGGTTCTTTTCCATTACATTGCAAAAAAATATAATAAAACAAATTTAAATTAACACTTGGCAGGAGTGAACTACTACAGTGTGGATACCATCAGGAAATCTTAGGGTACGTTTACATGACAACGGTATACTAAAAACGGAAAAATGTTTTCCGGTAACACTTGATTTTACTTGTTACACGTTACATGTACTCACCATTGTAATACCAGTAAATTATGCATAATTACATGCAACTAACCCTCAACCAAATCCTAATCCTCCCTAACCATATAGTAAGTACTTAAATATATAATTACTATGTAACAATGACACCTTAAAATAAAGTGGAACCTGTTTTTCCTTTCCAACGTTGACGAAACGATCCCCGTACACACAACTAAAAACGCTGTATTCTGCTGCCAGGCCAGTAGTTGTCACTCTGTAAAGAAACACTATGTGCCCTATAGACTGAATATGGAATACACATGTGCGGATTGTCACTGTTTTCACAAATTCGTGGTTTTGTAGTTTAAACGGAGACGATAACGGTATCGTTTTTTAAAAAGCCCCCAAACGCCATTTTTTGTGACATTTTTCGTGCAGGACTTTTAAAATATGTTATCAAATGCATTACTTCAATGTTCAGCATGCATCTTTAATAATGCTTAACAACTTTTTCGACCTCCAAAACATTGCTGTAATCTAAGCCACATTGGCGGGAAAAATAGTAATAACCAATAACGTAGCCAAACATGTAACGATCCAATCATATCCTGATAGCTAATATCAAGTACCGCTCTGCATTATTTGACCAAATATTCAGTTTTACTCTGAAAAACGGCACGTTGTTGGAGTTAAATGTGTTGTAAATGACATATTTAGTGTAATTCGCCACTGGTTCCCTCAGGATTTTCCTATGGTGTTTTATAATGGGGGTTTTCAATTTATGAGTAAAATAAGGACTGTGGTAAACATAACTTGATGATACTTGGACGTAGTTACTATTAGAAACATGCGTTTATAAAATAAACACAACATCTTCAAAATTCAAATTTTCGATAAAACGTCCAAGTATCGTCAACTTATGTTTACCACAGACCTTATTTTAAATGTAAACAAAAAAATCCCATTGGGAAAGCTTGAGGGAACCACTGGAAAATTAGCCTTCCGGGTTTTGACGTCATCCCTGCACCATGTTTTCTTTAACATTTTAATCTTAAACAATTTGATGTATCATTATTTTGCTATTTTATTGAGACGTACATGTGAAGGCACACACACACACACACACACGTCATCTAACTCCTCGATATCTCAGCATAACCTGCTGCATCCTGTGTATTGACAGTTTCCTCTCCTCTGCATGTTCATTAGCAGAGGATTTCAGAGTTTGACTCTATGTGCTTAGTATCTATTTCCCTCAAGTGTTCAGGCCCTTGAGCTGCGAGGATCTTAGCCCGGGGTTACTTTTTTCATTTAACATAATTAGACTTTGCTGTATCGCATTAAGCCTGCAGTATGCAAAGGGCCGCAGACTGCACCGACTGCCACTGCATAAAGAAAGACGGCGCTCTTGTATTCTGAAATGTCATCATTACAAACCCTTCAGCTCCCGCTATGAGTGGTTTATTGTTAAAGAGGTTCTGTGAGACCGTATTTATTGATTCAAATAAAAGTCGTCAAGTGGAGGGTGTTTTTACGTCCAGAATTGTGTCAGAACTGTGGTTGTTTCTGGCCTGCGTGCTTTTTTCCCTTTTATTTCTCTCTGCTCTGTGACGAGAAGATGTCAAACAGTGTGTTTAACAGAGACCGTCGTGAGACCGCGCGCTGTAGCCGTCCGTTAGCGACTGATTTACACAGCTCCTGCTGTCTATGTGTGTGTGTTTGTCACCTCGATGGCAGTTATTTCAATACGGAGCGAGTGAGAGCCGTCCAATCGTGCCTGCCTCTGACTCAGAACTGCTGGAGTGGATATGGCAGCAATCAACATAATTAAAATAATAACACTAACAAGCTTTCCGAGTCGATCGTTTCCTGCACGTAAAGATCCGTGCTTTGCGAGAGTGTGCGGGAACGCTGTCTCTCTCCTTCACCCCATCAGAAACATGACGCCTGGCTTTGTAACCGAGCTGGTGGGGTAATGGAGAGGAGCTCATGATGCAATGCGTGTGTGTGTGTGTGTATGTGTGTATGTTTAAGTGTGATGCTGTTTTTTCCTTTTTTCTTTATCTCCCCCACAAATGTGTCATTTTGTGATTCTGTCTTCCAATGTGAAGGTGATAATTTGTGTTTACATGTGCTTGTGCAGATGCAGGATTTGCCCAGACTGTTGACGTATCCTGTTGTGCGATATATTTATTCCGAAACATATATATATATATATATATATATATATATATATATATATATATATATATATATATATATATATATATATATATATATATATATATATATATATATATATATATATATATATATATATATATATATATATATATCATAATAATTAAAAAAGCAAATCCGATCTTTAAAGAACCCTTATCTTACCTTATCTACCCTTATTATTTTCTATTTCTTTTTGGTATTGCATTTAGAGGGCATCTGTCAGACTTAGCACCGCCCTGACCAGTCAGACTGCTAAAGATCTTCACTGCGAATCAATTACTACAGATGAAGAAGATCATATTTCCCATTTACGTTGAAGTCATCCGCTTTAAAAGGGCTCCTCCCAGAATCCCCCTCCCACAGCCTCTTCTGTGAAAGCTGCTTTTGCCTTCAGTGTAGTAACTTCAACTTCACGAATGAGATTTCACCAGGCTCGGATACAAATGAAGCATTAAGCCCTGGTAATAGTACTGGGGAGGGGTCAGGCTTTATTAATGTCCTATCAGGGGAATATCTCAACGAGCGGAGACAGAGAGCAGGCCGCTTTCCAAAACACTGGCTCCCCACCCCGATCTCAGCAGATGAACAAATATTTATGCATGAGCATATTTTTGAGATTCAAATGCATTTCGGCCCACCTCGTCAGGGTAACGAGTAAATAATGAACAGACTTAACAATGACAGCTGCAATTTATGTATGCGAACACTACGCGCTTTTTCATTTAATGATTTAGGGAATTATAAATATTATGGGGCACTTGTTTTGACTTAAAGTTGGTTTATAAAAAAGAAGTCTGCTATGCTCACGAAAGCTGCATTTATTTGATCAAGAATACACTAATACTAAATAATACCACACAGTAAATAATACTATAATATTGTGCCATGTTACAATTTTTTACGACCCCCGTTCATCTTCGGAACACAAATGAAGATATTTTTGTTGAAATCCGATGGCTCAGTGAGGCCTGCATAGCCAGCAATGATATTTCCTCTCTCAAGATCCATTAATGTACTAAAAACATATTTAAATCAGTTCATGTGAGTACAGTGGTTCAATATTAATATTATAAAGCGACGAGAATATTTTTGGTGCGCCAAAAAAAACAAAATTACGACTGATATAGTGATGGCCGATTTCAAAACACTGCTTCATGAAGCTTCGGAGCGTATCGAATCAGCGAGTCAAATCATGATTCCCAAACCGCCAAACTGCTGAAATCACGTGACTTTGGCGAACCGCTGATTCGATACGCTGATTCATAACGCTCCGAAGCTTCACGAACGAAGGTCTTACGGGTGTGGAACGGCATGAGGGTGAGTAATAAATGACATTATTTTCATTTTTGGGTGAACTAACCCTTTAAGTAAAATACGTTTGGACCGGGATTTTCTGTTTGGCAACCAATGGTTGATGCGTTCAGGAAACCTGTTTGAAAAAAGTCCTTATTTTTGGTGATACTATTTGGTACATCACCTTTAACATACATAAATACATTTTTATTCATAATTATATTATTATAATGAAACTATAATATTTTAATACATGTCAAATTTCTTTGTTAAAATGTAATGTGGGAAAAGTGTAGGAGTTAGACTTGAGTGCTTGATGTCAGTTTCTGCTCGAGGGAAGGGATGCATGCATTACCACCCTATTAAAAATACAGACAACCTTCATTTTAATCTTCCTCCCTTTACTTCAGGCCTTCATCTCTCTCTGAGGACCACGTGTCCACTGATCCAGGTATGGAAAGATGATCAGTGCTTGTGTCAGTGGACCAGGGCTGAGGGTTTGATTGATAGGTGGACGTGTAGGGTTGGCGTAGAGGTGCGGGCCTCCTCCTCTCGGGCTGCGCGAGGATCCTCGGTCTCTGTCAGTCCGTCGTTTGCCACGCGTTCTAATCGATGCTCAAGTGCGCGAGTCAGGATGGAGTCTTCTATCGGCTGGACCCTAGGGAGGCCCGAGCAGCTTTGACTGACAGGTCAGGGAAAGAGGAACGCAGCAGTTGCCAAGGCGAGCCGTACCCAGTAGCGATTGGCAGCCACAAAGGCAGACGGTGCCTTCTGGGGTCCCGCTCCATGCCAGATTCCAATTGTTGAGGTGGCAGAGCAGAGAGAGGCAGACAATAGAGTTCATGGCACACACAGGGCATGAGAAAACAAGCCAAATATCTCTCTTCTAACCCCTCTCAGTTATGTCCTGTTATCTCTCTTTGTAACAGCTTTAATTTCCTGTCTTTTATCATTTTATGAATTTAGATTTGGGATTGTCGAACAAGTATACATGGGACTCTGCATATTCCCATGTAGAAAAATGTTGCGATTCACATGCAGATCTTAAAAATGTTGACGTCGCGGGGACTTTTCGACAACACAGCATTATATATTTATGTGATATTATTTGTGAAAGTTCATGTGAAACTGCCATTTCATCTTTCTGCAAGCTCATATTTTCGAGTGATTATTTGGGTTACAGTACATTAATCTCTCTGTCTCTTTCTCTCCATCTCTCTCTCTCTCTCTCTCTCTCTCTTGTAGTGGTGTGGGTTTGGCAAGAGCCCATTATGAGAAGCAGCCTCCCTCAAACCTGCGCAAGTCAAACTTCTTCCACTTTGTGCTGGCCCTGTATGACCGGCAGGGACAGCCCGTCGAGATCGAGAGAACCTCCTACGTGGACTTTGTGGAAAAAGACAAAGTAAGCACTCTGTCACTAATAGACACCACCCCACAACGCAACAGGGTTTGTGATATGCTGGGGTGCTGCTTATTGAACTTAGAGAACATGCTAGGAATGTTCTGTATGCTGTAATTGTTTTTAGATGCATTTTTTAGTAAAGAAAAAAAATGTTGCTAGAATAAAACCTTGAAATTATTCTGATAAAGCCGAAAAACCTCAAATGTGAGACATAAAGATTTGATGTCATCTCACACTTTGATTAGTTTTATTTTTATTGTTGCATAGGTCAAAATCATTGTTTATTGTGTTTTTTGTACACTCTACAAAATGTATATATATATACAAAAATATATATATATATATATATATATATATATATATATATATAAATATATACATGTATGTGTGTGTGTTAATACAGTTTTTTATCACTGGTTATTAAAAAAAAAAAATTAATAAACATTTTCCACTACTAGTAACTATATAAAGTAAGTACATATAGTTTATTATTATTCAGTATTCAGGATTATTCTCAGTACTTAAATGTATACCTACACTGTAACAAGGACACTTCAAATGAAAATGTAACCAAGTTAAGTTTTTTTTAATAAAAATAAATAAATAAATACTTTTTTGATCATATACATTTATCATTGGAAATTATTATCCTGTGTTTCGAACGCATCCTTCCAAGATGCTTATTATATGTTAATCTAAATAATCAGTTTATAAAACTACACCAACAACTTCCTTAACAATTCCCAAACCCTCTGGAACAATGTTTCATGTTTACACAAATTTTTTAAAATGTGTGTATAAGTGAGATCTAATTTCAGGGCTTCACACTCACATGATCTCACAGGCAGTATTGTGATTCTCAATACCAAATAATACATCTAGGGGGCAGCAATGAGACCACTTTTTTCATTAAGTATTAACAATATTTATATAAAATGTTCCTATTAACATTAAAACTTAATTTCTTTTAAATTAAATAAACTATAAAATATCCAGTTTTATAAGAAAACACTGTGTTTAGCTGATTTTTACTGCACATGATTTCATTCTTCTTCTGAGTCTGATTCTCAGTCGTGTGTTTGTACCTGCTAGCCCTGCGGTGTGTGTCGGAGGGTAGTCCTGCTCACCCCCGCGGTGTGTGTGTCGGTGGGTTGTTCTCAGTAAAAGGTTACAGAGAACAGCTCCGCCCACAGTCATGTGGGACGGGGTCCAGCTGGCACGGTCAGCGCTCTGTCCTCGCTGTCCGTTCACCTCCGCCATAACCCCCGCCCAGCATCCCTCCCCACACACTCCTCCACTCCACCCTGGGTCGCTGCCAAGACGCTACCACTAAACTTGGCAGTGAGGAGATAGAGAAAGTCTGACGACATGTGTGGGTGTGTCGTGTTCCTGCGTCTCATTGGATTGATGTTACATCAGGGGGAAATAACTCACCTGAAGCCTGGATGTGATGCTTAAATGTAAACCTCACACGATCTCGGCCCAAAGAGTGAAATCAAACTAGGCTCACGTTTGGATGGCCTGCAGTTCTTGTGCTGCGATTTCGAAATGACTTTGGAGTGAATGATTTTGATAGTCTCAACAAAGACTTGAAGTGAGCCTTAAAATGAAGTCAGTAAGATAAAAAAAAGGCATTGACATTTACATTTTCTATTCCAAAAAAATGCTGTTCTGTTGAACTTTCTATTAATCAAAGAATCCTGAAAAAAAGATCATGGTTTCCACAAGAATATTAGACGGCACAATTGTTTTCAATACTTATAATAATAAGATAAGTCACTGAAGACTGGAGTAATGATGCTGAAAATTCAGCTTTGCCAAATTACATTGAAAATAGAAAATAGTTATTTTTAATTAATATGTCACAATATTACTGTTTTTAATTTATTTATTGTTCAAAAAAATACAGTGAACATTAAGAATTAAAAACAATAAAAACATTAGAAAATCTTACCGACCCCAAACTGTGAACTGGTACCCTATACAAGTAACTACAGAGAAGAATGAATTGCTAAAACTGCATAAATAAACATCTAGTTGTGAATGTATTCTTATTTATTTGTAGTTTTTGTTAATTATGGTTGCCACTGTGACAGTGATTTCATAAGTCATTACCAGCAGCTTGACATTCACAATTCAGATCTGAAGGTCATTGATGGTGAATGCTTTAATAAATGACCCCAATAAGCACGTACAGTATGTATAATTATGTTAGTTTTTTTTTTGATTCTCATACATTGTCCGACTTGCTTTTGTGTTTTTTTAGGAATACAATGGCGAGAAGACCAACAATGGCATCCACTACAGGTTACAGCTTCTCTACAGCAACGGTGAGACCCATACCGCTCCTCCGAACCCTTTCCATAACCCATCAATAACAAAGACATATTGCGAGGCAGAGTGGGGCCAACTGTAAACGATATGTAACCACAATCATGCAACATGTCTCATCACATCTGGGAGAGTATTTGAGAGCCCCATCTGTTTATCCTGAGAGGAGTTCATGCTGTTGAACACATTTGCCACCCTTTCACAGTTTACGCTCATGTCTAATGTCATTCCACGCTACTCACCCACACAGACACGTCAAACATGGTCTCATTTGAGCTCTTAGTTCTTAGTAAGTTACACACTGACTTACTACAACTGTTAGAGCAGGTATGATGTTACACTTTTATATATATATATATATGTGTATTTATTAGGTGTCCTTAACTACTATGTACTTATTGTGTTCATATTATATTACAAAACACTTTTGCTGATATTGAGGTGGGATGCAGGAAAAGTTAGGGACAGGTGTGGAGGGTTTAAGGGTAGGGTTAGGTGTCAACAGTGTAATTATAAATGTAACTGCAGAAATTCATTGCAGATGTAATTACATGCAGGTCATTTTTAAAATGTAAGTACAATGTAAAAACATGTATGTACACAATAGACTTGGTCTGCATTTCTGGGAACGCCCACAAAAACGTCATATTCGCCATATGCCGTGGGGGAAAACAAGCCTTGTTAGATGCTTTATCTTTACTCTTTTTAATGATTACGATTTATTTTTGCTTGGTGCAGTCCCGAAAAGTTGCCATGTGGCGTTCTGAACCTATAGTAAGTTATCTGAAGTTTTAGAGTAAAGATAAAGCGTCTAACAAGGTCTACGTGCATTCATTCTAATGGCTTGTTTTCCCCCACGGCATATGCCGGATATGACGTTTTTTGTGGGCGTTCCCAGTAATGCCGACCAAGTCTATAAGTGCATTGTATCAAATTATTAATTTAAATGTTACGTACATAGTAGTTAAGGCCACCTAATATAAAGTGGGTCCTCCAGTTCTTTTAAATTGTAATAATATTTCACAATACTGCTATTTTTACTGTATTTTCGATCAAATAAATGTAGCCTTGGTGAACATAAGAGACTTTCAAAAACTGGCATTATATACAGTACATGCTTGCATAATATATGCAAAAGTTAAGTAGGTGTTTTTTAAGAACAACTTATTGACCTACAGAGACCTACTTACTTTAAAGTGACTTTCATTGATATCTGTATATTAAACAGTGTTACATTATTCAATGCTTAACAGATCGTCACATATAATTTACATTTTTGGGTGATAATTCATGTTATCATTTAACCTCATGTTGTTTCAAACCTGTATGATTTTCTTTCTTCTGTCGACCTCAAAAGGAGAAATGCTGGTTGAGTTTTGTAGTTAAAATGAATGAGGACTGAAGTTTTCAAGCTTCAAAAAGGATGAAATAGCTCCATAAAAGTATCATAGAATAATATTTCAGGTCTTCTGAATCCATGCGATAGCTTTGCCATTTATGAGAGAAGTAGCCATATCCAGTTCATGAACAAATAATAATTTTGAGTTGGATCTTTTCAATAAATCTGTTCATCCTTTTCACAAAACAAGACTGATTCATTCATGAATCGGACTGATGCATTCAATTCGGGTTTGGAACGGCATTAGGGTGAATAAATTAAGTCAAATATTCCTTTAATGTACATTTAAATAGTTAGAAATGCCACCGTGAAATATCTGAAAGTTATTATAAAGTTTGACTCAACATATATGCTATAAGAAAAGTCAGAACCAAAGACTCAAACAAGACTCCTGCTCTCCTTAGCGTAATGCTAACAGCTAGTGATGAGTGATTTGTCTGTAGATGTGGATTCTCTGTCATCCACCAGCACAGAGACAGCACGGCAAGAGAAAAGCAAGCTCTCACACTTTAAGGCGGGAAGATCATAAATAATAGAAAAACTGAGGCGAGTTTGTTTTTGCTTAGAAGCATTAGCGGAACAGCTCAGTCAGCACGACAAACATAACAGAATGTGCATAAACGTACTGTAGGGAAAAGAATAATAAAACAAATTAATTTCCGAGATTTTTATAAGAAATGAGCCCCTTTATGTCGACTTTTCAAAACAATTGGGCTTTGCGTTTGGGGCTGGCTTTCTGTTTTGTTTACTCAAAGAGCCTTTTAATTTGAACACACACTTGATTCTACAAGTATTTGTGTTGAAATATGGCACATTCGTTTTTTTTATTATGCAACCGAGCATGATATGCAGAGCATATGAGAACACTTTTGGGTCTGAGATGCATGTTTTTGTGTCTAATATATTTATTCCATTTAAACTCGCAGGTATCAGGACAGAACAGGATCTGTACGTTCGATTAATAGACTCCATGACTAAACAGGTAAGTACTTTTTGAGTTTATTTTCAATGTTTTTTCTTTGTTTTGTTGAATTTCTCACCACTCTGAAAGTTGCACAGTAAAGTTTACAAAAAGTAAATGTCATCAGATAACGAGTTAATAACTCAAATTAATTAACAAATTATATTATAAAACATGAATAATTCAACTACTATAAGTATATCCAACCTTACCCAGATACATACACACTCAAGTTAAGTATATAGCAAATCTCAACTTCTTGATTGTTATATTGTCGATTAATGTAAACTATATTAGCACCCGATTTATTAAAAGTTGGATATATACTGTAGTACATCCTACTTTTACCTGCGGACATATAGTAAACTCACATAAAGTAACATATCCTCTATAGCAAATCTTGGCTGCGTGATTGGTTATATCATTGCAAAACTCTATTATCACACAGCTCTCTATATAAAGTTGTATATAATAATATATTTATATAGTGCTTTTCTCTGCACTCACATCACATCTCCTCAACCACCACCAATGTGCAGCATCCACCTGGAAATATCGCCAGAATGCCCACCACACACCAGCTTATTGGTGGAAAGGAGACCAATAAGAGTGATAAAGCCAAAATATATATGGGTTTAAAAGGAGGCCATGATGGATAGAAGTCAATGGGCAAATTTGAACAGGATTCGGTTACACCCCTATTCTTTTTTGAAGGACATCCTGGATACATACAGTACATTCATGTAAAGCAATATATAGTCTAGTATAAAGCAAATCTCAACTGCCATATATTTTTATTTAGTCGCAAAATGTAACTATATTGTTTATATAAAGTTAGATAAGTATGTTTATCTGCATATATTCCCGTAAAGCGATAAATACTATATAACAAATCTCAACTTCTTGATTGATGGTATTGTCGCAAAATGCATATTATATTAAAGCCCAGCTCTAATCTGCTAAATGCGACTATAAGGCACGGAGATATTATACACATAAACATCATGATTTTTTAAAAAGTAAAGCTGCTTTGAAACAACGTCTATTGTAAAAAGGGATATGCATATGCATTTGCATGTGATATGGACCCCGTTAGAGATGCCTCTTACACCACAGACTTTTTCACCTTCGTTCCGTTGTGAAATGGACCAGACTTCAACCCCCTCTGGTCTTCGTATGGCCTATCCTTTCCCCAGCCCAGCAGGTCCCACTGTCACTGCGTGTCAGCCTGTCTCAGATCAATATGGCAACCAGTTCCTCGACAAAGCATCAACCCCGGAGACCAATCAATAGGCCTTAATGTAGCTGCAGAGCCGACACGCTGGAGACAATAATCCTCCCGACGACAAAAAAGGGCTGTAGCTGTGCGAGCCCGTAAAATCCTTCCCCCCTACCCGCGCACGAAGCCTTTACATATGTGCATCAACAGCGAAGCTGCAAATATCGATTGACAATGGGCACGTTTTTTTCTTCTAATTGAGAATACGAGGGAGAAGGATCTCGGTTGAGCTACGCTGCCTCCGATTTAAACATTTCCCCAAAAATTAATTTTGCAAAATAGCTTTGTTCTACTAATCAAATTATTTCTTGTAAGGCGAGATGAGTTAATTAAAGTACCAGGAAAGAGTGTGTTTGGAGTTCATGGAAGAGTTGTAACACTACTCCATATCACTGGAGTCAGACGTGCTTGAAGACCCGGGGTGGGGCCACTACTATGGCGCCAGCGATGTGAATCAAGAACGATGATATATAAATATCGACCCGATCCACCTCCCAACCCCCTCCAATACCAAATCCCCTCCCCCTTTGACAAAATTGGAGGATGGTGATGAAGAGGAAGAGACTTTCATAGGCAGCGGAGAGAAAGATCAATAATGTAGAAGTGGTCGTTATCCTAAAAGTATTGTTCCCTAGGGCGTTGGGTCAACCCTGTCTGGCCGACTGACCAGAGTCGAGTAAGATGGAGGATAGTTTGAGGTGGATTGTGTTTTGCGTTCCTTATGTGTGAGTGTGTGTGTTTATATGATGGATTCGTCTTTACCGGTGATTGGGATGAGGTCTGGTTGGAAGGGGGGTGAGTCTCTTAACTTCCTTGATATGCCCCGATCATCCGTCATTCAGGCCAGGCATGACAGCCCGATGACGGATGCCTGGGAGGAGGCCTCTCTTTCGGGGCCTGGCTGGCCATCTGGCTGCTTGGGTTGGATGCTGATGGGGAGAACGGGAAGATTGTTACTCCACATGAGCCCCAGCAGAGTCTGGATCCCCCTCAGATCGCCGCATACGTCCAACCGCCGATGACCAGATTTAGCTCTTAGCATATGTTAAAGTTGTCAGCATGCTTCGAACCAAAAACATGACTAATGACCAGGTGTCAGCATCCTAAACATTTATCTTGAGCAATCTCTGGTTTCAGGATGAGCTAAAGGAGGACTCGGCCAATTCTCAAAACGACTTTTAAAAAGTAATCATTTTAGTGAGTACTATCCTCCAAACCTACCACTCAAAAGTACATTTTTCAATAAATACTTTTATTCAGCAAGGGTTCAACTGATCAAAAACTGACTCTAAAAGGCAAAAGTTTTCTATTGCAAATAAATGTTCGTCTTTTGAACTTTCCATTCAAAGTGTCTGGAGAGCATGTATCATGGTCTCCACAAAAATATTAAGAAGCACAACTGTTTTCAGCATTGATAATAATGAGAAATGTTTCTTAACTACATTAGTTACTAATACTGAACTAATATTGAACTGCACTTCTACAGCATCTATTAATCTTTGTAACATTTAATAATGTATTATTAAAATCAAAAGTTGTATTTGTTAACATTATTTAAGCATCAAATCAGCGTATTAGAATGATTTGAAGGATCATGTGTAGGGATGGGTATCGAGAACCGGTTCCATTTTAGAACCGGTTCCAAATTGCCCAGAACCGGTGATTCGATAAGAAACGCGCATTTCGATTCCGCTTATCGGTTACTGTGCGCGCATATTTTATTGTGATTTTTAACCGCTGCACACACACACAAACGCGATCGCTGTTTTCTGTGCTGCACACACACACACACACACACACACATGCACAGAACGAACGGCTTCTCATAGTGAATGAATAGTGCGTGATAATGAACTGAGTTCTCTCCTCGTCTTTTTGCACAGCACGCGAATGGACAAATGCACACAAAAATGTCAAAATACTCTCGTAAACACAGTCGGTTATGTCGTTGACGGCAGATTTTCTTGATGCCGTCTCTATGATAACGTTAATCAAACAACAAAAGACGAGAGAATTGACTTGCTGTTCTAGGCAGAATAACTTTTAACTATATTTGTAATGCATAGCCTATATTTTATCAATAAAGTGCAGTGTTATTTTACATTTGATTACAGTTTTGGTAGCCTACCTACCTGAAAATGTTTATTTAAATCCTTTCTTTGTTCGATTGTATTTATTTGTGCAATTGCTAATATGTATATTTGTTCTTTTTTTAATTACTGAGTGTTTACTTGTCTTTAATAATGCTTGTATATTAGGCGTTTTTTTTTTTGTTTTTGCTATGGTATTTTTAAACTGTAGACAAAAGTTGCTAGCCTGTTGATTTTTGTTAATGGTATTCAACTACAATGAAATGTTTTTGCAATAATAGCCTAATAATAAATGTGAATGATATCAAAGTTTTTTTTTTACCCTATTAGAATCTAAATTAGGAATCGATAAGAATCGGATTTGATAAGCAGAATCGGAATCGTTAAAATTCAAACGATACCCAACCCTAATCATGTGACACTCAGTAAGGATGCTGAGAATTCAGAAAAAATATATATATATAAATTACTGGACAATAATTGTGGAAATGTTCAATATTTCAACACTTTATGGTATGTGACTACACATAAAATGACAACTAGCCCTGGTCTGCTCTACCTAGTATAACAATATGCAATATCAAACTGCTTAACCTTTTATATTTAGCAATAACATGCATTTCTATGTCTTTCTTCCTTTAGCCAATCCTTTATGAAGGACAAGACAAAAACCCAGAGATGTGTCGCGTTCTCCTCACCCATGAGATCATGTGCAGGTCAGTTCATATTTACCTCTCATTTCCCAAGACAAGAACCTGAGACCTCTATAACAAGCACAGCTCTTCTCACATTCAAAGCACTAACATATTGAACACAACACAGTTTTTGAAGTGTCTTTCAATGCCTTATTAATTCCTTTTTTATTATTTAATGTGAAAAAGAAGTATTACGCTTCTTATTACTGATCACGATTCGCTATCGCTGCATGAGAGAGGCTTTAGAAGAATATTAACATATGGTTTGGGAGTTCAGCTCACGGGTGTACCGCGGGGTTGCATAGGTTGGCCTACACGATTCTTCCCGCTCCACTGTGAAGTCCTACAGGGCTTTCCTCATTACATTGACCTTAATGCAGTGTAATTATGGGTTCACAGTGGGCTCGCGTGGCTGGAGGCCTGGATAGAGGTGTGTTGTCCATGAATTTTTGCCTGACGGCCATTGGAGGGGGTATGGACCAGTAGGGGAGCAGGGCTGGGGGGTGGAGGAAGTTAAGGGGCTCAGATGCTGGTGTCCTGGGTGACAGGGGGCTGACCTGGAGGGGATCTCAGAGTTAATAATGTAGGGATATTATGGGGCTGTGTTTGTAACCCAGGAGCCAGTAGGAGACATAAATTCTCCAATGTGGCAAGAAGACAAAAATAATTTGAATACCAGTTAGGGCTGCACGATATATGCAAATAAAATCTATATTACGATATGGCTTAGTGCAATTTTCAAATCATGCAGGCTGCGATTGAATTAAATACATTTATACCATGTTCTGTCTGAATACTCGTTTCTAATTGGCTGGAAGGTGTGCAATAAAACGGTTTAATGCCCAGGTACTTACTTTGAAGTAATTAAACTCACAGATTCATTGCTAGTAGAGAGATGCTGTACAGATGCATGTAATTCACACACACACACATCTCTCTCTCAATAGGCTAATTCATTCAGATAAATGTTATTATTCAATCAAATAAATGGAAGCTTACCGCACTACTTTATCTCTGTTTCTAACTATAACCCTAACCCGAACACCCACATTTTTCAGATGAACTCCCCTAAAAATCACCCCACTCACTCTAGAATAATTAATTATTTCCAAATATAGCTATTCAATTGTCTGGCTATCACCAGACCAAGCTAAATTTAAGATTGAACATTGGTCTGGGGAGTCTGCTCTGTATTTTCTACTGCACAAGAGGCGTGATAAACGAGCATAAACGAAATTACTTGGATAGTCCTTCAACCAATCAGACCACAAGAGGCGTGATCAAGGGGCAACGACCCATCGCTTCTCTATCCGTCATCGGGTTAAACCCGCCAATAGCACGCCAGGTGGATAAGCCAGTCTGTGATTGGTTCCCGCAAAATTGTAACAGAAGCAGTAGAAATGAAAGTACAGGTTTCCAGACTCAGCTGCAGGGCGAAATCAAATCGCCGGCAGATCAAGCTATTCAAGTCACCTAGTGAAAATTCCTATACTTTTCACATTTCAATATATATATATTGCATAAAAACAAAACGTCGCTGTCAGATTTGTTCAGTATCTTGCAGCCCTACTGCAGCCGTTTAAAAATGATGCTACCACTGATGCGGTTTGCGTCCAATATTTTGTATATATTTAATGCTAATGTTCTTTGCTTTGCTCTGACAGAGATCTGCCAAGAACAGAGACAGTCAATTATTATGGGGAGCCTGTCGAGTTATTAAAGTGTTGATGGGAATTTCAACACATTCCGAATCATTAAGATGGACTTTGCTAATTATGTTCATCACTGAAGTGATTCCATCTGGCTGCCGCCAGCACTACATAAATCTCACAAATGCTTTACCCTATAAAGTGGACAGCATCACTTCCAGAAAACTCACCTGTTTTATGCCACACAGCACTGGATGTTGGGTATTCTGGGCTATTTTCTCCCTCAAGGAACCGGGATTTCTCATAGATGATTTCGATACAGGTTCCATTTCCATAATGATGGCTCAGTTTGAGTTGGTCATTATGTGATTGAGTGTGATTATTAACTGCCTCCCCTGATGAATGGTGTGTTTCCATTCGCTAATGAGAGCGAGATGAGAGATATTTCCCCTGCCTCTCACTCCCAGGTGATAGAACTCTTTATCAGGGCCCTGACGGAGTCTGCCTCACCTGCAACACCCATCAACAGACTGAAAGCACAGCAGCTGTTCATGGCAAACTTGATGTTCTTGTCCCAGACGCGAGGATGAGTGTCCTATGGTCCCTTTCAGGTTTAATAAATAGCGCTTGTTTTGGAGATCATTTCCTTTGTGTGGTAAATGAGCTTAGCAAACGACTTGGACAGATTAATTGTCATCTCTTGTAAGCAGAGATACAATATTGTCATATGTACATACTCACAGACACCAAGAACTTTAAAGAATGTCATTCTGAGATTTAGCTGGTTAGCATGGCCCCGTTAGCTAAATGAATTTGCTTCTTTTGACAAAACGATTTGTACAAAAACCCAGAGATGTGTCGCGTTCTCCTCGCCCATGAGATCATGTGCAGGTCAGTTCATATTTACCTCTCATTTCCTAAGATCTTGAGACGTCTATAACAAGTGCAGCTCTTCTCACTTTCAAAGCACTTTCAGCGCCTTATTAATTCCTTTTTTATTATTTAATGTGAAAAGAAGTATTACTCTTCTTCATATTACTGATCACGATTCACTATCGCTGCATGAGAGAGGCTTTAGAAGAATATTAACTAGGGCTGTCAAAAGATTAATCGCGATTAATCGCATGCAAAATAAAAGTTTGTGTTTACATAATATATGCGTGTGTACTCTGTTAATTATTATTTATATATTAATACACACACATTCATGTATATATTTAAGAAATATTTGCATGCATATACTGTATATACATTTATATAATCTATAATATATATAAATATAAATGTTTTATATATAAAAAAATTATTTTTTTCTTAAATATATACATGCTTGTGTGTGTATTTATATTTAAATAATAATTAACAGAGTACACACACATATATTATGTAAACACAAACTTTTATTTTGGATGTGATTAATCGCGATTAATCTTTTGACAGCCCTAATATTAACAAATACCATGGTCATATATAAATTGTATATGCTATAATAATAATAATATAATTTGTTATATTTTCCTTTTGAGGGCCAATCAGTTATGTCATTTATGGCTCAAGTGATTGGCTAAAAACTTTCAGATTATAAGTGAATGGATTGATTAAATATATATTTTTGACTTACAAATGACAGTATTCGTTATGGATATAAATAATATGCCCCTTAAAATCAACTCCAAGGTGCAAATTTAGCTTCTTAATTTAAAAGTTCAAAGTTAGAAAGAGGTTTTCTCTGTAATGTACTGTACAAAGGAATTCGTCATGGGACAGGATTGATCTGCCTTCAACCATTCAAGGTCCTTCCTGGTCACCCCAATGACTTGAAACTGGCACAGAGTCTCCAAATGAGGCATCGCAGCAGATAGTTGGCATGGCGCGTCTACAAAATCATGGCGCGCGGCGCACAGTGGGCACGGACTGGTCTCTGTCCGCCAGTCTGGATGAGGATGCTGTGTTGGAGAGGTCTGTCATCGGCTCTCACCCTCCAGTCAGGCAGCCTGGTGCATATGATTAGCCCTGGCCGCATCCTCTCTGTGCCTGACTGGGTAATTACAACACTTGCCCTTTGAAAACAAGCCCTCTATTGACATCCATTCTCTCTGTCCTTCTCTATCGTTTCATGTCTTATCTTACCCCTTCAGCATGTTCCACTCTATCTGATGTTAGTCTTAAGATTCCCCAGGGAAGCTTTGAAGGCTGTTTTTTTTTTATAAGCCTCGCTCTGATATTGCACCCTCATCCGATAAGACCATCTTTCTAGTTTTTGAGTGAATCTACTTCTGGATACCGGAGGTCCGTCTGGTGGACTAGTGAGGGCCACTGTGGAGATATCAAGCTGAGTAAGTAGCTCTTAAAGCATCTGTTCCTCAATCTATAACTAATCAGTAGGAGCGACCAGAGTCGGTGCCTCTCTACAGCCGCACAGCTTGTCCTGTGCTGATTTTTGTGGCTTAAGGTTGGAACCGCATCTGTTTTCGTGGTTCTGGCCCTTCGTCATTAACCAAGCCAGGGCTAGCCTGCTCAGACCCTGGAGGGAACGCCATTAAGGCCACATTACGGACGCTCCGCCAAGGTTTGTTTTTGCGAACGGGGGCACGGGCCTCCCTCCGGACCTGGCTGTGCTCCTGGGGTCCAGTTTGTTTATAACACTTCTTTCGCAGTTTGAGGAGGTTGTCACCACAGCCTCACCAGTGGGTTTCCAATGCTAATTGGTCTCCTGGAAGTTTGCTAATGGTTCCAAGTAGCTGAGGGAATAAATTATGGTGGCGAGCTCTATGGCAACAGTCACACACACAAAGAACAGGAAAACAACGAACGGTTTATGTTTTTTCAGGTTCTTAAAGATCAAACAATGTGATAAATGATTCATAAAGTCAGATCATTTTGCATTCAGTGGCTCTAAGTGAGGATTATTTGTCAAATGGCAATCTAATGCATGACAGCGTGAAGCAAGTAGGATGAATATATCAGGAGTCTTAGTGGTCGGAAAAATCCATGCAATATGATTTGAAGTTATTGCTTAGGTAATCTTAATCGAGGGTAATGATTTTTTTGTTTCAGCATCTACTTTATCATTTCATCAAACGGTGCTGGGAAAATAGAGTATAGGTACAGCAACTCAGTGTCTCCCGCACTGTTATTTAGGAGTGCTGCTGCTTCTTGATTCATTTTGATTATGCTAGTCATTGTTCATAAAAAAAAAAAAAATATTTTTCTTATTATATTATATTATATTATATTATATTATATTATATTATATTATATTATATTATATGAATTATATTATATTAATAAATTCAACATTGTAATTTAAATTATAGATATACATACAATTTTTTTTCTTTAAATATATTTTAAGTGTAATATATAGCATTTATATGTAATACTATATTTAAGGAAAAGGTATATTGGGATTATTATATTAATTATATTATATCATTATATTATATTATATTAATTATATTATATTATATTATATTATATTATATTATATTAATTATATTATATTATATTAATTATATTATATTAATTATATTATATTATATTATATTATATTATATTATATTATATTATATTATATTATATTATATTATATTATATTATATTATATTATATTATATTATATTATATTATATTATTATATTATTAAAATAAATACAAATTTGTCATTCAAATTATAGATATACATAAAATTTTTGTTTCGTTGAAAATATATTTTTAGTGTAATATATAATATTTATATGTAATACTATATTTAGGGGAAAGGTATATTGGGATTATTATATTATATCATATCATATCATATCATATATAATTTATATTATAATATATGAATTATATTATATTATATTAAATTATTAAAATAAATACAACATTGTAATTTAAATGGTAGATATAAAAAAAAATGTCATTAAATATATTTTAAGTGTAATATATAGCATTTATATGTAATACTATATTTAGGGAAAAGGTATATTGGGATTATTATATTAATTATATCATATCATATATCATATATCATATATCACATTACATTACATTATTAAAATAAATACAACATTGTCATTCAAATTATAGATATACATACATTTTTTAAAATATATTCTAAGTGTAATCTATACTATTTATATGTAATACTATATTTAGGGAAAAGGTATATTGGGATTATTATTTTATATTATATTATATAAATTATATATTATATTATATTATATTATATAAATTATATTATATAAATTATATTATATTATATTATATTATATTATATTATATTATATTATATTATATTATATTATATTATATTATATTATATTATATTATATTATATCTATTATATTATATTATATGATATTAATTGCTGTCTCTTGCTGCCAAAAAAAAAGAAAGAAATCATGCATAAAGAACTACTGCTAAATTATTTCTCTTCTGACTGGTGATCTCAAGCTGATGAGATTAAATTTAATTGGAACCGTTTTCACAAAGCAGGCGACACCAGTGGTCTCACCAGTTTGGTTGGCAAGGGGTGAATGGGCAAGGCGGGATGTATTTAAGGGGAACCACATGCCACCAGATGAGGTGCCAGCCTGGGGCGAGGGCATGGGCAAGGGCAGAGGTGATGACAGTGTCGGAGAGGAGCATTTGGGAGAGAGCCGCTGCACCAGGACTTCTCTGGGTGCTGTCCAAACTGTCAGAGGCTGGCTGAGTGACCTTGGCGGGGGCCCAGCCCAGCTGGAGCACAGGGCGAGAGGAGAAAGAGGGCGACCTGTCAGGCAGCCACCAGCTTGAGAAAGACTTGCCGGTCACCACATAGCTCCATCCCTACCTCTCAAAGAACAGAGCAGAGTATTTCTTTTAAGCATGAAAGCAAATCTCGAAACTCTTTTCTTCTGTGGTCTTTCAGAGCGCTTTATCAGAGTCTCAGATGTTGTATTTAAAAATCGAATTGAACATCAAGCTGAGTAACATAAAACCATAAATATAACCCCAATCATAAGTGTTTAATAAAAAAGTGTTTTTTATTTTATATTCTCATACATGTTAAATTGAGATTATTATGCAACGGCAGATTATAATGCTGAATTTGAGCATATTGAACGGCTAGTATCACACCCAAACATTTTAATATCGATCCAACCCTATTAGATAGGCATGTAACTTTTGTCTTTTATCCATTTCAGCCGGTGTTGTGACAAGAAGAGCTGCGGGAACCGAAACGAGACGCCATCTGATCCTGTCATCATTGACAGGTAAGAACATCTTTTATCTTCCTCTTGCCCTTCAAAAAGAGGCCTGGACCTACTGGCATCTGGATATTTTATTAATGTCCATTTTGGGGATAAATCCTGTTTGCATATACATTCTCCTCTTGACAAATGCAGCTCTCGCAGGGGTTCATGTGTAGTTGGAGCAATAGCAACCACATTTTGGATTCTGAAACATTTAGAGATATTGAATGTATTGCATAATTCCCATCAATTTTGCCGTTCCCCCCTGGGTTAATACAACATATTTTGACTTTTAGGTCTGCTAACTGCTTATTCCGTTCTGAATGCGTTTCTCAAACTCTTTACCCTGTCGACTGGACTTCTACCCACTAAAAGCGCCTATAGGGAGGTTCTGTAATGACTGGAATGGAGTAGACGAGATTGTGTGAGAGAGTGTGCACTTCCAAACAGGACAGCAGTGAGAGTGTCCTCCTAGGGCACAGGGGTCATTACCAAATCCATGTTGGCTCATTAGACTGGCCTTGGAGCGTATCCAGCGGACAGAAGTGAAGGGAGCCGGAAATCAGTGACCCTCCCTCTTTCTCAACACACACACTCACAAAAGCGCGCGCGCACAACCGCACATGAAATCTTCTCACCTCTAGCTGCCATGGAGTGCATCTGATTGGTGTAAGGTCCGAACCTGCAGAGATGATGTCACCTTTTCATGCTCTCGGTGTCGTTTATGGAACGTACCATTATTTAGCCGCTCAGTAAATGACAAAACCCTGCAGCCATTATTGCATCCACGCCGGCAAACAAACTACCAATAATGCCAATTTACTAACAACCGACGGGCGAGAGAACCATCAAAGGCGCGACAAAATACGACAAAAGCGTGCGTGAGAGCGTTTGAATTTTTCATCTCTCTACAATGAGGCTGATATTGCCATCTGAAATGTTTCCTCTGGGAGTAGTCTGAATGAATGGCGCTACGTGGGGGCTGAATCGCTGATGTCTAGCTTGCGTGTGTGTGTGCCAGCCACATCCGAACTCCTCATTACGCTGACCAAAACCCATTCTAAAGTGTTTACGGGTGACAGCGGATGCGTGTGATTTAAGGCGGACCGGTCCATACGACTGCATTTTAGCGCCCTATTAAGATGGGCAGTATTTATAGGAGCGCCGCCCTGAGCTCCTTAAACCAACAGATAAATCAGTTCGGCGCGAGGGACGGCCGCCGGCCCACCATGCAAATCAGCTGTAGCGCCCGTCACTGTAAAAGGCTTAATGACGGCCATTCATCCTGCCCTCCACAATCTCTACCTTTGTTTCAAGCACAGATCTGCTCTGTAAATCAAGACCTGCTGTGCGCGGCTGTGCGGCCTCATGCATCACAAATAAGAGCCCTCGCACGCACGCACGCGCGCACGCTTGCATTAGCACAGCCAGGCCTGGTGGCATTCGAAGGAATCATTTTTCACCCCTGCCTCTCTGTTCGTTTGCTCTCATCAATTTTGCCTCATTGATCGTGATGTTTACAGCTAATGGGAACAATAAACAACAACAACGAACAAAAGAGCTTCACTTGATTCTTTTTGATTTCGGCCCATTAACGGCTGTCACAGGAAACGAGGCAATTACGGCAACACAGTCACTTCCTGTCCTGTTTCAGCTTCGTAAATGCAAGTCTATTCGCGAGTCCACTTGTTAAGGGTTAAGTACGGGTCAGAAAGGTCAGGGGTCGTATCTCACGACGCCTTTACTTACACAAACGGGAAGCACTTGGCTTACGTGCCGTTTACAGATCAAGATGTGCTCGGGCAAGAGCGGATTCATGATGGGCTGAATGAAATATCGCTCCGCGAGCTTTAAAACAGGTGAAAGTACGCGCTAATTTTGCAGTTAGGTCGTCCAGAGAGTTCTCTTAGTTGGACAATAAATTGTGCAGCGCTGTCAGTGCTTCGATGGGTTTGGTCTAATTACCTCCTATTTCCTCTCACCCATCCAGCCTCAAATATGATCGTCATAATTCGCCTCTTTGCTTTTCATTTTAAGTCATGCACAAAGAGAGAAATGAGGTGATAGATAAGGATTAACATCCATTTGCATCTGACCTTCCTGACCTTTGCTCCATGTCTATGTTCACCAGTGTCTCTACTCTTATCTCTTCATCAGGAAAGCATGTTTTCATGAAGGTCCTATAGTACAGTAGAATTTTATTTATATATTATTTATAATTAATTCTATATTTATTCTCTCTCTCTCTCTCTCTCTCTATATATATATATATAATTAGTAAAAATCATTAGAAAAATGGACATTAAAAAGTAATAATAATAATAATAAAAAAAAAAAAAAAAAAATTATATATATATATATATATATATATATATATATATATATATATATATATATTAATAACTATATATTAATAACACACACACACACACACACACACACACACACACACACACACATACATATATATATATATATATATATATATATATATATATATATATATATATATATATATATATATATATATATATATATATATATATATAATATATAATAAATATGTATGTGCGTGTATGTATGTATGTATTTATGTATGTGACCCTGGACCACAAAACAAAAACAAAAAGAAAGAAAAATATTTATTTAATATATAGTTATTATTTCTATTAATATTATATTATATATTATATATATTATATATATATATATATATATATATATATATATATATATATATATATATATATATATATATATATATATATATATATATATATATATATATATATATATATATATATATATATATATATATATATATATATATATATATATATTATATATATATATATATTATATATATATATATATATACACACACAAATATTTTGAGATGAATAGTATAAAATAGAAGCATTTTCACTGCTGGTCCTTCTCTAGGAAGTTATCCCTATATGCTTTATTATTTTCATGTGTGCTTATGTCAGAACTTAACCCTGTGTTTGACTGTTTGTTTAGGATGATTTCCACATATATACATGTGTGTCTAAACTTCATCTTAACTCTTAGATTGATTGTTTGTATGTGTTAGGACTGTGTGTGTGTGTGCTTTGTACATATATGTGCATGTCTGTGTCAGAGCTTAACCCTGTGGGGGTGGCTGCTGGTTTTTGGTTATCAGCCTCTCTGGACTCTTCCCAGCAATCGCGTTCTATTGATCGAGCTGCGCGCCCATCGGTGCCGGCCAGATTAAGAGTATAGATTTGCAATAAAAGAAGGACATTACTGGGCAGCCTGGGTAAAATTGAAAAAAATGATGAGCTCTTGGAAGTGGAGATGAGTCAGAGGCAGAAGAGAAGGGTGTTAAAGAGGCAGATTTTATGTATGTGTGTGTTAGAGACACATTACAGGCGCACTCTGTACATGTATGACATTATATACTCAAGACCAGGAAGTCTTTGCTCGTTTTAATGTGCTTTAATGTGAAATATTAAGAGGAGTGATGCAGCTATTTTATTGATTACTCATTTTTAGAGTAATCATTTGCAGTCACTCCTAGCCGTCACAAAAGCAGCATTTTATTATCATATAAAAACACTTCTTAAAGGTGAAGTGTGTAATTTCTGCACCACTAGCTTTACCGAATGGAATTACCATATGTAAAAATAACACTTTGTTTTAGGTTGGATTCATACTAGGCCTGCAAGTATAGAAGTGTTGTGTGTTTGTGTGTTTGTGATTTATGAGGACACACATTTGTATAATGACACAGGTATGACGATGTAAACATGAAATATGAGGACATTTAATATGTCCTCATATTTAAAATAGCTTTAAAAACTGTTTATTAAAATGTAAAAATGCAGAATGTTTCCTGTGATGGGTGGGTTTAGGGGTTAGGGGTAGTGTAGGGTATAGAATGTACAGTTTGTTCAGTATAAAAAGCATTACGCCTATGGAACGTCCTCACTTAGATAGCAAAACAAACTTGTGTGTGTGTGTTTTATAAGTGAAATATGAATGATCATGGTGTGGTGTAGGGGCAGGTGGCCCGTTTGGCTGGTTCAATAATTCAGTACATCCTGTCCCTCACAGGGGGACCCGTCTTGCCCCCTATTCCGCTCTCACACACACTTATGTGGAATAGAAGAGGAAAAACAGAGGAATGGAAAGAAAAAGGGAAAGACAGAGTGAACTTTGAGTATTCTGCTGTAGCACGGCTGTAGCCCTGGTGGTGGCACTCTGATAAAAACAGTGACAGATGCAGGTGAAATGAGGCCAGTCGCCATGACGATGTGGAGCGTAAAGTTCCCATAGCGATTCTAGAATGGTCATCTCTCATTAACCCTGAGTCTATTGAGCCATTTTTACCCAAAGCACCCCCATCAACTGTAGAAGCGATTGCGAACACAACCATCATGCGCTTTTAGCCGGGACTCTAAAAGTTGTGCTTTTTTTGTATAGTGTAAGTCGAGAGATGACAGGAAATGATGGGAGAATTGGATAACGACATTCTGCGGGACCCATCTTAATTACATTGCAATCGCAATTAAATTTTTTCCCAACATTACACCACAGCTCAATGTGTCCTGGGCCCGCAGTTCCAATGCATATCATATCTTACGATGTCAGCACTAATTTTGCAGCCACAACTTAATGTGTACGTGTGTTTTCATCATAGCCGAAACACGATGATGACCTTCAGTGGCCGACTGAGAGAATTGAAGGGAAATACGGCAGTCGCTGTTTGTGCTGTAGACCTCTCCTCTTTCATGGGGGCTATCTGTTTCAACTCTCGCTACACCGGCAACACAGCCAGGCCTGCAAATAGAAAGCCACACAACCACAAGCACCTTCCCTCTCGGTTTTGTTGTTGCAGTCTCACCCTCTGCCACACACAAGCCTCCAACAGAAGGTTAACTCACTGTAACCTATCTGGAGCACTAGCGTTCTTGTGGACTCGGATGTTTGCTGTCTTGTTGTTGCAATATCACCCGTTGTGTGCCAATAAGGCTTTCACTTTAGGAAAAGCTGCATAATTGTTAGTTTGTTCAATCTTACATGCGTCCTGTATTCAAAGCTACCCTTATTTCTAGATCATTTGCAGTTTGACCAGATCATGACCTACGCAGTGTTGATCAGAACCTCCACGGGGGCTTGCTTTTTGTTCTTATTTAATATATATATATACCTAAAAATGCTCAGATATTCAATTAGAAAAATGCAAAAAACAAACATAATTGATAAATTAAGATCATTTTAGTTATTCATTGAGTATTCAAATGTGACCCTGGACCACAAATCCAGTTATAAGTCGTACGGGTATATTTGTGCCAAAAATAAATTGTATGGGTCAAAATGATCCATTTTTCTTTTGTGCCAAAAATCTGCAAAAAATGCTTTTCTTACTTAGTATTTTTGTCTTTTTTTCAGTCCAAATATCTCAAAAATCTTACATTAAGAAGCATTTACTAGACAAGCAAAAGTTTTTGTCTTGTTTTGTTTTGCTTAAAATAAGCAAAATAATCTGCCAATGGGGTAAACAAAATAATCTTAATTCAAACAGAAAACAAGATTATTTTGCTTACCCCATTGGCAGATTATTTTGCTTATTTTAAGCAAAAACTCCCTTAATTTTGAGTTATTTTCCCCCAAAACGACAAAAACTTTTGCTTGTCTAGTAAATGCTTCTTAATGTAAGATTTTTTTTTTTATATCTGGACTGAAAACAAGACAAAAATACTAAGTAAGAAAAGCATTTTTTGCAGTGTATTAAGTAAAGATCATGTTCCATGAAGATATTTTGTAAATTTATAAAAAATGTATTGTTAGTAGTAATCTGCATTGCTAAGGACTTCTTTTGGACAACTTTAAAGACGATTTTCCTCAATATTTCGATTTTTTTGGTGTAACGGAGGTCAGCTTGGAGCGGGCGTTTCGATCAGGAGGGGTCACATTGGTGCCGTGACCCGGATGGGAGTGGGGTTTAGGGGGGTGAGTGTAACGGAGGCCAGCTAGTAGTTGCTGTGCGAGTAAACCTCACTCCTCTGATCTCAAGAGACGTTCTAGCGACTGATGCTAGAGGTTGCAGCCTTTAGCCTCCTTGTTAGAGCGTCAGACTCTCATGCCGGCGGACCCGGGCTCGAGTCCCGCTTGGAGCGTGCTGTTCGAACGGGAGGGGTTACATTGGCACCCTCAGATTCCAGATTTTCAAATTGTTGTATCCCGGCCAAATATGGTCCTATCCTAACAAATACATCTATGGAAAGCTTATTTATCCAGCTTTCAGATGATGTATACATCTCAATTTCCAAAAATGTACTGGTTTTGTGGTCCAGGGTCACAAATACTCATGTCATTTTTATTATTCATTTATTGCATATAAGCTATTCACTAAATTAGGTCAAGACAAAGTAATTCTAAGGTTAAGAGCAAACATACCTGTATTTGTTCCTCTTTGCTACTGACATTTTTCCTACATACAAAATGCTTTGTGTAAAAGGCCTGCACTCGGTTAGGCTAGCAGGAGTTACAGCAGAGCGTAGGGCATCTGTAGTGCCTGTTTACAGCTCTCTATGGGGAAGTGTTGTGTTTGCATCCAGAGCCTGAGGTGAGATGTGTCTGGGAGCCTGTGGGGCCGACAACAGTAGGCCCAGGCTCAGTCACAGCCTGCAGAACGGCCCCGGGGCCTGCAGGGATGGATGAGCTCCTGAGGGCCAACTCTGGTGGAGAAAGAGAGAAGCAGAAAGGCAGGAATAAAAGGAGGGAAAAACTCAAACAAACCAACATCTACGCATCTGTCAGTTCTCACACCATTATGCTGGTTTTCATGCCTAACAGTTCAACTCCTTTAGGGATGCTGTAGATGCTCTGAGCGAGAATCTCCAAACAGCCAGGTGAGCATCGCCTCCTTCCAGTGACTGGCAGAGTGTGTCTGGGGTCATGGGAATCTGATCGCCCCCCTCCAGCAAGCGTGGAAGTGTTGCAGCTAAATCCACCCCTCCAGTGCCTGTCACTAATGCTAGCATTATCCCCCGCTACCCCTCTGCGAGGGAAAAGCTATCGATCGTTTCTCCCTCATCCCTCTGTCGACATATCGCTGCCTCCTGCGGGTCTCAAAGAAGGAACGCTGGGTGCTGTGTAATCTGGGAAAGTAAACACAGTCAGGGGCACTCTTAGCCACGCCCCAGTATTGACTAAGATCACGCTGACTCGTCTGGGATACCACTGAACTGGACCTGAACCCAGAGTCTAACCCACATTCTGATGCCAGAGGGCTATATGATCTCAGACTAAAATCTGATAAACTCATGCTTTGCATTTTGCCTAAAACTGCCTATTAATCTCTATAATTACCTCTCTCCTGTCTCTTGGAGGGCTTAAAGAAATAAAATTGATATTGCTTAGTGCGATCGACAAATCACGCAGGTAGTGATTTAATTCAATAATAAATATATGCGCTACGAGTTTCCAGCACTGCCACATGTAGTTCAAGAAACAGTGGTTAAGCGTTTCAGAATGATTCGTCTCGTTTAGTGTGAATCATCGTGATGTCATGAGTGATATGCACAGTGCGGCAGTTCACTTTGAAACCGGCAACCTATCAATGTATGTGACCCTGGACCACAAAACCAGTCAGAAGTCGCACAGGTATATGTGTGGCAATAGCCAACAGGACATTGTATGGGTCAAAATTATCAATTTTTCTTTTATGCCAAAAATCATTAGGATATTAAGTAAAGATCATGTTCTATGAAGATATTTTGTACATTTCCTACCGTAAATATATCACAAATGTATTATTAGTAGTAATATGCACGGCTAAGGACTTCATTTGGACAAGTTTAAAAGCGATTTTCTCAATATTTAGATTTGTTGGCAGATTTCCAAATAGTTGAATCTCGGCCAAATATTGTCCTATCCTAACAAGCACCATACATCAATGGAAAGCTTATTTATTCAGCTTTTAGATGATCTATAAATCTCAATTTCAAAAAATTGACCCTTATGACTGGTTTTGTGGTCCAGGGTTTACTGTCCAATAGTGTTATTACAATATTTCTTTTTTTGTAATTTTTTTTTATCTAATAATAATCATCATATTAATTATTATTTTGTAGTTATATTGAATTACTCGTAGTCAAATTAAATTGAAAAACAGTGGGAATGTGGCCTATGAAAACAAAAAAAGTGGAAAGATTAACACAAGAAAATAACTGGTGAATGATTTTCTGTCAGAAATTGCTAGTACATTTCTCAAATAATTATAAAGAAATGGAAAGTAACACCAATGAAATGAACACGATATTTAAGTAGAGAGACTGAAATAGATTATTGGAGAATGTTTTATTCTTCAAAACTTTAAAAATATTTTTTTATTACAGTGAAGCTTTTCCTAAATCGTTTACTTTAAACGGATTTTGCCATTAAAAAGTATTTTTTCAATATTTTTATATTCTTTATATACTCCCCTACAAAATTACCCAACATGATTAATTCTTTCCAAATACGGTATAGCTATTCAACTCATCTGGTGAAATTTCCTGTTTTTTTTCCCTAGCTCAAAATATATAGCAGAAATCGCAATGTCAGTTTTTTACAATACTGTGCAGCCCTAGTCTCTAGCAACAAATAATTGATCAAATGTGTAAATTTCAATATCAAATACACCCAGCTTGCTTCTATCTACTCTCTGATAACTTTACCCCCTCTCACCTTAGTTACGCAAACGCCTGCCCAATTAAAAACAGCCCTAATGAGGCCCTGCTGTTTTGCATCAGAGGGTACCGTGCCATGGTTCATTAAGGTGGCTCTATCCATGGTGCTGATTCTGGCTAGCAGATGTGAAGGGGGTTCGCATGCTCCTCCTTAAGCTGCTGAAAGGGTAGAGCGGTACTGTGCATGGGGCTCCGTGCAGGTCATGGTCTGGTCAAACTGCAGATGTTCTCGAGAGATGCTCACACATAAGGGTGGTTTTGAATAAAGAATGCATCTATGGTTAAACATATCAAAAGTAGTTCTGACTTAAGTCTAAATCATAGTATACAGTATATTCTACCTTTCTTTAATTTTTAGGGCCTAATCGTTTTAGTTGTACACCATGGCCTAACCAGATGTAAAGTTTATAGTGACAACATGATTTTTTTTGTCCACTCTCAAAGTGAATATTTTTCTAATTCGTCTAATTTCTAAGTCGTTTCTAATTTCACATTACATACATTTTCCTTACTTATTTGTTTTGTATTTTTTATTATCATTGAATATCGGATTTTGCATTTTGTTTAGCTTTTTTCTATCATTTAGTATTCACTTTTGTGCATTTTCTTCTCATAGATTTCTTTTGTGCCATTTTTTCTCATTGAAAATCTTGAAATGTTCTCTTTTTTGCTGCAGTTTTTCTCGATGGATATCTAGATATTTCTCTCATTAAATTTTCGTTATACATCAGAATTGTACTTCCCTCATTTTCATTGAATATCCAGTTTTACTCTGAAATGCCACATTATGGAAATAAAATGGGTTGCAAACTCTGTTTCATGCTAATATAGAACTATATGGCATGGGACCATTGAGATTATACTGTGACCTAACCAGCACAACGGGACAAAAATAGGAAAAGTGGTTCTTAAGTAGCACCAAAACATTGCTGGGCTAGAACAGGGCTAGAAGTAAGAACCGATTACGTCAGGCGCTGGGGGCGGGGTCAACAAGACCAACACAAACTTGAGATCCGCCATTGTTGAAATAGCAGCTAATGGAGCTAACAGCTGCTGCTCGTTTGTAATCTCCGTCTATACAAATTACGGCGAACTGCATGAATGCGTTGGATCCGCTGTGTTTTCGTTGTGTTTTGATGCCGATGTAGGATCGTAAAGCCATGTGAGTCAATAGTAACGCAACGTTTGCATTGTTGATGGAAGGCTTGTTCGCAGCGGCGCTGTGCAGACCGATCGCCGTATGATAAAGAGTCCAGCGAGAGCATACGACTCCTTATGCTTTTGATTCACTCATGCGTTTTTTATCATACGTGGATCGGTGTGCGCAGCGCCGATGCATCTCGAACAAGCCTGGGGTGTTTGTGTTTCCCGCTGCCCAGGGTTGCCAGGTTTTCACAACAAAACCCGCCCAATAACTACTCAAAACAAGCCCAATCACGTTTCAGGGGGGCTTCCCCGGTAAAAATCACATTTTGGGGGTAAAATATGTGTTTTTTTGGCATGGTTGCCTACTAAAATTTGCATTCCAAGGGCTAAATATTACATAATTGGGGTCGCTTCAAGCCGCGGTCATGAAAAAAAGCCAGCGGCATAACCGCAGACATGGCAACACTGCCGCTGCCTCGCTAGCGTTGCTGAGAAAGATGAGACGTACACAGTGACGTAAGACCTGGCTCTGTTGTGGCTCTCAGCCCGTGGAAAAGCAAACGGTTCTTAGAAGAACCAACTATGAACTGGGACTAGCTCTGGCTCTGGACTAGCTCTAGCACTGCCTGATTGGTTTATTGCACGTTATGCCTAAAACACACCCATGACTCATTAAGAGACTAGGTACAACCCTTTTGGACCATGCGCCTGTCACGCCGACCATTTTTTTCCGTCGTTAAACTAATACAAGTGGATTCGCTCAAAACGTTAAAATAGGCCCCCATCACTTGTTGTTGGGACAAAAATGTGATGCGATACACTATCTTTCGCTTTTTGTTTTGTCAGGTTGTGCATGGTTTTAGGATCCAATGTCATGCAATTGAACACAAAAAACTACAGTAGATAAACCTCTAGAGTTCCCAATTGAACCAGGAAGTGATTTTGTTAGCTGAACTCTACAGGTCCAAATCTAGTCAACCTCACCTCCTAAATCCCACACAGCTGAACAGCGGGACAACACAGCGGTATAGAATGTCCTTGATGAGGTTTCGAATGAGTGCGATTTATCCTCTACCACTCCATCTATGCTTTCTTTTTCCTTTCCTTCCTGTGTCCTTTGGGTCTCTCACTGTCTCAGGGTGCAATCTGGCCTTGACATGCCCAGACCAGCCTATAAGCGCAGAAAGAAACAGAGACCAAGGGAGAGGGGTGTGGAGGACAGAAGTGATGGTGTGGATGAGGGTAGAGGGCAAACGAGAGAGAAAGGCAGGGGCTGGATGGAGGCAGGTGGAGAAATAGGAACAGAGTGAGAATGGAAGAGGGGGGAGGGATGGAGGCCAGAGAGATTGGAGAGAGAAAGAGGAGCAGATTAAGAGGGTATTGATTTCTATATAAAGATCCATAAATCTGATGTGGGCGACCGTGGCAGCGTAGTAGCCAGCCACAGGAGACTGCTTTAGGGACTGACCGTTACATAATCACCAACAAACACACATTGAGATGTTATATTGTTTCAATGAACTGCTAGATATTGTAATGCAAAACAGAGATCTTCGCATATTAGTTCAAATCAGCCAACTACAATTAAATTATGACCAACACAAAACACAATTACACTTCCATTCAGAAGTCTGGAGTTGGTGAGATTTTAGAATATTTATGAAAGAATGCATTAGTGTATATTGTGAAATTGTATTACAATTTATACAGTTTATTCCGGTGATGTCAAAGCTGAATTTTCAGCATCATTACTCCAGTCTTTAGTGTCACACGATCGTTCAGAAATCATTCTAATATATGATGATTTTCTTCTCATGATCAATGATGATACTTTTTTTCAGGATTCTTTAATGAATAGAAAAGGAGAAAGAGCAGCAATCATTTAAAACGGAAATCTTTTGTAACATTATAAATGTCCTTACTGCCACTTTTAATCCATTTAATAATACGTCCTTGCTAAGTAATATTCATTTATTAAAAAATAAAAATTGTACCCCATACTTTTGAAGCTTAGTTTATTTAATATTTTAAAGACAATTCAATGATTTTTTAAGTGATTAATGGCTGTAAAACTTGTCTAAACGATGCTAGTGTGTTGTAAGCATTTGTATGGATGTTGTTATGTGGTTGCTAAGAGCTTTTTAGGGTTTTGCTATGTAGTTTACTATGGTATTATGGGTGTTTTTACTAGAACACACCTCAATTCTCTATATATGCTCATGCCTCTCCTTCAATGTAAGGCTAAAAGGTTTTTCTTTGCATGTAAACCATACATCTCCACACTTCTCCTCAAAAAACTACATGATTTGAAGTGCTTAAGGTAGCTTTAATAATTAGTTAGAAGTTAGAACTCTAAGTAAGAGCAATTGTAATAGTGCTGCTTGCCTTAAGTGCCATAGTAAACACTACTAATTAGGGTTGACCACTACATAGAGAGCTTTCCCCAGTGCAGACATTGCTTGTGATGAAGCCTGGCTCATGTGAGTTGTGGTGGTGTAGTTTATTGTGTTGGTCTTTGTTGTGTTATGTGCAACTGACATAGATCTCTAGAGCCAGAGGATCATGTATATTTGATGCTTTGCTGTTGTTAGTTATTTTAACCCTGCACAAATGTCCAGCGTATGTATGTGCACACAGTCACAAATACACCTACTTACATTAAAAGCGCCATATGCATACATTCTCACATAGGCATGTCAATTCTCATTCATACTCACACACAACACTGTGCAAACACTCGTTTGCCCACCTGAAGCTATATACACCTCTTATTAGAATTTTATTGGCCCCGTAAAAAAACACACCCTCTCTCCCTTTCCAAACGAGTACTGCGTCTACATGCAATTACACACACACACACACACACACACTCTCTGTCTGTCTTTCTCTCACACACACACCGTTTCTATATTTCTCGGTCTCTCCAACAAGCACAAGAGTGCACGCACACACTCACACAAAACACAACACAAATCAATACCAATTTATAATTCAGGATTGCTGGAGTTTGGGTTTTAGGGCAGGCCAGCATCCAGCCTTCATAAATATTACAGTGTTATTGACTGGATCCGAATGAATTGGAGATTTTTTTCTTTCTCTCTCCCTCTCTCCTTGCCCCCTTTCTTGTTTCAGGGGGCCGAGCAATAAAGCTTGCTTTTATTTATTCCCTTTGAGTTGGAGATGAGAGGCCTAACTGGACAACAAATTTGATCCCAGGAATGAAATAAAGTGGCTAATGGTGGGCAGAAGTCCCCCCCCCCCAAATCTGTAGAGAGTAATGTAGCGTGTGCAGGGATTGGGATAAGTGGGGCGATTTGTCTGAGCTGCGTCCCCTCTGGTTGCCAGAACCGGGTGCACTTTCACACATGGATTTATGCCCTAAGTAAAAACACATTGTCTTGTAATACATTGATCACTCAGACCGGAGCCAGGGGTTAGTTTAGTTAGGTGAGTAACCAGAACGGTTAGCTAGTGAGTTAGTGGCTTCAGTTAACCATCATTTTTACTCTGTAAAAAAAAATCAACCCATTAAAATTACGTTCAAATAAAAAGGTCAATTTGAAATGGCCTTTTATTTTAAAATGAAATCAAAGTAGTTACACACATTTTTTTTCGCCCAATTTAATTATTGATGAAGAAAATTGAGTTTACCTTTAGAAGTGTATAGAAATTGTGGAAATTATTGTGACAAAATAAATTATAAACATTTTATACAGTAAAATTTCAGCTTATTGGACAAGCCATGTTCAAAGGTGATGTGAAATAGTACATATATATGGCCTATAGTGATGCTAATGAGATATATTGGTTTATTTTGAATTTTATATATAGTCTGGCAGATGAAATATATGGTATATTTGTTGAAAAAGGCTTGATATATACGCTTAGCTGATTGGTTTATGGTCATAATTCTTACAATTGTAGGTACTACTAATTGAAATAATAATAATGATCAACACTAATAATGAAATTTGATGCAAGAATAAACTGGAGTGGAGTGTCTCCAGCAGTCATTTTCAACAGTTGGGAGGAACAGAGCTGTCAGGCCCGTAGAGATGAATAAAGTGAGTGTGTGAGTGTGTTTGGGGAAGATGCTGTCTCTAACCCTCTTCTGCTTGTGTTCCCTGGCATGTTGTGTCCAGACACAGTGTGAAGCACTCAACTTGTCCAACATACACGGAAAGAACTGGTTGGTAAAGTCCGGTGAAAACGTGTGCGCACACATATACACACACACACACACACGGTTCAGTTTTCCCTGACCTACCCCTCCACCCACCCCCACCTCGCATCTCCTGGGGAGTCTCAGCCGATGAAAGAAAATCAATCATGTCATAAAACAGGGGAGAAAAAAGAAAAGAAAAACCTGTTTTTACCTCTGCAAGTAAAACCACCAGCAGCTATAAACTTTCATGATAAAACCCCAGTACCGCACTACACACATGCACACATTGTACAAATAAAGCACACTCAAATTTAAGTCAGTGTGACTTGATGTTTGCCACCCATTTTGTTTCTGTAATTTGAAAAATTAAAAATGTATTTTCCCCCATTGGAAATTGATGGTAAAAAGTGGGCATTAGATGGATGTTTATTAGACAAGCAACTTTTAACATTTTGATTAGTGATTACAAAGTCAAACTATTATATTTTGTTTGGCAAAACGTGAACTGATGAATCGTTCACAATAAGACATGAAAATGGGGTTGAATTGTAATTCCAAAGTAAAAGTATAGATTGAATTTAAAATATAATATATATACACACACACACACACACACACACACACACACACACACACACACACACACACACACACACACACACACACACACACACACACACACACACACACACACACACACACACACACACTCGTAGTAAATGATGAATTTTCATTTTTAGGTGAACTATTTGCTTAAGGATTGTTCACTTCAACACACAACTTACAGATTTACATATTCCTGCTTGCCCACATTCAGATGCTTACACAAACACACACACACACACTCACACTAGACTAGAGGCCAGGGCTAGTGGCTCCAGAGAGAGGGGGGATTTAGGTGTGCTCGTTCTCTTCCAGCAGTCAATACCGAGCTCATCAACCAGCCCGTTTTAATCCTTTAATCAACCACAGCGACTGACGCTTAATTGGGCAGAGAGTCCAGTAAAGATCCCTTCCTCCACCTCTGATCCTGTCAACACTTACATAAGGACCACCGCTCACCCCTCACACATCTTAACCGTGCCGCAGAATCTACCGGTAAGACATAGTCAGCTGAGAATAAGAGTTTCTCGATCAGGGCTTTACTGTCTGTGTGATTGACTGGGCTTTCAGACATTGCTGCAATACTAACAAGCTTACTAAGAGATCTCCACACGAGTTAAGCTAGACCATAGAGACATTTAAGCCAGGATTGGTAAATGTACTGCTGTTTTGTATCCCTCATTTAAGGGCAGGTTTTCAAAAAGTTCCTTAATGATAACAGATACATGTAGAAGCCCAAGTAAAGCCATCTGTTTTTCTCGCAACACAGCTTGAGCTGTAGCAGGTACCATCGATGGAGTCTCCAGCACACATTCCTACTCTACTCTTGCAAAGCGGCCAACAATAAAATGAATTTATTGATTTCTTTCTGACCACAAGCATGATTTTTCCTATTTTTCTCCCTCACCTGAGCTGAGTGATCTATATGTCCCCTGACGTGGGGTAATGGTCAGGCTGACTATACATACTGGCTATACAAATACCTCCAGACAGGTTCACTGGTGCCTTACAGTTGGTGCCTCACGATAGCTGCAGTCTGCTTGATTGGGTTTCCAAACGAGCCAACATGGAGGTCTAATATACACTCACCTAAAGGATTATTAGGAACACCTGTTCAATTTCTCATTAATGCAATTATCTAATCAACCAATCACATGACAGTTGCTTCAATGCATTTAGGGGTGTGGTCCTGGTCAAGACAATCTACTGAACTCCAAACTGAATGTCAGAATGGGAAAGAAAGGTGATTTTAGCAATTTTGAGCGTGGCATGGTTGTTGGTGCCAGATGGGCCGGTCTGAGTATTTCACAATCTGCTCAGTTACTGGGATTTTCACGCACAACCATTTCTAGGGTTTACAAAGAATGGTGTGAAAAGGGAAAAACATCCAGTATGCGGCAGTCCTGTGAGCGAAAATGCCTTGTTGATGCTAGAGGTCAGAGGAGAATGGGCCGACTGATTCAAGCTGATAGAAGAGCAACTTTGACTGAAATAACCACTCGTTAACCGAGGTATGCAGCAAAGCATTTGTGAAGCCACAACACGCAGAACCTTGAGGCGGATGGGCTACAACAGCAGAAGACCCCACTGGGTACCACTCATCTCCACTACAAATAGGAAAAAGAGGCTACAATTTGCACAAGCTCACCAAAATTGGACAGTTGAAGACTGGAAAAATGTTGCCTGGTCTGATGAGTCTCGATTTCTGTTGAGACATTCAGATGGTAGTCAGAATTTGGCGTAAACATAATGAGAACATGGATCCATCATGCCTTGTTACCACTGTGCAGGCTGGTGGTGGTGGTGTAATGGTGTGGGGGATGTTTTCTTGGCACACTTTAGGCCCCTTAGTCCCAATTGGGCATCGTTTAAATGCCACGGCCTACCTGAGCATTGTTTCTGACCATGTCCATCCCTTTATGACCACCATGTACCCATCCTCTGATGGATACTTCCAGCAGGATAATGCACCATGTCACAAAGCTCAAATCATTTCAAATTGGTTTCTTGAACATGACAATGAGTTCACTGTACTAAAATGGCCCCCACAGTCACCAGATCTCAACCCAATAGAGCATCTTTGGGATGTGGTGGAACGGGAGCTTCGTGCCCTGGATGTGCATCCCACAATTCTCCATCAACTGCAAGATGCTATCCTATCAATATGGGCCAACATTTCTAAAGAATGCTTTCAGCACCTTGTTGAATCAATGCCACGTAGAATTAAGGCAGTTCTGAAGACGAAAGGGGGTCAAACACAGTATTAGTATGGTATTCCTAATAATCCTTTAGGTGAGTGTATTTGGAGAGAGCTATCCGTTAGCATTCCCATTCATTTGAATGGCTGACACACAGTCCATCAGTCCATCTATCCATTTGTCTTCAAGTTTTATTAAACGTTTTATGGACATGGAGAAAACATGCTTTTTGTCTACTACCAGCAATGTCTAAATGCTAACGAGCCAAACCTTGACCCATGGAACGAGCAGCTAAAAACCATCCATGCTAGCAGTAGGTACCGATGCATTGTGGGAAATGTTTCACATTTTAGAGCGTGGCTTGATTTGGTCAGATGTTTCTGCTTATTTTCATTCTTCGCCCGATTATACCTGATCATTTAAATGTGATGATAACTTTGATAACTTGGCGTTGGAGGGCCAGTAATACTTTTTAGCTTTGCCATGCGGGCCAACTGTGACCGACCATAAGCCATTGTGGGAAAACAAATCCAGTGCTTTATCAAGCAAATTCAGGGGTTGATTCTCATCAGGCGCAGTCTGTAGGCAGTTAACGGCAGCTTTATGACGGGAGCGGAGAGATCATTCTCAGTAGACGAGTCCGAGTAATGAAAGGCAGGCCGTTTGTCTCTCTCTTTTTCGTCTTTACGCTAAAGGCTCTGGCTGCATGGAGCTGTTCAGCAGGCCCTGGTGGATGCTAAAGGATTGTTTGTTGCCTGCTAATCATGACCGCCGTGTCTGCTGAAGGAGCATTTGGCAGTGGCAAACGAGGAAGAGAGAGAGAGAGTGGGCACTGCTGCTGCCCAGGCGTCTTTAGCGGCAGTAAAACCCTCTTAGTGGGTAGTGCCATCTGGCCGAGCCCCTTGTGGGGGCGTAATGTGCCCGAATCGCGGGGTCGAGATGCTTTACTACCCAAGCCTGCCGGCTGCAGATGGCACGGGCAGAGCCACTAGAAAACGCCAAGGTCGGGCACGCGCTGTGGCGTGGGATTCACGGCGCTAAATGGCATGGAAAGCATTTGATGGTGCACTGGACAGACAGCGAGGCATCTGAGGGCCCAGAATGCATCTCCCAGCATCCATCAGCACAGACGCCCCTGTGTGCAGAACCAGACCTAGATGAACATCAAGGCCACTGCTGCTCTATTAGACAAAACTTAAGCATAGAAGTGTTGTTGGCACTTAAGTTCCAGGTCACAGAACATCTTAAAGATTGTATCTGTGTCTTAGTTTGGCTTAGACTTTGGCATAAAAGGGCTGTGTGCATTAGTGTGTGTTTTTAGGTATTCGTGCATGTGTGAATGGGTTCCGGGCCCACTCCAGAAATCCCACGTCCCCCATGCGGTTCTTAGGGACTCTTTATGTTGTAGTGGGTGGCAGCTGGCAAAATGAATAGCCATTTTAAGAGCAGTGAGACAAGATCGGGCACAACACACAAAGGAATTTAATAAGTATGCAGTCACCATCAAAGAGAAATGAAAAGGTATTGGGGGAAACAGTGTTTTTTATTTATACGAGCCCGTTTTCCCTTCACCCTCCATCCAGACCTCCGCAAACAGGCCGGGGGTCCCAGAACTCACACTGCCCCCGGCCAGAGATGAGACTGAAAATTAATTTTGGCTGGGGATGGGGGTTTCATTAAATTCTTTTTTTGGCTCATTTCCCTGAGTGGTCCCTGAGCTGAACACCCTGGCATCAGTGGCGCCTGTGCCAACCCAGCCCCCATCGCCAAGCAATGCACCCAGAAGAGAGTAACCAGGCCCAGATCCGGGGGGAAAAAATCAAAACTGTGCTCAAAAAAAGACATGATAGAATAGTTGCTGCTTAGATGTCCAGACATGCACAAGTCAGAGTAAATGAAAGTATACGGATACTAATTTAACATCGCCCTTTGTGTTGTATGTGTTATATAATATATATACACACACACACACACACACACACCATGATTTGGCTGATTCGAAGTTCAGAATAGCCACTTTCTCGGACACTTGAGGGACGATTAATTTTTTGTATATATTATGAAATGTAGTTGTATTTAATGGTTTTAATGTATTATGTTTTATTTAATAATTAAAAATTGCTTAATTGGATGCTTCTCCATTCGATTAAAAACTCGAAATAGTTATTTTAAATAGTATTGTTTCATTTTAGCTGCTCAACAGGATATTTTAATATTAAATTAGTTTCACAATATTCTTTATTGTTTTCCTTATTAGTTAACGCTCTAATATTGCACTTTTTATTCCAATGAATTTACTGTAGCAATGAGTTTTAAATCAACGGGTTACATTTAAGGAAACAAATATTTACTTTTCTTTAATAATGGCCAATTAGGTTATTTTACGTAATAGATGCGCCCGTGGCCTCGTGTGTGTGTGTTTGATGCAGGAAGCCTTTTTCATGCGCTTCATACTGTCACTTTCCAAAAGCTATCAAAAACCATCTAGCCATGCTTTTGTTATATTTTGCGATATATTTTAGAGCAAATTCCTACCTTTTTCTCTCAGTCGGACTCGGGAAAATTGAGTTTTCAAGGTGAACATCCCATTACTGGAGAAGGTTGACAAATTAATTTGGTGTGCGCCTTGTTGCAGTGTGGGTAGTGATAGAGACCAGCCTGTCAATTTGAGAAATGAGGGCCTGCTCAGGCAGCCAGATGGGAGTGAAATTGAACAGCACATTAGCTAATTACTTATGCAAATCACCCGGTCTTGCACCTTAACTTAAGCACGGTGGATGATACTCAGGGCGGCTGGAGAGTTTTAGATAATACTAATCCTACTCCCATCACCCACACGAGCACATCTTTACCTGCTGAGAAAGCTCTATGAGGAATTGCTCACAAATAGCTGAATGCACAAACATACGCACACACGCAGCTTTCCCACTCTCGTGAGCGCACACACATACACGCAAAAACAAAGAAACACTTGTGAACCCGAGAGAAAACAAAGAGCTTCTGGCGTAAGGGGGAGAGAGTTTATTAAAACTGTTGAACTGGTCATATCTGCCTGCTTGCCAGCAGTTACTGTTTACGCATGTGCTGTTGCTTTTTTAAGCGTAAAGGCCCTTCCGATGCCTCATGTCAGCCTTGTCAAATGCATTGACCTCAACTCATATCTGGCTTTGACAGGACAGGTCAAGTTTGTGGTATCCTCACTTTCTTTGCTTGAGGACCGGCCATTTTTTAATGAATGACATTTAATAATTGAATAGTATTTTTATGCTTTTTTCTTGAATTGAATGTTACTTGAGCCATGTGAAACATTCTATTGTATAAAACGCTATATAAATAATAAAGGTGACCTGACTTGTCATGAAAGGGCCTTGAAATAATATTTCAGTTTGAGAACAAGCTCAGTTGACAGCATTTGTGGCATGTTGATTACCACAAAAATAATTGCCACTTGTCCTTCCTTTTGTTTACAGAAAGCAAAAATCTTGGTTAAATCAGGTGGCACTTACAATAGAAATGAATGGGGTCAGTCTTAGAATGCAAAATATTTACTGTTTACAATAGTATAGACAAAAAATGTAAACAATATGTGTTAATATTCTTTTAAAAATCACTTATTACCTTTTCTCTGGAGGAATGTTCAGTTTTACAACTTCTTCGCATAACCCATAAAACCTGAAAATTATAAACATGATGATTTATAGCATTTTTTAATGAAACAATTAGGACAACATATGTTTTTACATCGCTTTAACTCATCAAAATAAGGTAAGCAAGTAAGTTATACAAGATTCAACACATTTTTTTGTGAGTTTAATGTAATTTTAAGTTGAAAAGACTTAAACAATCAAGTTGATTGTACTTAAAAAAAGGTTTTGTGGTAATAAAGTCAGAAATACTGTTGATTGCGCTTAACTTGTACTGAACCCAACCACATTCTTTTAAAAGTCAGAGAAAGCTGTTTGTCAGAAGACAGAAGTCATGATGACAACATTCAGGCGGGACAGGTTGAGGACGGGGCGGAATCTCAGCTTTTTAAGGTGTCAATCACAAATCGCCCGCCCCCTCCTCCTTCCCAAAACCAGCAGTGGGTTTTCAGGGGTCTGCATGCATTGCATCGCTCCTTGTGTCGGCGAGGGGCTTATGGAGGGCTTAACCGCTTCGCCGTGGCCTCTCCCCTAATCACAGTTCGCTAAGCCCACCTGTCAAAACACGCTGCCACACCAGCTACAGATCTGCCTCAGTCCCCCTTAATTAGCTAATCTAGCTCGGGCGAGGCACTGGGAAAACGGACTTGGAGGGAGAGAAAGAGACTGGCAGCAGTCAGAGACGTCCAGCCCAGTTCAGCCAGAACCCTCTCTAATGCCGAGCTTGTGTGTGTGTGTGTGTGTGTGTTTAAATGGACGTTGACTTATGTTGTACAGTGGAAACTGTCGATCTATTGATTTGTGTGCGGCTGACGGGCCCAAGGCACAAGCTTAAGTATTATTAGCGATTTTGCAGTTTGGCAGCTGTTCATTAATTAATGCTCGATTTCTCTGACAAACAGACACTTTCTCAGGCCGTTGTTCTGCAGACCTTTCATCAGCCCTTTGAAATTCAAGTATTGTCAAGTCCACAGTTATTCACATTTCACTACGTTGGGTTTTTCCTAAAGAAATGGAAGCGATAGCCTCTGTGACTCTTGGCTCTAGAGCTGGAAGTTTTGCGTCAGGGGTTCGTCAGCCCACTATCTTTACTCGTGAGCCATATCCTGTTTTATTGCAAAAAAAAGAGTTGCTTTCAAAATTCCTTTCAGTTTGATAGTGTTAACTGCCTTAATGTTTTCCATGTTGCCGATGTAGGTTGTTAGTATAAGCCGTGGGCATGTTTTGCTCATCTTTGCATAAGGTTGCATGTCCAGATGTTTCAGTCTCGGGTCTCTGCTAAAGTGTAGGTTGTGTTTAAACATTGATAGTTGTGAATTTAACTATTTTACCTTCACCTTGGATGGAAAACGTAGAGTTGCCATACAATGTAAAAAAAAAAGATAAATTATACAAATGTTAAACTTTAAATCCACACATTTATTATATTATATTATATTATATTATATTATATTATATTATATTATATTATATTATATTATATTATATTATATTATATTATATTATATTATATTATATTATATTATATTATATTATATATTATTTGTATTATATTATATATTATTTGTATTATATTATATATTATTTGTATTATATTATGTTATATTAATTATATTATTATATAGGCAATATTTTGTCATTCATTGATTTTAGTCTATTTGACTGATTATGACATATAATAATAATGTATATATTTTAAATACTTTTTAAATATTTAGATTTATAATTTGGATGATGATGTGCAAACACAGACCAAACATTCAACCTATTTAAAAAAAATATATATATAATATAATATTTTGAAAATATACTATTTGAAGTTTTTGTGTTGTGAAGACTTAATGCTTTAGAGTTTGTTTTTTGTCAGTAAATTTCACTGGTAAGATTAAGTTTGACAAGCAGTCCCACTGCTGGCCGTCTCGGTGCCCTAAGCATAATTACTTTATGGTGCCCGCGGTGGCGGCGTTCGTGACTTTGTCGAGTTGGCCCCTCAGCACTTGGTGCCCTATACGCACAGTGCGTGAATACATTTTCCGAAATTCTCAGCACTATTAACAAACTTGTTTTATGTAGTTGGAAAAAGTTTATACATGTAACTGTATCTGATGGCAGACACTCCCATTCCCAGAGGAAATGCAAAGAGAGAAATAGAAGGAGGAAGTGGCTGTTCATTCCCAGGAGAAGGACTGGACAGTTTTAGTGGAGTTTCATGGACACCCTGACGTTCACACAGTCGGAGCCAAGGCTGCTGCCTGATGCTGCAGTGATTTTCGTCCCGGTACACTCAGCTAACCTCTGACCCCTTAGCTGTGCACTTTAACCCTCTCATGTCTGACAGACACTCGCCTCTTAAGAAGCGGCCCTGAGAAACCAATATAACTTCCTCCTCCAAACAAAACATCTAAAATACCACGAGTTTCGCAATCATGACGAATCGAGCACTTTAATTAAATGCAGTTGTGTGAACAAATTTCAAGGGAAAGTTTGTGAATTGGACGTACAGAATATTCCCAGAGAGTGGTCATCAGTAACAGATACCAAGACACTGGCAACTTTTCGAGACTTTTCAACGTGAAACAGACGTTAGGAGAGAGCGGCAGAAATACGAGGAGTCTAAAGCTTTAAATACCATTTTGCTTGAAGTGAACGCCAACATAAATAATCCAAATGTGTGAGAAATAGGAGTGTGGAAAAGGTGTGCAGATCCTTGGGGGAAACTAATCATTATTCAGAAACGAAAGAAAGCCCTGATGAGTTTACAGCTCCGAGATCTGCTTTTGAGATTATCTTCTTTATTTCAAAGAAATAAACTGAAAACTTGACTGTGGAGCGTTTGGAGCAGACCTGAGGCATTCGGTTGTTCTGAAAGTCCACTAGAAAAGGAGATGATTTATTTAATACTATGGCTAATTCTAAAACTACTACTAATAAAAAGGATGAAACCCAGCTTTTCAACCAAAATAAAAGCGTTTCATTTGGACAAGACCAAGACAAGTGTTTCCTTCTCAAACGATACAGAAATTCCACAATCTTATTATTCAATGGAGGAGTTCAGGTTCTGATTTGACTGTTTATGAATGTTGTCATATTACCTATTAAGTGTATTTATGGTGCAAACAAGCATAACATTGTCATTGGAAGTTGGCAGAAATGGAAATGGCAGTGAGCGAGTGAGAAAATGCTTTTGGCAGAGCGGCGCAGCGACTGGGCAGCGCACATGAGCCTTGGCAGCGTTCTGTGTTTTCCTTCGGTGGTGAAGTTGCGATGCCACCAGGGAGGAAAAGGAGTTTTACTGGCACTGAGCGCTCAGGTGCATCCACAACACAAACACACACCAACATCCATCTGGGCATCATTAGATATCATACCAACACAGACTATTATATGCTGCATGGCATAATATATGATTGTTATTAAAATGCACACGCTTTTTCTTTCACAGCTGGGGAAAAACATGAAAATAGGCTGCGCAAATGTCTCTATTTGAAATAACCATCTTAATTAAATATACAGGCTTGTTTTCTCTGATATTTTGCATTCTTGAGGATTAGCATCAAGCGTTCTGATGGAGATATCAGTTTCGAAAAGACGTGCATCGGTGTGTTTTTTTCGTCCTGAGCTGCTTCACTTGCTCATAATTAGAATGGCATGTTTTATTGACTATAATAAGGGATCATATTTGAGCACTAATTCAGAGCTGCTCTTATGGGAGGAAATAACTGTCATTAAGCAGGCTGCACGCTATCGAGAGCTGCCTCTAAATCACCGGGTCAGGCTACACGTGCAGAAAAATGCCAAACAAATGAGTGTCGGGTAAACATCGGTAGCTTAACGGCAATGAAGCAAAGCTGTTATGTGCTGCCTGCGCATTTGAATTAATATTTACTTGTTTTGAATGTCAAATGAACTACATGCGAGGGCCTTTTAGAAACGAGCAATATATGTCAAGTGTCCTCAGTCATAACGAACTAGAAAGTGAGCATAATGTTACTGTTGGCAACCAGAGAGCAGTTCTGGCCTGACATCAGTGGTTAGTGTACACTTCTGAGATCCAGCCGCCCATCTGTCCAGGGTCCTTCTCCAGGAGCAATGTGTCCTTGGACGGACCCCCCGTCCTCGCCGCGTTGCGGTAGTGGACTCCAGCATTCACAGACCAGCAGAGCCAAAGCTTCTCTCAGGCCTGCCAGCTCACACTTAGCCATGGCTGGGCTTGAGTACGCTGCTGGCGGCCATGACGGTAACGCCCTGGGGGGCTACTGGCTCCCCTGACTGGCTTTAATAGAGGAGAGATAGGACTTATTCCTGTGATGAGAATGCAATAGAGAGAAATAGAATCAAGATTTATGTATTCTTTGATTTAGGTTCAACATATATACCTTATTTCTCTTTTTTTATTGATAGCTAAGAGAAGACAGGAAACGATGGTGGATTCAGACTTGCTGCTTGTTCATCACACATTTTGAAGTAGAATGACATTGTTCCAGCCAATAGCCAAAATGCTAAAATGTGGGAAAATGCTAGCGTACGTCACTGCTTAACTGATCGATCGTTTCATTTTAGTGAATCAGTTCATTTGGACGATTCAAGTAAATCAAGTGGATCACAAATAAAATGATTCAGTTTATTTTATGCTGCTTGTATTTATCTTACATGTCATATTGCCTCCTTTAATGGCCTCCTTTAGCTTGCTAGCTTGTAACATACACAAATGCTCAAAAGTTAGATTATTATTTTTTTTTTTAAGAAATTAATACTTTCATTCAGTAAGGACACATTAAATTGATCAAAGTGACAGTAAAGACTCTTACATTGGTAACAAAAAAATCAAATAAATGCTGCATGCTTGAAGTTTCTATTTATCAAAGAATCCTGAAAAAATGTATCATGGCTTCTAACAAAAAAGTTATGTTTTCAAAATTAATCATAATAATAAGAAATGTTTCTCAAGCATCAAATCAGCGTATTAGAATAATTTCTGATGGATCATGTGACTGAAGGCTGGAGTAATGATGCTGAAAATTGTTAAAATATGAAATGTTATATATTTATATTATTATAAGTGTATTATATGTGCATTTTATTTATATATTATTATCATTTTAAATGAACAATATTACTATTTTACTGAATTTTTTCCCCCCCAAAAATGCTGCAAACTTTTGAACAGTAGTGGCTGAAATAGTTTATTTGAACTTTTAGCTTATGTAGCTACAGTTTTAAAGTAGCTTCCCCAACACTAAATACCATATACTTATAACCTTGGAAGTCGTCCATAATGTTCTAACCTTACATAGTCCACCTAAACATAGCTTCCGTCTTTATTTATTGATGTCTTCTTTTGTTTGCATGTTTAATTTATGTATGCAATCTGTTCTTCGGCATGAGGATGTACCTGAACTGATAGACCAACCTGGTTCCTCAAAGCAGTGTGTGTGCACGGTGTTGGACAGGTGAATATGCGCTGGTGTGAACATGTTTAAAGCGTGTGACAGCGTAATGTACAGCACTTAATAAAGGCCCGTCCTGTATAGCGGAGATGGAACGCTGAGAACTGTGATCTCAGCTCATTAAGAGCGCGCCTTCATCTGTGAGGCGCGCTGTCATCATCCCTCACGCAAACACCTAACCTCAGCCTGTAATTAATCTTTACCTTTAAAGGGTCTTACGAGCCCCTCCCCTGCCAGTCCGAGGTGCATTAACACCTCCGCAACAGCACCGCAGTTCTAAAGAACATGTCAGTTTGTGCCGAACTGTTTCAAGAGGTAAATAACAGCTTTATGAAGATTCCGCTTCACAAAAATCAATAAGCGTTATACAAGATTGCCCCTTCCAAAGGGGTCCGAGCCTGTATCTCGCCTGTCTGAGTTGCCGTGTGCTCTTAGTGAAAGGAAAATGAGATTTGTACCTGAAACTACAGGGATGCAGTTTTGTGATTCTTCACTAATGCAATTCGGTCGACTCTCCCTGTACGTGCAACTGGGTAATGTTGCGTCAAGTTCAAACAGCATAGAGTAATTTTAAATAAACGAAGTTCAATTTCCCGAACCACATCATTGTTCTGCTCTCTCCGCGGCGCAAAAACGCTCCTTTCATCTCCTTTTGAAGAATCACTCCTTTTTTCGTCGGAAAACTGACTTGGGACCGGGCCAGGCGGTTACGCAGAAGTTGATACCCATTTATACGTCTATCTTGTTTTAAACTGATTCCAATAAAACAGCTTGCAAATTTAATGACAGCTGAGATGCAACTCGGGCTCCTGGAGTCTTTGTATTCCGGTTCAACTAGAGCATTGGTTTCCACTTCTGCCTGTACCTGGATCCCTCACCTGAATCAGTTACGCCCTGTTGAGGAATGGTACTTTTTAAAAGTAACTCTTTACAATGTTGTGTAACTCATTTATTTTAAAGGCAAATAGTACATTAAGAAACATCTGAGAATGTGTCCTTCCTGACAGTTTTCACACAGAAACCACAATTGCAGGGAATAGTGCATTTTGCATCTGAATGTTACATTACATTACATGTATTTTCTAGGTTAAACTATCTAAAAATCCTTGAAACAAGGTACATTTACTTGAGAAGCAAAACTGCATAAAATATTTAAGTGCCCCTATTATGCTATTTTAAAGGTTCCTAGTTTTGTTTTTGGAGGTCATCAGCACTTGAGACAGTGACAATGGCGTTGGTTTTTCCGGATCAATTCCAGCACGAGTCCTCATCCTTTTGAAATGCATGCAGAGTGGCTGAAAAAAACATCTCCTGGACATGTCGACAACAGGAACCAAACTCGTCCAGGGCTCTGCCACAACTACAGATTGAGGGCGGGTCAAAGTAGATGTTGTTTACAGGCAGCCAATCAAGACCATAGGCTGGCATTATGCAAATTTATTACATTGTTACATAGGTATGTACTGAAATTGCTGACGACTCGCTAATGCAGTTCAGTTCATCTTTATTTGTTGTGCAATTTCATCTATAAAATGTTGCTGATCTATATTCACAAACAGCTACACACTGCAAGAAAGATAATATCCGAAAAAGCACTTTAAGGCTTGTTAACTAAATTAATTTATGCACTGGCAAATTTTCACGCATTTACCGATATGGCGTTTTTTTAATATTTGTACTGGAAAACAAGTAAAAAAACATATTAAGGTACACTACTGTTCAAAAGTTTGCAGTCAGTATTTTTTTTTTTAAGTAATTCATATTTTTATTCAGCAAGGGCAAACTCAATTGATCAACTGATCAAACATTTATCAAATAAATGCTGCTCTTTTGAACTTTATATTTACAAAATAATCCTGAAAAAAATGTTATGGCATGGACAAAAATATTACACAGCTCAACGGTTTTCAACATTGATAGTAATAAGAATCAAATCAGCAAATTAGGGAATTCTGGAGGATCGTGACACTAAAGACCGGAGTAATGATGCTGAAAATTCAGCTTTGATATTACATGAATAAATTACATGTTAAAATATAATACAATACAAAACAGTTATTTTAAATTGTCATAATATTATTGTTTTTTTTTTTTGCTGTATTTTTGATCCAATAAATGCAGCCTTGTTGAACATAAGAGACTTCTTTCAAAAACATTTAAAGCAGCACTAGGTAGGTTTTGCACTCGGGGTCCCCCTACAGTTGGGAAACAGTATTGTCCTCTACTACTGTCGTAAACTGTCATTCTACATCAGGGGATGCATCGCACGTGCATTTGTTGACATGACAGCTATGATAGCCCTGAACACTGCAGCAGGAGTTCACATGCAGGTGTTCTGCTTGCGTCGCGTGTGAAATGTCTTCATCCCAGGTACAGTGGCATATGTTTCAGCATGTCATTTGAATATAATTTCATGGGTTTTATTTTTTTTCAAACGCCAAATGGTCGCGATGCTCACGTTTACAAGCCAGCGACATTATAGTAGCCTAGTCTATTGGTTCCCGTTTTACAGAATCTATATGATACTTCAATTCAATGTTTGAGTGGTAGGTAATAACCATATATCGTCAATATTATAATATCAAGCTACCCTAGATGAATCTGCAAATTTGAAAAATCGATTTGAATTATAGCTTGAGGCAAGACAAATCAACAAATATCACAGACATGTTAGGTATCCTAAAATATGATTTTGTACGTCTTATGTATTTACTTGCAAGAATGTAGCCCCTCCTCCTTCAGCTCACGCCAACGAGCAAACGCTGGCCCAATGTTGATCCTCGTCCTGCCTTTAATCCGATCACTTTCTCGTTTCCTCTTTTTGCTTTCCTCCGACAAAACCTTTGCTTTCTTTTTTTTTCTGTGCTGCTTCGGCCATGACTATAACATTCGGCAAACAAATGATAGTTGGGCTCGCACGTCCGAATTTAAGGAAGTGGGGGTGGTGGTGGAAGTGACGAATATGCCGTAAAGCAGTCGAATTTTGTAGTTCTTTTTGTTCTCGGGTTACTACCCGAAACCCGAACTTTAAAAGTAAGATTAAAAACGATACAGACCCCGTCAGGCTATGGCAGACGTGTCATTCAACCTATTGTAAGTCGATGTATCATCACAAGAGTCTTGAAAATATATTATAAATGTTGAAAAGTTACCTAGTGCTGCTTTAACAAAAACTTTTGTATTACTTTTAGTATTATTTAAAACCAGTCATAAGTCGCACGGGTATATTAGTGGCAATAGCCAACAATACATTGTATGGGTCAAAATGATCCATTTTTCTTTTATGCCAAAAACCATTAGGATATTAAGTAAAGATCATGTTCCATAAAGATAGTTTGTACATTTCCTGCTGTAAATATATCAAAAATGTATTATTAGTAGTAATATGCATTGCTAAGGACTTCATTTGGACAACTTTAAAGGTGATTTTCTCAATATTTTGATTTTTTTGCACACTCAGATCTCAGCCAAATATTGTCCTACCCTAACAAACACCATACATCAATGGGAAGCTTGTCAGCTTATCAGCTTTCAGATGAACTATAAATCTCAATATCAAAAAATGTACCTTTATGACTGGTTTTGTGGTCCAGGGTCACATATATCCCAGTATGAGGTTCTCAATCAGTAAAGTTATTTAAGAAAGTAACGCCTGTTAATGAGAATTTAGTTTTAAAGTGTAGCTCATTAAAGCTAGACATGATCTGAAGACCTCAGAGTCGTTATGAGTTCGTGGTTTGTGTCTGGGTCAGATTTTGCGGACGCTGCTCATTGTCTGGGATAATACACACCGCCATGATGGCCACATGGCAGGAGACGTCCACCCCTGGCAGGGCAGAACTGCTGACGGGGCGGCTCTGATACAGACTAGACGAGATGAATCGGCGGCCCAGCGACAACAAAAGGCGAATGACATGGGAAGAGTCGGACGCGTGGGACTTCCTGTTTCCTGTACGGGCACACGTCGGAGTTTGTTTACCGGTGGCCGTGCCGCCGGCTGTAATCAAAAGAAGGGTCGGGAAAGCAGACGGAAAAAAAAACTAAGATTGACACCGACCATACAGCTCTTGACAAGCCGCCTCGATGCGTTTGTTCAGCAAAATTAAACACTCCGGACTTTTTTCACCTGCTCTGGCAAGCAGCGGCGCATATGGCCCGCGAGTTAAAAATAAAGACAATGCGCATATATTATCATACATAATGCAGAACGACCCCCATTTAATATGCAAATTCCCTGAAATATTACTGAACACCTTCTGTTCAGAGCGAATACATTTGAATTTGCAATTAGAATTATCCTGTATAATTAATGAAAAGCGTCAATTTTTGGCTGCTTACTAATTTGATTAAACATGTTGATGAGGCATTTAGCAGCCCGACTGAATGGAGTCTGAAACTGGACTGGAGCAGAGCAGAGAGAAAACCAGAATCGGTCCAGTTCCCCTGTGACCTTTCTGACCTGGCTGCCTGGCTCGACTGCACGTGCATTTGCATGTGTGTTTGTTTGTGTGTGTGTGTGAGAGAGAGGTGGCTTTGGAAAAGGGTGGGGGTTACAGGCAGAGCAATTAGTAGGGCTGCGTTTCGTCTGGCCATGTGTCGTAGATGGCAAAGAACAAATTGCTTCAATTGCGCCATGGCTTTCCCTACAAATCAGGGCCGTGTAAAAGGCTGTACACACACTCGCTCTCTCTCCTCCCTTCCCGTGTTTCCTTTCTCTGCGAGAACACGGGCTGTGATAAGGAGAAACAGGTGACTTGAACAACAGCAGCTCAACTCTGAAAAAAAGGTGACGTTTACAGCTGAACGAGGGCTGCGAATAAAACTTTTGCTTTCTACTAAGCGCAAATCATGACTTTTAAAAGCATTCCATGACATTCATAAAATATCATCCCGCTATTTTCGCCGCTGAATAAAGGTCTGTTGACACCAAGAGCGGTAGCTACGAAACTATATCAGCGCATATTAACATTCTGTTTATTCTAAGCGCAAACTCTGTCGAGTCGGTGGATTCTGATTGGCTGTCAGTGTTTTTATCGCTCGTCATCTGGGAAAAAAACGTTTGGAAGTGATTCCGATTATATCGTTCCTCTGTTATTGTTCTAGCTGTGGTGCGGACTTCCCCATGTCATACATTTAGAATGATTATTAAAATGTTATAGTTATTATTATTGTCCTTTATTTTTATTACAGGCCTTTTAGTTTTATTTATCTTTTGGGTACATGTTGCCGACAGTTCCTGATGAGTCACTTATTCCATTTGGAAAAATAAGAAATCAAACAGTTTTATTCTGCAATGGCAGCAATTCACACTCTAAATGGCTCCAGAGTTCTGAGATAGAGATGTATAATTTCTCATGCGCTCTGCTGCTTTTCAACCATCACATTCATCCTGTATCTAAAATTCAGCCAATCAGATCGGGCGATAAGCCCGTTCCCAGGGAATTCTGGCGTTGTGCGTGCGCATGTTTGTTTATGTTGACCATTTTGATCTCGATTCAGCCCCCTGTTGCTATTTGTTATGGCTCTGTTTGTTTTGCACTGTATACAGTATCCGTATTATACATACACAAACTCAGTTGCTAAGATGACACGGGGCTGGCTGAAGATCTTGAGAATGAGAGAATGCGAGCGAGCACGCCCAGCAGCTGATGCTGAGATAATTCCTTTGTCATGAGAGGTATTTGGCGAGATCAGTGCGGTGGAGAGTGTGTTGGTGTGTGACCCGCGTGATTGAGTGCGTATGCACGAACGGAGTGTGTGGGGCTGGGCCGCGGCCAAACTTCACACCTGCACCGCTCTCTTTGGGCCCCTTCTTCCTGTTCTTTTTCGCTCTCCATCCCTCTCTGTCCCTCGGCACGCTGCCACGCTGAAATATCGGCTGTTTTTACAGCAGTTCGGTTCCACTTATGCAGAACTTTTCCCTCCTCGGAGTTTCATTGACTATTTGAATATTGAAATGCAGGTCTTGTTTCACCTCACCTATTCTTTTAGGAAAGGAAAATCTCAAATGAGTTCTTAATAGATTTGCCTAGACAGCAATGAGATTAAATAGAGAGCAAATGGAGACTAGTGTCAAATAATATCTTCTCTCAAGTAGTTCTTGTGACCCAAAAATGAGTTGCAGGTATTTCAGAAATGTTAGTATTTCATAAAATTTGTCAAGCTTCGCAATCCACGATTGTTGTTTTATTCATGATTGTAAATAAATATATTATGATGTATTTTTACGTTTTAATTTTAACATTTTAAATACATTTTTACCTTTTTACTGTCACAATGATATACCTTTATTTTTACAATTTAAATTTATATATATATATATATAAATATACATATATATTGTGTGTGTGTATTTAATTAATTATAGCTGCAGTCTGTAACTTTTTTGCACTCTAGCGGTTAATAAACAGAACTGTATGCGCCTCGCGGAAGGACATTGCAGCCGGAGCTACTTCTCTCTGTTTATGTCTATGGCGAGTCACGCAGGGACTGTGCTCCTCCGCAGCGGTTCCGGTGTGAAATAGTCCCAATATAAACACTTATTATAAGTGTACCATAATGATTTAGGGTAAGACAAAACGCGGTTTGGAAAATGGATTCATGTTGTACATTCTCAAAATATATTTTTTGTAAATCTTGAACACAAAAAAAGTTACGGACAGCAGCTTTAATTATTATTATTATTTTGTATGCACACACATAAACAATAGAAATAGTCTTGTTTGAGTATATATATATATATATATATATATATATATATATATATATATATATATATATATATATATATATATATATATATATATATATATATATATATATATATATATATATATATATATATATAAAACATTTTTTTTTTTTGCCTTCTTGTTCTGTCAACAATTGTCTTATTTGTGTCTCTTTTAACTTTAATTTTCTTTCTGGAAAACCAAAGTTTAAGTGAACATTAATGAGATCTCCAAGCAGTCTCCCGAGCTTTGAAAGAGCATCCTCTGAGCAGTACAAGTCTTCCTCTGGGTGATGAAGTCCTCCACAGGCATGTGGGCTCTGTGACTGCTGAGGAGGTGCTGTCACACCACAGGGCCTCGGGCCTCCTCGTCATTTTCCTCAGCCCCTCACTCTCCGTTATTAGCGCCAGAGAGACCAGCTGCTCCCACAGCTGTAGGGAGGAGGTGATTTATTAATTGAGTGGCAGCTTTTTTTTATCTCACACGTTCTGATGGGACGTGACAGGAGCTGTTCTCTCTGTTTGTCCTCCTCGGAAAGTGGCAGCGTCCCCACGTTTTGTGATACGGGAACTTGTGTGGAACAGATCTCAAAAAGGAGATCCCAGCACTTGTCCTCTTAATAACACAATACATCGCGCCTGACGGGACGAAAGTCTAATAGACTGTAGAATGCAACTCTCACAGGACACCACTAACATGACTTATCAGATCTTCCAGAACTTATCAACACATCCACACAAATGAAATACGCTACAACATACAATCCAGTGCCGCACCAGGATCAATACGTCAACTCGTGGCAAGAGCGGTCTGATCAAATTCATTCTCCGAGATCTTTTTATTTTCTCTTTCCTCTCTGAATTACTCTAGCCAATTTTATCACACCATTTTTTTTTTACATTTTGTTTGATGTCGTGCCAATGCCAATATATTCCCAACAAATCTCATTATAAAAAACATATGTGAAATTTATATATAGATTTGGATGTTTTACTTCACTTTAAAATTATTTACTTACTTAAGAAGTTTTTTTTTATTTTATTTACTTACTTATTAATAAGGTTTTCTTTGTACTCAGGTGGGCAATTACTTTCAGAATGCTTTGATTTACTCAAGGCCGGTCACTTGGGATTGTAGATTAATTAATAAAATATTAGATACACATTATTAAACATTTGATACTATTTTTATAATAATAATATTAGATTATTTTGAATCTAATGGTTTAGCCAGTTTAAAAGAAATCAATATCATTAGAAAGCATTCATAGTTAAAGATTCTGCTAGTTTTGTACCATCAGACACAGCTCTCCTTGGTGTCAATTGCAGAATTTCTATTAATTTCATTGATTTTTTTCTTTAAAATATGCACAATAAATTATTAAGACAGTGAAAGCACAACATCCTAAAATGAGCGTCAAATTTAAAATGAAGCAGATTTTTTCTTTTATTTATTTTTGATAATTTCTTACTGTACAGATAGAGGCATCACCTTCTCACGGCCTGTTTTGTTCTGTAACTACTAATAAACACACCACCTGTGTGCCGGCTACTTCAGTCATGCTGGATTTAATGCCGTACAAATCACATGACCCCGAACCCCACAGCGCGCTACAGTTTAAATCTACGATCCCAAGTGACCAGCCTCCGATAAATCAATACGCTATCTGAGCGTAACCGCCCGCCCAAGTACATAGAGTAAATCCATTCTGCTGTTTAACAAACAAGCGCGTTTGTGTTCAGTGGGTGTAGGTTTGCAATCTGGAGGCAGCCGTGGCTAAACACTTGACCTCTCTCTTTCCCAGAATTGGCAGCTTTCTATCACTGTCATACTGTTACTGAGCTCACTCAGGGCCTTTCTGGTAACTTTGAGCCTTACCAGACGAGATGCTGATTTGAGAATGTGGGGAAAAAAAAGAGCGGCATTCATCAAATTTCTGTGGAATGTAAATCAAAACATAAAGTCTTCACCTGCAGGCCTGGATTCCATGCAGCACTGTTGAACAGATTCTCATTAAGTCAAACTCACCCCAGCTGTGTACACTCATAGCCTGCCTGAGCGAACAAGAGCCCGAACTCTCCTCACACACACACACGTGCTTTCGAACTTTGCGGTAAGACTCGAGCCCTCTCCGGGGACGGGAACCAACGACTTGTTTCTGATTGGCAAGCTGTACCCTCTTCTGGTACGATGTGTTCCTCCAAACAAAGCCCCATCAGGAAGAAAAGAGGAAACATTAGAAAACAGACAACTTGAGGAGCGGTATTGAGACTTTTTTGTTATCCACAAAGCATGTGATCTGGGACTGGCCAAATGTAAATGTGCATGTGAATAGATGATTTCGACCAAAGCATTTAAAGAGGGCATAACACACACAGTTTCCGCCAATCTCATGTTAATCTTGAGTACCTAGAGTAGTATTGTGCTCTTCATATCTCCGAAGAGTCTTTAGTTTTATAATATTTATAAAAGACAGATACGCTGTACCGATTCTTTCCGAAAACACCCGATTTCGCAGGTGTGCAGTGGGCGGAGCTAAAGAGTCACAAGCACACACACACACACACACAATACATAATGCCATTATTCCTGATAACTTTCGATTCACTGTACGTTCATGTTGTTTACATATATACACGTCGATTGCCAACAAAACACAGACATTTGATGCAGTTTGACTCGTGACCGGGAACAAACACACACACTTGCAGAACTCCGTTGCTGCTCCGGAAAAACTGCATCCACTGTTTCCTTAACGCTGGGTTATTTGGGAAGCTGAACAAGGTTATATTTCCCTCACAACCAAAAACACACTTCTTTAGTGATATTGTTGATTTCGTGGTCTAACAACAAAATGACAGTTGCTCTCGCTCTGGTTGATGTGTGCACGCGCCCATACAAGGAATTCCGCCCTTTGTGATGTCATACAGGGCCATACTCGAAAAAATACTCTGTCCAACTAGTTTTTTGAAACTTTGGCCATGTTTAGCATGAGAATCAACTCTTTAACAGTGTAAATAAATCAGAATGCATGAAATAGCATTAGACCCCCCCCCCCCCTCCCTTTAAGTTTCTAGCAAAGTATTCAAGCAAATATTGAATTTGATTTAGTTTCATTACATTTATTTTATTTATGATTTTAATTTCGTTCCACCCAAACAAAGCCCCATCAGGAAGAAATAAGAAAACATGAAATAGACATTGAATACGATTGACATGCAGCAATCTGCTCTGGAAGATTCTGAGAAGATGTTGGCGACTGTGTGCGTGTGAGTGTGTGTGTGTGTTTCTCTGGAGTGTGTAACTGTCCTCGGTTCTGTCCAGGCCAGCACACAGCCAGATGGTGATGCTGGGTTCACCTTGTCCATGACCGTCTCCTCAATGCAGCAGAGAATGAGGTGTGCCAAACAGATGGATAATATCTGCTCTGTGATTTTAAAACCTGCATCTGGATTTTTTTTTTTCTTTTCACTCTGACTCTCTCTTTATCTCTTTCTCACTTGTACTCTTTTCACCCTGAATGAAGAGTGAACTTTCATCTTTTCTGGCAGCCCGGCCCCGTTTGTGGTAATTCGATTTTGTTTTCTGCGGTGTTCACGTTCAGAATCAGTTCTCTCCCTCCATTATTTGTGTTTCCGTCGTGTTTAATTATACCCAGTGTCTGATGCGCCCCAAAATGGCTGCTGCTCTCTAAACACTTCAAAGCTCCTGCAAATTACATTTACTATGTAAGCATTGCATCATGTGTGCTTTTCAAATCAACATACTGTATGTATCTAGGGCTGATATGTCGGCTCTTCTTCATCTTGGCTTCAAACTTCCCACTTCAAAAACAAAGCAAAACACACCCCACACAGGCAAAAACAGCCCGACTGACCTGGAGGTATTTGTGTTCCTTGTTGCAAATACACAGTTTTGTAAAGCAGTTTCTGAACTGCTACGCGAGTGCTGATTTCTCTTGACTGACAAACAAACGACGGACGTGGTGCTTGAAAAGGTTAAAGTGGCATGAGTGATATTAAAATGAGGCGGATGAGAGGCAAGCCCTAGGCGTTATTCAAATGGAGGAGTTATTTTTAATTTTGGTTCAATAAAGCAAGACGTTCAGCCATCCCTACCCAGATACTTAATTAAATACTTCACACACTATATTAGTTTTGTGTTGCCTGCCGCCGGTTCGGAATGGTAATAGCCATAAAGAGAAACATTTGTCTGACAGATAAAGTGAGGTATAAATCACTTTTCCCCCGAAGAACGATTTTGGAATAATAAAATACTCCTGTTTGCTGGCGTGAGAGAAATTATATTAGTTTCTACTTAAAGAGGCAGAGGCTATTTCACAGACTGACTCTTTTATTCTACCGGTCTTAAAGGACTCTCATATGTATTGTGGTTCACTCACTTAGCTTCCTGATTTACCTCGTGTTCCGCTTTGGTTCAAACACTGGAACGTTCAACTCTGTAACTGTATTTCAAGCCAGCGTATTTATAGTGTTAAATCGCTCCGTTTAAAGATTTTGTAATTGTTTTAAAAGGCCTGTCATCATTGACTCATTCAAGTTGTTCTGGAACTGTTCTTTTCTTTCTTCGAACACAGGGACAATTCTCTGATCTTTTCCATTTTAATAAAAGTGGCTGGGGACAGAGGCTGTCTAGTTCAAAATTACAAAAAGGCACAAGTATCATAACAGTCCATAAGACTTTAATAACTTTTGGTAAAAACCAGGATCAAAAATTAAGTTGTTATTTGCTGAAATATTTTCATATTTTCAGATACAGCATTTTTTTTTTGTTTAATTTGTACTCATTTCATACTCTTGAGCAGTGGTTCACAAATTGGGGTAAGTGAAGGCACTCCAGGGGGTATGTGAGATTTTAAAATATACATATATTTAAAAAGTAGCATCCATGCAAAAATCCTTTAAAATAATTATTTAATCAATATTTCAGGAAAATATAGGGGAGAGCAGGGAGGAAAGTACCATTTTTCAGAAAATCGTAATTTTAAAAGATAATGTTTTAGACCGAGATATATTTTTGCTGTGGCTAATAACTCTCAAGTGTAGTCTATCAATAGCAGGTGGTGTTTTGTACAAATGTAGAACGACTACAGTATAATTTCACTTTGAACATAAGCTGCACATTGTTACTTTTGACCCCATCAGGTGGGACGAAAGTAACACACAGGTGGGTCAAAAGTAACACAACAATACAAGCTAGATTTTTTGGTGTTACTCTTGTTTTAATTAAACATACCTGACTATGACCTTGTTAATATGTAACTGCAAACATATTTTGTCCTTTATCTTTGCAAAAAAATTATTAAATTACATTTTCATTTTATATGTTAAAGTTCATCAAATGTAATATGACAGTACAAACTTGAATTGTTTAGAATATTTTTTATTTGCAATGTCAATCTATTTGATAAGTTTTCTTCAACAGTATGAACAATATAAAAATTAAATAAAATTAAATTTGCATAATATGCATTATATATATATATATATATATATATATATATATATATATATATATATATATATATATATATATATATATATATATATATATATATATATATATATATATATATATATATATATATATATAATGCATATTATGCAAATTTAATTTTATTTAATTTTTATATTGTTCATACTATATATACTATATATACTATATATACATATATATATGTATATATATATACATATATATATGTTCATACTATATATACATACTATATATATATATATATATATATATATATATATATATATATATATATATATATATATATATATATATATATATATATATATATATATATATATATATATATATATATATATATATATATATATATATATATATATATATATATATATATATATATATATATAATAGCGGGACAAAAGTGACAAGTGTTACTTTCGTCCCGACAGGAAGTCCTGACATTTAAACACGATTTACTTTTATACTGAAAAACTCTGAAAAGACAAAACTTCAGGGTGTGTAACAGCACTAAATAACCCGTAGATTGATCATTACTGTGACACATGAAACAAGAAACACAACTTGTAATTAGAAAAAAAGTACCGCTTCATTAATTTCCTTGCCGTACTTGAAAACTGCATTTCGGACCTAACCGCGGGAAACGATGGCGGAATCACATGATATTTGGCAGATCCGTCAAGGGTTGTGTGCTGAACGTGCTGTCATAGCTTGAAATGCAAATGTATTCAGGGCTCAGAGAAAATCGCGTTGTTACTTTCGTCCCGTGTTACTTTCGCCCCGGTTCTCCCCTAAGTATAGGGATGCTCATTTCGGTTCATTTTCCCGACCGATAATCGCCGCTCATTATCCGAATATTAACCGTTAACTGATTAGATTATAATATTGAATTGACATTAAATAAAAATACAATTGACAAGTGTCTGTGACTTTTTTTCACGGGTATGTTCTACCGTGCAATTGCAAACAGCAGCATACAGATCAAATCGACAACAGAACCTGCTGGATTCACACATTATCACATTCTGACAACAGAGAAAAACTGATAAAATATAAATAAAATGCATAAAATAAATAGGCCTATACTAAATATTTTTTACTTAAATAATTACCAAATTAAGATGTCAAAACAAAAATACACTGAATCCGTTTGAAGCTTTGAAGAACCTGAATAGTTTTTTTTCCGTCAGTATACGTTTTATTTTTTTGTCAAAATAAAAATAGCAGGCCTACCTCAATCCACACCTTAAATGTTTTTTATTTTTTTTAAAGTAACATTTATAAGTGATGTGGGTTAGCAGCGCGAGCCTCCGATGACTGCGCGCGTGCCTTGTCCAGTGGTGAGAAGAACATGCGTGACAGTGTTTACTTTAGTAAACTTGACCAAAACCACACTACGAAAAGCCTTAAACAAGGCTTCAGATGGCACTGATGCCCCTGGAATACAGAGATAACGTGTCGTTAGAGCGCCCAGTTAACAAATACAATATTTTTCTTTAATGCAGCAAACAAAAACAATAAAACTTACAAAAAACTTTAACATTAAGTTAATTATTTCTTTCTTTTTTTTTGTTATTTCGTTTTATTTCCAAATAGTTCAAGAGGGACCACTACAAATGAGCATTAAATTAAATGGTTAATTTTATAGTTTTAAATGGTTATATGGTCACTAGGGATGCCACAATTCTCAATATAATATTGAACCGTTCGGTACGGCATTCACGGTTCAATACGCGCTTGTGAATTGCGTTTTTTTCGGTATTGCATTGAAGTAATTATTTTTCTACAAATTCTATCATTTGCCTCCATCGCAATACTGAACAACGCGACATACATTCACATCACACGTTAGTGGTAGAGTTATACTCACGGAACACTATAGTTATTCACAATCAAGAAAGTTCATTATTTGCATGCGTTTTAATGCCTTGCTGGCTCATTCGCGTGCCCGGTTTTAAAATGCACTTTTCTGAGCGCGCTCACTAAACGCCTGTCAAACACGTGATTACTGGACTAAGCAGTCGTCTTACTGCGCTAATACTGTCAAATACACACAAGGTTAATATAAACACATTCGGTAATGTCTAAAGTGAAAGTAAAATCGCCGTGTCTGTATATTAGATGCACGCAGGTCTTCAATTGACAGCAGCGCAGCCTATAGTGAACACGCTGTCCTTAAAGGGACAGTTCACCTATAAAATTATGTCATTATTTACTCACTCTAATATTGTTCCAAACCTGTGTTCATTTCTCGATGACAGAATTTTCCTTTTTGAATGAACTATCCCTTTAATGTTAATACAACAACAAAAGACAAAGAGAAAATCACTCACTGCTCTTGACTGAAAAACTTTAATACAGTAGCTTTAATAAGAATCAGTGTATATTTTATAGTGATTTTATTTATTCATTCAATTTCATACTTAAATGCTGCTGTACAGCTCTGAGCTGCCAGTGTAAATCTTTATATACATTTATTTGATATTATACAATACACTAGAAATGTGTAAAGTAAAGTTTTTAGTTTAAGGTTTTTCAATTCTTTTAAGTAAAATAAAGAAAGAGTATTGCAATAAAAAATGGCCTTTTTTCTACTTAACCTCTTGCTGTTCCTGTCGCCTAAGAATAGAACAGTAAAAAACTGATGTGACAAGCCATCAGAACCGAACCGAACCAAAAACCGTGGTTAAAAACCGAGGTATGTATTGAAGCGTGGACTAAGTGTATTGTTGCATCCCTAATGGTCACTGTTTTTACTACATTAGTTTGAATCACTACATTTTAGTGATGAGAAATACATTTAGTCATGGATTATTATCATTTAAAATGTTCAAAATAGTTTTTTTTCCCCGCGTTTATCTGTTCCAAAGTTTAATAAATCAGACACTGATGGCACAGTGCTCTGTTTTAAGTCTTTTTTTTTTTTTCAACCAAAACTACTTTGCGCTGGTTAGGGGTACTTGGATGAAAAAATATTTCACAGGGGGTACATCACTGGAAAAAGGTTGAGAGCCACTCCTCTAGAGAACTGTACTTGATTTAGTTTCCTTCTGTAGTATCTATTCTAATGAAGCCTATATCAAAAAACATTTTATTATTATTATCTGCATTTGATCTCTGTCATTTACAAACAATTTCTGTTGTAAACATTTGATCTTCCAGCTAACAGCGAAAGCACTGAGTGTCCCTGTAGCGTGCAGTGACCTCACAGATTCATTCAGTCCCTCCCCTGAGTAAGATATCTCCCCACGGACGGCTTTCACCAGCCGAGCGGTGTCGGACGCCCATATTTCTCACTCTTTCTCCCATTCTGAGGGTTTTAACTGGTGGCATCTGCTTCACCGTCTCTCCCTCTGTTCCCCAATATGCTCCCAATCTGTCCACAGGGCCTTCGCTCGCTCTAATCTACGACTTCATCTTCAGTGTATATATCTGTTCGCTCGCTAGGCTTTGACAGGGCCGCTGCGCTGCCGAGGATTAGTGCTGTCTAACAGCGTGGGATGTTCTGGATCCCCTGGACTTAAAAGGAATAGTTCAGACCAAAATATATATTCTGTCATTATTTACATATGACCTGTTTGACTTTTTACATTTTTTAAGGATATAAGAAGACCAATCTTCTTGTGACAAAAGCTAGAAAAGCTACAAAAGACCATAAAAGTTTCATAAAATCCTATTGTGTGTGCTGAACAGACCACCGTTTATCTTGGTGCGTTCATTAGAGAAATAGCAACGTCTGATTTGTGAACGATTTTTTTGGTTGATCCAGTTCACAAAACCTTTCTGAATGATTCATTCATGAATCCAGTGCTCATATTCAGCTCGCTGACTCGTGATTCAGTCTCGGTGGTTAACAGCCCACTCGAGAGAAAGGGAAGACATGCGGTTGAGTAAATGATGGCAGAATTTTGGGTGAACTATTTCTTTAAAATAATCTTCTTACAATGTGCTGTTTATTTCCCCTCAGTCGTGATGATGCATGGGAAAGTATCCCTCTAAGAAGCCGCTCAGCACGCCGTATGCTGCATGGTGTTTTGGCAGTGAGAGAGACTTAACTGTAGGCTTCGACGGAATATCTGTTTCTGCCGTGCTTTAATGAGGGAATATTCCCGAAATTAATACTGCATGACAAAAACTCTTTTTTTAGTCTTTATGGCTCTTCCTGAGATTAAGTGGCTTCAGAAAACACCTACCATTTCTCCTCGTCTTTCCACCCACAAAAATAATCCTTCCACGCTCCCTCTCTCTCCTCATCCGTAGTGGTTCCCTCTGTCTGAATAGAAAAATCCAGCAGGCCTGTGGGTGAAAAATGGGGCCATTTGGGCTTGTTTGTAAGTTCTGTCAAGACGCAGCACCCCTGGCCTGGCCCGGTTAACAAATTGGATGTTTAATCTGGTGACATTCCTATCTGGGCCAAGGGCTAATGTATGTGTCTAAGAATAACCGGCCAGCAGGCCTGATAGATGGGAAGCTATTATAGGCGGTATTTAAATCTGAGCGCACAATTCCTCTATTTCCATGGTGGAAGAGTGACAGCTTGATTTCAACACTGGGGGCTTGGATAGAGCTGTCAGCCTACACGCATCAAGGAGGGATTTTCTTTGTTTTCCTTTCTTTTCCTCCGTCGTCTCTTCCTCCTTTGGCTTGATTGACTGGACAGGCTGTTAACCGTGATGGTTGAGATGGAAGACAGTGTTGTAACGGGATTCGGGAAGTAGATATACTGCCTACAGATCTTTCACTTCAGTTCTTGACTCAGGGAAGAATGAGGAAATGGTCTGTTGGTCCAGTAAAGGCGATTCAGTTTTTGGGGATCATATATCAGCACTATTATCATCACGCCTTGCATTCCTTATGCGGCAGACATGAATGAAACCTCTAATTGCGTGGCTTGTTACGGGCGGTGTGCAATTTATTTATTTATTAGGATTATTTATATTAATATATACATTGTTTCATTAGTAAATGAATATCATATTTATGAAGACTGGCATGGTATTGTTTTTTGTTTAACACTTTTTTTTGGATGGTCCTCTTTATACATTCTGTGGACTGTAAGTAACTTTGAGCACATTGCCGCAGTTCTTCTGGATTTAGTCAGTCTCTTCATGCAATCCCAGATGGACTCGATGATGGTGAGATCAGATCTCCATGTGGAGCATACGTCTGTTGTCAGACTCCTTGTGCATACAAAAATCTCACTAGATTATTATAATTAATGTCCAAAGGAATGTTTGGAAATGTAAACTGATATTTACTACTGACAAACTACAGCAAAAGATATAAATAACTGGCTTAAAACCCTTTTTTTGGTGAAAATACTAAAGTGTCAAACTTTTGCACGTATATATAAGGTATATAATACAATGTATATATAAGTTTGTGATCAGGCACATTTACAGATCTAAATGCAAAAATACAGCATCAGCTCATTTGTGAATTAATATACACCGGTAAAATGAGGCTATGTATGGCCTAGTAGCTAGCGCTGACAAGCCAAAGTGCTTTCTTGGGGAAGACAGGTTTGAATCTGACTTGTGTTGTGACCTGATACCTTTCTTTCACCTCTTTTTCCAATAATTTCCATTTTCCTCTTTACTTATTTACAAAAAAGTTTCAAGTTTTAAAAAATCTCACTAACCCAACTTGATTTCTCAATGTAAATCAATGAACTCACCTGGTCTTTGACTCTCACACACCGACACATTCACAGATCACAACAGAGTTCTTCTACTGTCAGGTCAGTTTTTACTGATACAATTTGACCTCCATGTAGGGGAGAGCGGGGCACAACCTAACGCGGGGTTAAACTAAAAAAAAAATACTTAAATTTACTTAAAAAAGCAGCGTCAAGGGGTACCACGCAACTATATTGAGTTATTTTTTTTTACAAATAACAATTTAGTTATATGGACAAAAGAAATTCAAGTAAAGCTGACAAAATTTCTTTGAGTAAATAAAAACCATTTAAATTTGTCACTGTTGCATAATATTTATATGTGCAGTTTACTTAATAATGTTATGTTAAATTTATAAAAGTTTATTATGTAAGGTGAACACATTTATCGATTTAATTTACTATTAAATTAACTATTTGCTATACAAGTGTAAGTGAAACAAAATAACAACAAGCATAATAAAACAAAATGCAAAAATTACTCATTTGTCAAACTCAAATTAATTGAGGACAGGAATTGCATCCAATAAATGAGTGTATGAGTGCCCACAGCCTAAACACAGGCACCACTCTTCTGCATAATAGTAACCAGAATAACAGAAACTCCTCTAAATGTCCAACATAACTAAACATTAAACTAACAGCATCTTTCCTTTTACTGAAAAACACCTAAAAAACACTTTAATCCCTAAATTTACACTATGCACTCCCCTGAAAGGATGATGGGAACTACAGATCCACTATCCTCAAAGTTCGTTTAACTCAGCAATTTTAAGTTGACCGAACAAACACTTATTAATTAAAGCTGACAATACTCACTTTTAGTAGAAACAACTCAGTAAATTCAATTCATTTAGTGTTCATTTAGTTAAATGAGTTTTTTAAGTAATGTGAACAAGGATGATTTGAGTGCAACTAACAACAGTAAAATAAATTTTGCTTTATGGCAACAGTAAAAAAAACAATTTTTTAACACTTTCCACACATGCCAGGATGACGCAACTCAGTGTATTTACTAGTTGCCATATCAACGTTGTTTAGAGAAAAAAATGCGGCAAATAAAAAAAATCTTTGGAAGATATCGCTGTTTTTTGTGTTTATTTAAAATAAGACAAATCTGATATTATTTAAATCTTACATCTGTTACTTAACAGTCGAGATCGTTCTTTAATGCTGATCTAACCAGCAGAAGACACGAGCCAGGGTTGAAACCCTAGTTGTGCAGGTGGGGTGCGTTGTAACAAAAAAATAAATACTCTGAACCCCAAGTGGATTTACACAAACTGAGAAAGTCAAAAAGCGTTAGGTTGTGCCCCGCTCTCCCCTAGTTATGTTCCATCTCACAAGAATCAGTGGGGCTTCAGATGGTGACCAAATCATCTGTAAAATCGACTTCTCTTTTCCTGCCGTCTGTACAAAGTCACTTTTGACATTTGACAGTTCATTAAGGCGTGTTGTTTCATAAAATCTAGTATTTATTGTGCTGAGCGTAATGATTCAGACTTCACGAGGAAATGTGCAGTTTCTGTTCACATAATGGGCCGTGTGAAAGTGTGGCAGGTTTCTGGGGTTTCGTTTATGGGTGTAATAAGTGACTGTGCTCTGTTCAGGAAGTGCAGCTTGCAGTAATTTCTGATCCATTCCTCCGTTGTGAGGTCAGCCACGTTCATGTGTTTTACTCACTCTCCCTTTACTGCATTATGTCATGGATTGATTTCGATTGGAGGTACAAATGTGTACTTCGCCATGGCAACAGGGGCCAAAATAATGCTAAGGAGGGTCTTGAGGAAATCTGATCACAAGGGAGGAGCGATTCTGTGAGTGTGATTTGAGTTAAGTACAAACAGACACAAGGACACTGTTCACTGATCCAAACAAACATCCCACCATAAGGGCTTTTCGCAGGATCTTCTCATTTCTTATCTGTCTGTCTACACTTCCTTCTCTCCCATTTTTCCCATGGTGAAGTCATGGATTTATTTTCCCAGCCTTGTCTCTAGCAATTCAGCATCTTTAGTATGGGATTAATCTCATATAAAACAGGAAGAAGCAAAAAGATAATTGTTAGTGTACATCTTTTTCACATTACCTAATGTTTATTGTAACCCAGTGATTCTACTTAATTAGTATTACTAGTATTTATACTCAGAGGTAAGGATTTAAACACACCCTCAACCCTAAGCATAAAGTTTAGCATCCGTTTAACTGCATAAAAGTCTCTTAGGGTGTGTTCACACTTGGCATGTTTAGTTCGATTAAAAAGAACCCTGGTGCGATTACTCTGTTTGCGCGGTTCATTTGAATAAGTGTGAATGCTGCCACCTGAACCCTGGTGTGCACCAAACAGGCAGAACGATACCGCTGAAAAGATGGGTCTTGGTCCGCTTCCAAACGAACTCTGAAATATGAATGCAACGCGGACCAAAGATATATAAACAAACCAAAAACGGGACATGATGTCAACCAAAGATGCAACCCAAAAAAGAACCAGTTTTTTGCCCATCACAGTTCGCTACAGGCATTACAAACGCGTCTCCTTGCAGCAGATCTTCGTTTGTGTTTGATGGGGGGATTCCTGACTCCTGTAAATTTTTTATAAGCTCTTCACGAGTTCTCAGCTGGTCAAAATACCATCATATGTATTGTATAAGCACATACAACAAGCGCATTTAGCCCAGCACACAGTATTGTTTTGGAGTTCGGTAAGTTACGCCGCGAAATATCCGTAATGAAAGTGACCAATCCGGTTGTGAACATATCCTTAAGCCTTTAGGTTTGGTATCTTTAGGTTCAGTGTTAAAGTGTAAACACACACTTATGCTCACCAAGGCTGCATTTAATTCTTTATTAAAAATACAGTAAAAACAAGATAACATCAATGCTGAAACCGGTTGTGCTGCTTAATATTTTCGTGGAAACCATGATACAGTTTTTTTTTCGTATACTTTGATGAATAGAAAATTCAAAAGAACAGCATTTATTTGAAATTGACTTTTGCCTCAATAAACTCCAAATTTACAGCTTATTAATAGTTAAGGTATTAAAGGGTTAGTTAATCTCTAGTTAATATTCATTAATTACTTCATGTTACTTCAAGCGACAAAAATAGTTTTTGTGTGCAAAAAACCCTGAAATAACGACTTATATAGTGATGACCGATTTCAAAACACTGCATCATGAAGCTTCGAAGCGTTATGAATCAGCGAGTCGACTCAGCGGTTTGGATCGCCAAAGTCACACGATTTCAGAAGTTTGGCGGTTTGACATGCGATCCGAATCATGATTCGACTCGCTGATTCATAACGCTTCGAAGCTTCATGATGCTGTGTTTTGAAATCGGTCATCACTATATAAGTCGTTATTTTGGGTTTTTTTGCGCACAAAAACTATTCTCGCTGCTTTATAAAGTTATTGTAGAACCATTGTAGTGAGATGGACTTTGAAACGGAACGACTTCTTTAGTACTGTTTATGGGTCTTGAGAGTGTAAAGTGCCATTGTGCCAATGGAGGCCTTTCTGAGCCATCGGATTTCAACTAAAATATCTTCATTTGTGTTCCGAAGATGAACGGAGGTCTTACGGGTGTCGAACGACATGAGGGAAAGTAATACATTTTTGGGTGAACTTACCCTTTCAATTTAGGAATTGGGTAGGATTAAGGGATGTAGAATATGTTCATGCAGAATAAGGTATTAATATGTGCTTTTATAAATACTAATAAACAGCCGATATCCAAGTAATATACATGCTAATAAGCAAGTTAATAGCGAGAGTTGAACCCTAAAATAAAGTGTTACCATAACTGTATTAATATATTAATAACTATTGTATTATTGTATTAATAACTTTGTGTCCTTCCAAACCGGTATGACTTTCTTTCTTCTGTTTGTTTGTTTTTGTTTTTTAGTTTTTTTAAATGTCTCAGATTTTATGTTTTTTTTAGTCCATACAATCAATGTCAATGAGGTTCAAAGTTAATGGCTTGATCCCATTGACCTTCATTAAACAGACAAAAACAGTTCTTCAGAATTTCATCCTTTGTGTTCTGCAGAATAAAGGCATAAGGGTGAGTAAATGATAACAACATTTCTCTAGCTTTTAACAGGTAGATCATTTCCTTATTCCTAAAAATGCCTACAAATGCGCGCCCTTCGTGTTTTGCAAACTCCCCAGATGCATACAATACATTTCATATGCAGTCAAACGAAATGCATAGTCAGTGCTCATCTCTGATACGTGCAGGAGTCTGTGAGCTGCAACTGTTTTTTTACTCATAACAAAGGTAAGAGGCCAGAGGAGCGGACGTTAGATGCAGTGTAAAGGATGAGACTGAGGAGAGAGAGACAAAGATCCGTTCTAGAGACTGTTTGAGTGCCTTATTAAATATTTAGTCTGATTGTACACGGTCCTGTAATTGCCATCTTGGCTAGTGAATAATTGATGACGTGTAGGAGAGCAAAGGAGGGCCCCAGTCTCTCTCTCTCCCTGTCTCTCTCTCTTACGCACATATCCACACCTTGCCTTTTTTGTACACCTTTATTGGTAATATAATCTTGTCCTCATTAACTAAAATGATTCTGAAGTCTGGACAAAGTCAGTGAAATTATATTATAACCTCTGCTTCATTTCCGTAATGTTCTCTTGGCTATCATACACAATAAATGATAGGGCTGCGCTAAATTATTGCCAGAAACTGGCATGTGGCTTTAAAATAATTTCACAGAGTTCTCTACAACCAGTCTATTCAGAAGACCAGAAAGAGTCAAATGTTTGAGTTTTGATTCCGCCTTTTCCGATACAGTGAGGTAATTGGATGTCAGTCAGCGTGTGTAGAGCAGAACATTGTGAATGGGACAAAAAGCAGACTGTTAATCTGA